>NC_134459.1:141991013-142616013 GCF_047948215.1 Lycorma delicatula | reverse complement strand
TATCGTTGTTTTGTTCTCAATTATTGATAATAAAAAAAAAGGAAAAATATGTGTAATTAATTTATTCCTTTAGTTAGATCTGTTTTATATGAGTGGAATCTATAGGAAGTAACAAATAATCTAATTTTGATTACTGGAAGAGAGATTATTGGATTGGAAATTAAATAAGAGTAAAATTATGGTAAAAAAGTACGTTAAAAAGCATACAAAATCGATAATTTTAACATTAAAATTACCGAGGTAGAAAATTTATTATAGAACAGGAAAGATTTATCCTTATAACTATGTAAATTTAGAAACTAGAAAGACATTTTTTAAATTAATATCGACCGTTACGTTGTATAGCGGTGAAATATGGAATATACGGGAAAACTAAAAAAAAAACGTAGAGATTATTACAAGTTTTGAAATGTTATATTACAAGAGTATATTAAAAATGTGGGTAATACGCGATGAAAACGTTTCGGAAGACGGAAGTTTAAGAAATTTTAAGACTGTATAGGCAGATTTGGAGGCTATAAATAATACAGATAATAAAGATAAGGGATTAGGGTAAAGAATGGCGGGAGGACACGATGAAACCGATCTAATTTGTATAGGGCTAACATTAGTTCCGTTTGAAAGATAAAAGCCTTCGCAAGAAACACAACGGCGAGAAACCAAAAGTATTGATAAAACAAAATAAAATGAACGAGAAGAAAAGTCGTAAAGTGATTTGCTATGGAGCGTGGATGGTGGCCCTATAGTATGCGGGGTTTTATTTCTTCCTTAAAAATATTTTATTTAATACAAGAATGATAATAGTTGCATTAAGCTGTAATAAATAAATACTAAGTAATGAAAAAAATGTTCAAATTTCCTACATATATATATATATATATATATATATATATATATATATATATATATATTCTTTTATTTCCGTCGCGGTCAATTTTTACTTCCTTGTACGAAGGAAAGGAAATATTGTAATCGCGAAAAATTTCGGTTTTCAGATTTCAACGGAAATATACATTTTGACCATCGCTGAATCCACTTTGACTAGTTTCTGCGTGACGTCTGTACGTACGTATGTATCTCGCATAACTCAAAAACGATTAGCCGTAGAATGTTGAAATTTTGGATTTAGAACTGTTGTAACATCTGGTTGTGCACCTATCCTTTTGATTGTAATCGACTTGCCCAAAAATGTCCAAAAAAAGCCCAAAATCCAAAACATTTGAATTTTGAACTTTTTCTTAACTGCAGTAATAAGTCCTCGTTGAGAGCTTTTCAACGATATATCATAAGTGTTACTTATTTTCATTAGTTATATCCAAATAAAATTTTAATTAAGGAAGTATTTGGAACCTTCCAGGGGAAGGCACATCGATTCAAATCAGACTTCGACTTTTTTAAAATTTAATATATTGATTTATTAATAATTATTAACCTTTGTAAAAAAAAAAAATACAATAAATAATAATAAATAAAAAAATAATCTGATGGGTACTCCGCATCAGTTCCTTATACGCCTGTTAAATTACAAAATATTTTTTATTACGTATTTTTAAAATTTTATTGTTCATATGTTGTTTTTTTTTGTTATTGAATTATTTATTTTTTTTTTTTTTACAATCACAGGTTAATAGTTATTAATAAATCAGTATATTTAAATTTAAAAAAAAAAAATTAAGAAAAGAAAATGAAGTCTGATTCTCGCCGATGTGCCTTCCTTCCCTTTGTAAGATCCAAATATTTCATTAATTAAAATTCTATTTGGCTATTACTCTGGACTTTTACTCTGGCTTTGGATTTTGGACTTTTCCTTAACTGCAGTGATAAGAGCCCTCGTTGTGAGCTTTTTAACGATATATCATACGTGGTACTTAAATCATTGGTTCCAGAGTTATTGCCAAATAAAATTTTAATTAATGAACTATTTGGATCTTGCAAGGGGAATGCACATCGGTCCAAATCCGACTTCATCTCCTTTTTTTTAACTTTTTTTTTTTTTTAATTGAAATATATTGATTTGTTAATAATTATTAACCTCTGATTGTAAAAAAAGTTTTACAATATGTAATAATTCAATAATAAAAAAAAAGAAATAATATCAGAAGTTATTAATGAAATAAAATAAGTCATGTGGTGTCCGCGTCAGATTTTTTTTTTTTTTAATTGAAATATATTGATTTATTAATAAGAAAACTGAAGAGTATTTGACCAAATCGAGTGAATATCTGGTTAAGTATAATCAGAAATGGGGAAATTTTGCAATAATTTTTAATCATTGATCAACATTTTTTTACCTTTCTTCACTCCTTTCAAGGTCGAATTTCGAAAAGGTACGAGGTAACGGTGCAGATTTCATTGTTACCTTCCTCCATAATGGGTCTTATATTTGAAATGTCCATATTATTAATGTCTGCTTTAAAGTTTGTGTCGGCTGAATTGTTTAGAATTTTAAACTGTATGTAAATGCCGAGTTTAAGAACGCTTGGGACGTTTATTTTAACCCCGTTTATTTAAAATGGTCAAAGGCAATTAAAATGTCCGCCAGCTGCGCCCTGTATTTTATTAAAAGAACAAAAATAATTGTTGCTAGATGATGTCAAGGGTCAAAAATTGATGCGAAATAATTTTTACAGTCATTCAGTAAACATCTTCATTAGGGTATTCCTCCCCCTGTAATATTTTTAAATTTATAACCGAATGAATCCCGGGTAATTTAACCGGTATTTAATAATATCGATTAAACGTCTGTAGATCTTATCGGTCTGACTTCTTACGGAAATTTAAAATCCTGTAGGTACGATTTTGTAATTTTAAATTCGGTATTCAGATAAACAATTTATTGGTTTGCAAAAATCAAGATAAAAGTCACGAGAGAATACTAATCCGGGGCGTTTACCGACCGTGGCAATGACATAGTGCCGTCGTAGCGTGTGCTTTATTTATAATTGTAACTAAGTTTATATTTAAATAGAAAAAGAGGGTACAGTAGACCAGAAAGAGAGAAACGCATCGGTGTAAGTATTGCGCAGCCCAGTGTCCTAGCTAGGTCGTAGCACCTGGTGGTCGATCACCTCGACTCGATGCGATCCGGTGCCTTGGTGCCGTGGCGTTTGGGAAGGCTAAAAAGCTGACATCCGATTGTTTGTTTGTTTTTCCACTATTACTATTACTACCCACATTATTTAGTTTAATTTTTCCTTTAATATTCTTTTAAATACACAGTAAAATAAATATTCGTATCGTGTAGGTGACAACAACCTTCGGTTTGTCGTTTCATCTTTATGTCGTCGTAGCTCGTGGTAATTTTAGTTTTCTTAAAAATTTATTCCTTCTTGATTGTATTCTACATAAAATTTAATATTTTACTATTAATAAAATAATTGTAAAATTAGTACATTTATTGAAACTTGTTTTCTTATATAAAATACAACGTAAAGGAATAAAAACAGGATTTCAAATATTGTAATTTTTTACAGTTCTTCGTGATTTTTTCATGAATTTATGTCGGATAAAAGTTTTCCTACATTCTAGAAGTTTTAGAAATTTAACAGATTACGGCGTTTTATCCGAATTAAATCGCCGAATTATTATTGAAAAATATCAAGAGATATTTTGTCGTATACCTATAAATAGAAGTATCGCTATACTTCTTTGGCCAAATATTTGGGTATCGGGGTTTTGGCTGATGTCGATGTTTCAAGATCCTTTAGTAGTTCAAAATAAAAACTAAAAAAGGTTATAAAAATTTCTGGAAATGTATTTGCGTTCGTTGGCTTGTATTTTGACAAATGTTTTTGGACCGGTTCAACATAAATTCTTTGCAAATTGTCAAAAGGTTGTTCTATAGGGCAGTGATGGCGTTTACTTTTGGAAAAAAAGGGAGAGCAGTTTTCACCATTATCAATTTTTGACTTTTTGTGTCTTTAAACCTCCAGAAAATCAGTGGCCTTGAATGGGACTTTTACTTAAAATATCAGCTTCTTTAATTATTAATTTTAATGAATGAAGATCAACTGTATATAGTATTGATGTATGCTGTCTAATATTAATGAGACCCCTTTTTTAAAGGGGAGTCTCATGGGACCAAGAATCTTTTATAAGTTCTGTTGCTTTATTTGTTTTTTCGGTTTTTACTATTATTAAAAATGTTATATAGCGAACAAAGAAAGCAAATGGTAGCTTACTCAAATATTTTTACTAAAAGGTTTTTTTTTTTAAATTTTACTTAAATACATTATAATTTTGACGATAAAAACGTCATTCGGTCGGTGGGTCAATCGGGATCTTAACATTTTTTTATATGAATTAAAATTTTTTCTCAATTGTATTTTTATACTGCATAATTTTTTTAAAATCATTGACGTTCCTATCGCATCCAATTTATTTTACTGAAAATATTGATCTTTTTCGCAATTTTTCTCTGAATATTGCATAACGTGTTCATTTAATATTTTTAAAATCTTATATTAGAAACAAATTTGTGAAGGACGTAGCCGGGAAACTTATGCAACTCTTTTCCGATTTGTTTTGATTGCCTCAATTAAGCCGCTCGTAAATTCATAAATCCCCATAAAATTTCGTAACTTTTTTTAAAATTTTGAGTGAATATTTTTCTCGATCCAAAACAAAAACAGTGCGTGTGTTATATGTATATTCTTCATTACACTCATTATTTTCGGCTAAAAAATTCGCCACAAAGTCAAACACAACCCATTATGCATAGGAACATAGCTCATGCAGTTGACATGAAAAATTTCAATTTCCATTTCCATTTCGTCAATGACATTAGTCAATATGCAATTTGTTGAATGTTAACGTCGTCATTTACTCTCGTAATGTTAACAAGAATCAAAAACTAATATTATAAACTTCATAATGTAATTAACGTAAGATGTAGTAAAAAATGAACATGATTTTAATTAATTCTGGCTAATTAAAAACATTTATTTATAACACTTTTACTGGTCTACTTAATGTATTCCCAGCATAAATAAACAAGTCTATCTCTCATTTATTATTATAGTATTATTGTAAATATAGATAAATGATAACACTTTTAACAATTGACGTCGATCAATAAACCACTTATATAAATTAGAATTTAATATTTTAAACGAGTTCGTGACGGTTTGTTACATTTTTATTCTATAAATTATGTAAATTGTATAAATATTATAACTTTATGTAAAAATTTATAAAGAGATTTATATATAAAAGAATTATTTGGCTTCCACTCGATTACGATAGATCGTATTGACTTTAATAAAAATCTTAAAACTAATGTTAATATTTGAATCAAGACTTTTTATTTATTTATTTTTTTATAACTACTGTTCATATTTTAACACAGGAATTGTCTTATTTGTACGATTAAACAAATCACTACAATATTAGCAACGAAAGAAAAACCTTGCGTTTGAGGAATTCCAGCTTACAAACCATGTAATGGAAGAAATTCAGTGTTATACTGTACCGAACCTTGTATTTTTGTCGTCAGTTGCAATTATTTATCGGCTAATTTATTTAACAAACTTACTCGGCAATTATTTAACTAACTTTGACTTACAATAACGAATAATAAGTAAATTGAAAGAATAACTTACAGATTTTCCCTACAAATGTTTAACGTGAGCAGCTTTTGTCATACGGCACACATCCGTTAGATAAACCGGCATGTCTGGAGTAATGAAAACGACAGCTGCTTCAACCCTGTGCATCAAGTCGGGTAAATCGAGTGGGAGTCAGACCGAGGATCCTTTTAGGCCATCGTAAACAATCTATGTCATCCCATCCGTGCCGACCGATCCAGCGGTCGTGGAAAACTTCTTTCAACTTATCTCGTGTAGAGTTGTGCCAGTGAGGAGGTGCACTATCTTGTTGCCGGATAAAATTCTTTGTTTCATCTTGCAGCCGAGGAAAGAGCCGTGTACGCAGCATATCTAATTAAGCGACTCCTGTTACGCTCGCTTCAGCGAAAAAGAAGGATCGTAAACTTTCCGTCGAGATATCCCACAAAAAAGTGTAATTTTGGAGAGCCCTTTCACATTATAAGAATTCATGTGGATTTGCTAACCTGCACATAGACGTTAAGTTGCGTTAATTTTTCGATGAAATATGGACGTAACTAAACGCGATATCAAGAAAGTCATCATCTTCATGCCGCAACATTTCGATCACGATGTCGGCACGCACGACATAGTCGGTAGTTTTCAACGTTTGTAACAGCTGTTAACGTTACAGAAGCGTTTGCTTAAAACAATCCTCATCATCGCCAACGGTTTCGCCAGTACGCGTCTGGGCTTCCAAACAGATTTCTTTTAGGACTAGGCAGGAAGACTCTCTCGCGTGTTGAACATTTTCTGCAGACAACCTCGGTCGTCACGTACACTCTTACCTTTACACAGACGTCCGGGTCGTTTCAAACCGATTCTGCCATCGACGAATGTTGATGCCACTCGAGGATTACGATTAAATGTACAAATGCGCGTTGGACTGTAACTACATATTCATGTTTAGCATATTGCAGAACACAGAAGACTTTGTATTCAAGAGTTGTCCATCTTTGCTATTTGCGCTCTCAAGCGGAAAGATAAAGGAATCAATCTAGAATCACGCCCGCAACTAAATCACGTCCTTTTTTCTCTTTGATTCTAAATTAACAGTGTACAACTCATCCAAGAAATATTATAATAAATAAAGCCCCTGTATTCTTTTTTGTACATCCTAAGTTAATAATACAAATGTAATGACAGTTCTGCATGAAGTGAAGGGTGTGTACACCTTTTTGTACGATATTACCGGAAAATTTAATGAAAATGTTTCTCTCTTAAATTTTCCTTAACAGTTATTCAGAAAAGAAGAAGTTTTTTGTCAGTCTAGTCGATGATAATTTTTCACGGTCTAAAAATGTCTTAATTAAATTTGTACATTTTAACGTACAGTTAAAATAGTTTTGGTGGTTTTATTGTTGCGTACATATAGATTTTACTATTCAACGGTTTCGCTACTCCACACAATAATGCGACCTCCATGGGTGTCGCGGCCTACACTGTGGGAAACACCGATCATATAGTGGAACGTTTGATTAAAATCTGGAGATCACGTTACATAAAGTGTTTTGTTTATATTCAAGGCTACCGTTATCGCGATAAACACTGTTTTATAATGTATTATTTTCTTGGAATTAGCTACTCGTAATTAATTTTTTGTTTGACGTTTGCCTGATTTCAGAAACAACGATTGTTTATCTGGTTGTTTTTCCTTGTGAAGTAGGCGTATCACCTTGATGTTTCGATGATTTCTGTTTGAAATCAAATACAGAAATATACATGTTTTAATATTTAATAGGTTAACTGATTTATTTTGAAATTATTCTCTTTGTATTAAAATTAAAGTAAAAATCAATATTCTTATTTAGCTTCTACTTTTTTTTTTGAGGTGTTTTGTAAGTTTAAATATTTAATTTTCTGTTTTATATTTGTTCATTGTAACCTTCATAAATTTTCAATAAACTAAATGCGATTTATTTTTAGTGTACAGCCCCATCATCACTCCTCTCTGTGTTTGTGTTTGTTTTATAATGCTCATTAAATATTAGTTATCGGGTAGAACTTCACAAAGCTGTAATTTAATAACGCTCAAGATGTTCGGTTTTAGTTTTTATAATTATTGTTTTTATCACATATAAAATTGTCGTCTTTACATAATTAATCTTTCTTTTTTTCGGAAAATTATGTGAGCGGGAATTTTAGAAAAATGTATTTTGCTTATCTTTAAAATCATATAACAATAATAATAATAATAATAATATTATTATTATTGACAAACCCAGTTGAATTTATTGTAACTTAATTAAACCTTTTAAACTCGCGTCAATTCGATCGGTGGTACTGTTTACCACGCTGTTATCAATTGGTATTATTTTTTTTGGTTTTATTTTCTTAGATAGGAGGTATCACCTGAACCAGAGAAGAGAACAGCAGCCGCTGTAGTTATCTCAATAGCTATTGAAAATGATATAAAGATTAAATTAATATAAATTCGATTCGGTTTGATGTTAACGATTAGTATTTAGTTTTGTGTATTTTTTACCGGTGATTTTCATGAAAAAAATAGAAAATTTCAATAATCTACATTTTAAAAATATTGAAAATTTTTAAATGATAGTGTTCTGTTTTAAACGACTCGTAAAGTTTTACCATATTTTTCTTTAATTTTATGCATTGTTATATTATATTTAATATTTGCAGCGTTTAAAAAATGTTGGGCTTTACAGAGTTTCAAAACCAGAATCTTCTGCATGAAAACATGAAGAATGAAGATATACAATTTTTTCACGAAGGGATATTTAATTAATTAATTTAATAATGTATGTTTTAAGTTGTAGACCGTCATTTTCTAATAGTTAGAAATTCTTTTTATCGGCAAGAAATTTTATATCAGTACTCTACACGATAATGTCACATAATAAATCGTCGATTCCAGTCACTCGCTACGCATAATATATCGACACTTATTCCTCTCGGCCGACTAAACTTTAACTATTTGAAATCTGTGGATTAGATAGTAAGTCACCTTCATTTCTCTGATTTTCTTTATTTACGCCTCCAACTCCTTAGATTTTTATACCAAATTTTAATCATTATCATCTCTACGTTGCGTATTGTTAATTTTGTGAAAGCGTGCAAATATTAGTTAATCTTAAACCTTCCTCTTGATTTTTTGTTTAAGTATCACTTCGAACTCGCTAACGATCCTTTTTACCCGATAAACGAAGCCACCTTATAGATTTAAATCATTTTTCACGCCAAATAATTACTAAATCATTTGACGTAAAGTATTACCTTTTGGTTGTAAATAAACCGATCTTCACTGTAAGGTGAACAGGTAAGAGGTTATTGAACCAAAGTCGTTGAAGTGACAGTCATTTTTCTATGATCGTTATTTTCGTACGTTGTTTAAACAATTAATTAGTAAATAGAAACCGCTCAAAATTATTTTAAAAAGGATATTATAAATATTGATTAATGAAAACCTAAAAGTAGGTGCTCGCTGCGTTTTTGTAAACAGTCACGATCAATAAATACAGGGGAATTGGTAATGGTAATTACAAATATAAAAATAAATAAAATAATATTCAGTGTATACAAAATAGCATGATAGTTATATGGGTGGTCAAACAGAGGGATTTTTTTTTCTTAACTAGCAGTCCTACCACTGAAGGGAAATTTGGCTATTGTTATGATCTTAAATTCCCTTGGTGTGGTGGTTGTCATTTATTAAGCAATGCCCTTTTTTTATCTTTACTTTTTGATATTATTTTTAATAACAGCTGTTGAAAACATAAATAAATAATAAAGAATTTCCAAATATTTTTTTAATTAAATTAACTTACAAAAAAGCTCATTTTTTTCTTGATTATTATTGAATAATCAAGAAAAAAATAGGATCAAATTAACAGTAAAGTTGTAACTATTCTAGACATAAATTAAAATTAATTTTATATTTAAATTCTTCATATGGAATAACTGTATTTTAGTAACAAACTAAAATAGAATTAATCTTTTATCTTTTGTAATAGGAAATTTAATTGCTGTCATTACATGATGAATCATCCTCTAACTTAATTATATATGCTCTACCCTATTATCTAATCGATACTCATTTTCAGTATTTTTTGATACGGTTACAATATGGGTCCCACTTAGAAGCGTCCATTGTGGACATTTATCTCGTAGGAATTTCTCGATGGATTCCAACGTATTATCAACACTATGACTGCCAGCATGCCGTTCCTTCTGACCGCGTTTTTTCAATAGAGTTTAATTGCGGATGATACGGAAGTAATCTAAGTGCAGAATGTCTACGTGCTCTTAAAATTTCATCAATTTTGTATGTAAACATTTTAGGTTTTGTTTTTTTAATTAGATCGTACAACTCGGGTTTCAACATCGAGTATGAAAATAAAATATTGTGATTACACACTCTTGCGTTTCAGGTTTTATGGAATTAGAATGTCGGAGGGGTTTTCTACTACGTTATGATAAGCGGCATTGTCAAAAACGACTACTGAATTATCTGGTAGGTTCGCAGTAAGATTTTCTTCGACCCGTCTTTTGAGATTTGAGAAATTCATAACATCAGGGTAATCCCCGGATTTACGGCCCGATTTAAAAATAAGTAAAGAGTTTAAAACAAATCCAGGTTCGCCACCAGCATTAACAATAATCAGTCGGATTGCTGTCGAAATTGGTACATGATATCCCTCTTTACTCTCATTTGACTAGCCTTTACTAGTATAGTTAGTATACACTTAAATTATATATCGGAATATAAACTATATTCCGATCTTCACGTCGGTATTGCATTGTTGGTCGTAAATAATTAATTTTACTGTCGTATCTTTCAAACATATCTAATATCTGTAGTATTCCTCCATTTGAATCCCAATTTCTTTACAGAGTGTGAAAAGATGATTCGTTTCTTCCTTTGAATTTTACATGAAACTACCTGTCTATAAACATATGATAAAGTTGGTCTTACCGTTTCTGTAATACGTATCTCTTCATACTTTGATCAAATTTATCGACCGTTGATTTAAGTTTTACTTTTTTCTATTAACGTTTGAGGTCTGGGATTTTGAATCGCCAATTGTTTGGGATTCACTTAGAGTCGTCCTAACAGAGGGTTCACTAATGCAGTTGCAGATGCAGTTTTTTTTTAAGTAATTGGTACTGCCACTTCTTTATTTAGCTTAAAAAAAATAAACATTACGAACTATATCTCTTTTGTTGTTTGGCCGTAAATTGTTTCGCCTAATCTGGTTTTTAACTGCCACATTTTTATATTAAATCACTTGTGAGTTAAGCTTTCAGTTTACAAAAGAAAAGTTACGCGACTATCATTTGATTTTTAGCTGTTTCAGTCGCATTTCAGCTATTGTAACAGGAATAAAAAATAATGAAAGAGGAAATTTTACATATAAAAAGGAAAATTTTTGTAAGTAAATTTCTTTGCTTTGAAAGATCTACTATGATGCTAATTTTGTACGTACTGTAAAACGTATCGCAGTGGTGTAAGTGGCTACGCGCGGGAGGTCGAGAGATTGTTGACCGGCTGGTTGTTCAGGTCACCGAAAAAGTTGCAGCAATTTAATAAAATCGTATCTTAGAAACTATTATTTCAATATGAGCTCCGTTGATCGCTCGCAAACATCCAGCCGATAATCGACTTCTGCCCACTGGATCATCGCAGGCGTAACTGTGACAATAGCAGCGGTGTTCCGTTGTTTTGAATGTTGTACATCCCTGATTTTTTCACTGTAGACAATGTTTTTAACATCCTCCATAGAAAATACTCTAAGGTTGTCAAATCTGGGCTTCTCGGAGGCCAAAGCACAGGACCGGCCCTGTCAACGATTAGGGAATCTTTCATTGAAAGTGCGTCGAACGCTTAGGCTAAAATGTGGGGTGCACCATATTGTTGAAACATTACAGCAACGTTACTTTCTTGTTTATTTTGGTCAACTTGCGGGAAAACGTACAGTTGTAGCATGATTAAATAAACATTCCGTGTGATAGAAGGCTCATTAAAAAACAATAGGCCAATCACACGATCGGACATCAAACCGCATCACACGTTTATTTTTGGGGAATCTCTGACATACTTCATAATTTCACTGGGTTGCTGAGATCCCCATACCCAATTATGCCGGTTGTTATTAACCATTTTACTTGCGAATTCAACAGTATTACGACGATCCGTAGGTTTAATTTGATGTTTAAGCTGAATTTTGTAAGCGTGAAGACGTAAACCCTTGTGCAACAAATTTTGAATAGTTGCCTTTGGAATTCCTAATTGTAAACTTCGCCTAGAAATTGGCTTTTTAAACAAGGCTTCTTAAACAACTTTGGCGTGTACGCTCAGCTGCTTCGTCACTCGTTTTGGGCAGTCCGAGGAACTTTTTCTTTTCCACGTTGCCAGATTCCTTAAAATGCTCGTACCACCGTCTTATTTTGTATGTATGAGAGGAATCGTTGCCATAAACACGCCGGAAAGTTCTTTATTGATTGATACTCCGCTAACTACAAAGCGCACTGTGCTTTCTGCTGAACTATCGCCATTGCAGACTGACAATGGCGCAGAGGCGTTATACTGTTGTGTACATCGGCCGTAGGTCACGGCCGGCACATCTAAAAAACGTGACGGTATCGTGATTATTTTGCAGTTCAAATTAATACTTTACCTCAGTTACGCAAGGAGATATGATTTTTCTTTTATTTCTCCAATATTTTTCGATGACCTTTATTTTTACGGTAACCGGTTCTCTATTCTGTTCTACCATTAATCCGATGTCGGATTCTAATTAATATATTCTGACCTGGCAGTACATGTATCTAACTAGCTGCAGGTACACTTTACACGAACAGAAGATGTAGCCCTCTACATATCCCGAATTAATAGAATTCCAAGATATCCGGAGATTTCCAAAATATCACGAATCTTTCATTTAAGATAAAAGAAATATTGAATAAAGGAAATAATAAGCAAACTATTGATACTTATAAAACACTCATAACAATACCTACTTAAATTTTTAAATAAAAAAGGAAAGCTATATAGTGGGGTAGAAGAAAGATTAATTAAAACTATGTTAGGAAGCTTTTAGGAGATGCAAAGAAGAGATTCCCGAAAAAATTAAAGATTTTAAACGATCTTAAAAGGAAACGGGAGCTACAGCCTCTGTTCTCTTCCATTTATAGTTTAGCTGGAAATACGAGTAGAAGAGAGTGGCTGTAGTGCGAGGGACCTGCCTGAAAACAAAAGCCTCATAATGATTTTTTTTTTTGTGTTAAGTAGTTGTTTAAAGTTTTTGTACACATATTTAGCTGCACCGTAATTTTTATAAATGAATTGTTAAAAAAAAAATATATATAGAAATTAATAACCGGTATCCGGTGAGAAGCGTATTTATCTTTTTACTGTTTTATGAGTTTGATATTTTTTAAAAGGTTATCAAGTAATGCTTAGGTTATCAAAAAATACATATTTATCTATTCATAATTACTTCCTTATAACTATATTTTATTAAATTTTTATTCCCGTTCTTTTGTTTCAGGTAAGAGGTTTAGAGGAACTGCATTCATCTAATTTTTATTTTTAAGGTATGCCTACATTTATTGTAAGTACATAAATGGTTTTCTTTGTCGGGCAAATAAGCAAACGAGAAATCTTGTTTAGTTGTAATAGAAAATTTTAGTTACGCGTCTTATTATAAAGGAACTCATGTTATCTGCCTCGAGTAGTAGTCCGGTTGAAGTATTTATAGGTTTGTAGATTCTTTAACACGTTACACAATCCCGTGGATCGAGGAAGATTTTCCTTATGGAAGATCTAAGCCTGTTCTTTATTGATGCTTCAGTTACTGCTACTTTTTTATTATGTAAAAATTCTACAATTTACACTGGAAGAGTTCGTCCGGTTCACCGCGTTAAAGGGTTGGATCTTCTATTTTGTTTCTTTAACTTTAATTCCTTTTTTTTCCATTTTGATATCTGTGTTTATGTAGGCTGAACCCTGCTCGATCGATCCTGAGCATGCAGAGTTTTTTTAATCCAATGTCTCTAATATCATCCGAACATGTACCCTGGAGATTCCCATGTGCAATATTTGTTATAACAATAGTTTCCAACATTTTGATTTTCGACGCCGTTGCTGAATCCAGATTTTGTAAAGGCGCTCTGTGTCTAATTCTAATAAGTGCATAAAATTTTCATATACAGGAAAATTGATTCCTCCCTTCGCTATTAACTTCTGTCGAAGTCTAAATACCTGTCATGATATTTTCTATTTTTATCTTCTTTATACTCTTGACATTGGTCGACTATGTACCAACTTCATTTTCTCTCACGTAACGCTTATTTTTGTTAAGTAAAAACCGATCCGCTTTTAAAAAAGCATACGAGAAAATACTCTAAAACGACTCCATTTGGTCACTATATTCAGTTCTCTGCCGATTGCGGATAGGACATACGAGAGCCACTCACAGGTACCTGAGATGTCAGCGGAAAATGCACCATTATGCGTAAGATGCGACTGCCGCTTAACTGTGCGCCACTTCCTTGAGCATTGCGTACGTTATGCAGTCTTACATCGCAAATTTAAGCTACCCAATAACATTCGCAGTATCCTGGGCAATGATAACAAAGTGTAACATCAAGTACTGTTATTCCTACGAAGTATATATATGATTCAGGAAATATATCTGCTTAGTTCTAGTACTACTTGTAATCTTTATTCAAGAACGAATGGTTTTTTTCCCTTAATTATAATTATAAACCTAGATACTTTGTTATCCGCGAAGGGGCCCTTTACACCCCTTACAGATTTTGTTAAATTTTATGTTTTTTTTTCTCATTTTTGTACTTAATTTTAAATAAATTTATTTTACTGTTAAGATTCTGACTGTGATGTTAGTTGTAAGAAGCTTCTAGTGATTTTAGTTTTAAATTTTTAGTGATACCTGTAATATTAGCAAGTTTTCATTGTTTTTCCTCTTTTATTTTATTTTTTTCTGTTGTATGTGATATTATACGTAAGTTTTTAATTTAGTTTTAGTTTGATCGGGGCGATGATAACGCGAAAGCGTTTTTCACCTATCAACAAAAAAAAAAAAATTCAGTTGATACGATCTAACTGTGCGAAATCGACATTTATGCGAACGCAAAGTACCAGAAAAATCGAGAAACTATTAAAACAATCAAAAGACTAGTGTCGCTTCATCTAGTAACCATTTACAGACGCTTCCTCAAAAAGTACACTAAGTGGTTTGCACCAGCTCCGCTAGGTTTCGCATTCTATGACGTTGCATTGAAAATGTAAATAAAATTACGAAAATTGTGTAATATTTCCCGGCGCCCCTGTGAGGAAGTCGAGGCTACCAGAGCGCCGAGACGCACACTATGGGAAATAGTGTATTATAGGATATTATAGGCCAAAGTGCCAGTTAAGAAAACGTAAATGAAAATGTTACTTGCTAAACGTAAAATTCCATCGTCCTTTGTAACGTATAATTGTTGCTTCTTAAGGAATAAGATAATTAAGTATTTTATTAATATAATGGTTTTTACAGACTTCGAAGAAAAGTACAGTATTACTTTCAGTGGCATGGTTGTAATGGGGGAAACATGAATTTTCTTTACGTTTAGAAGTATGAGGAATACGAAAATACCATTCATGTATAAAATTTTGTGGCTCGAAAAACTGTAAGATTATGAAATCAATTTCAGTGAAATTTAGGTATGCTGTAGTAATATATCTAGAGTTGTGCATGCGAAAATTTGATGACTATTGATTTAATCGTTCTTGAATTACGCTCAGTTTAAGGTGAAAAACATTTGATCGGGGCAAGTTAGAAACGTGGTTTGTTATCATGCTGCAAGATGGAACGTTGACATTTCTTTATCTGCGGTATCTGTTGTTAGCATTATTATTCTGCATATTCAGGTATCGTTATCTATTTAGAAGGTTATGATGACTGGGTGTGCGTTTTAACTAAGAGTTATGTTAACTGTGTAGTGTATATTTTTCATATGTGCTTATGCAGTGAGTCACAGTGGTGAGTGGGTTGAAACCTTGTGCTTGTGTAGGGTCTACTGCGTTAATCCAACGTATGTAGTGCGTTGTACTCTGAAAATCAGTGCGCTTCTGAACGAAATAGTGCGGGCGTCGGAATTAACTTATTACTGATTTTCAATGATATAATTTACCGAAAGTCGGTGTTCTTACAAAGAATTGCGCAAGAGGTTTTTTTTATCATTTCTTGATTATTCTATAACATTTTTGCATAGGAAAGGTTTTAAGTATGACATAGACACGTAAATTATTCATCGCCAAGAGTCACAGTGCCTTCCCCTCCCCCCCCCTACAGTAGTTGCAAGTTAAAATTGTTGCAGTCACCGCTGCAGTTGTAAGAAAAATGCAGCACTTTGCTTACTAGTTCAGCAGTTCGATATTTTCACGGTAATGTGTTACATAAATAATATCTTTAGTTTATTTTTTATTCGATGTCCCCTACCCCATGTAGCTGAAAAAAAGTAATTAAACAATTTAAATGAAAAGCAAACTTTATTGAAGTATAAAAAGGGGATGAAATTATATTTTGAATATTTATATTTTTTAATTGGTTGAACCAATGTATAAATATGTTTAAGTGGAGAGAGTTTAGATTTCACTAGTGAAATTTATGTTTTTATTTTAAAAAATAAATTTTATTTACCTATTTATATATTTCGCTTATTACGTTGTCTTACTTATTTTAAGCGATCTTTTATATTGTAATTATAATTTAAGTTAAAACTTTTCGGTTGAATTAAAAAAGCTGCAAAGGGTTGCATAACTTCCCCGATTTTGCCCTTGACAGGTTTTTATTTCAAATACACCTCTGGGTTTATAAACATTAATGAATTATTTAGAGAATAATTACGAAAAAGTTCAGTAAAAAAATGGTAAATGGTTTAGTAAAAAATGGGTTTTATTTAACCCTCTGATCAAATGATTTTTTTCCTTAAAAATGATGTTGTATTAAAAGTATAAATGAGAAAAAAATCAAAATTCTTCATTAAAATGTTTAGATCCGAGTCGATTCCCTCGACCAAATGATTTTTTTACCATCAAAATTATAAATGGTAAAAAATATTTCCATTTATTAAGGTTTGGCTCTCGTTTTACAATTAGTTGATAGCTACCTTAATAACAGTTTTAATAACATCTTCACTCCGACTGGAAGACACCCATCATGTGACGGGTCCGACCGTCACCCCACCCCCTCCGTACCTAGCCCTTAGGGGATTTACCGGAAGTCATCTTCATAACTTCAGTCAAGATACCACCGATGCGAACGCCACAAGCGACATTCACATTGGTGTACCGCGCCTAGCTCAGAATCTACAATCATAATTAATTATAAACAGGACCACCCGACTGAGCTGATGCAACCACTATCCTACCCGGTGTTAGGGATGACTTCATCACACAACTCAGGCATCCAACTTACCCGTAAAATAATAAACTAAATAAACTGTATATAGAAATAAAAACTAAACTATCCGCAATACAAAACACTTAACTGAATAAACAACAATAAATACTAAAACAAAATAATGTCTCAAGAACACAGAAAAAACAAAATAAGAATGTTATAAACAAAATATAACAACTAATAATAAAACTACCCTAGAAAAGCAAACCTATTAATTTAATTAAAAAAACCTAAACTTAAAACCTAATTAATCATAAACGAGAAACAAGAAGTGTGGAAAATCATAATCGTAAAGATAAAACACAAACATACGCTAAACATAAAGTAAACAAATCACATAAAAATTAACAAAATACCTACAAATAACTAAAAACTTACAATAAAACTACAATAAACTTTTAACAAAACACGAAACGCAAAATTAAACTAACCAAAACAAGTGTAAACAACATAAGAAATCTACAACAAAACCTAAACCTAATATCACAAACAAGGAACAAGAAGTGTAGAGGTCATAAACAAAAACAACCCGCCTTTTTTTGGGGAGGGGGCTTGAATTAAGTTGGCGTAATTTGATGTATGTTATTCAGCAAGGCTAAAAAATTATTATTTATTAAAAAAGAAAAAAAATTCGATCAGGCGAAAATCAGATCAAAACTGGGAAATATAACCAAATATTTGTGCCAAATTTCACCGTTTTGGTCAACGGGTTTTCGATATATTCGACTGTTTAGAAAGTGTTGAATATTCCCTGCTTCTAAACCCGCTTAACTTAAAGGTTTTCTAACCCGATTAAGTTTTAAGTCAACATTTTCTATAATTTTATAAGTACTTTAATTATACAAAAATTCAGTTTTCTACGACCGCAACACAAAAAGTCAAAAATAAAAAATGATGAAAAACTATCTTTCTTCTTTTTTTAATTTTGGCCAACCTTATTGTCATTAATGAACCATATATTAAGTTTTTTTAGCCATTTTTAAGAACTTATGTTCAACCAGACATGAGATTTCAATCAGTATGCAATATTGATTAATATCAATATTGAAGAGATGTTAATCATTATTGCACATTTATTAACATCTCTTGTTCGGAAATTTCTATGTTAAACCATTTTCCGGAAATATTTATGACTTGTTTTTTGGACTAAGGGAAAACGTCGACATGAAAATCAGTTAAATTTTAGCTGTTGTACTTTTCCTTTTTGGCTGTTCTTTTTCAGCAGAAAAAATCTATAGCCGGGAAAAAAAAAAAATATATTTTTTTTTTATTGTCATAATATTAACAATATATATATTGTATAATATATATATATATAATATTAACAATCTTGGTTTCATTTTTTTCTTACCTCTAGCAATACATTTTTATTTGCGTCCCGTTTATTTTTATTTCTGTGATTTGGCGTAAGAAATTTGACAGGATTTTTACAGCCGGATGCCTTTCCTAACGCCAGTTTACTAGAAGGAATGAAGAATCGAGAATTCGGAACGTGTGCGAAGCATGTCTAATCGGGGTTCAGAATTAAGAACCTTCTAGATGAAAGATAGAATTACTTTCGAGAGTAAATAAAAATAAAAAGTTTTATTTAAATTTACCGTCTTAAATATGGAAACATTGGGATTCCGATAAAAAATAAATGTACTCAATTAGTTTATACCATTCATTCTCAAATGGGCGATAACGCCCCCTTATGGGCGCTGGAGGCCTTCGGGGGGTGGTAGAAGGCCCACAGAAAATTGGGGGCGTTCAGGCGGTCTAGGAAGGCGATGGCTGATTAAAAAAAGGAAAAAATTATGTTTTCCTGATATTTCAAAGTAAAATGTAAGTTTCAACTCAGAAATAGGATATGCCACGTTAAAAAAAAAACTTCAATTGCTGTTTTAAGAGCGCATTTTAATAACAGCAATTGTAATTATTATTTTTAACAGATGGTAATTTTAAAAATTTTGGGGGCGCTAAAAAATTTTTGATTCTCGTTGTGAGCGATGGGCGGAAAAGTTTGAGAATCAATGGTTTATACTGCTGTTTATAAAAAGGCGTTTTACCTTGACCAATTTTTAAAGATTTATTTTTTGTCTTCCATATTCCTTAGAGTGAAAAGTAAGTTGTTATACAAATGTAAGATCTGAACTATACCATCTAATGTTAAAATTTATTACTTCTTCTTCGTTGATATATTGTAATTTATTATAAAAAATTTTAATTTTTGAAAAGGAAGTGAGTAATCGATATTCAAGTAAATGTAGCGAATACTAAATTTTCCTCATTATTTAAATATCAGTGAAATCGGATACATATAGAGTTACATTATTAATATATTATTGTTTTATCTTTTTTTTTTTTTTACAGAGAAAAAATGTTTAAACACACTATTTTTTTTTTATGTATGCATCGTGACGTGACATTTGACTGTTTGTATAAGAGAAAGAAATTTATGTATGTAGGTTAACCGTATTTAACTCGTGTATTAAATATTCATATTTGTATAGCAGCAATATGCAGTACAGATGCATTAATATTATTCACCAAATTTAACCGTTGACCTGCCATGACGTCTGTTATTTATTTATTTATTTTTTACGGGTAAATTTACGTCACTGAAGCTTGTAGTTATCGCTGTGTCTTTTTATCGTTAAATTGGTTGCCGCTCAGTAATAGAGTCGTGTCGTATCAAAATATTGCTGTAAAAACGTTAGACTTCCTTACAACCAGACCCTCGAGAGGTTCACCAACTGACCGGTTAATTTGAAAATACGAGATAAAATAGGCCGACGAGGTAGAGAAGTTTTTATTGAACATCATTTTTTTTTTTTGAAAGTAGATTTCAATTTATCCGTAATTGAAGACAGTAAAATAAAATTGTTTATTAAAATTTATGTAATTACAGTATTTCATCGCCGGTCGTTTATTATGATATATAAATCGCGGAATAGACATTTTATCGATCGTTCTAAAGATTTCAGTTTTTGTTCCACAGTAAAGAAGATTCTGCCAAAATGTATTCTGTCTGTCAAACAGATAAAGGATCTAATGACGCCCCAAAAAAATAATAACTTGCCGGTGGGCGGCGTCCTCTGGAGTACGACATAATCTCATAGATAAAAACCGGGAAAGGCTTTGCCTAACCTTCGCAGCAGTTTATCCGAGATATGAACCTTTACTCTTTTCTCTCACGATCGCTTAATAACGCCGACTACAAATTTTAATGTTATCGATGTCGCATTATTTTTTGATTAAAATAACGAAAAAATTAATAAATATGAAATATTATGAATAAGACTTGTAGACACGACAGAGGAATAAATAAATAAAAAATTATTCGAGTCGATTCGGTCATAAGTATGACCGAATTATAAAAACTTTATAAAACTTTGATTGTGCTCGTGTTACTTTGAATGTAAGTGAGATTTGGTCAGTGTTCGCTCGTTCGAGAAAATAATCCGTTCTTCCGAAATGCTTTTTTGTTATGTTAAGCCTGGACACGATAAAAAATGAGACTATGCGGTGAGATAAAAGAATTAAAAGTTTTTGAGCTGGTGAATAGTTCTTAAGGGAAACAATTACGACGCTTAACAGAATATCGGAAGACAAACTACCATGAAAGCGTTTCATCGAATTAAAAGCTATATACAAAGACGACCTGGTATAAAGCGAAGCCGCGGAGGACAATCGGCAAGGAACAGACTTTGCAGTCTAATCGTTGAAATGTAGAAAAAAAATGACATGCGAGTATAAATGCGGGTCCGGAATCTTCGTTTTCAAGTTACGGTATCAAAAATGTTTTATCTATTTTTGACTGCCTCAAAGACAAATTAATGCGGTACTGCACTTATGCGAACGTATTTTTAAGGCTAAATTTGTGATTTTAGATTTTTTTTTAAGAATTTAAAAAATTCTTCGAACACTGATCTATGAGACTGTAAAGACACGGCGTGACGATGAAATTCAACGGTTGGGCTTCTTGTACAGCAGCTTGAACAATTTCGTTATTGTCTGGCGTAAAAAAGGGGTTCCCATACACCTGGAGGTTTATCTTTCAGTGCTGAACCTGTTTCTAAAAATTAAGTATCCGGGTGTTAATTGAATGTGTTGACGGTGTCCGATCTTGGCGTCATAAATTAAACTGGTGGCAAAATTCTCTACGCGCAGCTTCCACACAACTTATTATTTTTATAAAAAGCTTTGATGGCAAATGTTCGTCGTGCACCAGTCCCACTATCCATGATAACTAAATGAAAAGATGGCGTAAGTTGGCTTCACTAGAAGTTATTCAGTATGACACTTGCCCAGTGATACCAACACAAATTTCAAAATTTACTGTTTTCCTGAATTACTTGTTTAACATACAGTGTAGTATACTGTAGAGCGTTTGATAATCCACGCAAAAGTAAAGAATTTTTTTTTATTTCGCAAGATCTACTCTCAAAATTATACAATCGGTCTTTACGGTGCCAAAATTTTTCGATTCCATCCTTGCAGTGTAATTTACCCAATTCTTCAGAATAGGTAGTTGTGTAGGCAACAACTTGATCATTTCTTGTAAATCTCTTTACAAGAGGGTGAGAATGCGGAAGAATTTCATAGCGTACTTCGAAATATTTTGCTGTCTCGAAATATTTTGCTGTCTCAGTCGCAGAGCTGGTTCATTGTCTTTGTTTTTTCAATACTTCCTTATTTTGACGATTCATGAAAGATGTATAATAATGGCCGGTTATCGTTTTACCCTTCTCCAGAAATACAATGAAGATTATTATACCACGAGCATCCCGTAAGGGGCCATCACTTTTTTCTTGATGCAGCGTTTTCATCGCCTTCTTTAGAACAAGTTTCCCAACTGTAACCCTCTATTTTGATTAATCCAGATCAGTAGTGATTTATCAGAGTTTTATCGATCGATTTGAAACTGCGCAAAAGTCCTTGATTACGTTGAAACGATCTCGAACAACGCTTAGAAACGTTTAATCATTGACGCTTTTGATCGATTGTGAGCAAACGCGAATCCATTTGTGGATACACCTGTTCTTTCGAGATGACTATCGGCTTGGCTATATCACACAATTTGGAACTTTATGTTTCGTCACCTTTTCATGGATTTTATACTCTGTAATTGTAAATTCTGCAGGCTGTCCGATAGTTTTAGCATTCTTTGTATTTATATGACCGCTCCGAAAATAACCAAACCACTTGTAAACTGTTCTTATCGATGGAGCCGATTTTCCATAATAATTATTATCTATCTAATTTGATTTGTTTTCTTGAGGTTTTTGCCTTTCAGAAAGTAATGTTTGATCTGCAGTTGAATTTCTTTTACATCTTTTTCATACATCAAAGTATTTAATCGTTTTAGATGACTACCAACCACATAATTATGATTGAATCTGACTGAAACTTTGTAGAATTCTAATTTTAGTTCTTATGTCTTCAACAAATAATATAGGCTATAATTTGAAAATTTTTTAGGAAAGTTATTTTAAGGAATTTCATAAGCTGAACTATTAAAATTTGTTATTTTATCTTTTTTAATTTGTTTTTCAAAACACGCTTAAGATAATCTACTGCTGTCAAACAATTTTGTTTGTTAGCGTATTTAGTCCGCAAAATACTTTATATTGAGGTTTTTAATCAGACTTTAACTTAGTCGCTAAAAAAATAACCATGTGACCGTGAGTGACCAATTAAACCGGTTAAGAAGAAGTTCATCCACTATGTTATTGTTTTGTTGATCGTCTAGTAATCAGGTCTATGAGTCGAAAATTCAAAAATTAACAAATAATTACTGAAACTCAGTCTTTTACCGCAGTATTTCGGCCACCGTCTTGAAAAATGTTTTACTTTTTTCAGTAATAATTCAAAAAGGGTAAAATATTTACTTTTTAAATATGAAGAGTGTAAAAAGATGAACATTGCTTTATTTTTGTTTACGTTCGGAAATATAACCGACATTTTAATTGCATAAGAGTGTAATTTGTTCTTCATAAGAATAGAATATTACAACGGTTATCGCATGCATTACACCTTAAAATAATAAAAATATTTACTACATCTGTCTCGAAAAACCTTTTTAAAGTACAGAAAAGGAATGAGAATGCCAAATCTTTCCTTGATTTGATTTCGGATTAAAGGAAAGTAGATCCTACTCTCTACTTTTACTTTTATTAGCATAATGATTTCAGAAGAAAGAAAACACGATTATCGGTAAGACATTCCCATGTAGGGTTTGATAATCGTTATGTACAGATTCGGCTTACCTGTTCTTATGTAAATTCTGAAGGGATATTATACACCGCTTTTACTGCTTATTCAAAACATCGATTTCAGTGGAGAACTGCATTCAAAGAATATTCTTGTAACATATTATGATTTTCTTTTCCCGTTCTCATCCCTGTTTCTTCTTTGGTCCTTGTATAGTAAATTAAAGTGGAAAATTCAGTTTTATATGTCGCCTTTTAAGTCATATTGCCTATACTTAAATTCGTAGCTTCGAAATTTTTTTACTACGTGTTATTATATATACCATTTTCTTATTAAAAATATATTAACTGAAAACTTCCTAAGAAAAACGGTTTACAAATAATAAAAATCTTATAAAATATGCCGATCCCGTGGCGGAGTGGTAGCTTCTGCCTTTCAGCAGAAGATTCTGGGTTTGAATCCCAGTCAGTCATTGCAGTTTTTTATACGCTTCAAAAAATTAATTTTATTATTATCCATTGTCAACCGTTACAAGGTTCCAGCCAGAATAAAATGGAATTTAGTGGAATTTGTTGTTGAGTTTTCTCTACTTCTAATCGGTTACAGACGTTCAACATATCTATTTCTTCTTCTGAAGGAAACACATTGTAGATATTTATTGTCAAAAAAAGGGAGAAAACTATTACGTACTGACGATTCATTGTTGTTTATCGACAGGGGTAAATTAATAGTCGAATACCCATCTAGTTTTTGGATTTTATTTTTTACGGATTTTTTGGGCAGTTTTCTTTATTTTATCTTTAAAACCGATTACCACAGTTTATTCCTTGAAAAACTCGTATGATGTCAAAATAAGAGTGCAGTTCAGCATATTTGAAGAGTCTTTAGTTCATAAAAGCCGATACTACCCGGTACGTGTTATGTTAATCCCTTTTCAATAACTTCTGTTCTCTTTTTAACAGATCGGTTCCTACATAATTTCTGGGTGGGCTCTTTAAGTAGGCTTTTCAAAGTTAGTACAATTTCCGTTGAAATTTTCCTTATTTGGATAGTTTTTTTTTGTTTTTTTAAGCGATGGTCGATCGTCTTTATTATTCCCAATTGAAATGAATTTCAGCGTATTTTTATTTTTATAAATTTTTAACTTTTGTTCAGGAGAAAACTCTTAACATCAACCTTTTGCTTTTTGATTATTTTTTCGAACTCATTACGAAATTTAATTTCATGTATTTCATTCTGTATATCCACAGAGAAAGAGCATGAAACAAATAAACAATGTTAATATAGCATATGAGACCTTTAAATGGCTTTTCAACAGTAAAACACTGAAAATTAAATTTTTGTAAATACTCCTACCTCTAAACTATCAATTTTTTTGTATGAAACTGATCGCACACCAGCCATCCGCATGGGGAGGGCAACTCAAAATTAAAACAATTTTTTTTTTATTCAAAAATTTTTAATAGATCGCAACACAACATTTTAAAGGACATTGAAAACCAATTTTATCAATTAAAAACCTCAGGATAGCTATGTAATATTTTCCACCACTAATTTAAAAATCTCTTTCAATACATCTTATACCGAATAATATTAAAAACCTTTTCAAAATTTTTAAAAACTTGCTATGTACTTGGTAGTCATATTTTAATCAAATTATTATCATACATTGCATAAGTTTAATCGGTAGGTTAATTTGGATTTCAAAAGATAGCATAACGTATTTAAATTTCTAATATATTTATAAAATATCAAACAAATTTTCAATCAAACATTTACTGTACAAAGTAACGAAATAGTGAAGTTTTATAGTGATTTTGCAATTTTTAGACTCGCACTCTTAATTTCCACCTTTAATTTATTCCCGTACGGGGATATGTTTGCAAAAGTAATGGTGGACTATTGTATTGTCACCCGACCTTAGTAACTGTACAAAATTTCGTCAGTCGGCATTGTCAGGAAGCATGTTAAATTAAGGATGCAAGATTTGAGGACAAAAATGAAAAAAAAAACATCGTGAGTTAAAGAAAAGCAACTAAAAAAAACGTTTTGGGGAAGGAGTAATTACCAGATTTTATTTTTTTAGATTCAATATGTGGTGTACAGCATTTTTCAAACTAGCTTTGAAAAACATTAAATAGCCGTCATTTTGGAGTAAGGTTGATGAAGAAATACTGAGAAGAGGGTACTAAATTGTGTTAGGTAGCTTCTCTGAAATGAAGGAATGTATATTATATTATTTTTTTTTTAACATAAATTTTCCTGCTAAATTATCTTGATTTTTCGCATGAAAACACTTTATCATGGGTAGCGATATCAACTGTGTATTGTTACGCCGTAAAACCTTTGTACAAAGCGATGACGACGAAGACCGAAATATTAATATTATTTTCGCGTTTTAGTTAGTATAAAGAATCTTCTTTTTAAGTAACGTGCAAATTACTTACCACAACCTCACCCGAAGAACTTCCTGTACAAAATAATCAAAGAAATATTGAAATCAGTCCGTAAGTTTAAGAGTAAATATTGAATATACATAACAAAAAGTAAATAAAACATGAGCCGTCAAACTCAGAAAAAAGACCTCCTGTTTTACAGGTGGTTTAAAAATAATTTCGTTTGAGTTATGATGTGAAAGTATTACTTGTTCGCTGCTGTGCAAATTTAATTATTAAATACTGTTCTTTAATATATTTTTAATTTAATTAATTATTAATGAACTCTCTCTTTCTCACTCCCCATACTACCGACCTCATTAACTTATATTTGCGCGTGCATGTGTTTACTGTTGGAAGATATGTTTGCGAAAGTTAATGCTTCGGTGTTCTATCGCATGTACTTTAACTGTTATTTATTTATATATAAATATTTTTTTATGTATTTTTTTTTTTTAGTCCGTTAGTGTAATGATCACATGACTTAATATTAGTCGGCTTTCCGTAAAAGGCCAAACCTTCTGATTACTTCCTTTATTGGCGAACTATTCACAGTTTTGGGGACAGCAACGTTTGTTGTTATTCGAGTATGACTATGCCAACGACAACCACTATCATGTTAAGAACCAGCTTTCACTTCTTACTGTGTAAATATATATATATATATATATATATATATATATATATATATACACACACACACCAATGTGGTTTAGAGACATGTGTTTGTCAGCTTGATTTGCTTGTTAAACACCTTATGTGTTAATACATTAAGAAATAGATTGATTTAATAATTAAAACGTAATAATTTTTAAAGAAATGCATTTTTTATAATTTAAATTACCTTTTTTCTTTTAATTAATAATTTTCTTTTTATTATATAATTAGTTATAGTCTTTTTTAATGACTGATTGTTTTCTTTATTTTATATTTGCGTTATACCGGTATAAAAATATTAACTTTTTTATAAAATAAATATCACAAGCAGTGTTACGTACTTGGTATTAATTTCATTGTTAATATTTTATTTACTTATGCATTTTTATTAACATATAATTTGTTCAGAATTTTAATTTACAGATTGAAAGTTTTCACCTTAGGCTAATTCTTTTCAAAGTCGTTATTCTCAGGCACATTAAAAAAAGAGTTGCCATTCAATCATATTATCCTGTATTTACTAGTTTTGCTGTCGTTAATAATCCTTCTTTTTACGCCATTATTTTTCTCGTTTATCGCCGTACGGTCTTGCTTTACTTGCATTTTTTTATGTATATCTGTCAGTATATCGATTGATTTAATTGGAAAATAATATTCGTTCACGTTATTTAAGTTTAAATCTTTGATTTCGAACGGTTCTGAAGCGAATGCTGACTGCTTTAAATGGATCCGTTATTATTTGGTAGTTTTCGACCTTTATCACCGAAGTTGGAAACATACACGCTTCCCTAAAAATGATATTCTGTTTATTTACCTTAATTTTGAATCTATATTTTCCATTTTGACCGTAATTACTAGAAGTTTTTTTTTTGCTTTTAACCGTTATTGTGGTTAAGTCGTATTTTATTTATATGATACTATGTTAGTCCAAAATCGGAATTAAAATTTTCCTAAACAAGCATTTATCGGTGGAATGGATAAAATCCTTCATAGTGTATTTTATAGTATCCGGATAATATTTGTATAGTTCACTCCGGGGTGTTTTTTGCGCAAATATCTGGAAAACAGTTGATTCAAGCGAGAAAAACATATAAATGAAAATTTAATTTTTAGAAAATTTCCATCTATTTCCGTATTTATTTTTTTTACAGTAGATGTAAAAATATTCACGCTAAATTTTACTGGAGAATTCATCTCAATAATAGATGGCGTTTGGGGTTTGTATGTTTACATACAAATTTATTCTGCAAAAGGTAAAAAATAAAAATAATTAATTGAGCATGTCTGTTAGCATGTAATTTCATTCGTCAGTGAGAACCATTGTTGATAGGTACTGTTCTATTAAATAGCTGTTTAAAAATCCGAATAATAAATGAACGTAATAAACGGCATTTAATATAAGCTTGTCCCAACTGTAACTGTGCGTCTAAACAAAATTATGTGGATTTCACTAAATAATATACGATTTAATTTTGTATTTTTTTTTCTTATGTTGCCAGCAGTGTAACTAGCAACTGACTTTGTTCACAGTTGATTTCCACGCTTCATTGTTGACAATACCTTTTATTCCCACAAACATTGACACTTGTTTTTTGTTTTTTTTTATCGGATGTGTGACAGTAGTTTTAACAGTTGTAGCTCGCATTTTTTTAGTTGAAAACGTGTTTCGTTGTCGTAATGAATGCACGAGTACGTGAATGAAATGTTTGATCGAAGGTTATTAAAATGTTTATTTCTGAACGATGTCAACGCTGTGCGAATCTCGATTGATAAGTTCCCAAAAAATGAATTTGTCAAAAAATTTTCCCGAGTTATCAATCCTGACAGAAGAAAAGTCAGATGATATTCTGATTGCACAACTCAAAAAAAAAAAAAAAAAAAACAAATTTGTACAAAAAATTGCATAAGTAAAATTATGCACATATCATTGACTAAACATTTAAAACTACATCTTTACAAAAGATTTGCAGTGATTCGGTTGCACGATACTCTGGTTTTTATTTTTAATATAAACGTGATTTCATTTATGGGGTCATGTCAAAAGCCAGAACATTCCAGTGTAGTCTGTAACTAAACTTCATGAGATCTTGGAGCGACCATTACATGACGAAAAAATTTGAGTTTGGTGTGCTACATCACAGCAGCAGATAATCATTCAGTTTCCGAAACGTAGTAAATTTAGAACTTTATTGCGGTGAATCGTTTACCCTTTCGTTAACCGCAGAGCTGACGTCAGTCTCTTGCTGCTGGATCTTTCTAATTATCGGGCGGATATTTAATTTTTTTTACAGGCGATTGTATATTTATTTTTATTTTAAGATGGGCGGAATTAGGGATTCTATTTCAGTCCTTTGTAGAACGGGTTTTGAAATGTTATTTTTACTTGGAATATTCCTTGGGAGCTTAGCAAGATATTTGCGTCTTTTGAATATATTTTTAGGAAGCTTAGGAAGTGATTTGGTGGACCGCGAGGCCAAAAAGGTATCCTTGTTGGTGTAGTCACTGTTCTGTCTGCAGTACCTGCACAGATTTGAAACGAAAGAACTAACTGGAGAGGGTGGAACCCTATCCGGCGGTTTATTTTTTTTTACATATGTCCTGTTCCCCGAATTTTGATTTTTCAAGAATAAATGGATTTTTACTAGCATCATAAATCATGCATTATAAGATTCGTTTCTCATAAATCAAAAGATTTTATTTAAAGATGTTTTTCTTAGCATTCTTTGGAGTAAATAGGAAAACGTATCTCATAAAATATGGCTTTTGCCAGAACATATTTTTAATCAATTTTGAATGATACTTTTGCTTTTCTTTTTAATACCCAATATTTATTAGATACGTATTTGGAAAAAAACCGATTTTTTTCACGTTTGTTGAAATAAGGGTTGAAATACCAAATGTTTTTGCTGAAATTTTAGGGGTTGTTATAGTGCACCATTTGCGATTCATTGTGTTAGTAAAACCTTAGTACAATAAAATGTTGTATTCTCAATCAGAAATTCGGGTAATTTCATTGGACTATTTTAATATGTTGGCCATTTTTGGTTTTATATTTTATTTTGTTACATGTGGCGACAGAATACTTTTTACCTTAACTAATTTTTATGACGTTCACGGCTTTAAAAATTCAATCTACATAATTTTATTTTTAATCTTCTTTACATAAAAAGTAAACGATTAAATAAAGACGAATACAAATAACTTTCCGTATTTGGTGTCCGCTAATGACATTTAGGAAAACAACTTAATATTGGTATTTTAGTTATCAAAACCTTATCGAGGTAATAATAGAAAGTTTTCTGAACCATAATTTTCTTTGCTAGGCGATTTACGTTATTTTTCGTTGCGAGCGCTATCTATACACTTATGTATAATTAATGTTAAGTACGTAAATATTTGCTAATACGGTTTTTATTATCATTTTATCTTCATATTTCATAGAGTACTTAAGAAAAAGGGCTTTACCTTCAATGGCTTTGTTTATTTCAACTTGTGCTTATTAAGCAAATTTGTATCTGTTCTCTTTGTAGCGGATTCCTCATCAACTCATATAACCTGTTTTTAAAAAACTTCCAAGAATGAATCGATTCTAATTAGGCATAAATTTACTTAATTGAAATCTTATCTAGTTTTTTATTTTCTTTTTAATTTACATTTACCTGGCATCCATTCCTTTTTGTTAACATTAAGATAGTTTTTTGCCTTTAATCGCTCATAGTACACTTTGTAATATTTTTTTTTAAATACGACTAAAAATTTTTGAACCCGCTTCTGTTTTGGTAAAATTATTTTTAATTTACTTGCTCAGCATTCATTTAACGAGAGATGGAAAATTAGAGCAAAACAACCTAGAAAAAATTAAAAATATATCTATCTTTTATAATTATTTTTATTATTAAACGTGAGCTCCTTACCGTATATTGTGGGATTAGTTGTTTATAAATGACACGATGTAGATAAATTTTAATAAAAGATTTCTGGGTAGAGGAATAGTAAAAATAAAATTTGAAACTATCCTTTAACAAATTATTTGTTTTAAATTTTTATTGAAGGGGGTTACTATTCAGGAAGAAACATCGGGTAGTTCAGCTTTTACGTAACACTACAGCATCAATTCCTTGAATTTTTTTTCAGTGGAATAAATTTGCCTTAATAAATTTTTCATTTAATCTGTGCGCTAATTTACGGAATAAAATCGGCAAGTATTTTATAAAATATGTTCTCTTGATTTTCTTTTTTTTAATTTTTTTTTTTAATTTTTTTTTTAATTTTTACTTAGATACTAAATCTTATCTTATTTTCATTAATAATGCAAAGGTAACACTAGAACAGCTACTAAATTCGACATAAACGTTAATCTGAACATAATCCTTATCTGCCGTGAGGTATGTTTCTTTACCATATACGTGTTTTTTTTCTTCTATTGCGTCTGAAACATCTAAGTTTGATTGATGCCATTTCTTTTGATATCGTCTGTAAATTTACCTATTTAGGATTCTTCCCTTTTCACACATTCTACCGCTCTATCTAGTACTTTTTTCAGATTTTTTCGTAGAGATAGTTAGCCGGCTTTGGTATTCTGAATTCTGTATCGTGTACTCTAATCACATTACCCTGTCTTTTATCCCCGTAATTTCCTTCCGTACAAAATGCCTTCAGATACTTCTTACTCCACGTTTCTCATTCATACAGAAGCGCATACAAAACGATGTTTCTTTTAAGTGAAATTCCGTAGTAACATTTCTCTTCATTAAACGCTTCATTACCTTTTGCTTTACTGTTCTGTTTTTATTTTATTCGTAGGTTTTCATTCTTCTGATAGCATGTTTCTTAAGTACTTTTACCCTTTCATTTGTGGAGTTCTTCTTTGTTATAGGTGGTAAAGGTTTGTTGGCTATTATCTTCTATCCTCTTTCCTTTTGTTTTCTTAACATTCATTCATTCCATAGTTAGTCTTCTAATTCTGAAATCATCTCTTGAATATTCTGTGCTTCATCTCCTTAAACTTTCGTATCCTCTACGAACCTTGTACAATCTATTCTTCTTCCTCCTACATTAACCCCTTCCGTCTTCTTAAGCATTTTTACTTTTCCGGCTGGAGATCTATTACTGTTGCAGCAGTATATTTTTAAAGGAAAATTTTAGTGATCAACAAAAATGTTGAGTTCGGAGTTTTTGCAAATGTAGATGTTTCAAGATCTCCTTAGTTCAAAAAATACAAAGTTACAGAAATTTCCGGAAGATGTATATATGTACGTGTCGTGGCCTGTATTTTGATTAATATCTCCGGACTATCTCAACGAAAATTCTTCGACAATTGCTTTAAAGATCTCCAATAGGGGCATCGATAGCGTTAAACATTGGATAGAATTAAAAAAAGGGTACGTGTAGTTTTCGCAATTCTGAATTTTTGGCGTCTTGTATAGTGGTCGTAGAGATTTGAGCTTTAGTACGATGAAAGTACTATTAAGTTATTTAAAATTCCAAAGTTTTAAGTCAATCGTATTTAAGGGCGGGTATATATATTCAATATCATTTCTTAACAGTTTTTGTCCCCAACTTGAAAATCCATTGACAAGAAAAGTTGAAATTTGACTATATATGTAAGGTGTTTCATTTTAATCGCCCCAGGCGATTTTCTCGTAAACTACGCATAATACAAAAAAAATAATTAACAGACAAAACTTACTCAGATTGGAGGGGTGAACCAAATGGTGATCTTGGATTTGACCTTGAACGTGCATTGACCTTATTTCAAGGTTAACACTATTTTTTCAAGTGGAATAAGTTATTTTGACCCCACTAATGAAAAGAGCATAAACTTTTACATTGAATATGTGGTCACACATATGAACTTGGACCTTTTTAAAAGATCATACGGCTGACTATCAGAAATAGTGTTATGTAGTCATTTTTATGCTCTTGTAATTTGCGAGAAAAATGGCCTGGAACATAATAAATATTCCAGGAATATTGTATGACCCTCAAAAACGTGTAACTCGTATAACATTATCTCCGAATAACACTATCACCCGCATAACTCTATCTCTGATGGTTAGGCGTATGACCTTAAAAAATGGTTGTAGGTCATATGTGTTACCAAATATTTCAATGTAAAGTTTTCTGCTCTTTTTCATTAGCCGGGTCAAAAGTAGGTTATTCCACTTGAAAAAATCTTATAAAATTCTATATATATATTATTATATTTATATATATCTATATTTATTCTATATATATATATATATATATATATATATATATATATATATATATATATATATATTTACCTGTATATATATATATGTACATTTTTTTTTAACTATTAATACCATTGTATAAAACTTTTACCGACTTGTTAAAGTAAATAATATTTCCAGTAAATAATCTTTTAAGCCTCAATAGCGCTGAGTGAGATCCGTACTGAAAATATCAATTTTTCTTAAAGTTTATTTTCAAAATTGAAAAACCAGGTGTATCTAATGTAGACGACATGGGAACTTTATTGAAAAAATTGTTGGGTCCCGGGTTTATGAAATCCCGTTTATTTAATCAGAATAATGCATTTTTATTAAACAGTGTATAAATAAATGGAATAAAAAGTGTTGTAATGTAATATTTATTGGTTTTTTGATGGTATTTATAAAAAGTCGATAATGAAACAAGGTGAATGAGGTTATTCACTCATTGCTAACCTGGATTCTTTAATAATACTATAATATTACTAATAATGTTCCATTTACGTGCGCGTGTTTTTTTTCGGATTTTTTTGTACTTAACGTGTCTGTCTTCGTTAAAATGGCATTTATGAATAGTATTTTATTTTATTTATTGTTAGGTGAAATTCCTTACATGTTTTGTTAATATTTTTTGTGACTTATATTTTTATTATATTTTTGTTATATTTTGTGTATTTTGACAAAAGAGTTGTACAGAATCTGAAAGCTTATCATATACATTACTCATACTTGTTTTTTTTTTATATCAACCCGGTTAATAATTCATTTGTGGTTACGAGGAGTTTACCGATTAAAATTTTAATCGGTTTTACGCTCTCATATTACTCAACTCACCTCAGGAAGAATAAAGAACACCGGGATGTTAGAAAATAAGAAGATACAGTTTTTTGGTAAAAATTTTATTTCTAAAAATAATCATCTTTAAAGCAATACACTTAGTCCAATGATGCTCGTTTTTCGCACCCAACCTTATAATATGATTTATCCGAGTCTAACAAATAGGCAGATATTTCGGCAATAAATTCATCTTTTCGCGTAAATCTCTTTCCACTAAGTCACTTCATATTTGCAAATAAGGATAATAATCTGAAAGTGCTAAGTTTCCAAGCGCTAACCTTCTGGTCCCAAGAAGTGGGTCGTTTTATTATTCACCAGAAAGTGAATTAAGATTTGTCACGAGCATCCCAAACGACGGTAGACATAACCTTTTGTTGTTGAAAGAACAGCTTTTGCCTTATTTGGAACGAATTGTAATCCGATGTTATGACTATTACTCGATTTATATCGTTATTATGTCAAAGTTATTACGTCTATTTTTAGACATAACAACAGCTTTTGATTGTGTAGACCACAATGTCCTTCTACAGATTCTGTGGATGAGTGGTATTAGAGGTGTTTCATTTGATTGGTTTGAGAGCTACCTGATCAACAGGAAACAGTGCGTGAGAATAAAAGGGTGTTTAAGTAATTTTGCTGGGATACAATGTGGAGTCCCACAAGGATCCGTATTGGGAACCATACTATTCACAATATATGTAAATAGTGTCTGTTCGGGTCCGCCTAAAGGTAACGTATTTGTGTTTGCAGATGATACTGCCTTGTGTTAAATCCGCAACACCTGGATAGAGGTGGCTGAGGACATGCAATCGTATTTGGCCGGTTATAGTTTTCAAATCATTATATGATCTTGAGCGTTGAAAAAACTTTGTATATCAACTTTTATGTTTAGAACTGTAAACATAGTTCGTTGACTTCGCCGTGCCGTCTAGTTCTGCGGACTCTAACCGGTGCCGGTGAAGTTCTAATGAACTTCTTGATTAAAAATTTAATCTATTTATTACCGGTGGAAATGTTGGATATTATGAATAACCACAATATTACACTACGAGCGCCATCTCTTGAGTTTAAATGAACTATGTCAAACATCTCGGGTTCAACGTGATCAGATTGTTGTGTTTATTTTTGAAAGGACGCTGCTGGCTTGTCTACTTACTTTATACAAGTTTTCTATATATCTCATAATCATCGCATTTATTGTTTGTATATGAAATAATAAATAAAGATTATAAAAAAAAAATATATTTTTAAATAAATGATTTTTTAATATTTATTAAGTAGTTTTTTCATACACTTTTTAATTGGGAAAAAAAGTTAAAATATTGTTAATTTTTTTTATAAAATAAAGTAAAATGCGTGATTGCGCAAAAACATTGCGTTCAGAAATTTCCTTAGCCGAGGTTTTTAAAGATTTTTATGTTATCTTCTGTAAACCTTACTCTTTGTGTCTTTTAAAGTTTGGAAATCTTAGTAGCTAGAATCTTGGAAGATAGATCTATTATGGAGGTACTAAATTATACTCATGTTAAAATGGGGTTTTTCAGATTTGTCGATCACAAATTAAAATGTAAAGGAATAAGAGTTTGCTTGTTTGTAACAGAATAATAATTATTTGTGTTACGTTTAATTAATTGTCTGTCTTTATTAAACAATTTTAAACGAATATATATCGGCCTACTTGAATTTTGTCATTTTCACGGTTCTGTTTAATTAATGTACTCGTGTGAACTGAGAACCGATGGAATTACGTACTACGTACACATATCAGATTTTAAATCTGCTAATTGCGGATCCTGTTATACTGCGCATTAATTAAGACAGTAACCTAGATTTCGTTATGTAAAATCGTGTGCATTCCTTGCGGTTTGGAATTTTGATTGAGCGTACTGTTCGTATTAATAATTTCAAAAAATATGATGCTTTATGATCCAGTAATATTATCAAACAGTTTATTATTGTTATTAATATTTACACAGGCACAACGTAAAATTGCGTTTCTTTCAGTTGTTTAACCGTTTACCTTTTGTTTTTTTGTTTTTTTTTAACCGTAGACTATAAACTTATTATTATTATTTAAATTTTAAATAATAATAATGTTTCTGTCTTGAATATTATTATTTATTTTTTAATTTACAGTTTAGTTAGTAAATTATTATAATATAAGTGATCATTTTGTATGTTTATCGTTAAACAACACACAAGGGATGTATACCACGATTTTTTTTGGTTTACCGATTCATCTTGAAAAAGGAGCACGTTGAGAAAATACGAGAGGTTATCTCCAAAGTAAAGACCGTTTCGTTATAAAAAAAATTATTCTGGAAACTTTATACATTTTTTTTTATTTCTCTACATACTTTATACTACTTCTCTATTTCATCGCCACATGAATTAAGACATTTATCGTAGCGATACACCAGCTTCAATATACCCTCGTCGTAATCTTCTGCCGCCAGTCCATTTAGCCGCTGATTAACAGAATTTTTAAGTTCATCGTCACTCGCGAACCGCTTACCATTCAAAAATTCTTTCAATTCCCCAAACAAATGGTAATCAGAAGGAGCTAAGTCCGGACTATATGGTGGGTGATCGTAAATTTCCCATCCAAATGTTCTCAGTAAATCACGTGTCGGACCCTCAACATGTGGATGTGCATTATGGTGCAGCAGGACGACGCCGTCGGTCAGCCGCCCACGTCGCCGATTTTGAATAGCGCGCCGTAATATACTTAGAGTTTCTCAGTAGGCTTCTGCATTTATAGTCGTTCTAGGTGGCGTGAAATCAATCAGCAGTATGCCAAACCGATCCCAAAAGACTGTGGCTATCAGTTTGCGTCCAAACGGCTGCGGCTTGATCTTTGTTGGTCTGGTTGGTGATTGAGGATGACACCGTTTTCGGGCGTTTCTTTCATTCATTACATTGTCACTGTACACAGCAACCAACTGCGTATGAATTTCAGCCGTTTTAACGTTTTGATGATTTAAAAACGTATGACTCCACGTACTTCATAGTCGGCGGCAACATCGATTTTCCTATTCATTTTTTAACGTAATAACTCACACGTAATCAAAGACCCTACAACGGGACAACTTACAGACAACAATGCTGTTTTCACAGGTTCGCCAACCTTAAGGAAAGAAATTTCCCAGCAGTCTTTACCTAGAGATATTCCTGGTAGTACACCGGCCTACAGATTTTTTAACGCGCATCGTAATTAGAATTATACCAGTTCGCCTGAATATTTCCCGATACCGTACAGTTTTATAAATAAAAAAGAATTTTCGTTTATTAAACAGTTTTTCTGTTCTCGTGTATGCCTGTATTATCTGAAAGAAAAGCGATTTGTTGCTAGTTAAATTTGGCCAGTCTGTAAAATCGTTGATCGGTAATCTCTGTCGTTCATTTGTTTGTAAATATAAACTGATTTTTAAAGACTTAATAGCGAGGTGTTTACTTTGAAACTAAGAGATTGTTTTTGTCTTCGTTTTTTTTTTTATTTCCTCTTTGGGTAAATAGACATTTTTTCTATATCCATATTTTTTTCCTTTTTGCGGTGAAAGTTCATACTATTTTTTCTTTTATGTGCACCTTTTTTTTGATAAATGAGAAAAAGAGCAGTTTTTATTATTATTTGTATATCGAGTAATGGATACTTTCACACTCTTTATAAAGTCTTACGTGTGTTGTTTTTTATGTCAGATGACAGTGCTCTGAAAATTGTCTTACGAATTGTGAACTTTCTTTTTTTTAATTTTTGTATCGCTTTAGTCCACTGCAGAAGTGTTCTTACATAGTAGTCTGTAACTATTTTCCTGACCGTTCGCTGTATTTAAAAAAAATAAACTTTGGTCCTCGATGTGTTGCCCTTGATTTAGATAACAGCCCAGCGATTTGGTCTGAGTTCTCGGTAATTCTGCGATTTTGAAGTCGGCGGATCTATCCGGTGATTCCGTTTCCTAACTGGTGGTTATATAAATAAAAAACCCAAGTTTTAATGCCGAGACATTTATCTCTCTCTTTCTCTTTTCTCTCTCTCTCTTTTACTTTTCGTATGAAAAGTAAACCGTTGAAAACCAACTCACCTCCTGGTCATGCGACTCTCTGGAAAGGGGAGCGCATTGCATCCTCCAAAAACTAGGGTCCCCAAAAGCCTCTAGCACCGAAAGGACTTCAGGGGACGGACTGAAGTGGATCACGCCGGGAGAACAAAGCTCTTACACGGCTAGTCTCCCATGGTCAGGACCCGGTCAAACAATTTTTCCCGGTCTAAAGGTTCGGAACACCGCAAATAATTCCGTCTGTAAATAATCACCTAAATAATTACCCGTCCGTAAAAGAGAAAGACACAGCAGCAAGGGACTTTGGTCCAGGTTTTACGATTAGTAGGGACATACAATTCTCCCGTTATCCTTACGTTCCGTTTCAAAAACCAACATTACATGTTAAATAATGAAACGAGACATTCGCAGCTCTAGGACTACATTATAAAACACAATCTCTATAAGAGAATTAGATATTTACCCTTAAATGTGTAATTTTTTGTCTTGTCAGTGAAAATTTTAAAGTTACGTTCGTTGCGTAATAAATTCAGAGTATATATTGAATCTACTGATCTATGAAGATCAACTCTAAATACTATCATAATAACTAAATCATCCGCGAACTGTGATGCATTCAAATAATTTTGTCTTTGTTCAATCTAATAACCTTAGTACCGTCGTAAGTTCCATACCTTGAAAATGTAATCGGTTTTTAAATAAATTACGCATGTCTCAAACGTGTATTTATCACTATTCACGAGTTGTTTTACATAGATACAAATTACATTAATTTGATATGTCATATGCTATTAAACGTTATCCATTTTATTATAATTAAACTCAGGGTACAAACAAATCTAGTGAAGGGAACGGTCGACAAAATCCATGCAGGCAGGATAGAGAGTTCAGTCGTCAAAAAATAAAAAAATAGTTTTCTTATTTATAATAAAATCTTCTTTTTTTTTTTTTAGTTTTCCAACACAATTTAAATATAAATTTGTCGTATGATTTTGCTGTAATCGTGTTTTTTTTTCTTTATTTCCAACACTTTACTTGTTATATAAAAACTTTAGTAAAAAATTAAGTAAGCCAATGAGAACAAGTTTATTTACGAAAACTTAAAACTAGATTTAGAAAATCATTAAAAAACCTAATTATCTGTTAATTAATTACGTGTAAAATTTATTTTTACATTTTATTATATAACTAAATTTATTGTTGAATTAAAAAAAAACCGAGAAAGTTGTTTTATAACTTCATCTGGCGATTGTGGTGTATTTATAATCGAATGTAATTCCCTATTTATCTCAAATTAATGTGTAACTTTCTAATTTAGGTTATATGCGACTGTTAATATGTACGTCATTTTCTTATTTTTGTTCGTTTACTCTGAAGAAGATAGGCAGATATTAAACAAGTTTTAATTGTTTTTTTTTCTTTATATTTTACTTTTATTTACTTGTTTAGTAATTGTTACAAAAACGGGGATAATCTTTGCTTAGTTTTTATTTTTTAATAAACATAACTATTTATTTTTTTTAGAAAAAGATTGAAATTAAAATTATTATCATACATAGAAAACGAAGTCAATTAAATTAAATAATTACACATACTTAAATATGATGTCAATTAAGAATTAAAAATTAAAAGTAATGTCACATTGCCTGGCTAGGTTACATGATTTAATTCTAATTATTTTATTTTTTAAATTAATTTTTAATTCGTAATTGATGTCATATTTAAATATATGTAATTATTTTATTTAATTGACTTCATGTTTTCTATATATGATAGTCATTTTAATTTTAATCTTTTTCTAAAAAAAATAAATAGTTATGTTTCGATATGTAATTTTATATAATTTATATATAACTGATGATGCGGGATCCCGCGAAAGTGCTATTGGAATTGAGAAAAGAAAAATAAGGTGTCATTTCATTTACTTTGTAATTCTGTACTTGGGTTGTTCAAGTTGGTTTTTGATTATAAAAAATACAATATTGGTACAGAGGAATATGGTTCTTATAAGTATTGACTTTAGAAAAACATTTTTCATGTGTATTAGTATAATAATTAACTTAATTATTAACATAATTCTGACCAAAAAAATTAAAACTTAATTAACAATTTTGGTATATATATATATATATATATATATATATATATATATAATTAACAATTTTGGTAATTATATATATATATATATATATATATATATAATGGCAGATGTATGCCTACGTTTGTAACCACCGGTTTTTTTAATTGTACTAATTTAATTTTAATTTGATTAAAATCTTTATTTTTTTTCTTTAAATTTCACTAATGTACTTCCTATTCCGTTGCGCGCGTCAGTGTAATCATAAACAAATTATCCTCTCGTTTAATTAAACCCGTGATCCTTCGGAACTAGTTCATAAACCGTGGTTTCGTCATTTTACTCTCTTATTTTGTTGTGGATTTCATGATGAGTTTTCTACCTGTTGATTTAAGAGAACGTATGAGTATACCAACTACTGACTACAGTTATTTATATAATAACCACGTAAAAATAGTTTATCAGATCATGATGCGATTACCGTTCGGTTTGTTAATGCACGCATAATAGAAAGGAATTTCTCTAGAATTTGCCCGAAAGGATAGAGGGTAAAATCTTAATTACAGAGTCTAAAATAATAAAAAAAAGGCGTGGTTGTAGTCCATATTTATTACACTAAAATAATTATTTCATTAAGTTATATTGCTGTAACTACGCGAAGAAAATAAATAAAATGGGAACCTAATAAAATAACTATTTTAAAAACGAGGGTCATTCAATAATTAAAGAGACCAAATGGCAATAGCGGAAAAATTATTTAATAAATTAAAAAAACTGTCAGAGTTCGAGTTGGCGCCCCTGACATAGAAAGTATCAGCTGCTCGAATAGAATTCCCATTATTATAACCTCTTTTGTTTATTTCAAAATGTCGGCTGCACTTGTAACATGTGTCGTGGAAGAACAGCTTGATGCGATAAAATTTCTATGTTCGAAGTTGTAAAATTCATTTTTGGATATTGAAACGGTTCGGTAAAAGGTGTATTAACGTGAATATATTTATAATTGGTTTAAACAGCTTAAATCGGACAGAACTGTCACCGATTTTTATCATAGCAGTAGACCATCGGGTGTTTCTACTGTTGCTTTCCAAAATCGTATTTTAATGATCTTATTCGCCAGAAAACACGCATAAAAATTTGGAAAATTGTTGAAATATGTAGTGTGTTTATCGGAATTGCCTATTCCATGATCCATGCTAAGTTGAATTATCCCAAAACGTGTTCGAGATGGGTTCCAAGTCGACTAAAAATCACAAAAACACCCGAATTTGTATTTGTATGGAATTTAAACAACGGTTTTTAGCGGAAGGAAAGACTTTTTAGATCGAATAAAAACCCTACGATCGCATTTGGATTCATCATTTTGAGCAGGAATCTGCTAAATTATGGAATAAAAACATTCGAATTCGCCCGCCAGAAAAAATGTAGAACTTGCGCTTCAAACGATGAAACAGTGATTTGAATCTATTAAGCCCATTTTATTTCCTTTATTTTGAAGAACAACTTACAATCAACAGGATACTGTTGTGACGTGCTAGAAAATAAAGTGAACCCGTAATAAGGTCGAAACGTTCTGGTTAGCTCTCAGAAAGGCGTAATTCGTTTGCATAACTCCCGTCGCAATAGCGCTTAAACGATTTATATACAGTTTATATAGTTTATAAAGCTATTGAAGTCGGATCGAGAGGTGGCCACAGCTACCTTACTCCCAAACTCGCATCATCAAATTTTTTCAACCGTTCTCTTAAAGACTTTTTACGTAGCATCGAGTTCTTCAACAATGAGCCGATTAAGAATGCGGTACAAGAATACCTCAGACACTGATGTGAACAATTCTTTATTACTGGAATAAAAAAAAATCGAGTGACAAGTGCGGGGATTATTTTTAAAAGTAGATTTAATTTCATTATCATTGAAATAATAAAAAATTTTCTAGTCATTTATCTCTTTAATTATTGAACGACCCTCGACAACTATTGCTAAATATTTAAATAATATTTAAATTAAATTTGTATCGTTATGCATAACATTCAAGTTTATTTGGGTCATTGTTATTTAAAAACTCGTCAATACAATAATATACAAAACTAAATCGATCGGAACATCTTTTTATTTATAAATATTTTTCGAGTATCTAAGGAAGACTGCCTCCAGTGTGGTTTATAGTTTATAGGTGAATGAACATTTAATTTGCTTCCCAATTTCGGGGTTGTATGACATATTGTTCTCTGTTCTTGTTCCTATGTGCTCCTAATTTCAGAAAAAAAATTAATTTTCTTTAAAGCACTTTAGCCGTAGCCGATCGAAGTAAAATCGTTGGAACGTTAATGTGTTGCTTCCTTTAGGCAAGATGATCTCTTCCCTAAATAATAATATCGTTTCTTGTAATATAAAATATATCTCTATAATATAATCTCAGTGTTGCTAATATAATATATAATCTCTTCGTGATAGGTCGTCATTTCTGGCGATTATTATTGTCGGTAAAAATCTGTCCCCCTATATATATATATATGTTAGTATATTTTAACATTTTCAAGTCTCTGGAACTCAGAAATACTACAATTTTAGTTTAAAAAAAAGTATATATATACATACATATTTGCGCTCGCATATATGTTTAAGAGTAAAGGCCTTACGTCGTACGAGTGATTTGATCATGAAATTTTGTTTGATAGTATATTAGTATCCGTAACCAATTATTATTTGTTGATTCTTAATCGATTTGATCGTGATCGGTTAGGTATGTTCAATGGAATATTTTAAATTAAAGAAATAAACAATGAAAAAGTTGTACCTTGAAATTAGTTTAAAAATTTACTCTTGTATATTTTTTACCTTGCCAAAAAATAGATAATTTCACAATTTCATTCAAAATAGTAAAGTTTTATTAAACTTTTGAAAAACAACATTGTAAAACCATCCCGGAATGAAAATGTGATATAAATAAATTTTCTGTTGTAGTAAAGGAGTGTTTAGCGTCTCTTCCTTTCATCAGGAAGGTTCTGGATTCGAATTCCATTCGGGCTATAAAGATGCTCATACCATCAAAAAGTGACTATAATTGAGCGTAAGCCTGTTGTTGCTTAAATAATAAATAAATAGTTAATAGGCTCGAAACGTTTTTATAAATTATTTTTTAAAAAGGATACTTAATTATCCTTTGATAACCCGTAAATGTGAAAAAAGTTTCTTATCAAAGGATGATTAATCTAAGGATAGTTAATCACGGACTCTTAAAATTCTAATTTGTAAATTAGAATTTAAACCTTGTTAATGTAATGTTGTAACCTTCGTGAATGTTTTCTAATTGCATTGGAGAGATAGAATAGAAGGTAGATTTTTATTTTTTTAATAATGATAAATCTTCTTATGAAAAAAAAAACAGAGGCCTATCATTCGGTGAAAAAATAATCCGTTTCGTTATTTACTTGTTGGTAACGGTTTTACAAACTGTTTTAAATTAAAAAATATAAAGGAATTTTTGATCAGTCAACGATAGAATAGTGAAAAATTTTGAAGGCCATAAAATAGTTGTGTCTATACATAGAAACATATTTAGTAACTATCACAACACCTGTATGACTTTAACTATTAACCAAGCTGTTTTATAATTAAGGTATTTTTATTATTATTATTGCTTTTTTTGTCTTTGTTATTTAGCGATAGTAAACCAACCAGTACGATTCACTATTATTGTATAGTCCGTTTTTGTATTGTTGTCAAGGCCTTCGTAATTTGTGTTTCTTCTCTACTGAATTTGAATCTTTAGTTTTTTTTACAATATTAGAAAAAATTTTCCGATATAATAATGAAAATAAAAATAATTATTACGGAAATAAAGTGATATTTGAAAAAATAATAATTTTTTCTCTCTTTTTTTAATATTATTTACTACATTAATCTCTATGGAGAGGACTAGGACCTATCTTGTAATAATGTGGACTATGTAACTGCTAATATAAAAAGCTGATTGTATTCAGGTTATCAATTCGAATTACTACTAAGGGTAGTTTTAAATGCCAAATGTAATCGGTTGAATTTGGAAATAAAATTTATTTTTTTACAAAGAAATCTATTTTTTATTCATCTGTTTATATATATATATATATATATAATATATATATATATTTATATATATATATATATATATATATATATATATATATATATATATTATATATATATATATATTACGTGTGATAATTGTTTAAAAAATAATTATATAAATTGAACCTAGTTTAATATTTTAAGCAGATTTTTTCTTTATTATATACGAAAGTTTTCTCAATCTATTAATTGTTCTGGTAAATGTTTACTGGTATTTTCTCTTACTTAAAGATAAGTAATGTTATCTAAAATAATGCTTGGCAGTTATGGCAAAATGCATATGCGTGTATCTGTGTATGTATATTTATATCTATATATATAAAAATGTTAAGTTCGTTTCTGTACGGCATCAAAAACTCAAAATGTTCTGTACAGATTGAGCTCAAATTTTAGCACGATATATAACCCGCATCAAAGATTGTTTTCATCTATTTTTAATAAATGTATGTATCTTTTTTTAATTTGTACAGTTTTTTAATAAATTCGAGGCTAATAAATCAGATGGAAATGTAAACAAAGGAAAACTAATCAGATCAATGCAAGATGGCCGCTGTCAAACACAACGACCAATCACAAAGAGCCATATGGCCGTTGCCAATGTAAACAAAATCACAACTGATTAAGTAATAAATTTCTTTGAATTATATTTAACAGCTAAAACATCTGTATTTTATTAAAAAAAAAACAAAAAAAAACACCAAAACAAAAAGAAAAGTCACCAAGAAGGATGACTTACAGTAAATAAATTAAAACACCCAACTTCTTATAGCCCAGATAGACTTAAGACTATGCAAACTAAAAAAGTCGAAATAACCAATTACACAGAAAATAATATCCCTACATAATGACCAAAATATTCCTTTGTTAGGTTATTTTTTTACATATATATGACCAAACAATCGTTTTGTGGTCATTTAGCGTTCTTTGCTATGTAAAAGCAAAGAACAAAATTCACAAATAGTAATACTGAAACCACACAACTAAGTTTTCCTTTTTTTTGTTGCTTTTTTTAACCTCCGAAACCACCGTTATGCATTGCTTCAGATGATGATATGAATGATTTATAGCGCATGAAAAAGCCATGACTGACCGGCATTCCAACTCGGAACCACCGATTAAAGTCCGAGACGTTACCACTCGCGCCACGGAGGCCGGCAAACATATTAGTTAAGAGCCGAATAAAAACACGACTTACCAATATGGCGTTCGTTGTGTGTCAAACCAATTTTATACGGACTATAATTACTTTTAATACGCGAAACCCTTTGCAATGATTGAACATTAACTTAAACCTCTTCAAAAATTATTCCTTTTGAACTAAGCCACATTTGTATATCAGTGTTTTTCTATAACACGGCTGGAATTCTTTTCGTTAAATGATAAGAAGCGTTGTCGAAGACAAAAACCGAATTCTCTTCCAAAGGACATAATACACCGCTAAACTATTTCTAAATAATTCAAATTCGTGTCATTTTTTTACGAATCGCGTTTTTATCAGAATCTCACCTTTTTCTCAATTGACCTGCGAGGTTTTGTTTTCTTTGGAGACCGTAATTCATTAGTAGATTCATTCTCGAGAATCACGTTGTACACTGAAGCAGCACAACTTCTACTTACGTTAGCAGTTTATTAACATCTGAAATCAACGCCGTTTGATTATTCTGTAATTTGTAAGCATTACTCTGCTTTTGTAAGCATTTAAAATTATGTGTTTTTTCGCACGACTTAAGGGCTTTTTTTCGCAGCCTACAAATCTTTATATATAAAAACGTTAAGTTCGTTTGTGTACGTTTCAAAAACTCAAAATGTTCTGCACCGATTGAGCTCAAATTTTAGCACCATATATAACCCGCATCAAAGATTGTTTTTATCTATTTTTCGCATCAGTCACATACCCACGATCGCGAGAAAACAGTTTTTTTAACGGTCAGCTGTGTACCAGTGACCGCTCCATCTGCCGGAAGCGAGGGGAACACTCGCCATACTAGCTAACGACAACCGCAGTCACATGTGAAACAATACCAGTTCCCAATTACATTGTTTATTAACAAAAAAAAAAAAAACGTATCCACTTGCATCTGATTCAGATTATTATACAATCTGATTTAAATATTCACTTTAATCAAGGTACTTTTGTGTGATCGTGTGATTGAGCCCTTCACCAAGCTCTGAATTTATTAGAAAACGACCAACAGTGGGATATATGTATTAATGACGCGTGCAACACTGCACATCCAAATCAAATTCGCGCATTATTCGCAATTATATTGACCGCTTGCTTCCCTTCATCTCCCACAGAGTTTTGAGAAAGATATCGATCGCATATGGCTGAGTATATTTTGCATAGAGTACGCCTAGAAAATACTATTATGACCATGGAATTTACAGAAGACATTTACAACGAAGCATTGATAAATATTGAAGACAAGTGCTTAGCTATTGCAAATAAAGTTTTTAGTCAATTGGGAATGCCAGCACCCACCCGAGCTGCGATTGCTTCATTTGATGTGGATTTACGCCGTGAACAGAGTTACAACATTGGTGATCTTCAGTCATATGTCCAATCAAACATTCCCAAATTATCGCGTGAACAGAAAGGCATTTACGATCGCATTATGCAAATGATAAATGACGGAGTTGGGGGGACGTTCTTCTTGGATGCACCAGGAGGAACTAGGAAAACATTCCTTATTAGATTGATTCTAGCAACGGTTCGATCAAAAAATGACAATTATCCTGTTGCGGAATATTAATCAGCCAAAACTCTGCAACGGCACTCGAATTGCAGTTAAGAAATTGATGAATAACGTAGTGGAAGCAACGATTTTAACGGGGCCTTTCAAAGGTGAAGATGTCCCCATTTCTCGAATACCCATAACCCCGACCAATACACCATTTTAATTTAAAAGATTGCAATTCCCAATTCGATTGGCATTTGCAATCACAATCGATAAAGCTCAAGGTCAATCTTTAGAATTGTGTGGTTTAGATTTAGATGCGGATTGCTTCTCACATGGGCAACTGTATGTTGCGTGTTCCCGAGTCGGCAAACCAGATAGCCTTTGTATCTACGCAGACAGTGGAAAAACAAAAAAATATTGTATATCCACAAGTATTGCAAAATTAAACTTCTATGAAACGTATGCTTTGTCTTGTTTCTCATTTCTCATCCATGCAACCGCAGTGTGCCACAACGAAGCGTGGCGGGTATAGCCAGTATATATATACACATATAGAAGTTAACAAAATATGGCAACCGTTAAATAACTTTTCAACAGTTAAACATAGAAAAATGAAATTGCAAATGCTGCTAGCTCAAAGCTATTTATTTTCGGTATGAGGCCTCGCAACCCCTAAGCATCAAGAGAGAGCAATTCAAAACTTTTAAACGGAAAATATTAAGTTAGTTACACGGGTAAATCAAATATAAACGGGAGTTTTGTTCCTGACCGTCTACGGTTGGAAGGATTAAGCCCGCGCTTCTAGTATGCGTGGGTGGGGTCATAAGGAGTGGGGTGAGCCGGTCATTCCACACGCCCAACCAATTCGTCAGTAACGCTCACGATCTCGGACAAACACGTGCACCCCTTCACTGCGCAACGCGTAAGTATAAAATTTCTTGCTCGTAAAGGAGTTCGAGACGAAAATTTCCCGAGATTGACTGCACAGTTCGGGAATCAAACATTGTCAAGAACTCGTGTGTTTGCCTGGCATAAAGGGTTCAAGGAAGGACGAGAACGAGTAGAAAATCACACGATCGCCCGTCCTCGGACCAGCATTACAGACGAAAACATTCGTGCGGTTCGAGACATTCTTAAAGAGGATCGACGGGTGAGAGTATCCGAAATTGCAGAACAGGTCGAAATAAGTTATGAGAGCTGTCAAGCGATCATCACAAGCGACTTACAGTTCCGTAAAATGTGTGCTAGATGATATTTCGCCTTTTGACCGCAGATTAGAAGTCGAGACTTTGGAGGTCTGTCGAAAGAAAGTGATGTATTTTTGAGCCGGATCGACACCTACAACGAAACGTGGGTCCACCATTACACTCCCCAGTCGAAACAACCCAATATGGAGTGGCGGTGGAAAGGGGAGACAGCCCCAATGAAAGCCAAGACTCGACTTTCAGCTGGCAAGGTTCTTTCAACCGTTTTTTTTTGACCGGCGAGGCATTTTGTTCATTGATTTTTTGCTTGAGCGACGCACAATCAATGCTTCTTACTACTGAGAGCTGCCGAACCAGGTGAAGGATGCATATCACCGCAAGAGACGAGACCAACCGATTCGATAGGCCATCCTCTTCCACGACAACGCCAGGTCTTAATACTGCAGCTCTAACGGTCTCAAAACTAGAAGATATGCGCTGGATTCAACTTGATCATCCTCTCTACAACCCGGACCTATCGCCCTGCGATTTTCATTTGTTTGGGCCGCTAAAGCGGCTCTAGGAGAACAGCGATTTAAAGATGACGAGGACTGGAGGGATTCGTGCGCAATTGGCTTCTGACGCAACCGGTTTCATTCTACGATTCTGAGGTAAAAAACCTTCCTTCTCGCCGGGAAAAATGTATTCTAAAGCAGGAAACTATGTAGAAAAATAAATTATATTTCCCTTTTATTTTTCAATAAATAATTTTCTATGTCAGGGGTGCCAACTCAACGTCAGACAGTTTCTGCTTAATCTAATAAGTTGTTTTGTCTCATTAATTATTGAACGCCCCGTATTTAAGTCTTTTATTAGTAATTGCTTAAATTAAAAAAAATAAATCGTAAATGCTTTGCTATCGGCAAGATCATTATAATAATGTCCTAAAAACGTATCCGAAAACATTTTGTGTTGTTAAAAAACTTTTTATGGAAAATGTTTTATATAATAAAAATAGCTCTTATTTAATTAATTATTCAAAATATATGTTTTTCTGTAGAACTCTCAACCGTCTTATTAGAAGTACAGATTGCCTAAAATTCGCATACGGTTGGAATCCGGTTACCTGTATAGGAATCGGTTAAAATACCTATTTACTTATACTTATTCTTTGTTGAAATAATTGTTACATTTATTCGTATCCAGTAAGGATAAGGTATTCGGAAGGTCTATTTTATGTCCTTTTTATTGATAAGATAATAAATACAGATGGCGTGTTATATCTGCTTGTGGATTAGATACGTTTACAACTAAATAGTTGATTGTATTTCTCAAGAGTTTGTGGTTATTTCATCTCCATTGGAGATTTCTATTATTACGTAAGCGGCTGGTATTAACATCCATATAAGGACACTGGTAAATAATTTCTTCTTTTTTTTTTAAAAACAATTTAGTTAAAATTTAAATTATAATGGATAATTATTACATCCATGTAAAAGTTAAAAAAAATACTTAATTGAAAACGGAAGCATAGATATTACATGAAAAGTACATTTATCTTTAGCTAGATGATTTTAATCTGGAAAAAACTATAAAAATGAACAAAATTGGAAAGCAATAATAAGCGAATTGGGAGTATATAAATTGTATACGTTACGTAGACGATTTTACTTAGTATGATAACTTAATTTTACTTATACTCCGATTAATTCTCTATTGTAAAAAAAAAAATAATGTTTTATTTTTTTACAAATTTTCATGGCTCAGCCCGGAGTTACTGTAGCCGCTCTAGTGACCCTGAGCAGTACACTTCCTTCACATATTTTGTAAAAGATGGATTGTATACAAAATAAAAGATTAAGTTTTAAACAAAACCGAAATTAAATTTTGTCAATACGAAGTAGTACAAGTGGTAGATAGTATTCTTGAAAAAAAACAAGGCTGTATATATATATATATATATATATATATATATATATATATATATAAAACAAACGTGATATTTTATACGTAAATCGATCATTCTCTCCCTGCTTACTAACTACAAATTCCATACAGTAGGTGTTCAGGGTTAACTTAATTAATTTTTATTTTTTGTTTGGCCGTTTCGGGTTATCCTCTTTGTCATGACATCATGTAAATAAGTCAGAACCGATTTAATTGAAATGTATCCTTTCTTATCTTATCCTAGTCGATATTTCAGCTAAATACTACGTTTATTTTATAAAATTTAATCTGGATATTCTCCTTTAAATAATTATTTTTACAAAATTTTCTTGCTCTTATATATATATATATATATAGATATATATAAAACAGTGTGTGTTTTATATATATACACACCACACACATACACACACACACACACACACACACAGAGAGAGAGAGAGAGAGAAAGAGAGACTCAGGAGCAAAAGGAAAATTTGGAAACTGATACTAGAGCTTTAAATAAGGAAAGATTTCATACAAACATAACGTCCAAAAACGCTTAGTTACGGCCAACGAAAAATTTCGCCCAGATTTCAGTTCCCTGGGTGAAATGAGGTCATACTGAAATTTTTAAGGCGTTATACTCGTATTAGAGATAAACTTGATGGTTTCTTATGTTTTTTGACCTGAAAAATCGAATAAAACATGTCCCAGAACTGTACCTCCCGATGTTTTCCTGATACCTAACGTAGAATAGAAAAATTCGGTGACGAAAAGTGTGTTTTTTTTATTTAAAGCATCCTTGCTAAATTACTAATAAATACGTAAATTTTATTATAAAAACTTGTAGAGAATTTAATTTCTAAGAAAATTGATGTAATAAAGTCTGTGATAAAAAAAAAACAATTCTTATTACTAAAATAAAACTTGGCAAAAAATGTTATGAATCTGTAAAACCAAAAAAAAAAAAAAACTATTTAAGTATTAAAAAAAAACTATTACAGTAAATTTGAGAACACTTTCACCGTGGAGTTCCTCATGCAGAATTAGCCGTCAGGAGGAGGTTATATGCCGTTTGCGAATAGGGTATACTAGGCTCACTCATGGATATCTGACGACTCGGAACAGATGCACTAGTTTGTGCTCGCTATGACACGACTGACAGTGCACCTCATCCTTGTGAATTTTATCTGTTATACGACATTACGTCGCAAGTTTAAGCTGTGGGCTAACATTCGAACTATTCTAGCGGATGATGATACGACATTTTACGATTCCTTTCCGTTTATATTCAAATATTTGAATTACTTTGTTTCAGCTATTTATGCCATCTGCCGTAAACCAGATACTAATTTTATTATTTTAATCTGATATATAGCGTGATATATCTTTGTGTTTTTATTTTGATTTTAGCTAAAATGAAACTATATAAGTACGCTAAAGATTTTCTTATTTTATATGTATTTTAATCCTTTTTCAACATGTTTTTGTTTTTATTTAATTTTTAATTGTGAATTTTTAACATTTAGTTTTTTAAATATATACATCGTGCTTGGGCGATGATAACGCCGAAGCGTTTGTCTAGAAAAAAACAAACAAAAAAAAAAGAAAAAACAATAAATTGAACTTTTTTCATGTTCAGTTTTTAACTAAATTTTCTACTGATTTTTTGCAAAATTTTATTTGTTTATTGGCAACTTCAGAATGTTGTATGAGAAACTGTAAAGAATTTTTTTTGTAACACTCGAGTTTAATGTTTTACAATAAATTTCTTAAAATGACTAAATTTCTAAAAAATGACTCAAGTGATTTTTTAAACAAGTTTTTCAGTTTGATTCAATTTTTCTGGTAAAAAACCATCAACCGTTTGAAACCATAAAATTTACCCCTTTATTAAAGTTGCAAGAATTTTAGTATGGTTTCGTTTAATTTTCGGAGCGGAAATCAGGACGAAATTCTGTGTAAGCTATAACACAAAAAAGAAGCTGTTCCCTTCCCCATAATTCTATTATTTTTTTATTTACTATTTGTGGATGTATTTTATAAACTGATAATTTGGATTAAAATAGAGAATAAAATAAAATTTCATTACTAAATTATCTCATGTTGTAGATTGAAGGTAAAAAATACGGTTATTTCTAATACTGCCTTCAATTTTTTTTCTACTTCTACAAATCGAGTTGTTAAAAGTCAAACTCATCGGGAAAGAAATATCGCGCTAATATTGATAATATATCATTGCGTAAAAAAGTCCGGTTTGTCTCTGATAGAGTTAGAAAAATATTTCAGATGTGTCTATTACGTCCAGGTACACTATATTTTAATAATACTCGTTACGTGAAAAATATATACGCGTATATTGTACATTTTGGGAACTGATACTAGAGTTTTAAATAAGGAAAACTTTTCACACAAACATACGTCCGAAAACGCTTAGTTTTCGAGTAACGGGTAGCGAAAACTTTTTCCCGGATTTCAGTTCCGGGATGAAATGAGGTCATACTGAAAAACTTAATCCGGTTAGTGCTGTAGGTTGTTGCTTTATTACGTACTAAACGTTCTAATTTCGCGTTTCTATTGCTTTATGGGGTGTTAAATAAATTTTTGAAAAGTGAAAAAGGGGTTACGTTTGTAATAATGATATTTTGAAGATATGAAATTATGTTATCATGAAAGTATTAAAATATGTTGATATTTTTTTCTGTAATTTTAATTGCTAGTTTAAATTACATGTATGCTTTTAAGCCTGATATTAATTACGTTTAAAAATTAATAATAAAAAGCGAAGTAATATAAAACGTCCTTGAAAAGATTCACTGATTATGTGTTGTTCCGGGTGGATAAAGCGAATAATCAAAGATATTACCGGTGTATGTCGCTGTTAATACCCCCTCTAACTTTAGTTTTAAGTGGAAGGGATTTCCACTAGCGTATAGTACACTCCATTCCTCATAGAGTATTTATATATATGTCCTGTAGGTTTTTACTATTATTTGTCCATTAGATTGTTGTACATTAGTTCACCACTGGTTGTCATATTGCGCAATATTTATATACCGTATTTACTTATTCATCAGTTTTCACTTTAAACCTTCTTTTCGTATCTTTTATTATTATTTCGAAATTATTGAATATTTTCTCCGACTATCGTCTCCTAGTAAGACGGAAACGTCAAACGATCAAAATTCCGAAATTTTCTGAAAATGTAAATTTTTTATATTTGTAATTTGAAATCCTTACTAAAATGCTTTACAAGTAAAAGGAACAGTTTCGTCTAAAATGTATAGTTTTCGGTTTGACATTTGAAGTTTCTTGAGAAAGTCGTTAGAAATTTTACTAGGTTTAATTTTTGTGTTTAAATGCAAATATAATTTCAGATTTGTAAAAAAAAACTAACTCGTTCAACTGTTGAAGTAATCGTATTCTTCTGTCAGATTATCTGTACATAATTGAAATCGATTTGATGTCTGTAAAAAAAATAATTAATTTAAATAAAATTTTGATTATGTATAATGTAAAATTAATTACATTTTCTATTTTACACCTGAAACTATTGACAAACAAAAATCGTGTAATACGGAATGGAGTGTGAACATGCTAAAATAAGTTTTCAACAGTTACACACATAAAAATTAAATTTAACCAGTTTTCTATATTAAAACGCTATGTTTTTTTGGTATGAGACCACCAGACCCCTCCCCCTAAGTATCAGTGGATCTCCATCCACTGGTACGACTGAAAGACTTTAAATAGAAATGTAGAAGGATTACGAAACATCATTTTAAAGGGCACTGAAAAACAAAAAAACCGTTAGGTATCGACAAACCTAATTACAATGGCGGCCATTTATATTTTTCGCAGCTAGTTTCAAAAGAGTCTACAGTACATTACAAGTAATAGCCTCGTAACTACGATCGTTTTAAAGTAAAACGTAAATAGATCTTTTTGAAAAAGGAGGATTTGGGAAACATTATTTTTATAATGTTTCACTGTTGATCAGTTATTTAACAATTGCGTAAACCATTTTTGAAATTGTAATATACATTAAATAGTCATCATTATGGTTAGATTTTCGTAGCCCGATGTTTTTAGATCAAAATATTTGTTTTCATTACCCTTTAAAATAATGTCGCTCAAATCTCCCTTTTCCATTTAACAATTTTCAGTTTCCCTCGGAGTGCTTGAAGTTTTGCGGTCTCATATCGAAAAAATAAAACGTTTTGAGTTAGGACATTTTTATAAATTTAATTTTTATTTGTTTAACGGTTGAACAGTTATTTAAGGGTTTCCATATTTTATGAACTCCATGTATAAACCCTTGTAATAATTAATATTAGGTATATATAATATTAATTACATTGTGTGTGTGAGTGTGTAGTTTGTCCCGGGAGGAACACCCTTTGTATGATATGTATTAGTACTGTTTGGTGAATATAATCCATTATTGATTGTTAAAAACAATTCTGCAAAAAAAAAAATAATCATCTTCTACAATGCAAATCTCTATGTTAATATTAATAAGTTAATAGTGCAATAAGGAATACTGCTCCTTTATGATTATTCTTATACACTCTCACCCTACAAACTCTAAAGTATGCTTTACTTACACAGTTATATTCAAAATCATACTCTCTTGCTTTGCTGTATATTATTATTATAACACATTTTATAGGTACTAGAATTTATTAATATTTCTATTACATTTTTAAACAGATTTTTATTCAATCCAGTTATCAGCAGTTATACTTAATTCTCCCAGTCTCTCTTTCCCTCTGTTCTTGCTTCCACCATTTCAGATTTTCTTTATCAATCTATGTATCTATATATATATATATGTAAATGAATGTTTATTTGCTTGCTTGTCCGGTATGCGTTCCTATACCATTCATCCGATTGCGAGAAAGTTGGGCGAGTTGTGCGTACGCCCGCGAAGATTTCTGAATTAGTTTGGACCCGCAAGGTGGCGCTGGGGTCGAGATATTTCGAAAAATTGTATTTTTTCTCCGATCGGGCTCACATTCAGAATATGTATTACTTACATAGAAACAAATACCTATGCTAAAAATGGATCCGCTAGATTGCGCTGGGGTTAAGATATTTAGAAACTTTGTATTTATGGACCGATGTGGGTCATATTCAGAGTATGCATTAGTTACGTGAAAAAACATTTTTTACAAAAATTATACCCGCTAGGTGGCAACGGTGTCGAGATATTTACGAAACAAAGAAATATACAAAAGACTTTCTTCTTCTATATATATATATATATAAAAGGCAGTGTTTGTATGTGTGTCCGCTATTGACTAAAAACTACTGGACCCGATTTACGCGTGGAAAAAAGTGAGAAAGGGAAAAATCGGAAAAGAGAAAAAAGGGAAAGGTTAAATTTTATGAAGTTCCGTAATGCTTTTTTTTGTAATGTTTTATCAAACTTTCAGGTGTTCATTTAATATATATATATATACTCAAATCTAGCAATAGCGAAACATTGCCTGGTCTACTAGTATATATATATATATTTGTGTGTGTATGTGTGTTCACTTTTGTCCTTGGTTTTAGATGATTATTAAATCCATAATTTATATTATTTTAGTAATAATACTGTGCAACCTGTTTTCGTTTCTGTCTATCTATTTTCCCCTTCTTACCATTCCTCACACATTTTATACATATATAATGGCCATTAAAGTGTTTGCTTAGCTACTTACATAACTGACGTTCATAACGCAGTACATAATTCATAGTATTATTATTATCATCAGGCTGCCGTACCTTTTGTTGTTTACTATTACCTCCCCCCATTATTTGTTTTTATTTCTTCTATGTTTGTCTCTCGTCTCAAACACATACTTTATTCTTTTTTTTGGCACGAATTATCAAAGACCATCGCATTTACTTCATGGATATTACATAAGCCTTTTTTTTTATCTATCGTCGGTCAGTTTTACTTCATTTTGTTTAATGTTTACACGCAGCAGTATGTTTATTTTTTAATATTTTAGCATTTACCCAATGTAGCCGAAAATATTATGCGCTAACGTTATGCAATAATCTATTTTACATTTATGGAGCAGACGATTTAATTGTACCATTAAAGTTACATTCCTTCTATTTTGAAAATTTACTGGATAGCCTACGGTAATTGTTTTTTTTTTTTTGAAGAACTCGAATCGTTCGGGATCGAAAAAGAGAGATAGTTGGTGTTTTACGGTGAACCACATTTATGTGATTAATAACCGGTCGTGAAGTTAACAATGTTTATTTGTTAACAGTAGTTGTAACACTTATATTAATGTGAAAATACTTGTTTGTGAGTAGTTAATTAATTTTTGATAATGATAGGTTTGTGTGTGTGTGTGTGTGTGTGTGTGGTGGAGGGGGCGCGCGCGCTTGTGTGTTATCTAAGGATGTCTGATAACAGGTTTCGTCCTCTTACAAACATTCTTTTTTTTCAATGGCGTTCTAACGGGTTAGTCTCAAAAAAGAGACGCTATTATTATACTGCATAAAATTAACTTTTTCGGTAATTACTTTTTATTTTTATACGGATTTGAATACTAGATCGTGGATACCGGTGTTCTTTGGTGGTTGGGTTTCAATTTATCGCACATCTCAGGAGTGGTCGACCTGAGACTGTACAAGACTACACTATTTGCACTCATACTCATTCATTCTCTGAAGAGGCTAAACAGAAAATGAAAGAAAGGAGCATTTATGACTAATTTCTCAGTAGTTTAGGCCGAGTTATTGTGTGAAATTATTTGTTTATGCTTGTAATAATGTACTGTAAGCTATCATCACTTGTTTGACGCAGTGGCATGCCGATGATAAGCAGTTAAAAATTTTGTCGAGTCTTTGTTATCGATATTTAATAACGATAACATTTGTAACGCTTCACGCCGTTATTCTGTTCAGTGAAAGAAAATATTTTGGTCTGTGTTATTCTGTGCAGTACGATACAGTTTTATAGTTTTTTATTATTACAGTTTTATTCAGTGTTATTTTCATTACAGTTTTATTCAGTGTTATTTTCATTACAGTTTTATTCAGTGTTATTTTCAGTAATTTTAATTTATCTTGCGTTTTAATAATAAGTGATATTGTCGTGAAACATAAACCGGAAAAATCCTTAAGTAGCTCCGAAAAAAAAATCAGCAACGGATATATAACCTTAAAGCAAGATAACCCTGAAACTGCAGCCAGAGACATTGCTTGGGATGCAAGTAGTGGAATAGGTGTTAGCGTAAGAACAATTTTTAGTATAATAAAAAACATAAAATTGACGGTAAACATGTTAGCCCAAAAAACACTCGAAGGCGTGTTTTGAAAAGTTTGACTTTTTTGAAAATGATTAAAAAGTTTGACGATTTTACTAAAACCGCTATCAGAAAAAATAACATTCTTTTTATTTCAATAACGAGCTTCCTAACTTGGACAAAACATTAAATGTTATGAATACGGGTTTTGAATTACCGAATTTTTTTAGAAGTACATTACACCGTGTTTTAAAAACAATGAATTTTGGTTTCATATCCACAAAAAATAACTCTTTTTGGATTAAACGCGGAAATATTATTTCATGCCGTAGATATTATGTTAAAAAAATAAATGATTTCGTGAAGAGGGTAAGACAATTTATTATCTAGGTAAAACTCGGGTTATGCGAGACATGTACGGGAAAATCAGTGGGTAGAGCGCAAAAGCTGCTTTTATGAAAGGTTTGTGAACTGCGGTGAAAATCCCGGCTGTAAAAAGTAAACGATTAATAGTAACATAGTCAGAAGTGGAAATTGGATTTTAAACTGTGGTTTATAAGTATTGAATCCAGATCTTACCAAGAGTATTACGATGAAATGATTGGTGACAATTTTATTAGTAGTTTAAAAAATATCGAATTTATTGAAATTTTTTCCGAAAACCGGAAATTGCTGAACGGTTAAAATCGAAGAAAATCGCGAACCCGAAGACATGTTAAAATTAAAACTTATAAGATTAGTAAAATCAATTAAATCAAAAATATATTTATTATAAAGTAGATGAAATAGAAAATTCAAAAATTGTGTCGTGTTTTTTTCCAGCCATTGCAGTTTTAACGCGATAGAATTGATCTGGGCGCAAGTCAAAGGCTGTATTATTATATAACGCAATATTTAAGTTAAGTGGTGTAAAAAATTTATTGATAGAAAATATAATAGTAGATGCAAATGTTTGGAAAAATTGTATTCAGCATGTAAATAAAGAAGAAAAAAAGCGTGGGAAGCGAACAGTTGTGTGAAATTATTATTGAAGATATTGTGATAAATTTGGTGAACTATGACAATAGTTTAACAGACAGAATTTTATCGGGTATTGAAAAAAATTCATTATACAATATATTTTATATTTTGCCGGTACAAATATTTTTTTCTGTTTTATTTTATGAAATTTTATTTATAGCGGTAATGTACTTTTTACAATTTTTTATCTTTAAGTTAAACATATCATTCATTTTATTATAATTTTCTAATTTTTACTTTACAAATTATTTTTACTTCATTTTCTTATTACAAGTAAAGAGAGATATTTTTCTCGGATTGATTGTGCTAAATTAGATTAAATTAGAATTATCATGCTGTTACGTTTTGGTTTGCTGTACGGTTCCGTGGACAAGGTTTAGTTGAAGCCCCTTTAATAACTTCCCGCTGCTATTACAGTTTCATCTTCATCTCGTCTTTAACGGCGACGCTCTTCTTTTAGCAGAGTAACCGATTTAAAGGAAGTTTTAGTTTTTTATTGTTAGGTAAGTGTTGGATTATAATGTCATGTTTTGATGAGTTTATGGTTAGAGGTACTTGTCTTAAAAGTCTCAATATTCTTTTAAAAAAAGACTGAATAACCTCTTATCAACCCTAACAGAACTATTTTTCGCCTAACTCAACACAATACTTCAGCTTATCAGAAAAGGGCCGAATATGCTTCTACCGTTATTTTTAATAAATTAATCAACTATTTAAAAAAATAAACTTCCCACCAATTTATTTAAAAAACAATTAAAAGATTTTCTTTTACCGAAACAATATTAATTAATCTGACAGTGAAACTTAACTTGAATTTTCTTAAACCTATCCTACCTAACGTGTACGTAAATATCTGCTCGAATAATTCTCATTAATGCCTTCTGAATTGTGAATTACGTTGTAGTTATTTTTTGATTATTTATTACATTCACGTATTTCTCTTAACATTATTTCATATGCTTTTATTGTAAACAATTAACACGGTTTATTTAATAAACATTTATTAATTATTTCCTAAGAAATAATTTTCGACGGACAAATCTTTCACTAAATTAGTGGATGAATCTGAATTTCCAGAGACAGAAAAGGAAACACAATAGATGAACCAAAGAAAGGAGAGAAAGGTTAATGAAAAGAAATAATTTTATTAAAGAATGAAGTTAGGATTTCCGATCGTGAATAAGAAATTCCGGTAAATTTGGATTTCGTTGTGTTATTTTCTAGCGGTTAAAGAGATTTAACGGAACCGATTCTGATTTTAAATTTAGAGAAATTTTTAAAGTAACGTTAGAAATTGTGTGTACGAAATATATATAGTTATCAATTTATCTAAACACACTGGTGGTGTTTGTTCTATTAAAATGACTCCTTGATCTTATTCGGAATTTATATATGTTTACATATATATAAAATTTAAAAAATTATCCTCAAGGATTATGAATTTAAATAAATAAAATAGCGACTGTTATTACAAGATGGTGAATTAAAAAGTTCTAGAATAGTTGTTTAAAGAATTTTTACGAAGAAATGTATTGAAACGATCACGTTTTATCATCGACTGCAAGCTGCTGTTGTCGCCTTTTTTTATTTGCATCCCTTGCATTGGTGCCAAATTATTTATTTTTATTTACAAATATCAACTCATCAATTGTTTTTAATTACTTTCATACCGCTCATAAGAGTATCAATACGGAACCGAATTGTTATTTTAATTTTCAAAAATAGATGTTCGCTATTGAAAATAATTCTGATAAAAATAGTCGATAATTTTAGCCCAAAAACGTTAAAAAGGTTTGCTATTTTTCAGTTATTAGCTTATATTTTTACTGTTTTATGAGAGCGTAATATTATGTTAAATTAAATCAGGCAATAACCTTAAAAATTGTAAGGAAGGATACTTTTCTTTCGTTATTACCTCGGTCGTTTTTTTTCTCTGGAGACACGTAATAAAATAATTTGCATAAGTTAATAGAAAAATTAATTTAATAAAATAAAAAAATCCTTGATTTGGTTTTATCGTTATTATGAAATGATTTATTAACTTTCAAACATATCGGTAAAAATATAACACGATTGGTTTTAATCTATACTTTGATGTATAATTGCGTCTTGTTTATTTTTATTTTTTTCTGACAAGACTATAAAATGTCTTAAAATTTTGCTGAATTCAGTTATTTATTGACTAAATGTATGGGTATGTTTGTGTGGGCACGGGCGCTGAAAATAAGATATAAAAAAGGTTCCCGTACGTTTTTCTTGCACGGATTCACAAAAATTATTACGAATGTAAAAAAAAAACAGAAGATATAAAAATATTTTTTAAAAAGCCCCCTTAAATTACATTTTTAATTCTAAAAGACATTTCATATGCATCTTTTTTTCAGCATCTTTATCAGCCTCTTACAAGTTCACGATCATGCTTGTGTAGATGGCTTTGTTTGTAGACTTTTTGTTTTTAGGTAGCCGGAAAGTAACCCACCGGGTTGGTCTAGTGGTGAACGCGTCTTCTCAAATCAGCCGATTTTGGAAGTCGGGAGTTTCAGCGTTCAAGTCCTAGTTATTTTTATACGGATTTGAATACTAGATCGTGAATACCGGTGGTGTTCTTTGGTGGTTGGGTTTCAGTTAAACCACACATGTCAGGAATGATCGAACTGACATTGTACAATACCGCACTTCATTTACACTCATACATATCACCCTCATTTATCGTCTGAAATAATACCTGAACGGTAATTCCTGGAGGCTAAATAGGAAAAAGAAAAAAGGTAGTCGGAGAGTTGATAATTTAAAAACGAAAATGATAAATAACTTTTCCCAAATCCTTTAATAAAAATCGGTTCTACAAATAATAACAGCATGAAAGCAATGCCAATAATATTGATAGATACCGAACACACTTGTTCATTATAAAAGTTACAGACGTTGTGTAATTTACAAATATAAAACTGATATATAACACACATGTGTTATAATAAATTGGTCGAGAGGGCGTTTTTAATCACGTTAATGTTTTAGCCAACGACCAGGAACATCTTGCGTGTAGTATTACTCAAAAATTTGTTAAGGGGTGTTTTCTGTTATTCCCCACCATTTATAAAACTTCAATTTTTAAGGTTTTTTACTAATTTTTAATATGTAGTCCGAACACTACTGGTGAAATAAATGAATTTTGCTTTGCCAAGCACAAGAAAAACGTAGGACGGATTTTCTCGCAGCAATGGGTGTTCGGCGGGGTTTGCCGCTAGACAAACAAGTGCTTTTTATATGCGGTCTCCGATCGTAAACCAGCGACGTTACAGAATGTAATTCGCGAATCGATTAAGCCAACTACAACTATGACATCGGATATGTGGCTTTTTTATCACGGTTACCGAAAGTTAATAACATGAATTACCGCCACACGATAGCGAATCAGGATCGAAATTTTATTGTTCCGCAGATGGGGGCTGCTAGTCGAATTGATACGGGCCGTCGTGAAAAGACGACACAAAGATTGAGGTACCAGTAGGTAATCGTTTAGATTGGTAACTCAGCGAGTTTATGTGTAGGCAGCGTCACCGTGACGTAGTTTATTTGACCATATTTCAGAAGACATAATAATGTTTGAGATTTATTTCTTATTTTATTACTTTGGTTATTTTATTAATACATTTTTCACAAAAATTAAAGTAGATTTATTCAAATAAATTAATGGAATAATTTTCTTTCTATAAATATATATATATATATATATATATATATATATATATATATATATATATATATATAAAATCTATTATCGGGATTGGTTTTTCTTATTTGTTGTGGAATCCGATTTAAAGGTTAGTTCAATTTCATTGAAACAACAATAACATAATTTCATTATGTGATTTCTAATTATTATTAGGTAGATTTCATAAGAAAGCTACCTATTGTAATGGTTACCATGATTCGACTTCCGGAAAATTTCGACATTTCTTCGCGTTTCACATCCCCCAGATCCCTAAACCACTGTAAGCTCTATTACAGACACAATAAGTTTATATATATATATATATATATATATATATATATGCTTCTCTTTCTTGTGGACACAACAACTGCCATAATTTTGCGCCAATCTCTTTTAAATTATTACTTAAAAATGACTCGTCCCAAAATCTCGGTTGAGTTCGTTAACGGCCAAAATCGGACCGTATGGAAATGGTGGGGGGGCTTTTTCGAAAAAAACAAAATATCGCTTTAACTTTCTTATTAGTAAAATATCGAATTCGTTTAAAGTTCCCACTATTCTTTGGATAACAGCGTAAAACTTATGTAAGTCAATTTTTTTATATCAGCAACCATTGGCCCAAGGGGTGGAAAAATTGGGTTTTCAAGACAAAACATCATACGTCCCTTAATAGACAAAGTATCAAATCGGTTTTTAATAATCGTTAATCCTCTAAACATTACCTAAATCTTATGTCTGAAACAATTTTTGATATGACTAACCCTTACGGCAAGGGATTACCAAAATGTTGCTGAATTGTTTGAAGAAAGGGCTTATCGTATGCTAAACATGTGAAACTTTTTTCGCATGCAACCATTGTCGAGTAAATTTGAAGTTTTTCTTAACTTTAAGGTGGAAATCTTTTTTATCCCCTACTTAGCACCGGTGAAATATACCTCCGCCTTCCGGCGTGCCGAAAGGGATTTTTTTATTTGTGCAGGTATAAGGTTTAAGGTGAAGGGTATGAAAAACTGAACGATACTTATAATAAAAAGAGAGAGGGTTTTAGACAGGACTACGGTCTAATTGGTAAACATATTTCCTTTTTTCATACTAAACCCTTAACGTGATCAATATAACATAACATTTGGTGGGGAATAACAGAAAAGACCCTCGTTGAATTGTAGCACTCGAAAGTACAGTGCACAAATATATTAAATCGATTCATTATTAGATTTATATTGGCCTTTTTAAGGTTTAGCTAATGAAGAAAAAGTTAAACAATCGACGCTTCACTACTTGCGTTTTAATTTGTTGACTATTTAATAGCTTAATGTAATAAAGTAGCTTCGTGATAATGATAAAAAGTACGAAAGTAATCGTTTAGTCTTTTCTTACGTTTATTTTTCTGTCACATTAAGCTTTTCATCTCATTACTGAAATTTTTCTTCTAATAATTGAAACGAAATTTTTTTAGGGATGTTTTAATAAGGAGATGATGAACTCGTGTAGTTAATGAAAAAGGTAAAAAATTGGGATTAAAGAAAGAGTAATAAATATTTTTTTTACGGTTGTTTTTAATTACTATTTATTAAGGCTCTTTAGACACAATAATGACTTGTTCTCACAGGGCAGTGAAATTCAAACATTGCCAGTGATAAAAAATATTGTTATATTGTCTGGCAATCTACAGATTTAAACTAGTCCACATTGCTCTATTCAGTGCGCAGAACGTGTGCAGATAATGAAAATAAAATTAATTACCCACGATATTTGTTGTTTCCACTGCCGTAATAATGTATGCTAACGTTATTATTTTTTTGTTTAAATTGTGTATACTTCCTAAATATTTTTAAAAATATTTTATTATCCCCATTTCTTTAGTACTAGACTCAAAATTCCATTTAAAAATATGAATCGTGATAATTTTACTTTGCAGCATCATTTTTAAGAGTAAATCATCTTAAATTATATAAGAAAATTTGCGAAGTGAAAATTTTATAAGTTAATTAATTGCCTTTTTATTGTACTATGAATTATAGTTGTTTTATAACGTTTATATATTTTTTTACGAATAAAAAAAATTTTCTTAATTTATTCTGTTCTACTAATTAATAAATTAAATAATACAAGAATAATATTAAACAGTATTACCGATAACAGTAATAGTTTGTTGTGGAAGTAAAGAAATAGTTTAACGGTGGTTCAATAAAAATATGTTCCTAAATTACGATTAACTGTATAATTTTCTACGCTTACGCAAATGAGATTAAAATTCAATCTATGCAAGTACGAGTATTCAAAAAAATTCATTTCCCTCACCTCAAACGAGCGGTTACCCGTTGTCCTTCTCTATTATCGTTCGTCTCCAGTATGCATCTTGTTTTCTCTGTTGAGATTCTACTATAGTCGCGATAAATTAATTGCATAAAAGGCATTTTATAGAATTCGAAAAATTTATCTTCCTCACCATTAAGTTCTTTATAAAATGTAGCATAGTCTTCTTCACTTTCTCTTTTTAACCGCTCGTCGTATACCCGTTTTCTTTTCTTACTGCTTTCCTTCTCTTCTTCATCATCAATAATTACAGCTCTGATTTGCTGTTCATTGTCGGAAAACTGGGTCATCTTGGAGCAACGTGTTTTGATAGATTATTATAGTCGTGTGCATATAGTTGACTAAATTATCACCACTGTTTGTTCTGTTTGAATAGACCGTTAAGATGTAAAAATTCATCGGTTTTAATATATAACACTACTAGCGTAGTATTTTTACAACGCAACTTTTTTTGGAAATATGTTAATAATATAAACAGGAAGATAATATTATTGTTAAAGGGTGATTAATTTTATTATAGTCTCTTTGTATATTATTTTAAAGATTAAACAAAATATTAAAATCTGTGTGATTAAAGGACAAAATTTGTTTGATTATCGTAGAGCGATCAATTTTCCATTAAATAGAATCCACGCTTCGTGACTGCTATTCTAATGACGTAAACATGATTACTAACCTATGACGTAATTAATAACCCGGTTATTAGAGATAGATCGTACCTTTATTGATGGTTTAGTTAAAATATTCCTCAGTTTTAAACTTAATTGTTACTAATTTCAGATAAAATATTTTCTCCGATGAAAATTTTTTTCTGGTTTGCGATAAACACATGATAAGCGTGAAAAAAATTTAAGGATTCATCCATTTTCATTGTTTTGGTAGAATAAAAATAGGCGAGAAAAATTGTATAAAAACTATTTATCAACTTATAAGATACTAACCCACAGGTCAAAATTTGTAAACGTGATTTCGGTAAAAGGTTTTTTAGGTTTTTCTTAAAACGTTTTGGATAAAATGAAACAAAAAAGCGTAAAAACAGAAATAGAAAACCATTTTTTCTAAAAGTAAGAGACAGAATTCCGATCTGAGATTTATAGATACGTTTCAGTCGAAACTGTTATGAACACTTAAAGTTTTGTTCCTTTAAAAAACGCGTTATTTTTAACACAAAAGTAAAAGAAACCGTTTTTGCAGTAAGGAATTAGGTAGGAAGCCCTTAGGAAATTTTTTTAAACTGCAGAGACCTAGCCTTCTATATTTCTTCTATTGAGTTAGCAAAAATTTACGCAACCTTGAGTTCATTATTCCTTGAAGTGGAAAAATCTATTTTTTGGTTGGCACTAATGAGTTGGTCAGTAATACTTCACCTTGTAGATAACGTATACACGACGATCAAGTAATTTCCCAATTTAGTGTTATCATTGGCAGGTGTGCTATATAAAGGCAAAAAGGCTATTGTGCAATATCCACTGTCCGAACTTGTATTTATTCTTTTTAGTTTTTTTAAATCGCAATCGTTTTTAAAGTGCCAGAATTACTTTGCATTAGCTTTTCCTCGATCAAACGCACACGATAAGTCGATAATTTCACGCATAGTCGCTTGTATTAGAGAAACTGGTAATGGAAATTAACGACATTTTTTAATGGCGAATCTTCAGAATGTCCTGCTTCCTTTTAATGATCGTCTCGAAAGTCAATAAGTAGGCTATCTCAGCAAATCGGAATATCGTACGGGAATGTCCGCAAAGCCACAAAGAATATGAAATTTCTTCCTTAACGTATTCACGACGTGTAAGAATTGCGAGAACCCCATCACGTAAAAAGAGTCACTAATTGCAAACGACTTTTGCGTCAATATTTGATCTCGGGTAACAATTTCTATGGTATAAGGCATGATTTCGTCTAAGCGGTTATTTAAACAGCCAGAACAAGCGATATCGAAGTGCAGAGAACCTTCACGTTTTCCACGAGAATACATTACATTCAGAAAAAATCGGAGTTTGGTGCACAATTTTTCAGAAGAGAATATTGAGTTTATAACATTACGAAACAATAAATATCTGAAATTACCAGCATATTATGATTGACTTCATCGAACTGCTGGAATAAGATGAACCCGATGCTGGTTGTTGCAATACGGTGTATCGACGAATAATTCGGTGTATAACAAATGTTGCTGCTTCGTGAGTGCTTTGGGGAGAAATAAATTTCCTGTGGTCTATGTCCACTTAGATCGCTAGATTAATTCCTACAGAATTTTTTCCTTTGGGTTATCTAAAAGAAAAATTGTTCAAAAATAATCCTCGTATATTCGATCGATTTAAAAGGAACATTGAAGTTGAAATATCCCATATAAGCTCTGCAACCATTAAAAAAATGCTTGTATAATTGCAATTTGAAGACATTTCAAACATTATAACAAAATTACTGTAAATTATGAAATTATTTAATATTTATATATTACAATTATAGAATTTTTTTTCATAGATTGGCTTCCGTGTATTTTTTCCATTTGGCTGAGTGACTTTTCTTTCACCTGTCTAACCAGGTTTTCCAGTGGTGAAAGAAGGTACATTCAAATCGGATCAGTAGTTTTTATGTCTGAATACGTATTGTTACGTGTGTGAGTCGTTTACATGTTTCATCTACAATATAAACCATTTTATTTCACATGATCACAAAAAGAGAATGCTTTCTTTAAATTCTCAAATATTTTTGCATAGATTAACAGTCAAATTTTATTATTGTAGATAATATTTCTATAGCAGCTGCAGTGGCGGCTGGTAGCTAAAATTAGTGGGGTGCTGCTCCAGAAATTTTTTTTCTGGGCTTTTTCAAGGCCACGGTTAAAGTTTTCTGTAAAATAAATAACCGAAAAAATGAATCAAATAGAATAGCTGGAAGCAGGATAATAATCTTATTCTACACTTTATCACATTCAAGAATATGGTGCATATAAACCGAATAAATAATAAAATATTCGCTTAAAAAGACTATAGTCCAATGATGCTTAATTTAAATTTCTGTTTACACAGAAAATACATTATTTGTTTTTAATAATTACCTTCTCTTTCGCTCTTTCAGCTTGTTTTTGGACACATTTGGCAATCAAAGAGCCCCTTGCTTTCCCGCATCTTCTGATCGCTACTGAAAAAATCTAAATCGCTTTCATATTCCTTCCACCGACTAAACTAGAAAAGGGAACGAACAAGGAACGTTCCATACACACACGGACTAAAAAAAAAAAAACTGCTTTCCATTAACACGCCAGGGTTGGCACTGCAGGAGCGACAGTACTCTCTCCCTCGCAGCCTCGCATGCAGCTTCCTATGTGGGCATGCGCACAAGAGCCAAACATCACGCCGCTGGAACTGTGAAGCGCACAGTTCCGTACAAAGATTTTTTGTATATTTTTCATAAACTGGGGGATGGCTACTGACATTAATTTTAAGGATTATATATTGTACACGTTTAAAGAAAGAATTAAAGAAAAAAGGACTCATTATATTAAATGTTATCGATAATATCAAGTGGAAATAGGAGTGCTGCAGTTCCACAGTGTCTATACGCGAGCCGCCACTGAAGAACTGGTCTCTGATACGAAGATATATCGATTTCGGAGATATCCATTTTTCAAATATTATTTCATTCCTTTAGTTTTTAAAATACAGTTTAGGTCCAGTAGTAACTTCTCAACTTTTTTTTTATTACGTTACAAATTAACTCAAAACTCATTTTTTTATCTTTTAATTAAATTTCAATCAAAACATGGTTTACTGAATTAGGTTTTGAAAATAATATCTTTTAAATGGTCACCTCTGATGCGTTCACAAATCTAGGCTCTTTTTAACACTTTTTGCGGTTAAAACCGATGTTTCTACCGCTATTTCGGTTTGAATGTTTTTTTTTAGCCCTTCTAAATTCTGTGGCTTATTTACATAAACCTTTTCTTTCAAACAGCCCCAAAGAAAAAAGATTACAATCGATTAAAATCTAAATTTCTCGGAATTGTTCGATTTCAAAATTTTAGCCTAAGGAACACCATTGCAGCTCTGCTGGTGTGAGCCGTGGCTATATCTTGCTAAAAACCAGGCCTCTTTGACGTCATCTTCAAGATCCGGAATGAAAAATGTTCACTGCACCGAAACTCTATTTTCTTAAAAAAAAAAAAAAATACGGCCGGATGATTGTTGAGATCGAGCACACTGTACCGTAATCTTTTGTGGCTGTAAAGGACGTTCATGAGCAACTTGGGAATTGGTAATACTCTAAAAACGAGCAATTTTGTTTGTTAATATAACCATTAAGGTGGAAATGGGCTTCTCATTCGTCCACAAATTATGCAAAAAGGAATCGTCAGTGTTTATAAATTGTCGGCAGTATTCCGGGCGTAATGCGTAATTGTTCCAATCCATTTTATGGGCTGATTGGATTTTGTAAGGAAAAACTTTTACATCCCTGAGCAATATTCTGCGCAATGATGTTCGATTAAAACTCGAGTAAGTGGAACGTTTCTGTGTTGACATCGTGGCATCCTCCGATAAACTCTTCATTACACATCCAATATTTTCAATATTTCTGGATGATCTTGGTCTTCCTGATCTTATGGCATCTCCCACCTATCCAGTCTGTTCCAATATCAATATCATTGCCCGGATGGCTGTGCCAGAAGGTGATTTTCTAGTTTTGTGAAACTTTCAAAATTTTAGTTTTGTTTCAGAAACGCTTCTATTTTCAAGTAAAATGTGACTTATTTTTATTCTTTCTAAGATGCTGTATTTTTACAAAATGAATCGTGTTTTAATTAAAATTTATCCTGAAATAAAAAAAAAAGTTATAATATTTTAATTATAAAAAAATGTGATGTGTACACCTCATGAATTCCTTATACACCTATTAAATTACATATACATATTTTTTTTGTAAATGAATCGTACATAAAATTCTATTTCATTAATAACTTCATGATATTTTTTCATATTTTTTTTTTATTGTTATTGAATTATTATTATCGTAAAACTTTTTTTTACAATCAGAAGTTAATAATTATTAATTAATCAATATGTTTAAGTTAAAAAAAAGGATAAAATCTGATTCGAACCGATGTGCCTTCCTCTTGTAAGATCAAAATATTTTATTTGGCTATAACTCTGGAACTAATGAAAATAAGTACCCCATAATATATAGTTGAAAAGCTCTCAATGATTACTTATTACTGCAGTTAATAAATTGTCCAAAATCCAAATATTTTGGATTTTGGGCTTTTTTGGACACTTTTGGTCCAGTCGAAAACAATCAAAAGGGGGAGGTGCACAACTAAATATTACAGCAGTCCTAAATCCAAAATTTCAACTTCCTACGGCTAATCGTTTTTGAATTATGCGAGATACATACGTCACGCCGGAACTAGTAAAAATGGATTCAGGGATGGTTAAAATTGATATTTCCATTGAAATCTGAAAACCGAAATAATTCGAGATCAGAATACTTCGTACAAGGAAGTAAAAATTGTAATTTTTTTCATAGGAAGTGATTTTTGGCTTACTCGTTACATATAAATGCATGTATGAGGAATACATATATGTAGGCTTGTATTATTATTTATATGAAAAAGGTTTTGCTTAATATAAATAATTATAATGTTTTAAAAGGTTTGGAATTACAAAAAAAAAAAAAAAAAAAAAAAAAAAATTGAAACGGGACCGTATATCGTTTGGGAAAAATATTTGTACGCGCTTGTTTCTTTGTTCAATACGGATTGATTAATTAATTAGCAAGTGAATGGGTTTGATAAAATGCTGGAGGAGAATCAGTCTAGGAACACTGCCAGTTTTGTTGTCAAATTAAGGTTACATCATGGGGAATTCATATAAGTTGCCAGTTAAACCTTCATTTTTATGATTACTCACCGGCAGTCACTATAATTTGGCCTTCGTTGCATCTGTTTGGTGTATATATATATATATATATATATATATATATATATTTCCCCCTCCCTATTACGTAGAAGTATTGTATATTTGTACGTAATATTTCTATGCTTTTTTCAAAACAAAGAATTAAATTAATTTATTGTTTTACAGTATTTTCTATTCTTTTGTATGATCGTGACGCTTATACGGTAACTTGAGACTTATTGACTCTTTTAAGGTTTGCTTTCTCCGGAAGTAATTATCTTTATTGTACCTTCAGTCTCTTATCATGAACGAATGTACATCTTGTAATATTCATTTAACTTGATGATCGACAGTAGTATAATTGATACGAAGTAGAATGTGACTCGAGATGATACGATTACTCTTTGTATTCATTAGTTAGCCCGGCATAGAAGCTTGCCGTTCTTCAGAATAGTTATGTATTATTTTTGTCTCATTCCATGTCGTCTATATCCGTTCGTTCGGTTACGGTTAGATTTAATAAATACGCTTTTAATTATTTACCTCATGTATATGCGTTTGGTATTGTTTGCTTCTTTTTTTTTTCTTTTTCCTGTTTAGCCTCCGGTAACTACCGTTTAGATAATAACTTCAGAGGATGATATGTATGAGTGTAAATGAAGCTGTAGTCTTGTACAGTCTCAGTTCGACCGTTCCTGAGATGTGTGATTAATTGAAACCCAACCACCAAAGAACACAGGTATCCACGATCTAGTATTCAAATCTGTAAAAATAGCTGGCTTTACTAGGACTTGAACGCTGGAACTCTCGGCTTCCAAATCAGCTGATTTGGGAAGACGCGTTCACCACTAGACCAACCCGGTGGGTTTGGTATTGTTTGCTGCCGTGGCCGTAATGGTTGTCAACGACCCAACACGAGTAAGGGCGGGTGAAAAGGAGGGTATCATCTGCCTTCTTCGTTGAGTCGTACTAGTTCTTGTTCTTTTTCTTTGATGTACTGTTGCTTATCAGCACAAAAAGCGTGCCTAAATTCTGATGTTATTCAATACTACTAATGACACGTTCACTTTTTTTATCAACAACCTAATATGTAATTATGAACTTCATTACTCTCTGAGAATTAAGTCGCTCAGGGTCTGAAAAATTATTTAAAGCGAACAACATGTGTATCATTCATTTCAAACTTAAATTTCTGAAAATTTCGGTTTTTTTTTGGATTTTTTTATTCACTCTTGATTTTTTCCTTATTATTAAGTTTTACTTTGGCAAAGTTATAGCACCACGTACTTGCGTAGAATGAAAGATGAAGTCTGTCTTTTTACCTACCTAATGTGTCATTTGAAAATGAATATTTCTCATTTCTCTCAATAATCCGGACTAATTTAAAGTTTTTCCTTCTAGTCAAGAATAGTGAGCGAATCGAGCGTAGGTTAAGTTTGGTTAACCCACCGTGTTGGTCTAGTGGCGAACGCGTCTTCCAAATCAGCTTATTTGGAAATCGAGATTTCCAGCGTTCAAGTCCTAGTAAAGCCAGCTATTTTTACACGGATTTGAATACTAGATCGTGGATACCGGTGTTCTTTGGTGGTTGGGTTTCAATTAATCACACATCTCAGAAACGGTCGAACTGAGACTGTACAAGACTACAGCTTCATTTACACTCATACATATCATCCTCTGAAGTATTATCTAAACGGTAGTTACCGGAGGCTAAACAGGAAAAAGAAAAAAAAAAGAAGCAAACAATACCAAACGCATATACAAGTTAGTCAGTTATTTTACACGGATTTGAATACTAGATCGTGGATACCTGTGTTCTTTGGTGGTTAGGCTTCAATTAATCACACATCTCAGGTATGGTCGAACTGAGACTGTACAAGACCACATTTCATTTCTCATACATATCATCCTCATTCATCTTCTGAAGTATTATCTAAAAGGTAATTACCGGAGACTAAACAAGAAAAAGAAAGAAAGGTTAAGTTTGGTTAGATTATATATATCATTTCAATGCTAATACCCAGTGATTTGCCTCTATTGTACTTTCATTTTTAAAATGAGGACGTGTCTATTTGTACCGTCATTCCTGGACCACCTACCTTTTTGGGTTTTTTTAATAAATGTTCAACACAAACACCTCTCCCAGTTACATTTCTCATTCCGTTATTGCTTCACTTGACGTTAACCTACGCTTCCTCGCACGATAAGTGCGAGGAAAATATGTTACGACGGAAAGTTTTTCGACGTATATTTCGTGAACTAATTTTTTTCAAACCGTCCGTGAGAGATAAAAAATCCAGTAAATCTTTTGTTCATTATAAAAAAATATAAAACCGTTTTTATTAGGAGCATCGCAATTAAGAAAAAAAAATCAACCTTTGTACGATCATAATAATCTGTGATTTCTCACTGATGAGGTATGTGGATTTAAAGCCTGGCATCATCTTTCATTTTACGCATTTTTTTTTATGAACGGTATACCTTGCAGTTCGTGCCTGGTGTGCCATATAAATATATATTTTTTAATTATTGCATAATTGATGTTTAAACAGATTGCATATTTCTTATTACTCCTAAAAAAAATTTCAGCTCATTTGCGAAGGTTACATTTAAAACAACGTGCTCCAATTCCCATGGGTTTGTCGCTTAAAAAAAAATGTAGCTCTTATGAAAGGGGCCAGGGTTAGAGATTTTTTTTTTTTTTTTTTTTGTTTAAATCTATAATCATTGTGACTTGTTTATATTTAGAGGTAGCCTACATAGAAATTCTTTTTCTGAATGTTTTGTTTCATAATAATTATGTTGTTTATTTTTTTATATTTGTGATACAACATAAATTAATTTTTAAACATTATTTCTGTACAGCTTAATATTTGTCATGTTTTACTTTAAAATATCCGTCTTTTATTTTTTGAAGGATTTGAAATCATAATGCGATTTTTATTACTTAATTTATTGTTTAAATGCCACCTTACATGATCTATTAACTGCACATCGTAATTATAATAAATTTAATTACAGTAATAAAATTACAACAGGTTGTTTTAGTTTTTTGTCGACCACTAAATTACTGGTTTAGCATGTGATTTTGCTTTGTACCGATGAAGTGGGTTTTATGCGGTTCAGCCTTGACCCTGATTTACCACTTTATTTTGAAGGCTTTCTAAATAGATTTATTATTAATAGTACTTACGTGATCTAATATTAGTATTTTATTTAATATCATAATGTTTCGTTAGATAGCAGCAAATGCGTTTATTATAAATATTAAATTTCTATAAAATGTATCCTCCTTTTAATGTGCTGTACTGCGTATAGAAGCTGTGATGTTGTATAGTTCTCTCTGTGTACGGTAGATAGCAGCCTACTTAAGCTGTTCCTTTTACAACCGCAGTTGAAGTTTCTCTGATATCACGTAGATGGAGCTCGTAGTGTTTTACAGCGGTCTTTTGTATATTTTTTCACTGTACCGTATGATAAATTCTAGAAATTTTGTACCCCTTTAACGCTTAACTAGTTTATAGTTAATGTTTGTTTTTTCTAATTTATTTTTTGCAGATTAAAACTTAAATAAAATTAAAAATTTTAAAAACCCATAATGAAATTCAATTAGATTATTAAAGAGGATTAAATATTAAAATAATAATTAGAAAGACTTACAAACACTCAAAGACTGTTTCTTCAAAACATATCTACTGCAGCGCCCCTTGGCGGGTTATAACCATAAAACTAATTTAAGAACCTGCTCTGAAATGATACCTATATAATGCAATAAGTTATAACTATGTAATGCAAAAAATCGCATCAAAATCGGCCCAGCCGTTTTAGAGAAACACATCTTCTGCAGCGCCTCCTGGTGGCCTATAACCGTAAAACAAGTCTAAGAACCTGCTCTGAAGTGATACCTATGTAATGCAAAAAACCGCGTCAAGATCGGTGTAGTAGTTTTTGAGGAAAATGGTAACAGACATACACACACAACCTCTTACCCCAAAAGCATATACTCCCTCCGTTCCGTCGTGGGTACAAAAAAAATGATTTAATTATTAGGTTGAACAATAAGTAAACCGGGGTATATATTTTTACGTCCAACTTCCAGAAAGATAATACAAATTAACGTAATTAAATTATAAAATTTAATTTTTTATTAAATTTTATTATTTTTAATTACTTTCCTACTTAGATTCAATTTTTATTCAATTTTTTATTCAATTTTTTTCTAATAGTCCGAATGTCTGCTTTATTTTATTTTTTCTTAGATTAATAAGGAGGGTCATCTCTCTCACTCTCTCTCTCTTTTTTTCTGTTTAGCTTCCGGAACTACCGTAACGTATTACTTGAGCGGCGGATGAATGAGAATGATATGTGTAAATGAAGTGTAGTCGTGTACAGTCTCAGGTCGACTATTCCTGAAATGTGTGGTTAATTTAAACCCAACCACCAAAGTACGTCGGCCTCCGTGGCGCGAGTGGTAGCTTCTCGGCCTTTCATCCGTAGGTCCCGGGTACGAATCCCGGTCAGGCGTGGCATTTTCACACAAACTACAAATCATTCATCTCATCCTCTGAAGCATTACCTGATGGTGGATCCGGAGGTGAAACAAAAAAAAAAACACCAAAGTACACCGGTGTCCACGATCTAGTATTTAAATCTGTATAAAAGTAAAATGCCTTTATTAGGATTTGAACATTAGAGCTTTCTACTTCAAAATTCAGCTGACCGCTTCATCATAAAAAAGGTATCGTCTTTCATATCGATTAAGAGCATATCACAGAAATCTTTACTTTTTTTTGTCACTTACACGAAGAGTTTCTACCGGTTGTGATCGGGACGGCCTGAAATGTTTCTCTAAACAGATACCAAACAGTCTTATGAGAGATCACAATTTTTGGGCTAAGGCGACGAGTGAACTTTTTGGGCTTCGATGAAAAGTCTTTTGAATTCGTTATACATCTTCCTCTGAAGTCCACGGTTGCCCTGGACTGTTCCTCTTACGTAAATATTCCTATTCTTCAAATTGTTTATACCAGTTACAAATGTTCTTAGCCAGTGGTGGATCGATCCTAAAACGCCGTTCAAACATACAATGAACTGTGTGCATAACGAATTTTGCATCTTATTCAAGAAAATTTAACCTTATTTACAATGAACATTTATTTTTTGACATGATAATTATTTCCATGATAATATATTCAGAACACGTGTGATCATATTTTTTCATTTTCTCTTTACTACTCCAAAAAATTTCGATCGATTAGGCTACCGTACTATTTAGTCCGTGATTTTAATATTTATTTATTTGTCTTTAAATTTAGTTTAGTCATTTCTCTTAATATCTACACGATTATTTCGAATAAATTTTGTATCTTCATCTTATTATTTTTTTTTCATGCATAATCTTGTTACGAATCCCGCGATGCGTGTTTGTGTACGTATGAATATATTTTACTTTTCCAATGTAGTTGATTTTCTGATAATAAATTTATCATGATAATCTTGGAAAATCACATTAACTTGGAAAGCGATACCGCAAAACGTACTTGAAAAATTGAAAAAAAGTCCCGAGAATATAAACTCCTTGACTATTTATTTTTTCTGTAAATGTTAAATAAATATTTTTTGTCGTATTTATCATAAATGAAAAAATTCCCTTTCGGCACGCCCGAAGGCGGAGGTACATTTCACCGATGCTAAGGTAGGGGATAAAAAATATTTCCACCTTAAAGTTAAGAAATTCAAATTTACTCAATACGACAATGGTTGCAAGTGAAAAAAAATTTCACATGTTTAGCGTACAAGCCCCATCTTCTTACAATCCCAACAACATTTTAGTCATCCCTTGCCGTAAGGGTTTTTCATATCAAATATTGTTTCAGACAAAAGTTTTAGGTAATGCTTAGAGGACTAACGACCATTTTAAACCGATTCGGTACTATGCCTATTAAGGGAGGTATGATTTTTTTTTGTCTTCAAAATTCCATTTTTTTTCTACCCCGTAAGCCAATGGTTGTTGATATCAAAAAGCTTTACTTAACATAAGTGTTAGGCCCTTATCAAAAGAATAGTAGGAACTTTAAACGAATTCGTTATTTTACTTAATAAGAAAGTTATATTGTTTTTTTTCGAAAAAGCTCCCACCATTTCCACCCCCACGGTCCCATTTTGGCCGCTAACAAACTCGGCCGAGATTTTGAGACGAGTTATTTTTAACGAACATTTTGAAAGCGCAAAATTATGGCAGTTATCGTGTCCACAAGAAAGTGAAAGTGAAATATATATATATATATATATATAAACTTTTGTGTTGACGGTGATTTTGAGGTCTGGGGAATGTGAAACGTTGAAAGTAGATATTAAATGCAGATTGGTACGAGCAAGGAGAGCTTTCAGAGGAAAAAGAAATACGGTTTTATCATATACCGATGTGACAGTGGAAAGGTTTTTTTAAAAATAATTACATCGAGTGTAGCGCTTTATGATGTTAAAAAATAGATATTACAAAACAAGATTGAAAAGAATACAGGTCTTTAAAATGCGGTGTTAACAAAATATTAAAAATGAAATTAGTTGATAAAATTCAAATTGAAGAGCTTTTAATTTTTAGGTCTTAAAATTGGGAATTTATCCTTCATTTCGTTCTGTAAATTTGTTTTTCGAATTTTTTGTATGACCTTTTGTAAACCTATATAACTATTTATTTATCCATATACATTTCTTCCGTAAAGCCTGAAGGAGAGTAGATAACAGGAAATTTTGTTTTGCGTTCGAAAAGAGACGTTTGATTAATTGAAACGGTTTTAGTTATGCATTTGTACGGTTATAGAGTCAGGCTGTTTGTTAAACTGTATATCCTTTGTCCTTGCTCTCGTAGCTTTCACGTCTATTAGTCGTTCGTTGATTTTTCATGCTCATCAATATTTACGACGCGACGAAGACAAATTCTCATTACCTTGTGATTGTGAATACGATTTCTCGCTTTAACTGCTTTAAGTTCAATTAATCAGATTTTAATGATATTTGTATTTAAATTATGTTATATTTACTTTTACGCGTCGAAGTTATTTGAAAAGATTAATCAATTTTTAGCTTACGAGAGAAGGAGTACTCGAAGCTTTGAAAGTTTGTACTTGTTGCTTATTCTCGGATATAGCTTTTTTCCTGCTGCAGCATCGTAGCTAAAAGGAAAAGTGTAGCGAGGGATCGGTCAAATATATAAGTATCGGGGTTTATGCGATGCTGATTTTTCAAGACACCTTTATCGTATTTACACACGTACTTGTGTCGGCCGTTAATTTTGATTAATATCACCAGATAGGCTCGACATATATACTTAAGTGCTCAAAAAATCTCTATTACCCCATATAATAGACTTTTTTTTATCGAGTTGCCACTAGCAGCGATCTGCGGCTTCGCACAGGTACTTGAAATGTAGCTTGTGCCCTTCGACGCTTGTTTATTTGATTATTAGTCACGGCAGTTTTAGATGCTGCTTGTTCAACTTACGGCTTTTTTTTGTTGTTGTAGTTTACATGTTTCTCTATAAAAAAAAATAAAATAAAAAAAGATTCATTGAACGCGAAAATGGCAGTTTTCGCGTGATCGAGTAAAAACAAACAAACTTTCAGGTTTATCTATATTAGCATGAAGATGGCATAATATTTTTTACAAAATTTAAAAGGAGAGTGCTAATTTTTTCATTTTCATTTTTTGCTTTATGTTTATTGGTAATAGAAAATGGAGCTTTAGTACGATAAAAGTTATATAAAATCCTAAAGTCGATAAGATATAAGGTCGGGTAATATTGGACGTTATTTTTAAACAATTTTACCTCCTACTTCGAAAACTCGTCGCCCAAAAAAATTGACACGTGCGCGCGCGCGTGTCAGCTTAGGCGTGAAATTCGATCCCATCGATCAAGGGGCATCACGGTAGTCGTCATATTTGTTTGTTTTTTAGTAAACTATAATTCTTTTAGCCTTGTTGAAAAAAATACACAAAAATAATACACAAAATCTGACCAACCTATTGAAATATATAATTACTACAAAAATAAACTTTTAAAACCCTCAAAAACAAGGGTTTGATTCGGACTCGTACTAATATAAATTTTTTTTCAACCTAAATTCTTAAAATTGAAGATCTAACTTTATTTATATTAATATAGACAAGCAAGAACGTTTTAAAAATAGGAGATCCCATAAAACCACAAATTAGGAATTAATAAAGCTTTTTAAAATTTGTTATAATTTTTACTTTGCGTAATAAAGAAGTTGTGGTTGTTAAATTAATTTAAAAATGTTAATGTGGTACCTGTTACTTAAGAGGATGATTACATCGTACCCAAATTCTTTTATTAATGTTTTTTTAGCAACAGTATACGCTAAATAAAATTATACATATGTCATAGGTCCTGAACCTTGAAAAGATCATACATACAAAGTATAATAAAACAGCTGACAACAAAGCTGTTATACTTTCCTGGCATTGATTATTTATTTTTGTATTTGAAAAATTAATGATACTTGAAAAAGTTATTTAACGTTTCTTTCTTGGGATGGAGGTAATTTATGGTGATGCTTTGCTATAAAATTATCATTATATGTTTAAATAAACCATAGAGAATATAAAAAATTCAAAAAATCGATATCTTTATTTTTTCTATCCACCTCCATAATCGCTTTTCAAAAATTTTTTTTTTTACTTTATCTACGTTTACTGTTTTAAATAAAAGACACTAAAAAGAATTCAAGTGGAAAATGTAAATCCAATAAAAGTTAGTTTTTTTTTGCGGGTTTTTATTATGAAATTTTACTGTATTATTATTATTATTATTAAAAGTTGAAATAAACCAAAAGAAAACATTTTTTAATTAAATTTGATCAGCTCCTCCACCCACCAATATTGCCCCCAAAGTATTTTTGGGTCACTTTCACTACTACTACTACTCCTAGGAAGATTTTAAGAAATTCTGTTAAAAATATGGAATAAATAAAAAGATAGCTTTTTGGAGAAAGAGGAATTTTGGGCAGGATTTTTTTTTTTTAATAATTGTAAAGTAAGCATGTACGCATATACTGAGCTTAATATAAAATGGGATTATGTTTGTAAAATTTTGAGAAAATTGACCACAAACCCCCCCTAATTAACAGGTATTAACAGGAAGATGACAGTAATTCAGTTAGTTATAAAGTATAATACAAAACATAATTTTGTATATTATTTGTTGAGCGGTCATCTTTTGTCAGTTCAACCCTTCTTTCATAATTTTTGTTGGCCATATTAGGGTTGGTATATAGATCTGAATGGAGTCAAGAGAATAGTTGTAGCCTATGAAATACCGTTCGTCGCTTTTCTCCTTTTACTTTATTATTATAGTTAGTGGTTTTGTAACTTAACTGTATTGTTTGGTGTCGGGTGAGGTAGTCCATCTAGGGTCATTTTGTCGACTGTACTCGGTCGATGGTGTACCTTTTACTCCGTTAAACAAAATGCTTGTGTTAATATCTGTGAAACTTTTGTTATCAGTTTACCATTTCGTGGTGTATCTTTGTGTCTGCTGCTGCAATATTTCATCATTTTCATTCGGTATTTAAATTTCTTTCTGATCTTTTTTTTATTGATAGATTATTTAATTATCATTTTAGTTTTAAGACTTTTTCATTCTCTTAATATAGTATTTAGGCACTTTAATTTTTTCTGACTATAATGGAATATTAGAAAGGGTGTAATGTTAGCGGTCAAAAAATTCACCCCTATCAGATTTTTGTATTTCTTGACGATTTGAAGTCCAGTTGAATTTAAAATAAGCTTAAAAAAATAAATATATTTTTTTAATCAGTTGATGTATCTCGAAGGGGAATCTTTAGCTTATATAAAAAAAAAAAAATTAATAGTTATTTTAAAAAGAAATGGAACCATATAATGTGAAGCATATATATAGAATTTTAAGATTCCCACTGTCCCTACTAATGCTATGTATTATATATAATGTATATTTGGGCCAGAAAGATTTAGGACGAAATATCTCGATTTTTGATAATTTTATTAAAATTATCAAAAATAAAATTATAAATATAAATAAAATATTCGCGGTGCTACACATCTTGTTCAGAAACTTACACTACGTGCTCTACAGAAGACCATATAACATCATCTAGCGTGATACTTACATATAGATTATCAGGATTCCCAATGTCCCTACCTACCCGCCGAACGGCGAAAATATTTTTCTGTCAATTTTCAGACCGATTTGTTGTCTAAACCATTTTTTCAACATCGTGGTATCACCGCGAAAAGCGGCAGCCTCGATCGAAACAAGATTTATTTCGATTGGATTAATAGGAAAAAAGGTTATGCGCGAACAATTATAAAAATATATACGGGTCAAATACATTACCTCCTTTTCTGAAGTCGATTAAAAATACAAGTAATTACCATCGTAAAATTAAAAAAAAAATAAATAAATAAAATATCCCATCACACCGATATCAAATGTCATCAGTTTTTCTAATCTATTCGAGTAAGATTGTTGTAGTTAATGATTGCTAATGGTTTTTTTTTTTTGCGGGTCGTGAAGGGGTACCTTGGAACATGGTAACTGCATACCTTTCAACCTGACGTACTTTGACACTGAAAAATCTCAGAGTCGCGAATTGAAACCAAACAAATGTAAATAAAGATAAAATGTTAACGTCCTAATGTATCTGCGACCGGATATTATTCCATATTCCTGTAGATAACCAAAATTAAAACAACCTTGGTTGAAGTTTCCATGAAAACTGTAGCCACTTATTAATGGCCGATCACTATTACACTGTATGAACCTCAATATTTATATTAATTTTTTTCAAATTTAAAAAAAGCCTTCAGATGGTAAAAAATATATTGTACAGAAATTTATTGTTTTAAAAATAATATATCAAATATTTTATTTAAATTTTATGGTCCTTTTTATTGAAAAAAAGAGCAAATTAAAAATTTAAAGCATTTTAAATATTTATAAGGAAATAAAAATAGTAAATAATATATTTATTGTTTCCCAAAATTACAAAATGTGTTTTAAGTTTGTCAAAGTTGATGGTTTTTATTTAATTTTTGATGTTGATAATAATAATATTTCATTATAAAATTTTAAAAATATATAATTTTTAGGTGTTACGGTTTTAATGTTTGATGAACCGATTTTTTTTTTTCTTACGTTCATATAAAAGCATTCCTTCAGACAAATTGCCTTACAGAAGGAATTAGATAACTAAAATTAATTAATATTTATATTTTTTGTATGGTATTTTGGCATAGTTTTTTCTTGTAAGCACGAGCTCTTATGTATATTAAAAAAAAAAATCGGTTGTCAATGGGGTCTGGTCTCGGTTAGATAAGCTGCTTCTTCACGTTTCACAGATCACGAATTAAAGCCAAGCTATCTGTTGTCGTTCATCGAATTCTGAAACGCTTTTAAACTTGGCCTAGTTTCATATTTTGCATCTATGTTTTTCATATTCTCTTAAATGATTATTAATTTACGGTTGCTTTTTTTTTAAATTTAATTTAATTAAATAAAGTTAGACTTATAATTTTATGGGAAAAGTTTCTAGGCTTTGCCCTTGCCCGATTTTTATTTCAAATACGCCATAGGATTTTGAAATATTATTGATTTTTTTCAGCGATATTTACAGTACAATTTTGAAAATGATCAAAATGTTCAGTAAAACCATTCGGTGGACCGATTTGATATGATCCCTTTTATCAAATGACGTGTTTATCTTAAAAAAGATGCTATATTAAAGTTATAACTGAGAAAAAAATCAAAATTTTTAGTAAATAATTTAGTAACTCGGTCAGCATCCTTGAACAAATGACGTTTTTGTCGTTGACATTATAATTTTTCTCTTTGAATGATCTGTTTTAACTTATTTATAGTATAATTACTAAATAAAAACATTTTATTTCCTTTTAATTCCCTTGCTCGAGAGCGATCTCATATAATATTTTTAATTACAGCCAAAACTTTAAAAACAGAAAAAGCATCAGAAATTATTTTAAAATTTTAATTCTTAAGTCTATTCCCATGAGACACTCTTTTTAAAAAGTTCCTCTGTCTTTGTTCTATTTACAGTTGGATTTTCAATCTTGAAATCTAAAGTTTAAGAGAAGATTCTTTAAATACGGGTTCCTTTCAGCCTCTTTACTTCGGAAGCTTGAAAGTTTATGTATCGCGAGTATTACTTAATGGATAATTCGGCCTTATTTGGTCTAGGGTTATTCAAAAAAGAATAAAAAAGTTATAATTTACTATAAAAAAAAAGTGGGATTGATAATGCCTTCTTCTCCAATTGGGTAAAATATCAGGCCTAAGCTGGATTATTATATATAGCCAAAATTTGTGCCAAATTTTGTAATTTTAAATAAATACTTTAATCGCACTAAACTCAATTTTCTACGACCACTGTATAAAGTTTTGGCTGATCGCTGTATACTTTCTCTTTATAAAAAAAAAATTAAAAAAAAAACCGTTTCCCACCAAACGGGATATAGTAGACTTTGACTGTCGTTGAGAATGGATTCCAAATACAACGTTTTTCGTCACTAAAGTTTTGAAAGTATAGCAAAAGGTTTGTTTGTATGTCATACAAAAATTCTAAGATTAAGTTTGAGATTTCTTCATCCGCTTAAAAATCTATTTCAGATAAAAATTCATACAGGGAGAGAAAACAATCAAAATTATTGTGTTCAGAAGTTGAAATCCAATACAGTGAAACCTCTACAAAACGGAACCTCCAAAAAACGGAAACCTCCTCAAAACGTACGGTTTCTCAACAAACAAATATATATTTTTATAGAAATTAATAATCTCTTCAAGGCGGAAACGGAAAGGAAACATAGATTTTACTTTTAATTTTACATATTAATTTTGTCCCATAAGAAGGAAAGGAAATTAAAAAAAAGATTGTACATTCCCACGATTTGCAAAATATAAATCCAGTAGGTTATTATTATAATACAGTGCTGTAACTGTTGTTTATCTAATTATACTCCGTCACATTCTTGGCTCCAAACTTGGCTCAAACTTCAAACAAGGAGAGGACACAGAAAACAAAATTTAACAGTTTCGGAAAAGCATTGGGTACGGTTGTACAGCTGAAAGAATTCGCGATTCGTATAAACATTGATGATTTGCGACAGAATATGTTAACCGCTAGAAATATTATTGAAAACGAAAGTTCCAAGAGTAAATTATTGAAATCGAACACTGTATTTGATTTTTTTTAGAATTAGTGTTAGATCATGTTATATGTCTTTTAATTAAATGTAACTTTTAAATGAAAAATTACTAATAATTTTTGAAAATTGGTGGTTAATGTCCTCTATATGCAGTATAATTAACGGATTATTTCAAACGTTTATCCTTGTCTAACTTCATTTTACATTTGTATAATTCATTGCACAGGACCTCACGATAATAAATTACCTCAATTTTTAAAAACTCTGCAAGACGGACACCTCTTCAAAACGGAATTCTTGCTCGCTCTCGTCAGATTCCGTTTTGAGGAGGTCTTACTGTATTGTAATTATCTATCAAAAGCTACTGTTTTATATATTAAAAGTTATTCTATAATTTTTAATAAGAATATATTAATATTCTTTCCGTTTAACGATAAGTTGACTTAATTGCAATTTTTAAAATAAGCTAGATTCATCGACCTTGAAGATTTTTTTAAAGTTTGCCCTTAGTTATGTGACGTCAAGAATGGGTGTTTCATAGAACGAACATTTTTTTACTTCACTCGCGCTCGGAAGTGTCAACAGCCTTGGGCGTCTGATTTTGATGCATGTTTGAATTTGTCGCCCCCATTTAATAATATTCCAGGCTCATGTTAATTTTTCACGGTTCACGGAAAACTTATTCAATTTCGGGAAAATTATTTAAAGTGCAATAAAACAATTTTCCTTCACAGAAACAATACTACTCAGTTGGTGAAATTTTAAATAATTATATTCATTGAAAAATTAAAAAAAAATTAACCTTGGGTTTTTTAATCTCGTCCTGCATGTACATAAATATGAACTGAATAATTGTAATTAACGCCTTCTGAATTGTGATTTATTTTTTGTATATTCATTTATATTACGTTAACATTGTGTTAATTACTATGAGCTTTAATCAACTTTACTGATAGGTTTGAATCTTATTAACTCTCTTCGTGAATACGATAAAAAATAGAGGGTGACCTTATTTTATTGTCCAGTAACATTTCTGTTAGCTTATGCAAACTGATATCATCAGTAAAATATTTATTTAAAAAAAATTGAAGCAAGATTAAATAAGTATCACTTTTTTTATTATTGATTTTTTTTTACTCGACTTATTTCTGTATAAAACTCATAAAAATATTTTTGAGATATACCGTATTGATAGCATTAACGAATTAATATTTTCTACGGTTTTCCATATGCTAGCCATTTTTGGTTTGGTTTTGTTTTTTGAATTTTTATTGTTTATATTAAAGCGAATTATTAAACTTCAAATTCATAGGCAAAAATATGAATGCCTATGAATACTTTGGGTCAATTACTGTCACCACATTTAGGTGGGATAATTTAGCACTACAAACTAAAATGTTACTCCTTATTACAATAATGTAATTAACAAAAGCTGTAAGTGTATCTTTTTTTCAAATGGATAAAAGTTACATCAGTTTAAAATAAATTTTATTATGGGTTATGGGTAGAAGAAATCATTGTATTGATCTACACAGTTTTTTTAAATTTATATATTTTTTCACGTGAGATATTTGATACATCACTGCTTGCGATGAGAACAACCTTTCGTATAAAGAAAATACGATTACATATTTCGTGACAGTACAGATGATGGTATAGTAAGTAACTTTCCACTGAAAATTATTTGTTGTCTTATGAGCTTTGATATTGTTTATATTATTACTGTACTTTTCCTCTTCCCAACAATTAATTTAGAAGTATTTAGAAAAAATATTCGTTTTCATATGCCGCTTAGTAGCTATAAATTATGACGGTTACTTTCAGTTATTATACACATATTTTCTAGTTAAACGATCGTACCAGTTTTTCTTAACTTTTTAAAATTATCCTTTTTTTTTAAAACGGGTATTAATTATTTTTTTAAATCGTGACAGAGTAGAGCGAAAATGACTGATAATTGAAAAATCATTTATCTGAAAAGCCCTAATGGTAGAGTACAATAAGAAATAAAATTTCACAGTTCGAAGGGCATATTTTTAAAACGTTTTGTTTGTTTTATATGCACGTATAGTCGAATTTCTTTAAAACATTAAAAAAAAAGTATTGTTGTTTAGTTTTTCTACAGGTATTTTTGTTTTTTTTTTCAAATTTAGTAATGAAATAAACTAGCAACAGTGAGTAGAGAAATCAGTGAGATAAATCGAGATTACCCTCCAATTTTTAATTAAGCGAATTATTAAACTCCAAATCTATCAGGAAAGGTATAAAGTGACCGTAGTTTTTTTCATAATTAAAACAGTCTACGTTTGATATGTTTTTCTTTCAAACTAGTCGGTGGAAAAAAATTGTGTTTTATATTAAAAGTTGTTTATATGAACAGTTACAGAAAATTTATATGTAAGATCAGAGTCTTATTTGTTAAATACTAACAGGAGAAATCGTAGTACTTTTTAATTGTAATCCTCGGTAATTTCTAGAGATTTCTTTCAAATAATCTGCTGCCTAGATAAAATTACATAAAATTGTGCATAACTATTTTTTTTCCAATGAACGGTTAAAAACGTATAATTCTTCAAAGTGAAGCTTCTTCTTTCGCAACATATACTGTAGTAACTGTATTACTTCTCGTGTACTATACTCATCTTTTTTTATGTATTTAATTATTTTTACTAATTTATTAGTGCTTAAGCGATTGATTTTTTTATATATATTTTTTTTAAGTCTTTAAAACCTGTTTTAGTATTACTCGACAAATATGTTTTTTTATGCGTAGTCCTCCAGTCAGTCGATTCCCAATGTCATCATATAAGCATTTTTTTTTTTTAATTCTAACTTTATTTAAGTGCTTATAAATATTTTAAAGTGAAGAGCATTTTCTGTATGTTTTGAGTTTTGAAGTGGAAAACAAGGACAGAAAATTAATTCGCATTAAGTTAATTGCGATTCTTTTTAAATGTTTTTTTTTTGTTGAAAACTGATATCTCTTAAAAAACTTAATCTAACAGTCTTAGGCGATCTCATGTAGGGCTTAAATATGTGAAAATAACATATCGATCGATCGAGGATAGTAATTTAACGTCAAAGGGTGCTGATGTTTAATAGAAGGTAAACCGTTTACTTTCTTCATAGTCTCACAATCAAATTTCAGAGCACTCGCACCGGTAAGGGACTAAAAAAATCGTTTTTTGGAATTTCTTCTCGGTTTATTTTTCAATATTTTCTGAGTTATTTGATATAAGATTCGTAATTGAATGTTAACAAATAAATATTTTATGTTTTTTTTTTTTTTTTTTAATAAATTGCGTCACAGCTGTTTTGCAAACAACGACGCTCAAATTTGCCAATAAAAACCTACTGTTATTACTCAAACAAAACTTCTCTCCCAATGTCTCTGTTCTTCAAACTATAAAAGCTATAAGCCAATATTTCAAAGTTTATCTAATAAAGATTTGTTGAAAATATTTCCACGGATGGACGCAGAACTCAGAGCCTCTCTCATCATAATTTGGAACCGGTTGCTAAAAAATTATTTTTCTGGAAAAGAAAACATATGAATTTGTTGGAGTACATGATGCAGTGTTAACATTTAATAATGGAAACATTAGCGAGTGTGAAGTTCTGCAGCATCTTGGAATCGATCCGGGTCTTAATACCGTAAATATTTTTTAAAAAATTGACGAGAAACGGGTAACCGAGGCGGAAAAAACAGTTCAAGAAATGTAGAAAAAGGCAAGACGCTTGTCTGTCTTGCTTTAAAAAAAAAAAAAAAAAAAAACTTATAAAACATTTGCTTGTAATTTTTAAATCCCGTTTTTCAAAAATCATGTTTTTCTATATTTATAACTCATTATCTTAGGATCCACTTAAGATAATAACTTCAATTTTTTTCATTATTCTACATGTATATATTTTTCTGCACATCTAGAATTATGAAGATATGTGAACAATTTATCCGTTAAAATAAAAGTATTATTATTAATTTATATTTCATTAGTGAAGTGATTTGTAGTTATAATTCTAGATGCATCTAATCTACTTAGAATACCGAGTATCCAGAAAAAATTTGAAGTCTGTATCATTAATAGTTTCTGAGATAATTGGTCTTCAATATAGCTAAAATTAACATAGCAGTGGATAGGCAGTTATGAGTGGCCTTCAGTTCTATACGTATCGATTTCGCTCTTTCTTCTTAAGTTATGTCCTGTAATAAGCATTATTATTAGTCACAGTTTGCGAATTTAATCGGTGCTTCTTGTAATCAGAGTGCTTTTATGCGCATCAAATCCATAATAAACACCGGTACGTATAATGAAAATCCGCAATTAATATATCTCTTTCACATATGAATCGATGCTTCAATTTTTTGCACCGTCCCAATTAGTAGAAGAGCCCTATATTATTAAAATTATTTACATATAAGCGAAATAAAGATATTGCTGACGCGTAAATTATTAATTACTTTGTGATGTTGCGAGATATAAATAATGCGGTAAATCGATAGGGTCTCTGCCTTTCATCCCTCTTCTGAGTTCGAATCCCGACCAGGCTAGGCGTTTTCATACGCTAAAAAAGCATCTACCGTTATGAAATCGTAGTCGGGTGTCACCTGCTGTTTATTAAGAAGATAAATATTCTTAGTCTCTCACGTTTTGGTTTTGTGCCCCAACAAATAATGACTACGAATAATCGAACAGCAAATAACCGGGTGTTAATATCGGTAATTAAGAGTATTCTCTGACAATTTTTGTTTAATAGATACATTATATGGATGATGCGTTACCGGTTAACTTACTGCTTTTATATATTTATTTGATTTTTTAACATTTTTATGTAATTTCTAGTATAGAAAGTATAATTAATTAATTAATTAATTAATTACAGATTTTATTTCATAATGCATTTTCTGTTATTATTTTTTACTTTGGTTTCACCTTTTTACGGAGTGAATAGTAAGGAGTAGAGGAGATCCCCTTATAAACTTGATGCAATTAAATAAAATGGCATCGGTTTCTTCATCTTCAACGTACCTTTTTTTTATTTTTAATGGATTCTGTATTTTTTGTTACAAATCTTCCCACGGCCTTTCGCGTGATTTTTATTGCTTAGTCATTGATCGAAGTCGAATGAAACTAGAAACCTTTCAATTTGTTTTAATCGTCTTGATTTGAATTAAAATCTTTAAAAATTGTTATCTACTGATTACTTTTATTTTCTGTAACAAAAATAAAATCATTTAACAAATTTTTTTATATACTTCTGCTAGAATAAATTAATTTCAATTAAATGAAACTATGCATCTCCCCTGTCCACCCACCCCCCCAAAAAAAGTTATATATCGTTTTATTTTTCAATCTATCAACTTGAAAATTATTAATTTTTAATATTTACGGATTTTAAAGCAGACCAAAAAATTGAATTTAAGTTGTTTCTAGCTTTAAGGCGGGGCGCAAAATCAGACTTGTATTTTCTCTACTCTTTGTCTTTATTTTTTTGTTAATTTAAATTAAAATATATTGTGAATTTGCACTACCCTGCAGTGTTCCTTCATAATTAAGTCGAACCTTAGTACGGGTTTTATATGCCAATTGATATACCTTGTAATATTTTTTCCGAATCGTTCCAGAAGTTTGTTTTACATTCTTTAAATAACATATTAAGTAGGTCGTTAGGGCAAAAATAAATTTTAGTACTGGTGTAAGAGTTAAATTTTATGTTTTATTCAAATTCCGAATGATTTTATAAATATAATTTTTATATATTAAAATAATATTATAAAAATGTTTCAAAATTTGTAAAAACTTGTTTAATTCTTTTTAGTAATATTTTAATCAAATTATCATCATACATTGCATGAGTTTAATTAATAAGTTAATTTGGATTTCAAAAGAATACATTATAAAATGACATTTCTAATATATTGATAAAATATCAAACAAATATTCAATCAGAAATTTACTGTACAAAGTAACGAAATAATGAAGTTTTTATTCCATTTACTTTAACTAACTACCACAATTTTTGACTATCGTTTTTATAAAAAATTTCTCATTCGATCCATCTCTGATAATGCATCATTATGGAGAGCTATGTGAATCATACGGAGCTGAGTGAACTGCCAGGAGCTTTGTGAATGGTACGGTGCCGAGTAAATCGTCAGGATCTGTGTCTCAACATACTGCTCGCTAAAAATCATCTCTCTCTCTCTCTCTATATATATATATATATATATATATATGACGAAATGTCAAATTCGAAACTACAAAAACTCCTGTACCAAGTTTTTTTTTATGTCACGGCTATCGGATTCTGCGACCTGAAAAACCCCGCATATCCGTTTTGCAGATTTTACAATTTTTTTTTACACCCACACCCTTAATTTAACCCGTACGGGGGGATGTTTGCAAAAGTAATGGTGGAGTATTGCATTGTCACCCGATCTTAGTAACTGTGCAAAATTTCATCAATCGGCAATGTCAGGAAGTATGTTAAATTAAGGATCAAGATTTGAGGACAAACATGAGAGAAAAAAACATTATGAGTTAAAGAAAAGCAAGTAAATCATCGTTTTTAGTGTCTGTATGAAATAAATATGTGAAAACTGTTAATCTTTATTAATGGTTTCAGAATACTTGTTACCGATGTAACTATTTAATTCATCGGTCGGATTATGGTTTTATAAACTAGTGGGTTTGTAAATATCGTATAAATGTTTCCTGAAATAATCGAATGATATGTTGAAATCCTTGGGACCAACTGATAGGATAGGTGGGATGATGGCACAATAGATGTCAAACGAATTCTGCTCAGCTAAGTAGATTTCTGGTAAAGCTTTTTTTTATTGTTTACTAGGAAAGTTATCAGTTTTCGTTCATTAGCCACTAAATTTATCTTGGATATTAGAAAAAGTTTTAATTATCATCCGGTATTCCCTATCCTTTGCAAGATTTTCTTTTTAATTCTGAAACACCACAGATCGAATCGCTGGCTCGTTTCGCCTTAATAAAATGGTAAGCTTGTCATCATTATTAAATATTTATTGTGCCTACGTAGCTTGTATTATCGTATAAAATATAATGAGATCTCTCGGCGGTTCCTCAAAAAGTACGAACGATTTGTTAAAATACAAAAATGTATTGTCAGATGATTATTTCGCGGCCATTCGTATGAATCGTGTAGACCTATGTTTAAAAAACTAAATATGTTTATATTTACGAATATGCAATCTTTGCAAAAAATAATGGTCACTTATTCTTAAAAAATAATAATATTCATCTTTACCAAATCAGACCGCAGAAGTTTTCTCGTATAACTAAACTCAATACATGGGCTTACCGGAAAGTATCTTATATTATATTACCGTTATAATTATTAATCAATTCTCGCATCATTTGAAAAACTTTCCCCGCTAATTTATTAAAAATACAATTTAAACGATTTTCGTTTACAGAAATAGTATTATTCTGTTGATGAATTTTTAAATGACACCTAAGTAAAAACAAAAAAAATAAACCCTGAATTTTTTGCACCCATTTCAACGTGTGCATAAATATGTGTTCAAAATAATTTTCAACAGCGGCTTCTGAATTGTGAATTATTTTATAGTAATTTTTTAGGTCAAGGCCGTTTTGTGATCTCGAAAAATTTCGGTTTTCAGATTTCAACAAAAATATCCATTTTCACCATCCCTCAATCCATTTGACTAGTTTCGGGGTGACGTCTGTACGTACCTACGTACGTATGAACGTATCTCGCATAACTCAAAAACCAGATTAGCGTAGGATGTTGAAATTTTGGATTTAGGACTCTTGTAACATCTAGTTGTGCACCACTCCCTTTGATTGCAATCCAAAAAATTTGGATTTTGGACTTTTTCTTAACTGCAGTAATATGGCCCCCATTGAGAGCTTTTCAACGGTATATCATAAGTGGTACTTATTTTCATTGGTTCCAGAGTTAGAGCCAAATAAAATTTTAATTAATGAAATATTTCGATCTTACAAGGGGAAGGCACATCGGTTCGAATCAGACCTCATCTCTTTCTTTTTATTTAAATATATTAATTTATTAATAATTAGTAAGTTCTGATTGTAAAAAAAAAAATATGAAAAAATATCAGACGTCATTAATGAAATCAAATTTAAACTCCTTTCCATTTTATAAAATGCGTATGTGTAATTTAATAGGCGTACAAGGATGTCATGTGGTGTCCACATTCAGACCTTTTTGTATTTAAAGTATTTACAGCTCAACAAAAGTTCATGTGTTCCGACTTTTCGAAGAATAGTACGCTATACTTTCTGTCGCATATTGTGGGGGGGGGGGACGAACCCCCCCTAATATTTCCTTTACGTTTTGAGATATTAGGAGTACGAAAATACCATTTACTTAAAGCGGGGTTTCCTTATATATTTACATATAGGCCTATGTATAAAATATTTTGGCTCGAAAATCACCAAAACTACTCGATTAATTTCATTGAAATTCAGTTATGTGTATCTAAAGTTGTGCATGTGAAAATTTGTTGAAGGTTGGTCGAGTCGTTCTTGAGTTACGCTAATTTGCTGCTATTAATAAACTACTTTTTTTTAATACTTAATGATTGCTTTATATTTGGATATTGTTTAAAACGGTACTTTTTTAATATCAATGGTGATGTATATTTGTTCATAATCTGTCAATATAAAGTGAAACTGCGTGTTCATTTTAAGCTGGCCATCATTCAGATCTGGTAAACTGGAAGTGCTACTAAGAACATCAAATGGTAAACGTTTCCTCGATTTTTGATTGCTTAAACATGTTCTATTGATATTTTACTTTCGTGGCATCGTAGCTGCATGAAGGAAAAGTATGCTTATCTTACCTTTTTTTAAAAACGTTTTCCCAAAATTTCCCCTTCTCCAAAAATCGAAAAAGCTGTCTTTTTTATTCATTCAGCCCCTCCATGGTTCCCAAAAAGGGCCCCAACACCTCCAGGACGTGACCTGGACTGGCAAACGTGAGTGACTTTAAACCGGGTTCCAATTGGGGTGGCACCAACCAGAGTTAACCGCGCTAGATGGCTCCAAATAGAGCCTAACGACCTGAACTGCGAGTGCGATGAGATTCAGGACTCTGATCATCTCCTAAAGTGCACCCTCTGCCCAACCAAATGCACACTAGAAGATCTGTGGCAGGGAAATGCTTCTGATGTTTCGGTGGCACAATACTGGTCGCATAGGCTTTAATGTCTCATTACTCGGACACGAAAAAGTAAAAGTAAGTATATTCATTCCATATTTTTTTTATATCTTCTTTCGTATATTAGTAGTGCAAGTGACTTTGGTGGCAATATTGGCGGTGAGGGAGCTGATTCAAAATTTCTTTGAATCTTTTAAAACTTTTTTTAATTTATAATTTTGTAATATTATTAGAAGTTTAAATATAAACTTTTAGTAATAATAGGACAATAAAATTTCATCATAATCCACCCCCACCCCCCAAAAAAAAGAGATCTTCGGTAACTTTTGTTGGTTTTACACTTGTCGGTGGATATTTTTTTTTTTTAGTTTCTTCCATTAAACATGGTAAACGTATAAAAATCAAAAAAAAATTCGTGGAAGGTGATTTTGGTGGTGCGGGGCAGAAAACCATTAAAAAGCCGATTTTTTTAATTTTTTAAACTTTTTTTGGTTTATTTAAACATAAACAAAAATACTTCATCATAAATTATTTCCCATCCCAAAAATGAAATCTTTGGAAAACGTTTTTCATGTATCATTATTTTTCCAGTACATAAGAGTAAATAACCAGTGCCAGGAAAGAATTACAATTTTGTTGTTATTTTTTTTCTATATGGCGATCAACTTTTTTATATTTTTTTTTAATGAAAATTCCCAGTTTTTTTACATCATTTTCAGATGCCACACGTAATTCTAAGACCGTTTTTCTTATACTTACTTCATTCTAGAATGAACCGTTCTCAGGATGAGAAAACTACAATTCTATGGGGTAATAATATAGATCGCTAAAATAGAGTAGGCTACTACAAATTTTTATAATTTTTTTACTTATTAACCGATGGGTCAATAATCTTTTTTATTATTATTATTATTTGAAAATAAGGCATTTTTATGATGCCTTCATGAATTTATCTGTTATCACAGAGGAAGATAGTTTTTATAATTTTACCTAATTTATGTTTTGTTTTTTTTTAAATAGCTACACCTTAGGGCAGGATTTACGTATATTTTTATTGCTTAGATAAAAGAATTTATTTAATTAAATTAAAAAGATTTTTTCAGTAAAATAAAGAATAGAAAAAACTAAGTTTAATCATTAAGAGAGAACTTAAATTTTTGTGCACCGTGCAAATTCCGGGAAAGTTCAACCAACGTTATTAAGGCGACTAAAAAGCAGCCGCATTAATCCAAAAGCACAATAGACTGAATGATTTAATCGTACACAATAGAAATAGTATTGTTATTTATAATATAATTGTATATACCTAACAATATCGTATTATAATTTATAACAGTCTTTACTGCGTGAAATATTGCAATCAAAAAGTCGTATGATTTTTGTTTAGCATATACTGCATATAACGGAATTCCTTACTCGTTTAAAATTCTTTATTTATTTTAATTACGCGTTCATGTTTATGTAACTTTATTTTTATCACATATATTTTTTTAATTAATTTTTTTTTTTATTTGAAAATTAAAATTATTTAAATTGAATTTAGGGCGCAAACTTCTTAGTACATCATTTTATAACATAATGCATGGAAGAAGAAAATATAATACGATAACGTATATTAATAGATGATGTTCGACTGCAACTTTCTTCCGTATCGGCTGAAGTGAATAGTCGGCTTTAATAGATATCAGCCTGTGTAATAATCAACGTATTTACAGACGGTAAAACCTAAAGCTCAGCGCAGATTGCAAAGATCTGTTTTATACATAAAAATCAATTTGTTTTGATACTTTTTTAGCGTGTTAAAAATTGCTCTAATGATATGTTTGAAATCTCCGCCAATTTCCCAATGTATAACTTCATTTGTTTAATGTAGCCTCCTCCCCCCCCTTCAATTTTGTAACATTTTTGATACAACACGTAGTTGTAAGACATATTAACAACCGTTTAGGAGCTATGCTATGCCATGTTTTCATTTTAATCTATCGACAATAATGGATCTTTCTACAATACGAGTACGTTTCGAAAAGTGAAGAATATTATATTCATTATTTCAAAACTTATATTCTTCTGAATATTTTTTCACTCAAGTCTTATCTAGATTTTAACGGATGGTAGTGAATTTATGTTCATAAATATTATTTGTTTAATAAGTAAATTATTTCATTATTTTAAAATTTTTAATTTTTTTGAAATACTATTATTTTTACTTCCTTGTACGAAGTAGAGGAAATATTGTAATTGCGAAAAATGTCGGTTTTCAGATTTTTACAGAAATATCCATTTTGGCCACCCCTTAATCCATTTTGACTAATTTCGACGTTACGTCTGCACGTACCTACGTACGTATGAACGTATCTCGCATAACTCAAAAACGATTAGTCGTAGAATGTTGAAATTTTTTATTTAGGATTGTCATAACATCTAGTTGTGCACCTTCCCTTTTGATTGCAATCGACTCTACCAAAATTGTCCAAAAAAGCACAAAATAAAAAAAAAAATTGGATTTTGGTATTTTTCTTAACTGCAGTAATAAGCCCCCATTGAGAGCTTTTCAGTGATATATGATAAGTGATAGTTATTTTCATTGGTTACAAAGTTATAGCTAAGTAAAATTTTAATTAATGAAATATTTGGATCTTACAAGGGGAAGGCATATCGGTTTGAATTCGACTTCATTTTCTTCTATTTTTACTTTTTTTTTAAATTTAAATGTATGGATTTGTTAATAATTATTAATCTCCGATTGAAAAAAAATATGAGAAGTTATTAGTGAAACAAAATTTTATGTAATTTTCATTTTAATTCAAAAATGTTTACAGAGGTTAATTATTACAATATATTTGAATTAAAAAAAAAAATATATGTATATGAAGTTCGATTCAGAAACCGATGTGTGCATGGTTACGTATCCGACACGTTCTCACTTACACCAGATAACTACTTTAGCAACGTGAAACAAAATTAATATATAAACTTTGTAATGTCTAAATTAATAATAATATATTTATTTGTAAATTGTAATGAAAAAGTAATTTCATTAAATTAATAATTTATATCGGTCTCTTGCTGCTCTGCAGCCTTATTATTATAAAGTAATGTTATATATTTAAAAAAATACTACACGTCTGACCCACAACTCCCTAATAAAAACCTAGTGGACCCGTGCTGCTTAGCAGCGTTATTATTACCAAGTAAAGTTATACATTTTTTTAAATCGTTTAAAAATTTGTCATTTACAACACGTCTTTACTCCCATCCCGCTTTTTTTCCTTTCCTTTGTTACCACTGGTAAAATGCGTGCTCAAAACCAATTCTCAGTCTGTCTGAGCGTTCTACTGGACGGAACGGGCCGACTTTTGTTTTTTATTCTGCTCGGAATGGCCCGCAGACATGTCATTAAGTATTGACAGAGTTTCAAAGTGATTTTCCTGTCAGTAATATCGTCAGAAAGATTCTCAACTAACGAATAAATGAGGATTTTTTTTACGATTTCTCAGAGGAAACTCAAATTTGGGCTCCGATGACGCTTGACATATCTGCGGGTCATTTCGAGCAGTATAAAAAAAAAATGATCCCGATCCAGTAGAATGCCCAGACGGACTAGAAATTGGTTTTGAGCACGCATTTTTTTAATGTATAACATTTTCATAAATTGAAGTAAAGCTATACTATTTTGTCAATGTTTTATTTATTTACTAAAATAGTGAGATTAGTAAAGAATTTGAATTGTTAATTAAAAGTGTTATGAAACTAAAATGAAAAAAAGTGTACAGTGATAAAGAGTAACCAAAGTAATTAAATATTAAGCAAAAGAGTAAAATACAACACTGTAAAGTATGAGTTCAACGTATAGGGTACATATTATCGATTGTTATATCAGAAGACAGACTGGTACTACTTTAAGTGAACAATTGAGTAATTATTTTTATCGCAAATCAGTATTATTTTTTTATAAGCTAAAAGAACGCGACGTGTAAAATTTTATTTTATTTCATTCGAATTCGTTCACTTATAGTACTCCTTTATTACCTAATACTTTTTAATCATTCTCCATTAAAAAGTGAAGAGAGATGAATACTTTAATTTTGTACTAAAATTTAGAAAATAGAAAATGTTTTATAGAAAAAATTTCAGTAGAACGAGGGGGCTATATAAACTTTGCTCGCTATCCCCTCAAAAATATTCTGCTAGTTCGTTCTTTTTGTAAGTAATATCTTAATTTGTTTTTTATAGCTAGTAGGCCGATATACATTCAGTCATACGAGGTGCGACAATAAAGTAATGAGACTGATTTTTCTTTGCAAGATGTGGCAACCCTGCTGCTTACGTAGGCACACCATCTTTAACCTTGGTCTATAAGCTACTTCTAGTCCAAGCGGCACATTGATGTAACTGCTCAGTCGTGAGTTGTGCTGTAATAAGTGAACACGTGTTTGTGTCTCTCGTTACAGAAATGAAACTGCAAAATATTGCGCAACGGTATGCCATTTTTTTTTTTTGCGTTAATTCGGGTGAAAACGCGACGACAACTTACGGTAAGCTTCAGAAGGCTTTTGGAGAGGAGGTTATGTCAAGAGCTCAAGTTTTTCGGTGGCATAAAATTTTTAGGGAAGGCAGAACGAATGTTGAAGATGAAGACCGCATTGGACGACCATCAACCTCACGGACTGATGTCAACTTAACCAGGGTGCGTGAAATCGTACGATCTAATCGAAGATTATCCGTGAAAATGATCGCAGAAGAACTCAACATCAATCGAGAAACGGTTCGTCTAATATTAACTGTAGATCTTGGTATGAGAAAGATTTGTGCAAAAATGGTCGCCAAAAATCTCACACACCAACAGCGAGAAACACGGAAAAATGTGGCAGCCGATCTGTTAGAGCAAACGGAAGTCAATCCAGATTTGTTGAGCCGTATTATCACTGGTGGTGAAGATTGGTTTTTTCAATACGATCCAGAGACAAGACGCCAAAGTTCGCAATGGTGCTCAAAGGGATCACCCAGGCCAAAAAAAAGCTCGCATGTCAAAGTCAAAAGTGAAATGCATTCTTGTGTGCTTCTTCGATTCCAAGGGAATTGTTCATAAAGAGCGGGTGCCTCCTGGACAAACAGTTAACCAATATTTCTACAAAGAAATTTTAGAAAGACTTCGTAAACGTGTTCTTCGTTTACGAAGAATCTTCAGCAATGCCAACATTGCTGATAATGGATTCTGCATCACGATAATGCGCCATCCATTACTGCTCTTGTCAGTACAGCAATTTTTAACCTCAAAACAAATTTCATTACTACCACAGCCACCTTATTTACCAGATATCGCTCCGTGCGACTTTTTTTCTATTTCCAAAAGTCAAAATGGCGGTCAAGGGACACCATTTTCAAACAACACAAGATGTCCAAAAAGCTGTGACGAGGGTCTTGGAGGATATTACAGAAGATGAGTTCCAGAAATGTTACCATCAATGGCAGAAGCGCTGGAATAAGTGTGTGCAATCAGAGGGGAACTACTTTGAAGGAGACAACACTAAACATGACAAAAACGGTAAGCAACATTTTTTTCACATCAGTTTCATTACTTTATTGTCGCACCTCGTATATGCGTACTTATGGAATTTTGTAACCTAGATTTTATTACAGTTTTTTTTTTATTCAGGTTCTTCGAATGCTGAGAAATACAATAAACCTTGGTCGGTTATTTTTTATAAAACAAAGATATTCGGTAAATTGAAAGAAATATGTATTGTACATATTGCTTACAGAAATTTTGTAATTTTGAAATTTGCCCGATCGATAAAAAATTTTCAAAGGAATTCGGTTTCACGACGGTGTCTCGGGAGTTATTTGTTTCCGCTTACATTTCGATAGGTTGTTGTTGATCCGCTTCTCCCTCACAAAAACGTCAACCGAATGAAATTCACCGGTTACAGTCGGCTCTGCCATAGATTAAGTAAAGAGTAGACGACCTTCTTATTTGAAAGTAGGTGTAATTTGAAATAACAAGTAGCCTTTCATAATGTGAGTATTTACAACTACTGTGGTCAAACCTCCGTATACTTTGCACTCTATGCCAACAAATCCTATAAGTGACAGTTTCTTAATCTTCGGCGTTTTTAAAACGTATAAGTATCGTAACATATTTTAGTCGTACAGTTAATTACACCTTTTAAATTCATCGACGGGTGCAAATATGTGTCCTCTTTTTGTGTAATTATGATCGTTTTATTTTGCTATATTGTTATTATCGCCTTAATCCTGAAAGGTTCTCGGTTCCAATTCTGATCAGACTTGGCATTTTGCACAACAATAGATTTATCATTAAAATAGAAACTAAACTAGGGCACAAGCCTGAGATTTTATTGGAGTGGAATAAATAAATGAACAAAAGCAACAATTAAATTGGTTTGACTGAAAAATCAGAAATAATTCATGATATTAGTAAATATACATACCCTCCTTAATTATTCGATATGGTGTATATAATCGACTAGAAATAATATTTTTTATTTCATCCTAACCGCCGTAGATGCAGACACCATCGGCAGGCCAGGATGCCACTAATGCGAGTGCCACGATTGACAGTCACATCGGTGTTATTAATATATAATGAACTCAAAACAAAACGTGGATATTCTACCGTAATTCTAGGTGTAGGCGAGATATTTCCTAAAAAGTTTTCGGATAGCCTATTCGTTTACAGAGGAAGAAGTCATTTTTTGTAACAGATATTTTTAATAATTAGTTATAATAAATATGTGCCATGTTTTCAACCCGATTGATCACCCAGAGTATTTCGGGAGGGATTGGAAGTGCGTTGAAAAACTCTTGGGTGGAATTGTTTGTCTCGTTTTTCGTAAATTTGCTATCCAACCTTCTCCTTTGCATTTCTTTCTTTCTTCCTTCTGTAAGTTTTGGTATACCCCTATTTGATCCGTTTCGAGGTTTTGTTTATTCAAGTTAGGGATCTTTGGTGTTTATACACACACACTCACATATACATATATGTACATATAATCAAACGATTTATTTAAATGACCGAATAAACTAGCAATATTTTTGATTTGAAATCCAGCGTTTTTTTTTTGTTATTTTAAAATAATGTTTTGAAATATCTCTACATAGTGGCCACAGAATCCCGTTTCATAATACAACATACAAATTGGTTACTGCAAACCCACCGGGTTGATCTGGTGGTGAACTCGTCATCGCAAATCAGCTGATTTCGAAGTCGATAGTTCTAATGTTCAAATCCTAGCAAAGTTAGTTGCTTTTATACGGATTTTAATGCTAGATCGCGAATACCGGTATTCTTTGGCGGATGTATTTCAATTGACCACATATTTCAGGAATGGTCGACCTGAGACTGTACAAGACTACACTTCATTTACATTCATACATATCATCCTTATCCGTTCTCTGAAGTAATACCTTACGGTGGTTTCGGAGACTTAACAGAAAAAGAAAAATTGGTTACTCTGATGTCATCGGGTAATTGATTGTAAAGTTTAATTTACTGTTTTCATTTACTTGACAGTATCACGTTTGTTAGAAGTTAATATTATTTTCACGTGCCCAGTGAAAATTTTGATTTGTGAAGATTTAAGTAAAAATGGCAGCGGACACAAGCGAGTGTTCAAGTGAAGTACAACTGTATACCTATACGAACGGAAATGAAAACATAAGAGAGAGATTTTTTCAACGTTTTGGTAAAAAATTTCCATAAGTAGGAATACTCCAAAAGTGGGGAAAAAGAGCTTTTTCCGCCGTTTCAGTCTTCAATTTCAAACGATCTGAACATCCTTCTTGTCGATTGAATAACTGATATTGAGGGACCTGTTTACTATCTCCTCTTAAAATGACCCTGAAAAAGTCTTTAGAGATAAATATTCCCTAACAGCACTTAGGGAAATAATGGAAAAAGTTCTTAGATTTTATCCCTTTATGCCTTCTCGTGTTAGAGATTTCTTACTCCAACAAAATTTTACCGGAAAATATTTTGTAAAGCTATTCTAAGGTCTTTTGCTGTTGTTCTGTTACAGAATCCATTTTTCTTCGACGACGAGTGTGTTATTTACCTTAATAATAAATTAGCGGCGTAATACCTTCTCCCGGCGTGCCTATGGCAAGCCCTCCGCAGCTAGGCTCTCCTGGCGGGCGGCGTCTTGGAATGGGATTATTAGGTGTCCAAAATTGATTACTTCTTAATCACAAGAACTAAAATGTACTTTTTTTTGTCTTCAGTCATTTTACTGGTTTGATGCAGCTTTCCAAGATTCCCTATCTAGTGCTAGTCGTTTCATTTCAGTATACCCTCTACATCCTACATCCCTAACAATTTGTTTTACATATTCCAAACGTGGCCTGCCTACACAATTCCTCCCTTCTACCTGTCCTTCCAATATTAAAGCGACTATTCCAGGATGCCTTAGTATGTGGCCTATAAGTCTGTCTCTTCTTTTAACTATATTTTTCCAAATGCTTTTTTCTTCATCTATTTGCCGCAATACCTCTTCATTTGTCACTTTTTCCACCCATCTGATTTTTAACTTTCTCCTATAGCACCACATTTCAAAAGCTTCTAATCTTTTCTTCTCAGGTACTCCGATTGTCCAAGTTTCACTTCCATATAAAGCGACACTCCAAACATATACTTTAAAAATCTTTTCCTGACATTTAAATTAATTTTTGATGTAAACAAATTATAAAAATATACTTTACTGGTTCTTATTGTCCAGTATGGACAATTTGTATCATCGGTTTTCGGTTATTGGTCATTTTTCAAGCTACTGATTCTTCTCGTTAATTTCGAAGATAGTAATAATTAATATTTCTGATTTCATTCACTTAGTAAAAAAAAGGTTTTGTAACAAAAAAAAAACCATTATTACTTCTTAAAGAAAAGATGATATATTTCAACGAATTAGAATAAGAATTCCCTTAAAAGAAAAACTACACATAATTCAGTCAGGGTACTCTGTAATTGACTCTAAAAAAATTGTAAGAATATGTTTAAAATTAATAAATATTCAATATTAAATAATAATAGAAAACATGAATTTATAAGGTGAATTAAAACGTGAGTATTAATAATGAAAAAGTGTTAGCGGTTCCTTTTTTTAAATTAAAATGAATATTCTAATATAAAATGAATAAAGAATATGAAAATTAAATGAAATCAGAAAAAGATGATGAAGTATGGTCAGAAGAAATAGTTTTCCAGTTGTATCACGGTTAATTTGAGTAATTACTTTTTGATTATAGTTCATTATTTTATGAAGAAATACAATTACATAAATAAATAAAAAAATATATTATTAATATATTTCGCATACATATTCATTAAAGAAATAAATATATATTACATGTATAAATAATAACAACGAGTACAAGTAATAAATATATAATAATATAACAAGTATAGAACTGACCACCACGAGACATGTACTAACGAATCGGGATTTTCCGTTAGTGATCGGTAAATTCCGGTTGTACGAATGACATCATTCGGACTACTGGTGTTTTATGTCTAAACTAAGGGATACACACACAGACAGACAGACATGGAAATGTCCTTTAGTAGGGTAGGATTTTGTAACATGTATTTTCGGTGGTATAAATAAAATTCCCTCTTCTTCAGGAAATAATAACTTCCCACCACCTATAATGATGCGGGAAGCAATATCTGAAATGCATTTGCTAGTATATTTCTATTGACGGAAGTTTTTTCATGCCTTAACACGTTTGAAAATTATTTTATTCCTCGGCTTCATTCGATCAGTATGGAAGTATCTCACATTTTACTGCAAAATGGATTTCCAGCTCATTATGCTCGGTCGATAAGGGACCATTTAAATGAACATTTTGAAGGGAGGTAGATAGATAGGGGCTCTGAAATTCATAGTGGCCGCCTAGAAGTTCAGACTTAACAATCTGTTAAACTCCCTGTGGGGGCAAGGAAAAAAATCTCCATTTGCAACTAAGGAATGTTGATGAGCTGAAAACTGTTATCGGACTATTTTTACGACTTTCACCCTTCAACATGGACGAGAATGTTGTAGGGTCACGCATTTGAGCTGATAAAACTTTATGCGAATAATGGAGCAGTACGTGCAGATGTAATTTAAACTAAGTTTAATGTGTAAAAATATTAAATAAATTAATAACAAACGATTCACGTTTATTTCTTTATATAGATGGAACTTCGTTGCAACTCTGTATTCTTTATTATTATTGTTATTTTATATGATATAGTTTTAATTCAGATTTACATTTCGTTAATGGTAATGTTTTATTTTGTTTCAGGTGAGTGCTGTGAAATATAAAAATATAGATTACTTACTGTAGCGAGGTAAAAAGTACCGTTATGGATATATTGATAGTAAATTTCTCACTTTTTGTACACCATTTAAGTAATGTCTACATCTTTATTGTTAAGTACGTATTGTATTTTCTTATCTATCGTACAACGCCGGCGTAAATTTTAACATCCAATTTTACAGATTCTTTTATTAATATTTTTGTTTAAAAGTATTAATTGTAAATTAATATAATTCTATTATTCCTTACATTTTAGATCGTTAAAATTGAAAATAAATTTAATACATTATATTCTACGTGGAATTTTTTTCGGTTTATATTACGTTTCTTTACTTCATAATTTATCCCTGACTATTTTTAACATTAGAATAATAGTACACACAATAGAAATACTATGTGGATACCAAATGCAATGAATTTAATGGAAAAAAGTGTATAAATATATATATATATTTTCACACACCTTTCGCTACGGTAATCGAAACCGAGACATAGATGTTTGAGTGATAGACATTATTACAGAAACATTATACAGCAAATGATTCTACTTCATTTTAAAAAATTAAAAAAATAAAATTGTTGATGCATTGTTCGTTAGAGATCCGTTCGATCTGAAATCGTATTAAATCTTTTCTTTTTCAAGTAGAGAATCTTCGTGACTTTGATTTCGGTAAGTTGTCAACCCTCGAACCTTTCGAACGTAAAACATTGGCTTTAATTGTATTTAAAACGACCAAAGACACGCTTATTAAACTAAATACATATATATATTTTTTTTTTTTTTAACCTCTGGGACCACCGTTAGGTATTACTTAAGAGGATGAGATGAATAACAATTTTTGTAGCGTGTGAAAATGCTATCCCTGACCGCGATTCGAATCCGGGACCTCCGGATGAAAGGCCGAGATGCTATCACTCGGGAGGCCGGTGGCCTCGGGAACAATTTAACCTACAATTTTGTGATATTACAATTATGACATTTTTTAATGTTACATCGGATTTGTGCTTATTTATTTAAAAATTCAGTTAAAATAAAAATTATTTTAAATAAAAAATCAGGACGAATTTTTTAGAAATTGTAGTAACGTTATGGCGGGAGGAGCTTAATATCTGTATTCATTCGAAGTTTCCAACTCTGTAAGACTCGGTGCTAAAAGTAGTTTTGAGATGGAGGTACTCCGAAATGCGTCTGTTACGAATCGTGGTGACAGTTATTAGGAAGGGCAGAAAATACCTCTCAAATAAAAGATTAATCCTCAGAAATATCAATCGAAAATAATTGTACTGAACCACATTTAAAATTTCATACGTTCCTGAATGTTCAGAAACATACTATATATTTTGTTGTAAATTTTTTATTTTACCAATTTTATTTGTAGAGGAAAATGTAATTTTTAAACTCTATATCCTTTAAATACAATTTTAAGCTACAATTATGAAAATACGGGAAAATTTAATAACTATTTTTACTTCCTTGTACGAAGTAATGAAATTATTGTGATTGCGAAAAATTTCGGTTTTAAGATTTCAACGGAAATATCCATTTTGACTAGTTTCTGCGTGACGTCTGTACGTACGTATGTATCTCGCATAACTCAAAAACGATTAGCCGTAGGATGTTGAAATTTTTTACTTAGGACTGTTGTAACATCTAGTTGAGCACCTTCCCTTTTGATTGCAATCGAGTGGATCAAAAGTGTCCAGAAAAGCCCAAAATCCAAAACAAATTGGATTTTGAACTTTTTCTTGACTGCAGTAATACAACGATAAGCATTGAGAGCTTTTCAACAATATATCGTAAGTGGTACTTCATTGGTTCCAGAGTTATAGCCCAATAAAATTTTAATTACTGAAATATTTGAATCTTACAAGGCAAAAGCACATCGGTTCGAATCCTAAAGTTTTTTTTAAAATTTAAATATATTGATTTATTAACCTCTGATTGTAAAAAGATTTTTACGATAAATATGAATTCAATAACAACAAAAAAAATGTGGAAAATGTAATAAAAAATATATGTAATTTAATAGGCGTACTAGGAAGTCATGTGATGTCCACATCAAATTTTTATTTTAAACGAAATGTTACGGAAGGGAACGGCTTTCACTCTTTTACTCTCTTGTTAAGGAACAAGGTAATGAATCCATCCCGTTTAAGAAAACAGGAGTACTATTAAGTTTTAAAATTTTAACTGTTTCGACTTTGAAATATGAAAATCATTTTATTAGTTTTATTAAAAAAGGAAAAAGATTATTTTAATCGAGTAAATTGGTATGTAAATCACTACGATTTATTGGAATGAAACTTAAAACGTTTTGAAAAATATTATATTTTTTGCGCCAAAATGTAAAAATGTTGTAATTTGAAGTATTTTCAATCGTTACCTTGAAACAAAGACCTAAACTCAAAACGAAATTTTTTTGTGTTTACAGTTTCAACAAAATATTGTAGAACCTTTTTTTTTAACTTAAAAATGAGGTAAACTAATAAGAAAATAAGTATATAAGATTAACTTTTAAATTTATTACCTGGAGAAGGATTACGTTTTAAAATGTATTAAATGCCGGGTATCTTCACCGAAATAGTACATAGTTTTTTTTCCATATTTTTTTGCGGGATTTTACGGTTTTCAGCAGAGTATACGGTGTACGATGATTATTTGACCTAACTTATTAGGGAAATAGTAATATTAAAAACGGTGTTTTATTATTAGTTGTTATAGACTCAGTAATTTTTGTTTGTCGGCTGTAGTTTTGGTATGCAGGAAGCGTGAAGACAATAGCAATGGGAATGCCTTGAGAACGAGTTGTGCTCTGTGTGCCGTAGGACTCAAAAGGTCGTCGTATCTCTTTTTATTTAAGTTTGTAACCGTTACTTCAGGTCACAGATTCACTTGTCTTACAAAACGTTACCGTTTAATTTTTTTTTCATATGAAATATTCATATGATAAACATGAATATTATTAAAATAATCGTAATCATATTAGGATGAAATTCGACGTCAAAGTAAGGAAGTTAAAAGGGCTTTCACAACAGCGACAACGCTTCCGTAATAGAAAATTAATTGTATAAAATGTCAGCCGACTTAGTCTTTGCATATGTATATCTGTAATATGCATATTTATAATTTGTGTTATCTTTGAAAAACATTATCGGCGTACACAATACGATTCCGAAATTGTGTATCAGTTATTTGAACTTCCTTCAGGATAACTATTTTACAGTATTCCCGAACCATCTCACCGCCATCTTCAATCTATCGACATTTCGGAAATACTCCGGATATCTAGTGCTGTTTTTTCGATTCGGGATCTGTTGTAGAATGCTGTGATACGGTATAGGGAGGCCATTAACGTTGAAATGTAACCGGTTTTACTGGGCTTTGAATCGTATTCATCCCTCTTATACGGAAGATAACTTTTAGCGCTACTCCGACAAGCGCTAATTATTCTGTAAAACTACAACGCTCTTTTTTCTGTTCATTCCTTTTTCCCACGGTGAAGCCTTTTCTTAAAAAAAAAACCCGCTTCTGAATTTCACAACCGTGTTTTCAACAGACAATATCCTATTTTATTTACAACATCGTTTAGCTATGCTCTCGAAAACAATTTCTTAAAGAACTTTGAAATTTCGTATCCGGAATATTTTTTACACTAAAGGTTGTAAGTATAGTCTCTTGAACGTTCTACGCGAAAACCGAATTTAAATGTGATACGTTTATCGGTTCCTGTCGATTGTTTAAACTCCCGTCGATTACTCAACTTTTTTTTGTACTGGTCGTCAACCACAATATGTCTTCTTTAGATTAAAAACCGAGAATATACAGTTTAAGTTTTTATTTGCATTGGCCGTCGCTCACTTAAGCAAATAAAGCTAATTAATTTTATTAGTAAGTATCAACGTGTAAGATTCATATTATTTATATTGTTGGACTGGCCTAAGGAAAATAATAAAATTAATGCAGTAAGTAATTAGAGGTCTTTAGAATCGATTGTGGTATTCCAAAGTTGAAAATAGTAATTACTCTAACATTTTTCTGGAAAAATAAAGGGAAACCGTGGGGAAATATTTTCTTTATATTAGTAGCGTCACAAACACAAAACTAATAATTAAAAATCCAGTTTTAAAAAGATACTATTGATTTTTTGTTTATCGCATTATACAAAACCATAGTAAATAAAACGTATGAAGATAAAAATCAGTAATAAATTTGGAAGGCGTTAATTGCAGTAATAAATTTGGAAGCCATTAGTTGCAGTTATTCAAGTTTACTTTTATAAAACAAGGCAGGATGAAGAGAAATTTTTTTTCAATTAGTGTAGTGAGAAAACTCATTTGTAGAGTTAAGCTACATATTTCTGTAAAAGAGAATCTTTTAATATAATTTCAAGTAAATTGGTTGGAAGATCTTTTAAACGCGTCCTAATTTATTAAAAGCGATAACGGTAGCTTCTTGTCGGGCAATGAATTGTGCTGACTTATTCTGAAATAGTTTCTTTTTTTTTAGGAATAAAGAAAAATATTTTTCTTAAATTGTAAAAATTTATCAAGATATTAATTAGGAAATAATTTTAAAAAGAGAGACTAATGAAATTATTTTCAATAAAGACAATATATTTTCTGTAAAAAAAATTAGCTTTGTTTCGAATATTCGTTAATACTAGCTTTTTTTATATATATAACAGCTGTAAACTTCTTTATGCCGGAAATTTCTTTTTTTAGTTTCGTTTTGAACACAATTTCCCTTAATAGTGTCTACGTTTACAAATATTCTTTGATTGATCTGCAGATTATTATTGATTTTTATATTAATTCTATTTTATAATGAAATATTTTTAATATTATTATTAACGCAGGTTTTTTACGCAACTGCTTAGCGTTTTCGTTGGCCGGCCGTCATCTTTAGTAAAAGAAATAATATTTTTTCTTAAAGTCAATAAAAATTTTTTTACCAATATTTTAACGTTTTTAAAATTTAAATATATTTTATTTCGACTATTTAATAAATACTTATTGCAAATTTTATTGTGTAACCTTTTCATATTTGTTTAATCGTGCTGAATAGTGTTCAATAAATATTATAAAGAATCCATATAATGATATATACCACACCATACGAGCATTTTCGAAATAGATTTTTTCATCAAATTATTGAAAATAGACTTGTTTTTTTTACGGTAATAAATTGACGTGATGTTTTGAAGGAACAAAAAAATACCATTGAAAGATGAGGGATCGTAGACATGTTTCCCTTTGTTTGTAGTATATTTATTGTGAATTTTTAACAAACTATGTTGCGTTGTTAAATTTAAAAAGTGGAAAATTTTGCCTCGTGTTTTGAAGAAGAAGAAAAAATGTATGCATCAATCCGGTCATAGAATCAGTTGATCAATAAAATAACAACAATGGGTGCACCTTTTTTTTTTAATATTATATAAATATTAAATTAGAATTTTCTTTGCGGTAGGTGTATTACAATCTCTTTGAGGTGCTTGTTTGATATTTGCTACTTCAGTTGACATTTATTGTTATTTACAATGACAACATTATCTTTTAATATACCGTTTAACACGAAAATTATAATAATAATAATAAAATGAATTAAAAGATAATAATTTTTCTGTCATGCTAAAAAGATTTCCTAAATATGAAAGCGTAGTAAAAATATCGGGTTAATGTGAGCTATTTAATCTTATTACGTGCTTGGACCACCGGTATCCGACAAGCTGTTAAATTTTAAGTCCGGTTATTGGAAGCCTTAAAAAGCCGACGTATCACAAACATTGTTTCTTGTATGTATACGCGTCGCATACTATAAGATTCCGTACATTTTACTATAGCGGAAGAGGGTTTTTGACGAGAGGAGAAAGCGCAAGACAAGAGTGGCGCGGTTCATAAACAATGAATTTCCCTCGGTTTTTTCCTACAGCCGTTAGAAATCGGGCCCGGTGTTGCTTTTTTTTTCTGTACATTTTACTTTAAACGTGGAATAATATAGTGACTATCAGTCGTTCGGTCTAGTTAATTGTATTTAGTATTAAGCAAAAAGGATATCTGAGTTTATTTTATTATTTTTAGGCCCGTATTAATCTTAAAAAAGAAATAGTGATTACATAATCAGCATAATTTTTTTATTATTTATATTATTTTTCACTATTTTCAAAAGGTATTAGGTGTTTATTTATTGTCTTAATTAAGTTTGGTCGTAAAATATTTGTAATTTTTTATTGCTTTAATATGTGCAATATTATTAATTACAGAGTAAGCAATCAGATTTTTAGTGTGCTGTCCTGATTGATTTAGGTTTGTAATTGTTTTCAGCAAATTTATAATGTAATATAATCCAGTCATTTTATAAAAAAAGCAAAAAATTGCCATAATTTAGTTTAAAATTTAATACATCGTCTACTGAAATATACTGAAAAAATCCCAAGAGTTTTTCTTCATTTATTGATTTCATCACTTAATTATTAAAAACAAAAAACTCAAAAGAATGAATCCTGAGTAGTTTTGCGCAACATTATTGCAACCTATTTTAATAATAATTAATACTATATAAAAAAAAAGGAATACAACAAATTTGTCACCGTACTATAACCGAACAAGCATTATAAACTGTAGGCGAGTCATAAGTCACTTCCAGAAATGTTATAACATTCTCTAAAATTACAATCATTCTCTGCCCGACTTGCTAAAGAAAATGAGGAATGAAGTGTGTTCCCAGTTTGTTTATTCTTAGTCAGATATATTGTTGCTATATTAAAGCATGTGATGTTAGGTCATAAAGCGTCACTTTCTCAACGTACAATAGAAGGAGAAGCTGTGAAGTGGACATCATTACTCTTAAAGAAGGTACCTACGAAACGAACGCAAGTTGTAGTTAGATATGTTATCCCACTGCTAATCACAGAATACGGTCATTTGCCCCTCGCTGCTGGATCTTTGTAATTAAGTGGTGGGTATTTAATTTACTGACGAGAGTAGATTAAATTTATGTTGTTTTTACATGAGCGTAGTTTGGGATGGGTTCAGATCCTTTTTTTACATCATGAGTACGATAAAGTTTAACCGGAGTTATTTTTCGGAAAAGTTTTTCTAGTCCTTTTCTTGGCTCGATTCTCCTTTCATGTTAGTACCTTTCGGGCTAGCAGGAACGCGCCAGCTAGAGCCCTTTATTTTGGTGGAGGTTATAATCCATTTCCTTCGCAAACGGTGGCTAGAAACGGTCGTCTCCTCTTAATATTTAAAGGTAAAGAAGGGGAATCTGGGTTTTAATTAACCGACTAGTACCCATTTACTTTAGATTTTTTTTTTACATATATCATACGCAATTTATAGTAAATTGCGTTTACTCTATTTCAAGAGTAATTTCGAGAGTCTAATTTTTTATTTGATCACACTTCAGTCGGTAAGCTGTTGTGTACTATGTATAGAATTAAAAAGGGGAGAAGCAAAAGGGAATTAAGAGAATTTTGCTTCTCGAGATCGAAAATAATAGATTACAATGCATTTCGATAAGAGGCTGTAATTTTTTTTTAATATAATCTATTTAAATATCTCACCGGTAATGTTCCGTTTTAATTTCGAAGTAAATTTAACCGTATTTGTTTGCTTAATTATAATTTTTTCATTTTAAGTTTAAAAAATTATAAACCATTTTTAAGAAATGATACATTCCAAAGACAGAAGTAAAAAGAACGGAAATGAATACCGGAAAGAATTATCCTTAAAATAATGGCGCGATTGACATGTCTCGGTTTAAAAATAATCTGGCATCAAAAACTATTTTCACTGCAGATATTAAACAACCGATTGAGAAAGAGTAGAGTACAGGATTTTTAAATCGACTATCCTACTTCCGAAATCGTGCGGGAAGATAAAAGTATCTGGTTCTACCAGACTTTAAATGGAGGCGAGTCATTACCATCATAATAACCGAGACATATAGTGTTAAGTGATAAATTAATATATTCCTTTTTGTGGGAAACGATGCGTTATACATTCTGTCTCCTTCCAATATTAGGTTTAAATGTGTTTTTAAAATATAGTTTAAATATGATTTTAGATATGTTGTTCTTTTTACAAAATTACTGAAATAAGACTTTGTCAAAAGCTTTTCGTACGATTATAATATAATTTTAATTCGTTTATTGTTATTTAAAGTAAAAAAAATTGTAATTAAGAGTAAAAACTCTGCATCGTGTATTTCATAACTAAAGGTCGCTTATTAAATCACGAGTAATATTCATACTCGGTTGATTTTAAATGAAAATTAAATTATAAAATTATTGACGATAATTAAATCGTGGGGTATCGTCGTATAAATTGTCAACCCTGCGAATGTTTTGAGTGAATTTAGCACAGCGGTAGAATGTCACGGATGTTCAGTAGAAATATTATTCGTGATCAGGTTTTGCGGTCTTCGGTTTCGGTTAACCGATAGGTCAAGTGGTTTTTTCTTGATTTGTGCGCATAGCTGTAGCCGCATATGATTCTTATAAAGTATTTTAACCGTAGAAGGAATGTATGGCTGGAGGGGATATATTGATGACGATGATAATGATACGATGTTGGTGGGAGGAGGAGTCTGTAACCGAGTGGTGGGGGTTTTGGTCGGGAGTGAATTAAACGTTTCCCCTCTACGTTCCTTTTCGTCAGGACTCTTCTTTTTTTTTTCTTATTTTCCTTTTCGACCATATTGTCGGCTATAGTGTGTATGTGTGTGTTAATATGTACGTACAATGCGGGTTTCCTCTATTAAAAATAATAACGGCTTTATATTATTGTAGGCCTATGTGATAATGTCTTAATATTGAAACCCATTATCATTTTTTCATAACGCCGTTCATCTTCTATTTACAGATGCCCGCATTTCATGTAGCTTACACGTGATGCGTTCACTCTTAAATAATGCTTTATTGTTGTTTACATATATCTATTTATTCTTTTAAGCCGATTTAACTAATTTTTTCTTCTCCAGTTTAAGTTTCTTGATTTTTCTCTCTTAAATACAAAAATAATTAATTAAATCTATCTCTGTAATTTAATACAGTCTTATGATTTTCAATATCGATTTTATTATTGTTTCTTCTACATTTTCTAAATTGATCTCGGACATGTATTGCACAAGCATTTTAATGAAAATGAATAAAATAATCTTGCAATAAATAATCCTAACCTAGAATCGAACTATAGCCCTGCCGATTTAGAAACAGACTACCGGTCGTTATACCGATTCGTCGGCAGTTTAATTTATTTTAAGATCTCCAACTTTTCTAAGTGTGAGAGATTTATCAAATTTAACTCATTTTTTTTTTATCGCTTAATTTAATGGATAATCCGTACTGAATTGAGCAGTTCAAACGTATTGCTACATGACAGAACCGGATACATTGATTTTTTTTCTTTACACTGCTATTCCCAATATTTTTTATGACCGGGCATGTTGAACCCCTGAGATACAAGAGACATCGATAAGAGTCGCTTTCCTTAGACAGGAATGATGTTCCTTAAAAAGGAATGAAGTGGTTTCCCACTTTCCACTTAAGTAAGTGGTAACCCACGAATTACTTAGCGATGTTATTCGTGAGAAGGCAACTTTTTTCTTTTCGGCAGTAATTTGTTAATCTTATCAAGTTGCCTTAAGCCAACCGACGATCACACTTAATACAAGTTTTGAATCTTCCTACTAATTGTAGGGAAATTTTATTACCTATTTTTGCAATATAAATGAAAACTTTCGAAAAATTATGGAAATTAAGAATTGAAATTATAAGTAATACTATTTTTAAATCGAGTTCTTAAGATTAAGTAAGCGTTCTTTCTTCCTTTATTTTTTAATGTTCTACAGTGGTCGTGCTTTTATTTTTGTTTTATTTTAATACTTTTTTTGATCGTTTTATTCAATTTTTATAATAGAAATCTGTGTACTTAAGCATTATAATCAAACAGTTGAAATGAATGGATACAAAATGTAAGTCGATCACGAAAACGGTATAACAATTCCCAAGCATTCCATCATAAGCGGTTACCTGTTGCCTTCTTTAAAGAACAAATTGCACTTTTGCATACCATAGCCCACTGAAGTGTGATATTTACCATACGAGTAACACCTGCACTATTAAATAGAAGGACAAGGACCGGCTGTGTAGTCAAAATCGTTATTATCAGGGAAAGAAGCTGTGTGTCGTGTGTTTTTTATATCTTCAATGCTTTACATGCATTATGGCTTTACAAGGGCCAGGGACAGATAAAGTTAAACGATAAGTTAGTCCATCCTTTCATGTAATAGAAACAATAGGTTTTTAGAATCTTCTCTGCGATATCAAAATGTACCCTAAAAAAATAAAATACGAGGTGTGTGAGAAAAGTAATGAGACTGACTTTTTGCTTACCAAAGTTTTTATTTTTTTCAAACAACAATATATCATCCCCTTCAAAGTAGTTCTCTTGGGCAGCTATACACCGGCGGAGTCGTTGTTCCCACTCCTGGTAGCAATGCTGGAAGGCTTCAACTGGTAGGGCTTTTAACTGGTCGGTCATACTCTTTTGAATGTTCTCCAGAGTTCCAAAATGACGTCCTTTTAAGACAAGTTTCAATTTTGGGAAAAGGAAAAATTCACAAGGACTCATATCAGGTGAATAGGAGGGTTGAGGAACCGTAGAAATGTGTTTTGAGGTAAAAAATTCCGTGATGGAAATGGCCGTGTGACACGGGACATTGTCATGAAGCATCCACTTGTCTGCAATGTCTGGTCTCATGCGAATCACTCTTTTCCTGAGCCTTTCAAGAACATAAAACACTTGGTTGACAGTTTGTCCTGGAGGAACAATTTTAAAGCATGGCGGGAAAGAAATGTGTTTTGAGGTAAAAAATTCCGTGATGGAAATGGCCGTGTGACACGGGACATTGTCATGAAGCATCCACTTGTCTGCAATGTCTGGTCTCATGCGAATCACTCTTTTCCTGAGCCTTTCAAGAACATAAAACACTTGGTTGACAGTTTGTCCTGGAGGAACAATTTTAAAGCATGGCGGGAAAGAAATGCAACTAGCATTTTTTGCGAACTTTTTTTTATATCAGATAATTGTTTCATTTAGATATCGCTGAAGGTTGAGCAGTCTGTGTAACGGTTAGAACATCGACTTCTAGATCGGTCGGGATCGGGTTCAATTTTCGTTAGGGGTTACTGGCATCTTTTATCAATTAAAGGAAAGCCCTCGAGATCGTATCAATATTTTAAGAACAAACTACACGAAATTCAATTCAAAATAGCCTATAATTAAAATAAATATCCTGTTTAGGTCTTATACGTAAACTGTATATGAAATCTTCCGATACACGAGTTATTCCGTTTGTAATTTTGATTTTCTCGCGCCTCATCCGCCATTTTGTTTTAGTATACCTTATATCGTTAGCATTTATTTTCTTTCCTCTACTTCGATTAATAGGTGTTCTGTTTCAATCCATTTAAGATCCATCCCCTCATTCTTTTTCGTACGTATTCATGAAACAAAAATGTTTACGAATGTGATTTTCACTCGTGATCAGAATAATTAGACTTTTATCTTTGTAAATGGTTTTTCTCCTTGTTCAACTTTTAATAAGTTGAACTGGGCCTGCTCTTTATGTTTTTCTTCCGGCTTCGATTACTTAAGTGTTCGGTTTTGTTCTTAAGTGTTAAATTGGAAAGTTAGGCGGTAACATTTAAAGAACAAAGTACGACGTTTCGAGGGTTTCTTAAGTTATGTGTAGGGAAAGAAAATCACAATAAAATGATAAATCACAGGTTTCTGGTTCTTTATAGTTCGTTAAACGGGTGTCCTGGGATGTGGCCTAACTTAAGGGATTGATTCAGTCAGCACAAGGAATAAAAATATTTGTGTGGTCTAACGTCTTATTTCGCTTTCCTTTATTTCTGTTCTCCATTTTTTGTTTTATGAATAAAAATGTATATCTTAAGAACTAATTGAGATATTTTAATGAAATTTGATGCGCATATACCCAACACATCTAGAAAATAAATATTTTTGAAAATTTTACTTTAGAAAATTACAAAATGGCGCCCATTGCAGATTTTAATGATTAACCTTAATTAATTAATTCGTTGATTACGTTAACTATTCGTTAATAGGCTAACGTTAAAAAAATTCATTCTTATTCCATTTTAACCCGCTAAACTCGAAATTAAAAAAAAATCCCTCTTAGTGTGCACTTACATCGTAAGAAGAATGTGTATACAAATTTTCATCAATTTATCTTCAGTAGTTTTCCTGGGCGTTGATTATGAATCAATCAGTTCATGTTGTTTTATAGGTAGGTACAGATAATAGAATTATTATTAATTTTTTAGGAGATGAAAAAGGTACAAAATTGTCAGACTGAACAATTTTTACGAACCACTTTAACAATTCTAACCATCTCAGCTGTATATAAGCCGATTTGAACGAATTTTTTATTTTCATCTTCTGAGTCAGTCTATTAAGTTTGGCAAACCTTCCTGGATATCCTTTCCTTTTTCCCGTTTAGCCTCCGGTAATTACCGTTCAGATAATACTATAGAGGATGAGTGTAAATGAAGTGTAGTCTTGTACAGTCTCAGTTCGACCGTTCCTGAGATGTGTGGTTAATTGAAACCCAACCACCAAAGAACACCGGTATCCACGATCTAGTTTTCAAATACGTGTAAAAATAACTGACTTTACCAGGACTTGAACGCTGTAACTCTCGACTTTCAAATCGGTTGATTTGGGAAGACGCGTTCACCAGTAGACCAACCCGGTGGGTTTCCTGGATATCCTGTGTATCAATGAGAATACGTATCTGTTATCCTACACTTAATAATTTGAAACGGCCAAAAAATGAAATATCTCCAACTTTTTTTTTGTATTTATTCAAGTTTTTAGGCCCCCTAAGAAACATTTAAGAAATATTGAAATCTTTTAATATTTTTTTCCTTGTTTATACGTATATGTTACTAATTTATTTTGATGTAAATGAAAATATTTTATTTACTTTCATGAGATTTGATGTCGAGACTTGTGTGTTTTAGGCATAAGTTATATAATCTATAAAAAGAATTCGGGTTTGGAGACGGTGAGATATTAATCGAAATTATTTGGGAGGAAGTTTACAAAAATGTTATTAACGCGTGATTTTCAAAAATTAATACCTTCGAAAAAATCTAGTAATGTTACCGTTGGAACATTATTAATTAAAAAATATTTTTATTTATTAAAATTCCTCATCACCATATACAATTTTATGCTTGTAAATCGGTTTAGCATTCGGCTGTTTTAAAATTTATTGACTTTATTTATATTTTCTTAATGCATTATCAAAGTGAAAAATACTTTTTTACCGAGTTTTAGAAGAAAAGTACTGTGTTACTTTCGGTCGTGGATTTTCTTTACGTTTTGACGTATGAGGAGTACAAAAATACCATTCACTTAAATTATGGTTTCCTTATATATATATATATATATATATATATATATATATATATGGAGAGAAAGAAAGAGGATGATACCTTTGTATAAATTTTGTGATTCAAGATTTGAAATTTAGATATGCTGTAGTAATGTGTTTGAAGTTGTGCATCTGAAAATTTGATGAAGATTGGTTGAGTCGTTCTTGAGTCACACGCAATTTAAGTTAGAAAAAATTTGAGCGGAACAAGACAAAAGCGAGGTTCGTTATGATGCTGCAAGTTATCTATTTTCAGCAATATTCTGCGTATTCGGGTAGCGTTATCTTCTCTTTGGGTCATGAGGAATGGGTATCTGTTTAAGCGTGGCAAGAGAAAAAATAAAATAACGAAAAGTCGGTCTTCTTGCGTAGTTTTGCGCAAGAGGTTTTTACTAATATTACACCAAATATTGTCACTTGAGAAGTTCAATTATGCTTAAAATCAAGTCTGTAAGGTAGTAATATTTTTAAGTAATCTAATTTTACGACACTTAAATAATTTTTTTTTAATGACTACCCAACCACATAAGTTTGCTTTTGCGTGATACGATATGAACATATCGCGTAAAAACTTCTATGTCGACACTATTAGAAAAACTTTCTTTATTATTGTTTATTTTATTTATCTATTTTTTTTTTTAATCCAAGAAAATAAAACTTGCCGTTTTGCTTTTGAAGAACTTCAATAAAACGCTAAGCTCGTCATAATTATTAAATACTTATGCTTACGTATATTTCTGTATGCAGTTTAAATTGCACTTAAAAAAAAAGTTAGCAATAACCACCTATCAGACAACAGAACTGTTTTTGTGTAATTAAACATAATATTTCGCTTATGTGAAAGGATCTTATTATGTTTTCTTTGCCATTTTTAATAAATTACTGGACCATTTGAAAAACCTTTCCCTGCAATTTATTTAATATACTAATAATTTGTTTTTCTAGAAATAGAAGGTTTGTCGACAGTTTTCAAGTGATACTAATTTAAAAAAAAAAATTAATTTTCTGTTCAACGTCTTCATATATATGTGCTTAAAATAATTTTCAATAACGTCTTCCGAATTGTAAATTATTTTTAATAATTTATGTTAAAATTAAAATGGATTTTAATCATGTCTGTTTTTTATTATATAATTAATTATGTGCTTTGTGATACTGTTCTGATCAAGGTTTTACCGTCGTTTCCCTTAATCTATCCAAACAGATTTTGGGTCAGTTCCTTTTTTTATCCGTGGAGTAGTATTTCACCTGTTCCCGATGTGATCTATGTAACGTTTTATTGTGTCGATTAGAATAAAACGTTTAATTATTTAATAAACTACCTTAAGGGTAGAACTCTAATTCTGACTTTAAATATTGTCAGTGATAAGAGAAAATCCTCAAACTTCGGACTACCACATGAAACTGTTCTCTAGCTAATATTTTTTCTAATATATGTCAACGATCTTAAGACTAAACCTTCGTAATTGTAGTATCTTTCGCTGATGAGACAGCTTTGGTTTTTTCGGGCGAGAAGTGGGTGGATGACGAGTATAAAAGAGCGCTACCCGTGGATTACGTTTGGTAAAATCTTGGTTTGAAAGCAGTATTCTTACGCTCAACCTAAATAAGACGAAATATATGTCTCTAGCCTACTGAAACCGGTTAACCCCTTAGTGAATTTCAGCTAAAACTACATACATGTTCAGAGTAAATAATGGCAAATCGACAATCAGTAACTGCCGTTGTCAGTCAGTAGACGAAGTCAAGTCAATAAAATATTTATGAATAATATTGGACGATCATGAAGTGGAATGCCGATGTACAGTATTTAACATCAAGACTAAAATACCTTATTCGTATTTTTTACAAATTAAACAAAATTAAAGATCTTGAAATAACAAGAATTACATAATGCACATTCAGTTTTTCAATATGGAATCGAGATATGAGGAGGAACATATGATATCCATCTTAATAAAATATTTATGCTCCAGAAATATTTAATTAGAGCAGCTCTTGATAGACCAATGTTATATCCCGGTACACGGTTATTTGAAGAATTTAAAGTACCTACTTTGAGACAAATATATGTCAAGAAAGTAATATTACACATAAAGAAATATATAAATGATTTTGAATTTAAAAATATACCGTACAATACTCTTTAGCAGGAACAAATACTTATACCATATTATTTTCAAAATTAACTGTTTGCAAACGTCAATTTTCGTATTACTCCAGCATATTTTCTAACAAAGTCCCCAATTATTTTAACGTTCAAGTAATGAATAGTAATCTAATCAAAGAAATTGATGAATGGGTGAAACACAATATATATTTTAAATTACCTAATTGGAAGACAAAAATAATCCACACTAATAACAATAAATTTAACATATTGTTAAAACGAATAACATACAATAAAATTAATATACTACTTAACATTAAAAAATCTAAATATATAAAAGTGTGAATGTTTAAGTGAGTGCTAAGGATGTATAAATTATTATTCAGCTGTCTTCTCTTATGATTATTTCTTGTTGTCTTATCATATGTTACCGTATGTATTTTTTTTATTTCTCCATTATTAAAGTATTTTTTTATCATTTTTTAGATTATGAATTTATTGTATTTTATTTTATTTGATTTCAATGTAAATTTAAATAATTTGTCATTCTCGTTGTGCGTATTTTTTTCTTTTAGTCTATTTTATTTAACTAAATTTTCAATTTATTTTTTTCGTATCATGTTTCAAAAAGCATATATTTTTAGTTAAATATTGTATAATTATTTTTTTATATTAATCATCCTGTTATAATGATATGAACTCGCGGGTAGCGCTCAAGGTTTCATTTGCTAGCTGCGTCAAGGATAAATATGTTGAATAAAATTGTATATGTATTTTTCAATGGATAATAAATATTACAAATAAATAGACATATGAATATAAGAAAAGTTGTAAGGGTAGCCTAATAAAAATTTTTCAATTTTATTATGAGTTAAATTTTAAGTTCTACAGGAATGTTAGGAACGAAGTTTTTTTACTATTTACCTTAATGCCGCATGGGATTTTTTTATATTAAGAAAAAAGTTATCATGTAGAATATAATCTTCTTTAAGGGTGCGTAACTATTACTGCTTTCCATTATTTGAATAAAAATTGTATTCTAAAATCCTTATTGTATTTGAAAGCTTATTTTAAAAATCATACTTTTTCTCATTTTTTGAAAAAAAAAAGCTTTAGTATTATGTTTGCTGCTACGAATTTATAATAAATTTTAATTGGAGAGAATGTATAATTTACTTATTGCCAGGGTTTTGTGATTGAAGCATCAAGCATAAATTCAAAATAATTTATTTTTACTCGAATCAAAAAAAAAAAAAAAATGTATAATTAATTTTTAATAAAAATTAATATAATTATTAGGAAATAAAAATAAAGTATGCGGCAGAAAGAAATCAAAAATCAATCTGAGGAGGGAAAAACAAGGTTTTTACGTGGTAGCTGCGGAACGTTTTCAAATTCAAGTGTAATTTTTGCATTACCGTGGCATCTCATTCATCCAATTTTTTAAAAGTTAAAGTTTAATTCATCCATAGAGATAAAAGTTGAAATTTATTATAACTTATACCATCTTTTTCTTATTTAAAACTTAAAAAAATTTCCTACATCAATCTGTTTAACCGGTAATTCTTTTCTCTCGATTTCAAACTTTTACGTACGTAGTGGGTTTTAGAATTAAAATTACCTCTTTTATAAGGGTTGAAACTTGTCAACGATATAAACTTAATCAGGATTTTTTCTGTTCACAGAAAGTAAATTAAAATTTATTTTTTGGAAGGACTGAAAATTTTATTATTTACCCTTTTTAGGGATGAAAAAATATATTTTTTAAATAATTCGCTTTCACCGGTTTTAGTTTTCGATAACGTAAATAACAAATGTAAAAATTTCGAATTTAGAAATTTACAGAGTAAAGGATATCGAAATTTCGATATATTTTGGCCATAAAACCGATATTTAATAAATGGTCACCGTAATGAAACAGAATAATTTTTTTATTATTACATATAATTATTAATAAAACAGTAAGTTACATTAAAACGTTATATGCGGTGTTTTTTAATTTTTTAATTTAATTTAATTTTTTTTAATTTAATTTTCGTGCGTTACAAATCGCCAATGTCCAGTATTCGCGTTTCCATTAGTACGTTTAAGACACCCGTATCTTGTAAGCTTCGCCTCTGCTACCGCTAACTCTGCCATTGATATAACTGCTTGTTGTTTAGCAGTGTTATGAGTTTTACAAATGTTATTCCTTGATTAGGCTCCAATCGTACCAATCCTATTTGTCCAGTGTCGCACCAAAGTGACGGTAAATTTTAAAATTTTTTTACTAACTTTAGGATCTGTACAGCAGCACAGAAGGGAAAACGAGGGCAAAGTAGGGCGCCTTACCGTAAATGCTCGATCAAAACATACATAATGGTACCGTGTTAAAAATATAAATAATTTCGACATAAACAGGAATTTTTATTACTATGTTTAACTATGGATATATTAGACACTTTTTACTTTTTATAATAGCTTTTTTAATAAGAGCAACTACTTTAGCATTAAAAAAATTGTTCGAATAATTTAAAAAGTTAAAATGTTTATAAAGAACTTAATATACGTTATTTTTAAAACAATTCTGATCGGTGGATAGCCCTAACAAGTAACAGTATTAGACTATTTTTTTTTTGTTATAAATTATTAAAAGTATGTGTGCATTTTATTAAAAATTATTAGCATTATACTACTACTAAATATTTACTACTCATAAATATTTACGCATTCATAATCTTGTGGAAAAGTACAAAATTCAGTGTTTTTACTGATAGCAGTTTTTTCTTCTTCTTAGAAGCCAAGCAATATGTGGCAGATAATATTAATAATAGTTAAGTGATATTTTTTATCCTGTCACATTTTTTTTTGTATCTTATCACCGCGTCAAAGTTATTTAATACTTAAGAGTTATAGATACTTAAGCGTAAAAATTATTTAACACTTAAGAATTATAAATACTTAAGAATGTTTACATTTCGAAGAATTACATCACACATGACAATTTGTGAGTATATTATTGTAGGTGCTTAATATTTTCTACGAATTGGCCCTCTGTGATCGACGCCGGTTGTTAAAGTATTTACTAGAATTACACAGGTCGTAATTATTTTAATTTCTTTATCGCATTTTACCTACTTTCTCACATGTTTTTGCTTGTGAGATAACCCGTTCGATAACGTTTATCTTTGTTCTACTCATTTAATATATTTCAAAGCTAAAAATGAATTTTTTTAATTTATAAAAATTCGTAGAATCTATAATTATCCTGAGTTGTAATAAATAGTTAGAAATTAAAATAAGAAGATAAATAAATTTGAAAATATATTCGATTACATAAATTCAAAATAGAATATTACTGATTAGTTTCTGTGGCTCTACAGCCTTCGGAAACTGTTTACTTTTAAAAATAGACAGTAAAGATACTGATGTCACTTTATCAATATTATTTAACCGCGTTCCATTTGATAAGATTTATCATGATATACTTAAATTATATAATAACATAAAAGTATCTAAAAATAATTACGTAAATAATTGTATCAAAATCTCCTTTCTAACAAAAAAAGTAATACTTTCCCAAAAATAATGGAATATAATTTTTGATTTTTTTTAAAAATAAATATTTTTAAAACATAAGATTACTTATTAGGGTAAATTAACCGTTCTAATTTTAATACTCTTTAGAGTATTAAAATCTTACTTGTTTGGGGCAATCGTTTCTCCAATAAAGCATTTACATTTATCGATCATCGATTTATAAGCATTTTTATTACTTTCCCGTCTAGATAGCGCTAGAAGGGAAAGTACTGTAATCTGTCCAATTTGGGTATATGCGGTTTTCACCGGATCTTGATGTTTTGACATCTAAGGAACCCAAAAAACCGGATGGAAATTTTCTGTATGTTTATGTACGTGTGTGTGTGTGTGTTTGGTCTCGGTCTCTGTCTCTACGTCGCCTTGTATTTCCAGAACTACTGGACCGAATTCGGTCAGATTATTTCTATATATGGGGCATTGATGCCATTAAATTTCAACTTAAAAGTTAAAAGGGGTGAGGCTATTGAGCAAGGTCACCCTCTGTATCTCGAAATTTCGCCTTATTAAGTTCAAATTTTTTTAGGCATATTTGTTAACGATTAAAAAATAACAATATTTGAAAAAAAATATTTTTATAAAATCGCGACATCATCCCAAAAAAATGCTCTAAACTAGTGGCTAAGTGGGTACGCTGCGTCAATAGTACGGGGGTGGTGACAGGGGTGTTACCACAAGGAGCGCTAGTGTCGCCGTCGGCCATCTTGGAATTTCCTCTTTTTCCTGTGGGAAATTCCCTTTTCTCTCATCCTCTTGGACCGGAAAATTTTTAATTTCACAGGATTGCCAACCAAATTATATTTTACACTTTAAATATTAATTATTATTTTATTTTATTTAGTTAAAATTTCAAAGGTTGGTAGCATTGACGTACAGCTGTTATATTCGTCTGCTATGTAGGGACGTCACATCCGAGCGATAGAATCAAATACATGAATAATATTTAGAGTGTAAAAAATAAAGTCGATCTAGGGTCTCTAACTCGATCTCCCGGTTGACTCGGTACCTGATGCGTTAAGCCTCGAGGATATACCAGTCTGCCGACCGTACAAGCGAAATTTTTTCTATGTAACTTGTGAGATTACGACCATCGCCGCTAGTAACGCCACACACGCGCGAATTAAATACGGTATGGGCGCGCGAAAAAATATTACATTTAAATAAATGTTACATATTTTAAATTAAGTAATATATGTGTAAGCCGTGCATCAGAAACAACCTACAGTTGTAGGAATTTCCCGGAACGCGGCTTTAGCACCGAGACGGGAAAGTCCTACAACTATGTTGTTAGATTTTTCTTTGTACATAACACTTCTATTCTATCTCCACAATAGTTAAATTTGGACTATCTAAGTGCGGCCATACTAATTTCCTAACACACGGGTATGTTGTCTACGCATTATCCAAATAAGGAGAAAATTTGCGATTGTTGATCTTTTAGTATTTTTACTAAATTTTATGGTATTAATTCTATTGTCTATAATTTACGCCGCTCTAAACTGTAAACTTCTCTAAATTCATATTATGTAATTTAGCATATAAATGTTGGTTGTGAGTTTCATGCTTATGAAACTTACTTCCAAAATTAGAACGATACAAGTTGCTAAATGTATTATATTATTACTCCATTCTGTCGGGTTACTTTCTCTAAACAATAAGTGGCTAAATAATATTCTATTCTAACAGCTTTACGTATAAAACTTACAACGAAACAACTTTTTATTTAGCAAAGATTTTCATGTTATACAAAAAGCAATAACAAAATTTGTTGTCATTTAATAGTTTACCAAAAATTTGCCATTTAGTCTACCTTTCCGACAAAGTCGATTTCGCTTATATTTTATAGATCTTGTACATTATATAACTTTCTTGTTGTTTTCAGAATAAATAACTTTCTCGTACGGTTTTTTAAAGATAAATAAATTTGTAGTACGCTGATTTTATATTAGTTTAAGAAATATTTCAACGAAAAACCTGTATTTTCTATCATTAAACACGTATGTTTATAAAAGATTGTAAAATGAATTTAAATAAAACAAACATAATCGATTTTCGTAATTTAAAGTGGAAACTTAAAGTCTTAAATCTATTTAATGAAATATTTGTAGAGAAGATTACAGATCGAGAAATAATAGTACATCTTCCCGTTATTAATCAAAGTCGAGCTGTTATTTATGACAACTTCAGGGTTAAAGGAGATTCCTCGAGATGTTACATATTACGAACTTGTTCCGACATAATCTTTTGCAAATAACCATGGAATTACAAATTGGAACAAAAACTTTGTTTAAAAACATCTGCACACAGTCGAATTATCCGAGGGAATAAGATAATGTATAAAATTGCAGTACTCTTGCATACACAAAATGAATATTAAAAAAAACTTGTAATGAATATACATTTCATAGTTTATACTTTAAATGTAAACAGCTAGAAAACCATTTTCTTTATAGATTTACGAGATTTGAGAAAATTTGGTAGGCAAGACGTGGATACCCGATGCTGACAAAATATAAGTTCCTTTTAAAAGATTAAAAAATAATTATGGATAACTTATCGATATTATTGGTGATTGTAGTTAAACGAGACAATAATGAATTGTAATTGTTTTCCCCCACCAGATAAACATAGCCGAGTAGAAGGGTAAGGCTGTGAATTTTTATTAAAAGTTATTTTGAAAACAATTACCATTTTTCAGAAAACTTATTCGAACAAGATCTTAAAGCACTCATTGCTGGTGATGTGGCGAACGGGAACTTCACGTATCAAAAAACGTGACAGCATGAAATAATAAAAAGTTTTTTGAAAAAAAAAACTAATGTATAAGACGTCCTCAATGACCTTTAAAATATAATTTAAAAGAAAATAGATTTTTTTCCATTTATGTATTCGTATTATACCGGCATAAGTGTTAAATACCGCATAAAAAAATTGATTTTAACAGCTTTCAACAAAGGAGGAAGTTCTCAATTGGACCCGTATCTATGTTCACATTTTTTGGAGATGTTCACGTATAATTCGTAACCGCTAAACATGTTTGAACCGGGTTTTTTTTTTGCTACCGCAACCCTACATATAAAACAAATAAAAAAGCATTGTTGGTTGCTTTAATAAAGAACACATTTAATAGGCAGCGCTCCTTAATCTTGTACCTGCCAGCGGTTTGTCGTCATATGGTTTATTTCGTACTTTGTTGGCCTCAAAATCACACAGAGCTAATAACCCTTCTAATCTCTTCACCCTGTTTAGAGCGACGGTTGGACCAATCGCAAAAATGTTTTTGCCAAGATCGATTTTAGCTTTATTGAGTGTATTGCCTTGTAATATTTGTTAAGTCACGGCCTTAGAATTAACGGAATCATTCGTCGTTTAAGATCTCCGTATCCTTTACCGGCTTACAGATGCAATCGAAACGTAGCCGTCCGCATTTTTCGCATTAATATCGTCATCAAAAAAACATTGACTTCGCTCCAGCTTCTATCTTATCTTAAAAGTTCTGATCATTTCAATTTCTTGATTACACCCATAGCCCTGTTTACGAGACGATCGCTAACAGATATGTTACGATGCTGCATTACTCGATTACTCAGTTTATTTTATTGTGCGTAAAAGACCACCAAATTGTTGACATCAGTTAGAATTTCGTCATTTTGTGATTTTCTTCCGATTATGGCAGCTTCCCGAGATTCGTCAATTGCTACAATATAATACATTCGACCTGTAGTACCAAAAATTACTGTCATTTTTAACCGACTTCAAAATGGAGGAGGAGATAATCAATTTGTCCCGAATGTGTATTTTTTTTTAATGTTTGTCCAGTCGTAACTTCTGATCAAACACTCTGATTTTGATGATTCTTTTTTTAAATGATAGTTGAGCAACTAGCGGTGATCTCATTCTATTGTTTAGTTATAAGAGACCAATGGGAAAACGTGAACGGACGAAGTACAATCTAATCTTTTACAAGAGAAAGTTCTTTTCTTTTGCGATCAATCTGTATTGGCGGCCTGCACGTGTTTCAGCTTCAATGAAGTTTCAAAACTAAAAAGAGTAAAATACAAACTTTTTAAAGTGAAAATAAAATTTATATAAAAAATAATGTACCGATTCAAAAAAAAAGTACTCTTAACTGATTTTGAATTTGGCACCCAATTAAAAAAATATTTTTTGAAGATTGTATTGAAGACGTAATAGAATTTTTTTCCTTTTCAATGCATTCTTTTGCAGTCTGTTCAGTATTTAAATAAAGAAGTTTTAGGTAGATTTTATAAGAAAGCTACTTAATGTAATGGGTACCATGATTGGACTTCCGGAAAATTTCGACATATCTTCGCGTTTCACATCCTCCAGACACCAAAACCACCGTCAGTTCAAAAGTTTATATATATATATATATATATATATATATATATATATATATATATATATATCTTTGTGGACGCGATAACTGCCGTAATTTAGCGCCAATCATTTTCAAATTGATATATAACATATAACGACCAAAAATCTCGGTCGAGTTCGTTAATGGGCAAAATCGGACCATGGAGGTGAAATGGGGTTTTTTCCGAAAAAGAATATTGCTATAACTTTCTTATTAAGTAAAATATCAAATTCGTTTAAATTTCCTACTGTTCTTTGGATAAGGGCCTAAAACTTATCTAACTAAAGTTTTTTGATATCACCAACCATTGACCCACGGGCTGGAAAAAATGGGGTTTCGAAGACAAAAAAAATCATACCTCCCTTAATAGCAACAGCATCGAATCAGTTTAAAGTTGTCGTTAGTCATCTAAACATTACCTAAAATAATATTTAATATGACCAACCCTTACGGCAAGGGATGACCAAAACGTTAATGAAGTTGTAAGTGGGGCTTGTCATATGCTAAACATGTGAAACTTTTTTCACATGCAACCATTGTCGTATTTAGTAAATTTGAAGTTTTTCTTAAATTTAAGGTGGAAATCTTTTTATCCCCTACCTAGCACCGGTGAAATATACCTCCGCCTTCCGGCGTGCCGAAAGGAATTTTTTTTTCAATCTTTTTCAGTACTTGGGAGTAATTTTTAATAGTATTTAATATTTTTTTTTTTTGTTCAAATAGTCCGCTACATTATTATTTAATTTATTTTTACTGCGTGATATTATACTTAAAGATGAGTGTCTGTGAATTTGAATTCATGCTAACTTTTGTCACTTTTCACTGGTTAGGCAGACATTTAAATTTTTGTTTGCAGTTTAATAAAATATTAGAAAATTTGACTGTTAATTTTTTTAATAACTGATAGTCTGTATAATTTTTATAAAGTGAAATTATAGTATCAGCCATTTATTTTCGTTAAAAAATTATGGTACCAATTTTGGTGATATTAATCGACGTAAAAATAACATATGTACTAGCAAGAAAATAAAGGAAATGATACCTGGTTGTTTTAATTTGATATTTATTACGCACAAATTTTAGAGTTATGAGCTTTTTTAACTTTTTTTTTATAACTATTATATATAAGAATTACAGATTCAAGGTAGAGCCTTGTAAATTCGTTAAACAATGGAGGACGTAGAACAAATAAACCACAGGGGGGAAATTAATGCAGCAATGCGATCGAGGTTTCAAATTTAGTTATAATAAACTAAATAATCTATCGGATGCTGATTAATATCTTTCATTCTTATCTTGTAGCTTAATTTCATTCGTTTCGACTGGTATAGACGTAATACAGTAATTATAAGTAATATTTAATGTCGGTTAATTATAATTAGTTAAGACTCGACTCCCTTAAGCGTCCCTTTTTGTTTTAATTCCACTGCCGCCATTGGTCGATGGTTTTATTTGCCTGCGGTTCCGGCAGCTGCCGTTTCGTTTATTATTAATATTATTTATTATCGGTTCAACAGGTGTTACGTTACATCTTAACATACGGTTTGTGTTAGTCTTTACTTGACTACGTTCCTATTAACTTTTTTATTTTAGAGATGTTGAAATTCTATTTTCTTATATTTCCTTCTCGTATATTTTTTATTTTAAACTACTCGTTAACCTTCCTCCATCGTATGTCTATGTACGGTGTTTTATTTTTTCTCTTTCATTGCGGTGTTGTACATTTCTGTACCGGATTAGGTACTTACGTGTATATTATAATCGTTAACCTAGCAATGAAATTATTTGAAAATGATCTATTAAAAGTGGAATCCTTAAACGTAAACCCTGTTTTGTTTTTTTTTATTTCCGTAAAAGAAGTGTAAACGGATATTTTTAAATCTTTAAAAAATTAATTAAAAAATTTATAAATGAAATATAAATTTATTTCTTGTTAATTAGATATAATTATTAATGTTTTACTGAAAATAAATAATATTTTAGTGTAAAAAATTTATCCAGTTATACAGGTCTTGCTTGAATCGTGACCACGGATTTCACTTAACACACCACGACTAAATCGGCTGTCTATGCGAACGAGTCGAAGAAAACATTTTCTGTGTAAACCACAGAGAATGTTTTATTTTTTAATACGTTAAATATTATTTAATATTTTTACGATTAACGGAAGAATTTATTCGTTCGATCCAGCGGATTCCAGACATATTCGGCCTGTTTTCAAACACCTGTAAATAAAGAGAATATAAAGTTACGTAGAGAGTTCTATGGTACCAAAATATCTCATAGGTAGTTCGTCGGAACCAAAAGATCCATAGTGGAATTCGACAAGGAACAAAAAACAAAAGTATCAAAATCAACTTTGTACCCTTTGCAGAAGATATGGCCATACTAGTCGTGACAGGGTATGAAGCCAAACAACAATCTCTAGAACTTCAAAAACAAGCAGCGAAAATAAATCTAAAAATCTCTTTTGAAATTTCCTTATTTTTTCAAAGGAAAAAATAATGACAAACATCAAAAAGCCACCAAGGCACTTTAAAATTGGATAACAAAAGATAGAAACAGTCAAAGAATTTAAATATCTCTGAAATGGATCAGGTGGAATGGCGTTGAGAAAAAAGCAATGAAAACTAGAAGAAACAAACTCGAACTAGCTTTTCAACTCGCCTAACTCCTATAACAAAAAATGTCTACTCTGGAATTCAAAAATACAACACGGTAATCAAACGGAAAGCCCTGTGTGCAGCCGAAACATCCGTCACCAACTACGGCCCAATCGTAAGATTGGAGATCAAAGAAAACAAAATTTTAAGAAACTACTAGGCCCCAAATTCCAAAATAACAAACTAATTCAGCTGAAAAACAAAACCCTATACCAAAAAACTGAAAAATTGTCAGACATAATGATACTAAAGAAGTGTAGACTTCTATGGACACATCCTTAGAATAAGCGCAGACTAAGTAAACAAATTTTTGATTATTGCCACAACAAAAAAACCAATTCAGATTGGTTAAACCAAACGGAAAAATATGTAATAGCACTCCAAATCACAGAATGCACGCTCCTGGACAAAACCATCAAAACGGTCATCAAAGACAATAAAACTAGGTTCCAAGCCAAAAATAAAATCAAATATAAGATGCAATTCTCCGAAGAAGAACGGAAAGTAAGATGGGAAAATGAAACAATATTTTACCAAAAGAAAGGCATAGAACACAAAAAGTGATTGATCCAAAATATTCCCAAGTCGGGTGAAACGAAAAAGAAGAAAAATCTTAACTTTTGTAAGTTTGTTAAGTTGAAAAAAATTGGTAAGTTTTAAGGTGATCTTGATCCTAACTCGAGTAGCTTATCACAGTCCGTGTGTACTTCTATATTTATATTAGCGCATTTAACCCTTTGTGTGAAGTTTTTTAAACCGATTTTAAAATTTGTTTAAGCGATTCGTATCGATAGCTATTTCAAAATTGTAGCGATCTGACGCCCTTCTAAACAGAATTATTATTAAAATGCCGCCCTTGAAAGATAGTAGCATCGTTTGTCTTTCATCCGGAAGGTTCTGGGTTCGAATTCCGATCAGACATTTTTTCACAAGTTACAAAATTTATTTCTTACAATAAAAAAAGGGATTAGGGATACTGTAATCGAGCATATAGGCCCTTGTTATCGTTGAGAATAATAACAAACTATGACTATGTAAACGTTTTTGAACCGAACAGACTTTTTTTTTCAGACTGTAGTAAGTTTAAGCTAATGTTTTTTACTTTAAAGTCAAAGACTAGATCTATGTCTTACGAAGTCAGAAAAGACTACTTTTTTATTTTTAGTGACAAATTGGAAAAAAAAAACAAATGTTGGGCTCTTCATGTTTGTTGTGTGAGTTGTCACGTAAATCTAGTGCAATGGATGCACGACAAGAAAGATTCTATGTCATTTGCTGTTCCTATTGTGTGGAAAGAACCGTCTGACCACTGCTATTTCTGTATTACTAAAACAGGAGGATATTCAACAAATCAAATGGACAAAATTGTGTATCCAAATTTATCTTCAGCACTAAGGTTAAATTCCTTCTCACAGCCAGGAATTTAACGGTCCCGATTGCGTCTTTAAACTTGGACAATGTTCCGTTTCCCGATGATTCTTATTTTTCATCAGGATCTGATTCACATTTTCCACTATGTACCACTCATTGAATTTCACTCTATATACCTTATATATTACATGTACTTTATATACCACTATATACATTTTCCATTTTATAACACTAGTAGTTGTCTACGCATAGTGGTTCAGGTTCTCTTAAAGGTGATCATGTTTAGTAAAAATGAAGTTCTTATATTGTTATTACTTATAGATTGGTTGCAGCGCTGTTTGACAGTTGAGAAAATACATTACGTAAGTAGATAAGGGCGCAATTAAGCCTATTATTCAAACTTAAATGGCCAACGCTATGAAGTAGTTAGTTGAAGTATAGCAGACACTGCTATGTGTATTTCAAATAGTGTTAAAACCAATCTATTAAACCGAATTTAATTCCACAAAATGAAATCATTTCAGAAAAGAACGTAGAATTAAAATATAATTTATTAAAATAATTTTAGCAAATATATTTTACTTCAGTGGCGACTCGCGGATAGGCACTTTGGAACTGGAGCACTTCTATTTCCACTTGATATTATCGATAAAATTTAATATGAGTCCTTTTTCTTAATTCTTTCTTTATACTTGTACAATATATATTCCTTAAGCTTAATGTAAATAGCCATCACCCAGTTAATGAAAACAACAGAGAAATCTTGGTGTGGAACTGTGCGCTTCACAGTTCCAGCGGTGTGGGATTTGGCTGTTGTGCGCATGAATACATAGGAAGCTGCACGCGTGGTAGAGATAGCACCGTCGCTCTCGCAGTGCCGATCCTGGTGTACTACTGGAAGGTAGTTTTTGTTTATTCCGCATGTGCTGTGCTTAAAAAGCAACCGTGTGCTATATTCTTGAATGTGATAAAGTATAGAATTAGATTATTATCCTGCTTCCAACTGTTCTATTTAATTTTGTTTTTTTTTCAAAACATGAAGAATGGATTTTATTTTTAAATGAATAGATCAAGCTTGAACTGCAACAATTTTGGTTAAGTAAAAACTGTTGGATTTTGTTCTTAAAGGATTTTATCAAGTTTCTGAATAAATTTTCTTTTTATTCATGTTTTTTTCCTTTTACAGAATTTTTAAACAAAGGCTAAAATGTTTCTGGAGCAGCACCCCCACTAATTTTAGCTACGAGCCGCCAAATCAATTTTACTTAAATTGATTTATTGTCTAGAGTTTCACTATTTGCAATTAAAAGCGGTGAAAAAATAACACTTTTCGGTTTAAAAATTTAATTTTAAACATTTGAACTTAATATATTCGTGTTGATACGTGCCATAAACTCTGTTTTTACTGTTAGAGTAACAAGTATTAGTGAAATATATAAAAATTGTACCCACTTTCTATAATTTTTGAAAAAACTAAATGAAATTCATGTGAGCATGAAATTGATACCGTAAAGTTTCTTGAATACGTGATTGCAACAGCATGAAAGTACGTAGAATTGTATTATGGTACCACTGCGATGTCTACTACAGCGCACGAAGTGTTAATGCACTGCAAGGATATTATTGATAAAGCGATCCTACCTATCGGGCAGTTATCAGAAGAAGCACAAGAAGACACGGATACGGAGAAGATACGGTCTTTCGTGGAAACTTATCACAAAAATGCTCTCAAGAAAAAACTTAGCTTTTTGAGGCTACTAATCCTAATTACAGGTTTAAGAACGCGTTTCAAAAACCCTTTTCGCTGCTTATTACCTGAAGATCAAGAATGTGACCTTGAGGGTCAGATAAGGTCTTACCTTCAATCTACTTTGGCTGCAATTGACGGTGATTGCTACTTTTTTTTTTTATGAACATAATATGTATAATATTATGTAAATACATATGTATAATATACATATACATATATTTACATCAAAACCGCTACTTTTAATTATATTTTATTGAAAAAGAATAAAAAATAAATAAATTTTGAAGCTAAGAAAAGACAAACTAATTAGAACTATGAAATCTATAGAATATAGATATTTCTGTACATCAAAATTAAAAGTTAACCGTCTTTAATGTTTAATGCAAATGAGAAAAAAGAATTTGCAATTAAACTGATATCTGCAATCTTATTAAGAATTTATGCTTAACAAGGAAATCGAATAAACACCCATTTTTACAGTAAATGTTTCATTCAGTAATATTATCATAAAAAAAAAAAACAGAAATTTTCGCAAAATTGTTGATTTTCTCAAACCTAATAACGAAGTTCTTGACCTAATAACATAAAAAACCTGGAAAAGTACTATAATACCATTATTGAGTAAATAAATTCATTTGACATGAACATTTCCATTTCAGTGCATTGTAATAATAAATAATCGATTTTGCAAACTTTTTCTCTATATGGACGGTTTTAAGAAACTAGATATAATTTATTATAATTATTGAATCTATCTACATAAATATCGGTCTTCGTTTAAAAAGACTTTCTTATTCGCATTTACTGTTGAAAGTGGCAAATTTTTGCAAACTATTAACTTTGCTTAAATGTTAAAACGTTAAATTTTGACTTCAAATTCGTTACCAGCGTTTCATGCTACGGCTACCTTTTAATGATCCTGAATCAGTGATAAATTTTTACCAAACGCCACTGTGTGTCGTTTAATAACAATAATGGGATATTTCTGGAGATTTAAAAGTGATAAATTTATAACTAGGTAGGGCTACAAGAGGGTTTTACAAAGTATTGTTCTTTTTTATGTCTATGGGACAGTCGGGCAACACACGAACATTTCAATAAAATAGATTGGCCTCGTACAACTACTTTTGAACTGTGTACTTCAAATACAAAGTATGCTCTCCTTGTTGATCTAAAAAGGTGCTTCATCCGTCTCCCCATATTAAGCCTGAACTAATGAAAAACTTTATTAAAGCTATTAAAGAAAATAATAGTTTCAAGTACTTAAAAGAGCTGTTTTCCCAGTTAAGTGATGCAAAACTAAAATAAGGCGTCTTTATTGGACCTCAAATAAGGAAACGTTTAAGTTATTCCCTTTTCAAAGAAAAATTCAGTTACAGATAATTGGCAGCTTGGAACTGTTTTACAACTGTAGTAAAGGGATTTTTGGGTATTAAGAAAAGTGAGAACTATAAAACCCTCATAGATGAACTCTTAAAAGCCTGTGAATTACTAGGATGTTATATTTCCTTAAAAATGCCCTTTTTGCACTCTCATTTGCCTTTTTTACTGAACATTCGGGTGCAGTAAGAGAGAAACAAGGAGAGATTTCATCAGGATATTAAAACAATGGAAACACGATACCAGGGACGCTGGACCCACCTATGATGGGACTGTTGGTTTTTAAAAAGACAAGATTTACCGAATACAAGAGAAAAAAGTGAAATATTGTGTCATTGTTCGGTACTTTAAGTAACAGTTTATATATTTTATTGCATACGGTCTTAATACCTGTAATTAGATTTAACGTGTTTTAGATGAAAGTATATTTTTTGTGTCTTCTGTTTCTTCTTAGTCAAACCCACAACCTCTGTAACAAAGAAACTGTACGTGACAGTATTCTACGTATCATTTTTGAATTTATGACCACAAAATACTTTTAATACAACTATTTTCATCATTTTTACTTAAAAAAAGTTTAAATTTGTTGACTAGTGTCAACAGATCTTGCGTTGACATGAACGTCATTCATATGTCACCGTCGCTGCTAATTTTCTTCTTCCTCGTTTGGATGTCAGGTACACGAAAGAAAACTTTATCGCCACCCGACAAGCTCGTGAAATCGGAGTAGCCGCTTCCAAGAATAACGAGAACCCATTCTTACGAAATAAAGCTAAGAGTTAAATCGATTTCGCTTTGTTTCTTCGACGAACCGGGTATACTGTCGCGTATTGCCGTGCCGTTATTAATAACAATATTTCACCCGTACGGCGAATGCCCATAGAAAAAGATGTTAAGGAATGTAAATCACATAGATTGAATATTACGAGAAAAATCTAAAGCAAAGACCGCTGGGAAATTTTTCTCCCTAAGGTTGGCGAACCTGTGTCGTTCATGGCCACGCTAGTAATGTACACACTCCATTGTTATTTGTAAATTGTCGCGTTGTAGTATCTTTGATTACGTGTGAGTTATTACGTTATAAAATGAATAGGAAAATCGATGTTGCCACCGACTGTGAAATACGTGGAGTCATACGTTTTTTAAACCATCAAAACGTTAAGCCGGCTGAAATTCATAGGCAGTTGGTTGTTGTGTACGGTGATAATGTAATGAATGAAAGAAACGTCCGAAAATGGTGTGAAAGGTTTAGAAATAACAAAATTAATAATGTACACGATACGATGAAGAACGTTCGGGAAGGCCCTCGGTAATCACCGAGGACTTATTGAAACGAGTCGATGATGAAATCAGAAAAGTTCGTCTGTCAACGATTTCCGACCTGGCCCTTCTTTTTCATGATGTTTCAAGAGCTGTAATCGGTCGCATTGTTCATGACCATTTAGGCTTCAAAAAGATTTGTGCACGTCGGGTGCCGCATGTCTTAACGGAACGTCACAAAAAAATCCAAATGGGATCTGCTTTGGAATTTTTGATGCGTTACATCAAAAGAAAAAGATGTTGAGTTCCTTAATTAAATTATTACCGGCGGTGAAACACGGATTTTGTATTACAAACCACAGAGAAAACGGCAGTCAAGTGAATGACATTCTCAATCACCAACCAGATCGACAAAGGCCACAGCCACTTGGACGGAAACTGATCGCTACAGTCTTTTGGGATCGGTTTGGCATACTACTGATCGATTTCATGCCGCTTGGAACGACTATAAATGCAGAAGCCTACTGCAAAACTCTACGTAAGTTACCACGTGCTATTCAAAATCGGCGGTGTGGGCGGCTGACCGACGGCGTCGTCCTGCTGCACGATAATACACGTCCACATTTTGCGGGTCCAACACGTTATTTACTGAGAACATTTGGATGGGAAATTTACGATCGGCCACTATGTAGTCCGGATAGCTCCTTCTGATTACCATTTGTCCGGGAAATTAGAAGAAGTTTTGAGTGGTAAGCAATTAGTGGATGACGATGAACTTAATGTTGTTAATCAGTGGCTAACTGGATGGGCGGCATAAGAATGTGCGACTAGGGTATATTGAAGCTGGTGTATCGCTACGATAAATGTATTCATGTGGCGATTATATAGAGAAGTAGTATAAGTTATGTAGTTTAAGCGATATAAAAAATATTTATTAACTTTTCGGAATAGATTTTTTTACAATGAAGCGGTCTTTACTTTAGAGATAACCTCTTGTAAATTAGACTAACTAATTTGTTTATCTCGTCACTTAAGAAGAATATTAGGAAAAAAATTATTGAACAAGAAAAATAGAATAAAATTCAAGCCAAGAAGATCTATAGGCTGTTTATTGTAATTTACTCTTTCATGATATAATATTAACGGATGTAAAGTTAACTGAATAGAATTTTTAATGACTTTCATAATCGTGTAATTTACATCATTACTCGAAGAGAAAGCGAATTTGATGTTCCTTGTGTGTTTTACGATTGATTGAGGTCACGATTCTTCTCGAAGAAAAGAATCGTGACCAAAAATTCTCAAAAACACGAGAATTGTTAAACGGTAGATTAATATACGTCTTACTGTAGGCGGTAAAAGCAGTTACTTATCATTAGGGAAAATCTTTCTATACTTACTGCATGAAATTTATTTCCTTTTTTACCCGGTAAAGAGTTAATCGGTCGATAACTGAGTTTCAAAATCGATAAACTTTATCGAATTGGATATAATGAACGATCCTTAAACTTTAGAAATCAGTGTAATTATTTATCGCTTTATGATTCGTACCGGTTTTTTCAACGGCTGTAAAACGTGTAAAGCAAGAGTATAAAAGATACCGATCGATAAAAGGTTGCTTTCTTGTAAATTGATGAGAGATTATTAAAGAGCCGTTACCGATTTTTTTTTTTTATCTGCTGATATTCATTTCGATTACTGTAATAATATTTTATTGTTATCTATAATTATTTTATTATTTATTATTATCTATAATGAAATTAATTTTAAAAAAAAAACAAACAAAAGCTCTTTTAAAGTGGAATTCAAAGAAAAAGAGCTTAAGTTACACCGAGTTTATCACAACCAAAACAAGAACAAATAAGAATTAAATTACTCAAATAGATAAGTGTATATTTTTGTTTTATATTTTTTAATTGTGTTATTATACTCTGCGTTTACTTGTAGTATTACTTATCAACTTTTGCAGTTCCACTTGTTTTTGTAGATATCGGCTATTAATAAACTTTGCTACGAGTATTATGTTCTTTACATTAATTTCACCGATATATAATAAGCCTGCTACTTGTAACTTATGGAATATTTTTCTTTTAACTGATTATATTGAATTCGTTCGTTAACCGGTGTTCCTTCGTGGCACCAATATTCGCTTATCCGGAACGGAATTCGCTATCAAAACTCTAAAAAATTTTTATACAAAACTTTTTTCATTTATTCTTATTTCTGTAATCTTCCTAAGATGCATAAAGATGCAGCATACCGGTAACGTAAATCGTAAACCGATTCGAAAGTGGAAAATTAAGGCTACGATTAATTTTTTTTTTTAATTTCGTTAAAAATTCTATTTTATATACTGTACATCCTGAAGGAGTAAATAACAATAAAACAGCCAATAGATATCTTTTTGAATCGAATTTTATTCTATTTTTCCTGTTCAATAATTATTTTCCTAATATGCTTCTTAAGCGAACAGATAAATAAATTAGTTTAAATATTTATTCTATTTGATTTATATTCCTTAAGATGTTTTGCTGTGTGCATTCTCCTCCAATAAATAACCAATAAAAATCGTGAAAAGGAGACAAAATGCAAATATATTAATGTTCTATTTTTCAATCACGGTTAAATTAAATTCGTACAGAAGTCACGTTAAAGTCGGATTAGGCGTTCATGCATGATTCCCTAACAAATTCCAGCCAGAAACATAGTTTATTGTTCCTAATTTGCTATAATTTTGTATGAATGTAAAATTATCAAGGAAAAAATCGCCCCCTGTTATTTACAACATCAAATTTAGATTACTAAATTTCCATTTCCGTTGAAATATTACGTTACTCATTTACTTAGGAAAGGTATTAAATTATTGATATCAAATAATTGATTTATAATAGTTATATATATATATATATATATATATATATATATATATGCATGTAATAATTGATATCAGTTCGAATCCCGGTCAGGGATGGCATGTTTTCATACGCTACCAATTTCCACCGAGCTAATAACCATAGCTGTTGATTCTGATCTTTCATAACAAGATTTAATTGTTCATACTCGATTATTTAATATTAAAATTTCTAATAGATATTTTTTATTGTAAAAAGTTACAACATTTAATAAAAATTCAATTTATGATGTTTGGAGGTTTAATGAAAAGGCATTTTTTTAATAATATTTTGAGAGTATTTTTTCAATTGCATCATTCTTTTATTTTAATTAAAATATAAACACCTATAAGTGAAATTTTCATAAATCGCTGTTATTTTTGACATACATACTCCTTAATAGATGTTGAGAGACTATTATCTCCAAACACAGCATTATTTTTAAAAAGAAAAATATTTAATAAAATAATCCCATGTATACACTCGTATTATTTATTAGGTTTCACATATACGAGGATCGTTTAATAATAATTAAAGAGACAGATGACAAGAGAAAAATGTTTATTTATTCTACGATAATGAAACTAACGCTATTTTTCAATACAATCCTCGTTTATATTTAAAGATTGTTCCAGCTTTCGTGAGATTTTTTATTCCAGTTGCAAAGAATTATTTGTCTCTGTGTCCGAGGCATTCTTATTGATCCCCATTCGTGGGGCTGAGTTCCAGAGACCTTTTTTTTCCTGTTTAGCCTCCGGTAATTACCTTTCAGATAATACTTTAAAAGAACAATGTGGATGATATGTATGAGTGTAAATTAAGTGTAGTTTTGTACAGTCTCAGTTCTACCGTTCCTGAGATATGTGGTTAATTGAAACCCAACCACCAAAGAACACCGGCATCCACGATCTAGTATTCAAATCCGTGTAAAAATAACTGACTTTACTAGGACTTGAACGCTGGAACTCGACTTCCAAATCGGCTGATTTGGGAAGATGCGGTCACCACTAGACCAACCCGGTGGGTTAAGTTCAAGAGACCTTCTCATTATTAACGAACTCGATGTCACGAAAAACTCTTAGGGAGGGCCAAACAAACAAAAAAGCTGATTCTGCTAGATTAGGATTGTGAAGTGAATGCGGTAACACCTTCCAATCCGACTTTTGAAGTTTCCCTTGTCTTTTGAACGGTATGGGAAGGAGTTATCTTGCAGAAGAATTACGCCTTTTGAAAGAAAACCGGAACGTTTTCTTCTTATTCCGAATTTCAATTTATTTTATAGCATGTTACAATAATACTCGCTGTTGTTCTTCTAAATAATCTCTACAAATTCGGCGTTTATGGTTCCAAAACACGTTTTATAATTTACCGGTTGAAACACAGCTTTTAGATTTCTTCCTGGTGGAGCGACTCGAATGTTTCCATTCTAACGTTTGGATTCCGGCTCAAAATGATGAAGCCAAGTTTCATCTCAAATAATTATTAGATCTAAAAAAAAGCATTACCTTCCACAAAAAACCCACTAAGTTCTGTACAGATGTAAATTCTTGTTATTTTGAGACAACTGTATCGGCGCCCATATCGAATACGTTTTTCCCTAATTTAGCTTATTATGGATAACGAAACGGGCATTGCCGATATTCGCACTAAAATTTCAGCAGTTATCCAGGTTTTTATGCGTCTTTATTTGCGAATAAAATCATTAATGTGCTTTTGCAAAAGTCAATCGGTTTTTCCACCGGTCTTCAACTCGACGAAAGTCGGAGACACATGTTCTACCGTTTTAAACTGTTCGATCCCCTTATAGAAACGGTTAATAAAATTTCTACCATATAGTTTTCATATCCGCGAGTGAATTTTAGCCGGTTTTACACCTTCAGAAAATAAAAATCTTATTGCAGAACGCTGTTCCACGGTTCACGTTTCAAGTGGAGCCGACGTTTGGAAATTAACCTGTTCTGTTTGGAAACAGAAGAATAATGAAAATTCTTTTCGAACGACTGATATTTTCTACATCAGTGTGTTAACTTGTACATCAGACAGTTTTTATTTATACTATTAAATAGTTTCCCTCTGTTTTCACAACGCCCTAGTACAACACACTGTTATATGTACACGTATTCATATGATTACATATAAAATTGTGTAATAAAGGTTTTATTATTTTTTTGGACTAAGGACATTAATATTCCGAGAAAATCCGGGCTGATATTATTTTTTGACAGTTAGCAGGTATCCTTCTGTTACAGCCTGGTAGCCTGGAAAGTAAATTAACGACGAAATTCTAAGATAATGTATTAACGTGACCTCGCTTCCTTTGATTAACTGTGTGAGCTCTTTTCATATGTTTATTGCGGTAAAAATAGATCTTCCTTCTCAAATACATCTTTGGTTGTATTAGAATTTTTCTTCTGTATAGAATATATTCTTCAGTCTAGCGAAATAATTCATGTGGAACTTTGTTATCGAATGAATGAATATTTGTAGTTGGAAATTTGCTTGGGAACGGGTTTTATATGTTTTTTTATCCAGGCTGCAGCAGAAAATTTTTCGTTGTGATATACAGTTATTGTGTTTTTACCGAAAACAAAAGACCGTGTACTGTATTTTTTTTTTTTTTTTTTTGTATGTATATTATAGGGAAAACGAATGGTTTAATCGTTTATTGTGATAGAATAGGCCAGTTGGTATGGTAGTGTGGACAGGTAACGGAAAGTCCCGTTGGTGACACGTTCTGATTGTGCCATCGGTCGTCCTGGTTGACATGTCATCCCTCCGTGTTGTATTCTGTTTGACAATCTTTACTCCTCCTGTACCTCCGCCACCCCCCCCCTCAATCCTCCGGCTCTTCTTCGTTAATTTCATGATTCTTTTTTTCTTTTCATCCATTTTACTTCATTCGATTACATTCCTTTACCACAAAACATCCTTTTGACTAAGTAAATTTAGTGATAGACAGAAGATTACTTTTTTCAAATATTTACATTTTTATTTTTTGTGGGAACTTTTTCGTAATGTGTTTTCGATTAATTAATTTCAGTCGACTTAATTTACTTTATTCGTTGTTATCGTAAAATAAGTATCGTATATAATCGTATCGTTAAGTAAGTCTTGCTTGCTATCTGTCGATCTCAGATATTTGTATGTTTGGATTTTTGAGGATACTTTTGAGTTCGGAAATACTAAAATTTAGGTTATAAAATTTTTTTATGTGCGCTTCTGTGTACATATCGGTCTGCATTTTATTTTTTTTTCAGGAACGGTATAAGCTGCAACCTGAAATTCGGTGTGTTAGGTTGCGGTGTAAGGGGATTTATCCGTTAGTCTTGAAAAAAATCAGCTACATCTCAAAGCCTTTGAAAAATTTAACCTTAATTAAATTTTTAGTTTATTAAAAAAATATTATCAAAAGTATCGTTGAAGGTTATGATGACTAAACGCCTTTTAAATGTTTTCCAAGAATCATGTAGTGCCTTCAATTTTATCTCTGTAAAATCTTTTTTTAATCACAAACCGAATGAAATTTAGGGGGGTTGTGAAGCGATGTTATTTCCGCTTAGTGTTTGTTCCCCGAGAAATGTTACACTTTTTTCCGATGGAGGGATTTTTTTTTCCAATCGGTTTAATAATTCCTGACATTACGCCGGTCGAACGAAAATATCGATTTATTGTATAAACGTAATAATAGTATCGTTTAAAGATTAATTTTAATTTTCTTCTATTTGAAACTAAAGTCGACTAGTTGTTATATCTCCTTCATTCTTGACAGAAGAAAATCTTGTTTTAATATTGATTCCGAGCTGGCTTTGGTGCATAAATGTCGTATTTTGACATTTTTTGATAATTTTTTTGAAACGAATCAGGATTGTTAAAAATCACTAAATTAGATAATAAAAGACATCACATCGCTTCTGTTGTTCCATAATTATTTTTGTTACGTTCTTCCCGTTAAATAAGGAGGAAATATAATTTACGACTTGATAAGTATTTTTTTATGGTAAAATATATTCTTGGTTTCATTGTCATAAGAGTTTTTTCTTATGATTTTTGTAGTAGTAATCGATATGTATCTGCTGTGAGGGTACACATCTCAGTATTAGTAATCGATTTTTTTAGCAAAATGGCAAAATTTAAAAAAAAATTTATCCTTAGATTTATTGTAAATAAAAGTGTTGAACATTTCTTCTGCTTTATCGACTGTTTTAATTAAACGACTGAATACTGTGTTTTATTGTTTTATTAAGAGGTTAATCAGTCGAGAGAAAGCTTCCAAATCGAAGAGAAAAGGTTGCTTTCGCTTTGTTAAAGTGTTTTAAATACAGTTCGTAATTTTTTCTAACCTCTAAATCTCTAAAAGAAAATTTTATTTATTACTGTGTTTATTTATTAATTAAAATGTATTTATATTTATTTAACGTAAAAAAAATAAATAAACGCTACTCTAAGTATCTTATTAGATTAATCTTTAATCACGTACTTGTAAATTAATGAGATAAGTCTAATTAAATTATTTCAGTAACCGGTTCGCCTCAGTTTTTTCTTTGCTTGCAAAAGATTATAAAATCAAACAAAACCACGAATAAAACGATTGAAAAGATTTCATAAATTACGATCAAAGCTATTTTCAAAATAAATCTGTTCCGAGAGTAAGAGGAACAGAGTACAGGTTCAGAAATTAAATCTGTACAGAAGAAAAACGTAAAATAAACTGAATTAAAAACTGCAGCAGACAGTTACAAAATTTTAAACTAGATCAAATCAAAAATAAATCCGCTGACCTCCGTGGCTGAGTAGGTAACTTTTCGGAATTTCGTGCGAAGGTCGGGGTTCGAATCCCGGTCAGGCACAGCACGTTTTCATACGGTATCGGTTTTCATCGGGCTAATGACCGTAGCTGTTGATACCCGCTCTTTCATAAAAAAAAAGCCATAAAGAGTAAATATTTTAAATTCAGAAAAATATAATTTAATAATCAAACAAATAATAATGATAATAGCAGAGCGCTTTACCATGTAATGACTATCCAATAACCAGTCATTATGTAATAACCGATTTAATAAAATCAATAACAATAAAAAAAACCTTTCGGCACGCGGGGGTAGATTTCACCGGTGCTAAGTAGGGGATGAAAAGGATTTCCACCTTAAATTTAAGAAAAAATTCAAATTTACTCAATACGGGAGTGGTTTCATGTGAAAAAAGTTTCACGTGTTTAGCATATAACAAGCTCCAATCTTCTAACAATTCCAGCAACATTTTGGTCATCTCTTGCCGTAAGTTTTGGTCATATCAATAAATTGTTTCAAACAAAAGTTTTAGATAATGTTTAAAGGATTAACGACCACTTTAAACCGATTCGACTCCATTTTTTTCCACCCCGTAGGCCAGTGGTTGGTGATATCAAAAAACTTTACCTATAAGTTTTAGGCCCTTATCTAAAGAATAGTAAGAACTTTAAACGTGTTCGATTTTTTGCTTAATAAGAAAGTTATAGCGATATTTTGTTTTTCGAAAAAGCCCACCCCCATGATCCGATTTTGCTCATTAACGAACTCGACCGAGATTTTGGGTCGTTATATCTTATGTATCAATTTGAGTGTGATTGGCCGAAAATTACGGCAGTTGTCGTGTCCACAAGAATGTGAAATATATATATATAAATGTATATAATATAAACTTTTGAACTGACCGTGGTTTTGGGGTCTGGGGAGTGTGAAACGCGAAGATATGTCGAAATTTTCCGGAAGTCGAATCATGGTACCCATCACAATAGGTAGCTTTCTTATTAAATCTACCTATTACCCAAATATTAATGACAATTTCAGAAAAAAATTATTTCGTACGGCTGCCGATTTGAAAAAGTCTCCGGATAGGTCCGAAGACGGAGTCTGCGGACTCAAAGACTTGCGGTCTGACCGAAACGTGCAGAAAATTATCGAGAATGAAGTGGCCAACGACAAGATTAGTGTTCGATAACGATAAAGAAACTGTATACCCGCGGAGGCTCATTCGGTTCTACGCACACCTCTGTCGTATTCGAACGATTAAAATTTGAATCGCCGTTTTTACCGTGTATGTTATTGCGACTGCACTATTTCACTCGGCTATCGATCGTTTTGAAAGATTTCTTCGATTTTCTAGACGTTTTGAAGCGATCGGTTATCCGACGCAGCAATCCTCTTCAACTGATAGTCCCGCAAAATCTTTTATGCGATTCAAAAAAAGACCGACCGCTATAAACATGCGTTTCCGAAAACTTGTTACGATTTTCGGAAGCGTTCCGTCGGGAATTTCTTAAATTTAGGGAAACAAATATACGCGCTGTTCAGTTTTTGAACCGAATACGATTTCGATCGTATTGTAAAAATTAAACTCGGGAACTCTATTCCTGCAGATGAAACTACCTCGAAACGAGTCTTATGGGAATTTGCAAGACGTCATAAGTTATGAATATTCCCGCCGAATCCCGAACGACCGACACTCGAACGTAGAACCGTAATAACAGGATCTCCTCGTTTACTTTGCGATAATTACGTTTTTTATAGATATTAAAAATCCGTCTGAGAACGCGCTCGGACTAATGAAATATTTCACTTAATAGAATATTTCATTGTAGTATATAATTAACGCTGATAGGTCTATCATAATTCGTATTCGTTGAGCCCGTAGAAATCTACGACCACTCGTCCGTCTCGGAATCGCACACGAGAGTTTCAGAAGAAAAATTTTCAACCGTTGTAGTATTTCAATAAAAAATGTGCAAAAATATTCCGCGAACTAAAAATAAACGTAGAATTGGTAGAAAAATAGTATTCGTCTGACGGGTTGCCGGCGTTAATAATTATAAATACTCCGAGTAAGCTTATAAATAAATACGCTAAATTAGATACTCTAATCGGTGATCAAAATATTTACGGCTTCGGTAGTTTTTAAAAAAGCCTTTGTCGCAACCGATAGTCGACATCCTATATTTTTTTCGTACAGTTGTTCTCTACACAATTTTAACTAGTTGTACAAGCGATGCGGTACTGTGCCGGATGTAGTATTTTATTTTTTAATAAACGGATATCGCGATTTTGAGTTACTATGTATGTGCGAGTGTGATTTTCCATTTGGGTATTACCTTAAACGCTCGCTTTTTTCAGGTTTAAGTATAGTAGCATCTGTAATCGTATTATATCTCCAGATGTTTCGAAGGAATAATAATAATAATGAATTATTAATGGTATTTCGGAACAATTAATAATAACATGCTATCATATTGTTAAACTTCATTTATTAAAACTGTAGTTTCTAAACAATACATTCCTATCCGAATGTGTTGTAGTACGAACGTGCTTGTGTGTGTGTTGCGTTTACTACGTACAATGGTGCCGGAGAGGGAATGTTAGCCAATCGGAGAAGACCCCCTGAGGTGAACCCCCTTGGGAGTCGATTTTCTCCGCCCCATTGTCTCGTTAATTAATCAGAGTTCGCCCCCTCGTTGCGTATCGGAGGCCGGTGGAAGGGTCGGTGACAACCGAGGAACGGTATTTTGAGTATATCGACCTCCCCTCCACCGCGATCATTTCGACGGCGGCGACGACAACGAAAACCAAGACTGTGACGGAAAAATAGCTGATTCATTATCCGTTCATTCATGTACTATTACTATTATTATTATTATTTATTTATGAGATCGATTCTGCAATCCGAGTAATCGATTTCGGTCGGTCCTTCATATACCCTCCGATACGTTGATCTACTCTATAGTCGACCTAATTATAAGAATTTAATTGACTCGAATTGTGAGCAGGTGTCAGGGACGTAACCTACGTACTCTATCGGTACGCGTTTATTGTTGTAATCGAATCTACCGTAATATCACGATCGAAATAAATAATTAAGCCTATTGCTAATGAAATAATAGAACCCATCCGAAATGAAAGCGGTTTTAGTTTTATGTAATACTCGCCCTCTCGCGTGCGCTTACGCGAGATAGATGTATTAAAATAATTTCTTTGTTTATTTATTCTTGTCTGTCTTTACGTATATATATATATATATATATATATGTTTAATTTTAGGGTTTTTTGTTCCCGTCCACCACTTGTTTAAAGTATTAAAGATTGAGAAAAAATTTTATTAATCCTATTTTTTATTCGGTTAACTTACTTTTATTTTACGTATGACATATAGTAACAATAATAATAATAATAATAATCCGGTTAATTATTGTTTTTGAATTTTATGCGAATGGACAAAAAGGCTTCTCTTTCTGATTGCAATGTATAGAATTGAAATCACAATTACATATACTATTACATCGTCTCTTTCTGGTCTTTATAGTACATGAAGTTTTTCACATCTCAACATTTTATATTTATACGCAAAATCTTTAATTCACACCCATATTAAATGGCTATAATATCGAATAATTTAACTATAAAATTATATTTTATAATAATTAACGTTTGTATTCGTTCGGCGATCGTTTTTACTTCCTTGTACGAATTAAAGGAAGTATTGTGATCGCAAATATTTCGGTTTCCAGATTTCAACGAAAATATCCGATTTGATAATCTCTGAATCCATTTTGACTAGTCTCGGCGTGATGTCTGTATGTACGTATCTCGCATACCTCAAAAACGATTAGCCCTAGAATGTTGAAATTTGGGATTTAGGACTGTTGTAACATCTAGTTGTGCACCTCCCATTTTGATTGCAATCGAATGGACAAAAAAAGGCCAAAATCCAAAAAACTTTGGATTTTGAACTTTTTCTTAACTGCAGTAATAAGCCCTCATTGAGAGCTTTTCAACGATTTATCATGAGCGGTATTTATTTTTATTGGTTCCAAAGTTATAGTCAAATAAAATTTTAATTAATTAAATATTTGGATCTTACAAGGGGAAGGCACATCGTTTCGAATTCGACTTCATACACATATATTCTTTTTTAATTTAAATATATTGATGTATTAATTATTATCCTCCGATAGTAAAATTTTTACAGTCAGAAGTTATTAGTGAAGTAAAATTTCATGTACTTTTCATTTTCATTCAAAAATTTTTACAGAGAGTAATAATTATTATTAGATCAATATATTTAAATTGGAAAAAAAAGTTAAAAAATATATGCGTATAAAGTCGGATTCGAACCGATGTGTTCATGGTTACGGATCCGATAAGTTCTCATTTACGCCGCATAACTACTTGAGCGACGTGAAACAAAATTAATATATAAAATGTTGATACGGACACCACAAAAAATATGATGCGATGTGGTGTCCGCCGCAATGCAATTGGGTAACCGTCCACTTTATTAAAGAATTGGAGGATCGTATCTCACTTTCAAATGAATTAAGTTTAATTGAAGTGCAGCAAAAAATGTGTACATGTAATTTAATAGGAAAGAAGCCATGTAACAAGGAATATATGTAATAACACGTGGTGTCCGCATCAGATTTTTTATTATAATCGCGATAGTCGGTTGAAATATCATAAGCCATTCAAAAAAATATTTGATGAATACTGATTATTACTCTGAATGATATTTTGTAAATTATCGACTAAGAAGGGATAGTTTTCAGTTCAATAAACGAGCTGTCGGTTGTAGAAGGGTGTTCTTCTACCTTTGTGCTTTCCTGCCGGTAAAATACTTAGTGTAGGCCTACTATAATTACTGTCGGTTAAAACGGGCGATGTTTCATGTAAATATTTTAATTACCGGTTTATAATCATCTTGATTGACAATAATAGATTCAATAATTATAGCTATAGCCTACGTTCATTATATGAACTCTTAACCTTAACCCTGCTTCTAATTCTAACTTGTACTTTACACGTACACACTTATAGGGTGTTTCAAGATGTTTCTGATTTTCTTTGTAGGCGTATGTCTGACCAAAGTAAAGGAAAAAATTCATATAAATATAGGTCTGGAAAATAAATTCGAGGAAACGTTTCCAGACGTTTGTTTATATGAATTGTCTTCATTATTTTGATGAGGGATAAAGTACGGTAGAAACCTCCTGAAAGACCTGGTATACATGTACATACTGTATTTTAGCTTTCTTAACCCGCCTCTACAACCGGTATTAGTAAACCTATGATATGACTTATCATTTTTCTATTTAATTACCGCGTAAGAAACAAGAGTAAATGATTGACCTGTATCGTGTATCGTAATTTACACCCGGAAAGTACTTAATAGAGTTACGAAATTATGGACGTGTTTTTACTGGTACCTATTTTAACAAACATTATGAGTATTAAAATTATAATATTGCGCTACATCGTTTGTCGCTGTGTATGTTTAAATACCGCTTTTATTTCTTTAAATAAAAAGCATCTTTAAAATAATTGATTTGGACACTACATGACTTCCTAGTACGCCTGTTAAATTACATATATAGATTTTTTAAAATGAAAAAAGTACATGAAACTTTATTTCATTAATAACTTTTGATATTTTTTTCATATTTTTAATAAAATTATACTATAAAATAAATAAAAAATATTAAAAAAATAATATAAATTTATTATAAAGTAAATTTTATTATTTTTTTCATAAAATTTCATTTCATTAATAACGTCTGATATTTTTTCATGCTTTTTTATTTTTATTATTGAGTTATTATTTATCGTGACTTTTTTTTATAATCAGAGGTTAATAATTACTAATAAATCGTATATTTAAATCTAAAACAAAAAAATTAAAAAAAGAGATGAAGTCTGTTACGAACCGTTGTACCTTCCTCTTGTAAGATCCAAATACTTTATTAATTAAAATTTTATTTGGTTATAAATCTGGAAAGCTCTCGTTGAAAAGCTCTGAATGAGGGCTTATTATAGCAATTAAGAAAAAGTCCAAAATCAGACGTTTTTGGACTTTGGGCTTTTTTGGACACTTGGTTCAGTCGATTGCAATCAAAAGAGGAGGTGCACAATTAGATGTTAGATCAGTCCTAAATCCAAACTTTCAACATCCTACGGCTAATCGTTTCTGAATTATGCGAATACATACGTACATACAGACGTCACGCCGAAACTAGTCGAATTGGATTCAGGGATAGTCAAAATGGATATTTCCGTTATAATCTTAAAGCCGAAATTTTTCGCGATCATTATACTTCTCTTTACTTCGTACAATGAAATAAAAATATTTATTAACTTTTCCCATTTTCTCATAGTTGTAGCTGAAAATTGTATTTAAAGGATATAATATTTAAAAATTGCATTTGCCTCTACAAATAAATCCTAGTTATTTCAAGAACATTGATTTTGAAATACTACTTTGACTATCTTTCGGGCCGTTTGGATTATGCGTTTCTTTTTTAAAAATATTTCAAATGTTGTCCCGTAATTCTGCGGTAAAGGTTGAAATCTGTCGCTGCCACGATAACATCTTGATAAGAAATAATAATAAGCAATTCGATTCGATAAGATTAAGCGATAAAAATTATGGAAATTAGTTTAATTCTAATCCAAAAAGCGGGTTTTTTAAACCACTTACACGATTAGCTCTTTTTGCATCCTCGTAATTAGAAAACTACGAGAAATTCATTTTCTTTTTTCGCCACCCACAAATGCAGAAGTCTGCTATATCAAATTTTCTGTTTATAGTACTATTTCCATGCTCTTTTGTGTAAGCAGTAATACTTAACGTTTGTACACGTTCTGTAGTTCTAATTCACACGAAACCTTTAGGTGCTGAACGGTCGTCGTCGCAATGAACACTGATTATTAAAAGACTACAAAACTATCGATAAAAAGGTTTTCGTGTGAAATAAGAATGTATGAGAAAAATTCAATGGATAGCTTCCGATAAGTCAGTCTCAATGTCGCAGATAAGAATTCCGTTTTCTAATATTGGTAAAATTAGTTGTAGCCAAGTTTTTTGTTTTATCTAAATCATTTTATTTCACTGGATGTAGGTTCGTAGTCTTACCAGTACAATCTGAGTGATTTTAAAAGTAAGATCCGTTTCCTACGTTACACATAAAAAGTATTTATTAAATAAACCCGTGCAATTTATTTGAAATATCATAAAATATTAACGCCTGTAGATTTATAAATATAATTGTTAGTTACCGTAACCAAATATTTTGTACGTGATCTAACGTAAGGTAGATAGATAAAAAAATATACGAATATGAAAGACTTAAAAAAATGAACTTTACTAATCTAATTTAGTATTAACAGAAAAGAATGATTCCGCTCCGAAATAAATCTCGCAGCGTAAAATGAAATTTATGAAATACAAAATATGTTGTGTTTGTAAAAAAAAAAAAAAAATGAAAATGGAAAATAAATAATTTTTTTATTCAGATCATAGTACATTACATCACACATTAGAAATGAAGAGTAAAATTCTATGATCACCTACAATTTGTGACGTGATATTTTTAACGTGTTTAGAATGCGTGTTTTTATTTATCTGAGCGTCATTGATTAATTTTTAAAGATAAGATTATGCTTAAATAGTTATTTTAATTTACAGTTTATGCTTTATTATTTTTAATTCAAGACCTAGATTTTGTTGGTGAGGGGGAGGTGAGAAATCGTTTCTTTCTGTTTTTACTAAATATTTGTTAAGTTGCGTTGTCAGATAATTAATTGATATCATGAAAAAAGTTACAAATTTTTGCGAAATTGTACAAATGATCAAAAGCCACTATGACCGTAGCGAGTGATAGTTTTTGTTATCCGGTCGCCGGTGTGTTTTAATTATTGAATATTAATCTATGGATGAAGCCGTTATTTGATGAAAATCCATCATAACAAAATAAAATAAACAAATAAGTTATTTGTTTTTTTGAAAATCAAATAAAATATATGTTTTTTTTTCTTTTGTTTTGATGTCTTTCTTTTCCGCTTCTCCTTTTGCTGTTAAACGTCGGAGTATATTATAAATTCTAGGTTTTAAAATTTTTTTATGAATAATGTTAAATTTTTCTCTAAAAACAACTCGATAATCGATCTTTCTATTGTACTTTATTCTACTGGGAGTTCTCTCACAGCGGTTTAAAATTTCATTATTTCTAGAAATATAACGATGTCGGTACATGCGTATAGTGAAAGAATGAGTTGGAGTGAAAGAGAAAGAAAAAGACAACCCTTTATCTATCGCTCGTTTCGTTCGAGAGGAAAAAAGAAAAGCGCGTCTCTGTTGTCAGTCGTCGTTTCCCCCCTTCGATTCGCTTTCTCCCATGACAAATGGTCTTCTTCTTTTCGGTGGACGGATATAGAAGGAAGGCGGTGGTCGGTCGCCGGTCGCAGAGCCCACGCACAATGGCTGTGATTTATTGAGTGTCGTGTCGAACAAGCGAGAGATGGATTCTCAGATTTCATGTCATGATCGGGTTGTTGTATTTTGATGGAACGCGGTTTGCCGCACGCTGCGTTCCGAATAACTTACAGCTAGGTCTACGATTAGGCCTGTACACCTACAACAAAATATAGATTCTAAATAACTTTAAACAAAATTGACTAATGTATTTATTCTGAACGGTCTTTTTTTTTAATATCATTTAATTTAAATTGTTCGAAGAAATAATATGGTTTTTTTTTGGAATTGAATTAAAAATGTCAAAGAGAATTAAGGAACTGTTTACAAAATATCCATTGTCTTCGGTAAATTTTAAATAATTAATAAAAAAAACATTAACGAACAAAAATTCAATTGTCAAACACTTCAAACGATTTTGAATGCTTAATTGGTAAAATATTATTTAATACAACCTCCATGTGATTGGTCAATCCGGATGGAAACAGTTTTAGATTTGATCTCAGAGGTACAGGATACATTTTAATTCTTTTTTTTTTCTAATATATATATATATAAATACACGTAAAACTATTACTATTTATTATTTATTTATTGTAAATTTATTTACTATTTAATCATTATTATATAATCATCATTATTTATTTTATCATTTAATTTATTATTTATTTATTTATAAGTAAATAATTGAGGCCGTAGGGTAATTATAATTTTCAAATTCATCAATAGAGCTAAATAGGGTTACATTTTAAACGCTACCTAAATCCGTGAAAGTTGAGCGACATTAAAGGTTATGTAAAATAATATTAAAAAAAGTAAATTTTTCTATATTCTTTGTATAAGTATATTTATCTTTATTCAATGAGATCAGTTCAGTTACATTTCATTCTGCATAATTGTTTTATTTCGGTTATTTAATCGTAAAAATACTGATATTGTATACACACAGAAGAAATTAGAACATATATATATATATATATATATATATATATATATATATATATATATATTATATTTTTATTTATATATTTGAGTATGTATATGTGTTTTTTGATGTGCTATTTTTCCCCTTTATATTTCTCCAAACCTGTCCTGTTCTAATCAAAAGATTACAAAACGATGAGGTTAATAAATCTCATTGTAATTAGACATTCTACAATGTTTAGTTACCTGTTTGTCTTCTAAATTGTAATCTTTGTCTTATTCTTTAGTTTTTGCCGTTAATACCCCTCTTATCATCAAATAACTACTAAAAATAGATGTCTTAGTACAGAGTGTCCCGAGTTGAGTTTGCCAAACCGAAGAACTGATCCAGGACATCAGAATAAAAAAAAAAAACTAGTTTGTGTGGAAAATGCAACCATTCAACGAAACGATTAGACGATATCGAGAAAATTGAACGAGTCACCTTTTAGTGAATGCCTCAACATAGATGCTATTGCGTGCGTGGTACGATAAGGCGGATGGAAGGAGATGTAGGCAGACCGAGACATCGATGGGCGCCGGAACAGGCTAATTAAGCTTAATCCGTGAAATAAGAGGAAGAAGAAGATGTGGAAAATGCCTACACCATTTCATTTTCCCTTTGACCGTATTTGGTGTTGTACCTTAAGAATATAAATGTTTTACACTTTCCTGTTTTTACTTCCTTCATTAATTGAATTAATAATAATTTCAGTTATCCAATTATAATAGAACAGCACAAAATTGTCGGACTGCATAATTTTTGAGATCCAATTTAACAATTTCAGCCACAACTTAGCTATTTATGAACTGATTTGTACAAATTAGATGTCATTTTGTTCACAATAAAAGTCTTTAACGTTTTTTTTTTTTGCTTAATGAATTAATTCATTAGAGAAGATCGAAGCTTTATTATACATGGCAACATGGAGATGTAAAATTTTTAGCGTGTGAAGAATGCTATCCCCGATTGGTGGATTCAAACCCAGGCCTCCGGATTAAAGGCTGAGATTCTACAATTCCGCCACAATGATCGGCGGAATAACGATTTATTTTACCTAATTAAATAGTAGCAAAATTTTATTTAATAGAACATAACTCGATAAAATGAATATTTACTGAGCTGTTCATGATTGAAAAATTGGATTCCAGCGATGTTTCACTAGTTGGTACGGAATGTTACATCGTGTAATGATTAATAACCCGTAGTAAATTTCCTTTTAAGGAAACATCCGATAAAATTAATATTTACAGAGCTATTAATTTTTAAACAATTTTTAGTTGCCATTGGAATTCTCATAGGTAAAATATTTAAAATTATATATTGTTGTGAGTAGAACGCGCATTGTGGGTTCAGTCTTTTTTTTAAAATAAAGTTAATAGTGATCGTTATTTTGCTGTTTTAACAAACATCATTAGTCAGTTAACAGAAGTCGAAATCAATCTCGGTCAGTTCCAACAAGATGGCGCCACAGCTGACATGTCAATGATCTTTTTTTAAGAAATGTCTTTGGTGAAAGAATCATTTCGAGGGGGTTTGTGGCCTGCACGATCGCCCGATCTGACTCCTCCAGGTTATTTTCTAATATATTGGGGGAAACAAGCATCCCAATCCCGTAAGGGAAGACACCCGCCTTGAGACGCTTCCTGTCGCCACACCGTCCTTCCGTTCCTAGCCCTGATGGGCTTTAACGGGAGTCGTCTTTCGCCCTGTAAATTTTTACATCTCATAGTAATAAGCAGGCCTCGTTGGGATGCCACCGATGTAAATGCCTCGATAGACATTTATAGCAGTGATTTATAATTCAGCTTTTGCCTTAGCTTCAGGCCTCATCCGGACATCTTGAATGTCCTACATCGTTTCCCCTCTGAACTAGCTAACCGAGTTCGCGGAAGCACGAACCCCGCGCCTAGTTCCTCACTTTACAGAGCCAATTTGTGCGTGAATGTCTCATAATATTCAAGGTATTGAATAAATAACATACCACCAAAAATGTTATACGTAACAAAGAAATTTATTCCTAGATCCGTTAGTGAACTCGACTTTCAGTTCATACCCCTGACTTAGGGGGGGGGGGGGGTACAAGCAGTGTATCGCAACAGACTACGCACGATTGACGAATTAAAAACCGCATACTTATAAAACGGCATACTTACGAAACATTCCAGTACATCAGCCGGTTAAAGTGTTTGAAAACAAATCGAAACGTGTGCAGTGTTGTAATGGTGTTGGCGGGGGTCATTTTCAATACATTTTATCAACTATCCCGCTTACTGTTGTAGCCGTTTTTATGAAATAATGAAATACATACAAAGTAATGATTAAGAAAGTTTCGTCTTACACTTCCTTAATTGCAATGCACAACAACTTTCCGAACGTACTGTATCACCATCCGTTCTTTAGTTAAACATTTTTATTTAAAAAAACATTTGTCGGGCAAAGGGAAAATCAAACGAGATAGGACATTTTCCACAGGATCTTTTTTATTTATTTTGATGTACTAAATCAATCCCTTAAGTTTAGCCAACAATTCCCGGGACATGTGCATATATAATTATATCTATCTAGTACGTCTTGGCCGCAACTTCTCTCTTTGTAGGTCTTAAGACATAGTCATTTGGTACTTTATCCACCTACCTGATTTTCAATAACCATTTGGAACGCCGCATTCCCAGGGCCTCTGTTCTATTCGTTTTTGTTTTTTCTATTTTCTATGCTCTTTTACCATAATGCACTACGCTTAAATAGTATTTTTAATAATATATGTCTAAATTCTTAGATTGCATGTTGTATTATGTGATGCTAAAAATTTTCACTTTTGTTTGATAGTTGCTCCTGTTTGTATCAATCTGATTTTGATGACTGCGTTACTTCATTCATTCTTCGTAATTTTATTCCCTAGGTAGGAAAATTTTGCAACGTGTGGTATTTTTAGTTCCTCCGTCCTAATATCTAATTCTTCATTATTATCTTTTTTATCATTGTATTGCATCATCTTGGTTTTGGTTTTATTCATTTTTAAACCGGATTTCATCATAGTAAAAAATGCCGTTCAGAATTTCCGTTTATTTTTTTATGAAAATATGAATGTCAATGACCGATATTAACATTTTTATTTTTTCTCCTCGGATAATTAATCTGTTTTCAAATGTTCCGTCCGATTTTTGTACATCTTGAAAAGCAACGGAGACAGATTACATCGTTGTCTCACTCCTTACGCTTTGAATCAGAGCTTGCCTTTCTTCATCTTTTCCCCGTCACAGATACGTGATCTCTTATAGATCGTATATAAATTTCATCTAAAGATCAGATCGAATAAATCTTCTTTCCTTATATTTAAGTCCAATTCTTCGTAAAATTTTAACAATATTATGTATGTATTTCCATTTACTGTAGCAATTTTCCGTTTTACGTCGTATTATAAATGTGCATGACATAATTTATGATTTCCAGTGAAAAATGACATCTGTTTCTCTGAACTATTACTGTATGTAACAAAATACTAATTTTATATCTTCAGACTAATTTAATCATTATCGAAAAGCAAAGAGTTGTTTGTCCTACTTCCTGAAATTATCAAACTTCCATTTTTGTGAACGTATTTATATAAATAGTAAAAAGATCGGCTATAAACTGCACTCTAGACTTTGATCGACCCGTATTTCTGTAACTGTGAAATATCGGTGTCATATGACTATACGCTTTAAGGAAAAACAAGCTAGATAAAACAGTTAATGATCTCATTTTGTTAAAATGAAAGTTTCCTTCTGTTTTATGGATTTGTTTTTCCGCAGATTTCACTCGAATACCATCTTCTTTTTTTTGGGTCTGAGGATGCTTTTTCATATTTTTTTTATAGTTCTTCTCTTTTTTACACTTTTCACTCTATTTCGGTTTCTATATTGAATATGCCCCGACTGGGAGTCTCTTCCTTGTCATTCTCATTAAATTCTGCTTCTCTTCTAACCTTTTAAAACCTATAAACTTGTACTATTCTCGTCCAGATGTTTCTTACAGAGTGGAAATCTTGTAAATATAACTTACAGATTCCGATAGAAAAGAGTACATTTATTTGTCGTTTTTAAAGTGTCTGACCCGATCTTTGTTATGACTATGGTACGTGTAAAACATCTGAGCTCCAAAAGGCATTAGTCAGAGCTACTTTCTATGAAAGTAATCATGTTCATTTCCACAGGTTACCTGTTAGTTAACGAGCGAACGTGTCACATGTAGAAATGAGTAACTTCTGCGTTACGATGGATTTGAATACGGGTAACCACTTTCTTTCACTAGTAAGCGGCATGCCACTATTCTCTTATTAATGGGAAACAGCTATTTCGTTTTCGTTAGTGTTACGGCATCGTTCAATATGATATTCATAAATTTTTATACGACAGGTGTAATTCATAACACTACTATACGCTGTTTTCTTTCATGTTTATCCTTAAATCTTCCATCCCTAATTTAACATACTCCCTGGCATTGCCGATTGATGAAACTTTGCACAGTTACCAAAATCGAGTGACAATACAATATTCCACCTTAATTTTTTAAACATCCTCCCGTACGGGGTAAATTAAATGTGGAAATTACAGGTGCGGGTTTAAAAAATCGCAAAACGGCTATGCGGCGAATGCTGCCGTTAATTTTATCATGGGTATCAACCGTCTATAAAATACAAGGCAGTACTGTAGATTACGCAGTTTTTTGACTGGGTCCAAAGCTCTTTGCAGAAGGTCAAGCGTATGTCAGCCTTAGTCGAGTTAGATCTCTCGATGGACTTAGGATCGAATTGAATCGACTCCAAATTAACAGGAAGAAAACCTTGTAGTAATGATGCATTATCAGAGATGGATCGAATGAGAAATTTTTTATAAACACTCACAAAAACGTTTGTCGAAAATTATGATAGTTAATTAAGTAAAACTTCACATTTCGTTGCTTTGAATAATAAATGTTTGATTGAAAATATGTTTGATATTTTATAAATATATTAGAAATTTCAATATATGATGTTATCTTTTGAAATCCAAATTAACCTACTAATTAAACTCATGTAAATTATGATAATAATTTGATTATAATATGATTAAAAAGTATAAAGCAAGTTTTTACAAGTTTTGAAGAATTTTTATAATATTGTTTGTGATATTATTAACTTAATTTTATTCTTATTTACATTATTTTTTATTGATTTATCCGATACATATACGTCGGATGGAGTATTTTGAATTAAGTCTAAATTTTGATGGTGGTTGTGATTCTGAGCCCTTATTGTCTACATTACGATCCCTTTAACGTATAAATTTTACGTACACAGTTTTTATGTGTACGTAAACATAGAATTGTTTGTAATTTTGCTGAGATGGTATATTTTATATCTAAATTTATATGATGTTATTGAACGTTTAAATATTTAAATCACGTTTATTACCTATAAATGTAGTAGCATTTGTCTGAACTTTTTTTTAATCGCCGGATAAGTGGCAATATTTATAGCTATTTCTAAGATAGCCGAATTGTTAAATCGGATTTTTTTTTAAATTCTTATTTGTGCGTCATACTTTTATTCCATATAATGAAGCCGTATTAATGTACTTATGACGTAAGAATGACGGATACCTTGTCCTTGTTATACAAGTGTGACGCTGTACTTATTAAAAGAGACGAAGATTATTAAATTATTAATATACTCCTTCATAGAATTATTCGCGATCCTACATAAGAGTTAATTAGGAATCAATTTTTTATCGGTAAAAATATCTAGAAAACATTTTTGTTCAAGAAAAACTTCTTTTTTTTTAATTTCACCACTTTTAGTATGAGTTTATTTACCTAGTTTTAATGAAGACATTGAAAATAATGATTTTTCTTTTTTTTTGTTTCTTTGGTCTGCAGATACGTTATCTGTATCAATACGTCTGCACAGTTTAAATGGTAGCTCGATATAAATCAGCGGGTACATTTATTTCGGTTGCTTAATCGTGAGCGAGGAGGTTGCGTGTGTTTCGAATATGAGAGCGACTATGATGATGAGTTGAAAATAATGTTTTTTCTGAGATCGGAAAAGGAGCGAGAGAGACAACATTTTTAACCGAATAGAAATGGAAGCGGGAATTGAAATAGGGCCGGGCTCTCGGGGCCGCCCCTGACAAGAATGCGTTTATAGAATGCGATGTACGACGTTGGAGGAGGGTGTACGCGAAGGGTCGATTGATGTCGACAACGCCACTATTTATTACTTAATGTATGGTGTGCTCCTTCGACCCGCCATGGCCATCTTGATGACGTCACTTTTACCGTCGCCACGTGGTCTTCTTGAGCCTTCTGAATGGATTTTCCTTTATATCTTTCGATTCGAACGGGTTAGCACATCGTCAATTACAATTTTTGAATAGATCTCTTGAGTTTTTACTTTGTCGGCCGGTGGATCAGTGCTTTCTGTCAAAAATCCCTTAAAGTTTTATGTCTTTAAGTTTTTTTAAGGTCCTTTCTATCGTTTCCATTTCATATTCCCGCGACACAAGCCGAGATTATGAATTAAATTAATAAAATTTAAAAACAAATTCTATTTCTGAATCAGAAATATTAATCTCGGCGTTCAACGAATTTTTCCCCTTTACAAAGGAAGTTTACATTATGTAGAAATTTATTTTATGGAAGGTTCTGATGTAAATGTTTAATGTAAATGAACTATTTCACCCGTCTCGCTGTCCTTCAGGTGAATATATATTTTATTTTTAATATATATATATATTTATTTTTAAAATAATATTGTTCGGATACCGGCCAGAATAAAGTATTTATTTATTTACTAAAACAACTGCGCGATCGTCGTCAGTATTTTATAGTAATAATATTGCTTATTCTGTTAATGAGAGTATTAATTCAGTTTTTATTTCATAAGCATAACAATTTTGTTGGGGTTTAATTGTTTTCAGAAATTTCTGAAAGGAATTTGTTTATTTTTTACGTATTTGAATAATTTAAATATTTATCATATTTTGATTAAAAAGTAATCGATTGCTGTTCAAAATTAAGTGATTACAATTTGTCATTGTTCCTGTGTATATATATGTGCATATAACGTTTTGAAGTTTAATATCTGTAGTTAATGCGAGTGCTCATTTCGATAGCAGTAGTATAGTACTATAGTACTATATAGAGTACTATATGAGAGAATCCCTTTAACAGCGCTGTTGTACTTTGTACCCAGAAGTAAACTACGATTATTCAGTTTGATAAGAGAGCACAAGTTTTTTTTTTTTTTTTTTTTGGTAATAAAGCCTTTTTTATGTTTTAGTTAAGAGTATATTTGTTACATAACATATAGTTGTTTTTTGTTTTTTTTAATTTGATATAAACGCATCGATAATTCAAAGTTCAGTCGACTAATACTTGGCAGTTTGATATTGATACCTGACAGTATTATTGATATTTATGTTTATTTCTTAGAAGGAATAATAATTGTTTTTGTTTCTTCTCTTTATTTGTTTACTTTATCAAAGAGATGCGATAAAATATTATTGTAAAATAAGAGTTAATCTTTGTTACTTTTCTGGATCGTTTATACATCCAGACGTTAAACGATTCAACATGGATCGGTTTTTCCGGTCCGTTTTTATCTTATAAAGTAAGTTATTGTTGATAAAGTAGATACTGAATATTGTTTATTTGTTAAAATGCTATTAGTTATTAATTTCTGTTTTTATTTATTTCGGTATACCAATTCTTTAATAATTCGTACATGTGATTTTCGACAATCGATATAAGATCGTGTAGTTTTAGATTTTTTTCTACCTAATGAGAATAGTACACACACTACGAGTAAGGACCATATTACGATTCCGTTACCATTTTTAATGAAACATCTGACCGTTAAAAAAAAATCTCTTTACAATTTATTTAAAATACAATTTAAAAATGTCTTTTATGAAAACAGTATTATTTTGTTGATGAATTTTAAAATGGTACTAATTAAGACAAAAACACGATTTATCAGTATATTGTTCAACGTATACATAAATATCCGCTTAAAATAATATTCAATAACAAATTCTAATTGTGAATTATTTTTTAGATTTTTTTTTTTTTTAATTTAATATATTTACCTTAATATTATTTCATGTGTTTATAATTAAATAATTAGTATGTAGTTTTTTTCCTCCACACTCCTGAGTCGGTCATCCAGTTAAGTATAGCACAGCCCAGGAGCGCGTCCTCGCCGCGAATTATGAATCCATGATGACGTGACGTCTCTGTGCGTATGTTCGTATCTCGCATAACTCAAAAACGATTACCCGTAGGATGTTGAAATTTTGGATTTACGATTGCTGTAACATCTAGTTGTGCACCTCCCCTTTTGATTGCAATCGACTAAACCAAAAGTGTCCAAAATAGCCCAAAATTAAAAAAAGTTGAATTTTGGACTTTTTCTAACTGCATTAATAAGCCTCAGCGAGAGCTTTTCAACGATATATCATATGTGGTTCTTATTTTCATTGGTTCCAGAGTTACAGAAAAATAAAATTTTAATTAATGAAATATTAGGATCTTACAAGAGGAAGGCACATCGGTTCAAATCCGACTCATCTCCCTTTTTTTATTAACTTTTTTTAAATTTAAATATTTTGATTTATTAATAATTATTAACCTCAGATTGTAAAAAAAACTTTTACCATAAATAATAATTCAATAATCACACTAAAAAAAATATGAAAAAATAACAGAAGTTATTAATGAAATAAAATTATATGTAATTTAATAGGCGTACAAGGAAGTCATATGGTGTCAAAATCAGATTTTTTTACTCGTATCTTACATTGTCATAACCTATATAATGTATTATTACTATTTACCGATTAGAATAATAAAACATTTATTTATTTACTAAAATAACTAGCGCGATCGTCGTCATTATTTTTTTTTTTGTAATATTAACGCTTATTCTGTTATCGAGAGAGAATATTAATTCTGTTTTTTTTTTTTCATTAGCACATCAATTTTGTTGGATTTTAATTGTTTTCAGAAATTTCTGAAAGGAATTTATTTATTTTTTACGCATTTGAGTAATTTAAATGTTTATCTTATCTTGATTTACAACGTAATCGATTGCTGTTTAAATATTTATGTGATAAGTAGTCGTCATCGATCCAGTGATACATTCACGACAGCTCTCTTATTTTTCCCTCTCCCGTAAAACACATTTGCCTGGTTAATGTAGTATTTACTACTGTACGTGGATGTCAAGGATAGGTTGTTTCTTTTTTTTGTAGTGGTACACGTGTTCGGCGACAGAATCATTTATTTTTATCTTATCGCTTAACGTTAAGTTGTTATACTGACGCTAAATTACGATACAAGTTTTCATTATAGTTTTATAACTGCTTTATATATCTTCGTGGGCGTGCAATGTTTTTTAACAATTTTGTTATCACGTATATAACAGACGTTGATATATTACGTATATAACAGAGGCTCTGTCAAAATTCACAAAAATCTGCCAATATAGTTTTATTAATATTTTTTGGCGCAGTCAAGCGTAATGTTAAAGGAATGATAATAATTTTTTTTTTTAATCTTTAAGTTTGTAAAAACATTTAAAAATTATTTTGTTTCCTTTATTTTATTTTTCATCGATTTGGATTTAGTTTTGCATCACGTGATCATGAACATCAATGAATAATAAATAAGAAAGACTTTTTTCTCCGAAATTTTCCGAAAACCTAGAAAATTTCGAGCGCTACCGTCGTCCGAGCTTTCAGTTATTTGGACCCGGCATTCGTTTATTTATAACCAAAGAAATAACACACCGATCCGGATTTTTGAAATCATTTACTACAATTTGTGTTCAAAATTGTATATGTTTTACTAAAACATGTACGAAATAAAGAAAGTATTGTGATCGCGAAAAATTTCGGTTTTCAGATTTCAACGGAAATATCCATTTTGATCATCTCTGAGTACATTTTGACAAGTTTCGGCGTGATCGACTTGATCAAAAGTGTCAAAAAAAGCCCAAAATCAAAAAATTTGGATTTTGGACTTTTTCTTAACTACAATAATAAACCGTCCGTGAGAGAGCTTTTGAAAGTGGTCATAAGTGGTACTTATTTTCATTGGTTCCAGAGTTATAGCCAAATGAAATTTTAATTAATGAAATATTTGGATCTTACAAGGGAAGGCAAGGCATATCGGTTCGTATCCGATTTAATTTCCTTTTTTTAACTTTTTTTTTTTTAAGTTAAATAGATTGATGTATTAATAATTATTAACCTGTTATTGAAATAAAAATTACAATAAATAATAATTCAATAATAACAATAAAAATATAAAAAAAATCAGAAGTTATTAGTGAAATAAAGTTTTGTGTACTTTTAAAAATATGTATATGTAATTTAATAGGCGTACAAGGAAGTCGTGTGGTGTCCACATCAGTTTTTTCTGCATCAAAACATTCGTGAAATTTTAATTAAAATGATTTCTTAGCATACAGTCTGTAAGAAATCATTATAATTAAATGAATTATAAATTAACAGTAATCTACAATTTAAAACTTTTCGTAAATTTACAATACATTTTAAATGTTTAAAATTTGTTTAAGCTATTTATTTATTTTAGTATTTAATAGTAATTTTAACCCGGTAACGTTATTACTCACCAGATATAAAATTCCTTAAAAATTGAAATTCTGTATTTTTTTATGCCCTGATTTATTTCTTATTAAAATCAAATGACCAGAAAAATTTATAAATATATAAAAAATTGATATTTTTTAAATAACTCTAAATTTTGCATATAAGTTGACTAACATTGTCGTATAAAGGTGTAATAAAAAGTTGTTACAAACCAAAACATTTTAATATTTTTCAGTAGCCCGTCCGAAAGAAAATAGTATTACTTATCAAAATTTAGAAAGCTTGATTTCTAATTTGATGTTCACGGTCGGGACGGATTGTGACTGGGGCTTCCTACGATTTCCTATTAACAATATATTATTCCTTCCATTGTATTATTAGCAGTGCGTAATTAGTTAATCCATACCGCAGCTAGAACTGCTGTGTATCTATGTTTTTATGTTTTTACGTTGAGTAATAAATATTTTTATCCTGTACTGCCATGGTTCTTATCAAGAGCTCAGCGGCATCTTCAGGAAAATAAAATAAATAAAATTGAATGAAATTAAAGAATGAGTAACAGAAAGTAGAATCAAAATAAGAAAACTTTCTCAACATATCGCCAAAGTTTTTACAACAACAAAACGTGTATCGGTGGTAGTTGAAAAATCTATGATAAATTTTAAAAATATAATTTCGTTGCGTGGACGTTGCTGATTTGTTTAGATATCGTTTTATTTTACATTCATCTACTATATATTCCCACCTCCCTTGTAACTCTATTCCGAAACACCGTAACTTGAAGAACATAGGCTAAGCCTAGAGGCTTCTTCACAGAAACTGATTCTAAAAAAAATTATTATATTCCGTAGCATTATAAATAAATTTTTCATTTTTAAAATCAAATTTTTGGTTAGGTGTTCCGTTGAATTTTCTTTAAACCAATCGGTACTGCTATGGAGGATGGTTTATTAAATTTTTTTATAAGCTAAAAAAAAATTAAAAAAATACGCACCAATAAAGTTTTCGTTTTGGTTCAAATTATTTCAAGTTATCTATTTCCTTAACATTTCGTCACATTTAAACCGTTTCAAAATTTTGACATAACAGATCTCCATATAAGTGAGCTTGCTCAAATATCCGTGTCTTTTTAACATTGCGTTGTACAAATTTTCCAAAATACACGCTATTTTCCTGTAGTTTGCGCCCCGAGTCAAATCTTATACTTCATAGTCGTTTCGTAATTAGTGATTCCTTACCTTCTCGGATTATTTTCAATTGGAAATTCAAGCGCGTAGTGTTATTAGCTTGTAGTCGCCTATCACGGTGAAAGCGAAAGTTCTGTCTACGATATTGAGGTTCAAGCGAGGTGTTCGGTCGCACCTCGATATTAGTATCTGTTGCCGATTATAAAACACTAGTATTTTTACAAACACATATAGTTTCAAAAGTTTTACGTTCAGTATTTATTTGCGTTAATACTGAACGAACGTTAAGTTTTGAGATACGTTAAGTATTAACGTTAAATATTTTTCTTATAAGCCGAGAAAAATAAATTCACTTGGAAATTATAGACTTTTTTCTCGCTGCATATAGCGTCCGTATATATTAAGTGCCGTTATCAAAAGTTTGAGACTACCTGACGAGAGTGATCACTAGGAAAAAAAACCACTTTTTTTAACAATAAGACGCTAGTCTTGCTAGAGAAAATTACTAGTTAATCGGTTTGCCATCTTTCGTTCATCACAAGGACTGATTTTTTAATGAACATCGTACTTTCAGAGAAACTGACCCTTATAAGCGGCAGTTGATCTCAGACGGTTTATGTATACCTTATATCTGCAAGAAAGACTTTGACAAGTGAAATTATGTATTCAGTTTTTGCGAAAAACAGACCGATCTTTTTCTATAATTTAAGTTTTTCATTAAATATAAAAAGATTATTCTGATCGGTTCAAAATAATACATTATATAGATTACATCAATAAAAGGTAAATTGTAATTACAATAACAAAAATTATACGATAAAAAGATTTGTATGATTGTAGTCCACATTAATTATTTAAACACAAACATTTGAAGTAATGTTGAAGCGTTACATTAAATTCGATTACTATAAAATAGTTCACAGTTGAAAATTACTTAAAGGACTAATTTATGTACACGTTGAACGAGATGAAGATAGATCTTGTTTTAATGAGTTTTTAAAAATTCATCAACAGAGTAATGTGTTTCCGGTAACAAAAGTCATTTAATTGTATTTTAAATAAACTAGTGGACAATTTTTTCAAATAGTTCAACAATTTATTAAAAATGACAACTGAGACGTAATAAGGTCCTTTCTAGTAAGCCGAAGTATTGTCTTGGGTGTTTTTAATAAATGATAATTTTTTTTTTACCGAAGATTGTAAATTCATAAATATAAACACGAGGTTACTATATGTAACATTCTAAATATAGACTACAAAATTCCCATTGATAGTAAAATAATAGATTGTATGTTGTTTTCTTTTTAAGTTTGCCAAGTTTTCCTGGATTTGTTTCTTCTGAGAAAACACTACTTTTCTAAGATGTAAATAGTTATGATTCCTAGAAAGCTACAAATAATAGGAACAAAAAATAATCCCCGGAAATACTTTTATTATCAATAGTTATTATAAATATTTTTACGTTAATATTATTTGATTTACTGAGTGATTCAGGAGAAAGGGAAATAATTTGGGAACTGATTCTAGAGCTTGAAATAAGAAAAAAATCGTACAAACATATGTCCGAAAATACTCTGTTAACGAGATACGGCTAGCGAAAACTTTCGCCCGGTTTTCAGTTGCACCGGTGAGATAGTAAGATGAGGTGAGATGCCCCGGTACTGTAATTTTTAAGGCGTTGTAAGAGGTAAACTTGATGATTTCTTATGTTTTTAGACCTGAAAATGTAATAAAACATGTCCCACAACTGTATTTTCTCTAGTTTTCATGATATCCAAAGGAAAACAGAAAACATTCGGTGACGAAAAACACATTTTTTTAGGTTTTACGTAAATAATTTTGTTAAATTACTAATAAACGCATAAATTTTATTATCAAAACTTGTAGAGAATTTGATTCTTAGAAAATTGGTGTAATAAACTCTACGAAAAACAGAATAAAAAAAAACCTTTTATTATTAAGAACAAAACTTTTAACAGAAAAAGGAATTTGTAAAAATTAAAAACAACTATTTTTAGCACAATAAATTTAGACCTATGAAAAATTAAAATATTTATTTATTTAAAAAAAATATTCACTGTGTTTTATACGTATTAATTTACAATAAATGCACGAAAATTTCGCTATTGACATCGATGATCTTTTCAACTCGTTTCCTTACATTTTCTGTCGCCATCCTAATGATATCTAAGCGTTACTTGATAAGAACAGCAGCACTGAGAATGCGAGCCATCAGTTAACACGTGTGTATAATTTTTGCTTATATACCTTGCATTTCATCCACGACCATAAACAGTAATCTAAGGGAATAAGCTCCGTTGATCAAGGTGGTCAATTTACCGGCCCTGTATGTCCAATCCATTTACCAGTAGATTTTTCATCTAAGAATTGTCTTACTTCATTCTTGAAATGTGTTGGTGTTCCATCAAGTCGATAGTACATTTCAGTTCTCTTCGCCAATGAGAAATTTTCAAGCACTATAAGAGATTCATTGTTATAAATTGCAGATAATTTCTCCCCGTGACACGTTGTTCTAGTATGAAGGGCTTATTGATTAGTTGTTCATGCCACACCAAACGTTCACCGAAAATCGTTGCTGGAAATTTGATTCAGCTACAGTATGTGGGGTTTCTTCAGATCACCGATGTGAATTCCGTGTGTTGGTTATGCTATAACGGGTAAAAGTAGCTTCATTTGATAGCAGTATGAACGGAATTAATTGGTAATTATTATTAACTCGTAGACAAAACTGCATTTGCTTGGCATGTTCACCAAGCTGGAGGTGTTAAACTTTCTGTACATGATAAAGACGCAGTCCGTGAGCATATAATGTCCTCCATACTGAGACGTGTGTAATTCTTCGCGTGCTCATTGTAGGACTAGCTGTATTACTTGAAGAATGTTTTCCCTTTCATCACCATGTACCGGATGACTTTCAGATAAAATATGAATGCCTGGAAGTTTACCATTCTCACGAAGATTATTAAAAATTCTACATAATATTTTACGGTTTGGAACTAGTTGTCCGGACACCTATGTCGGTATTCTTCCGCAGCAGCTGGAGCACTTCCGTCACAAAAGCCGTACACAAAAATCATATAGGCATATTCTGCTTGAATGAAGAGACGCGGCATTTTTCAAAACAAAGAATTCATAACGGAATTTCTCTTTTTTGAATTCAGATTCAGTTGGAGAAATGTTAAGTATAGTTTAGAGTACAACAAACCCAAAAATACTATGTTTTGATTCTCAAAGACAATTAAATACAATCAAAATTATGTCAAAAACAACTAAACCGCCTAACGTTTATTATTGATAAGTAACCACAATCTTATGGCAGTAATGAGTAGTATTCAAATTAATTTCGAAGCTTACAGTTAGTGCTACCATCCTAATTTTTTAGAGATCTAAATTTATTATACTAAAAATAGATAGTTTTAATCTTTACAAATTCATAACATTTTTCTGTTAAGTTTTGTTTTTTTTTTTTTTTAAATAAAAGTGTTTTTTTCGTAGACTTTATTATCAATTTTCTCATAATTAAATTCTCTAAAAGTCTGATAATAAAATGTACGATTTATAAGTCATTTAACAAATTTATTGTACTTCAAACTTAAAAAAAACGTGTTTTTCTTCCCAGAAAATTTCTGTATTACGTTGGATGTGAAAATTACGGGAGATTCAATTATGAGGGGACGTGTTTTATTCGATTTTTCAGGTCAAATCACATAAGAAACCGTGAAGCTTATTTCAGTATGACCTCAATTCACCTGGGGAGCTGAAATTCGAATGAAATTTTCCGTCAGCCGAAACTCGATAACAAAATGTTTTCGGACATATGTTTGTATGAATTTTTTTTTATTCCTAGCTGTAGAATCAGTTCTCAAATTTTTAGTCTTTCCTCCTGAATCATTTATATCTATAAAAAATTTATATGTATAAAGGAATGAGATAGGACGTACGAATAAATAGCGCTTATCTAAATCACCTATGATTCGCATATGAGTTTGCCTAGAAAAGAAATATGTATGTATCTGGTGAAGAATTCGAACAGGCAGATTATTACATACATCTTAGCCAACGGATGTCAACTTTAAGTGAAACGATCAAAGAAGTTGAACGATGAGTTAAGTTTGGGTGGCAGGCGTTCGTGCGAATTAACATCGTTTTCAAGATCAAACTCCCCTTTTACCTTAAAAAGAAAATTTTCGATCGATACATCCTCCCAGTCCTTACCTATGAAAGCGAAACTTCGACATTAAGCGTTCACTTTTTTAGAAACTGCGGGTAGCACAAAGAAATACGGAACAATGTACAGGTATGCTTGGAGTTGGCAGACGGGATAAAAAGACCTGTAAATGGATGAGAGAACAAATTAAATTATATTTTGTTACCATGAAAGTTAAAGAATTAAAATGGCGGTGGACAAGCAATGAGCATGAAGAATTGGTACCAGATGGACTAAATTAGCACCTGAATAGATACATCTATATGTTAAACGCCACGAAAAGACTCGTTGGATCGATGATGTTACCAGGTACGTTGGACCGAATTGGCAGATTGCATAAGACCGTAATAATTGGAAACGTGCTGAAAACGCAACGCCTTCATCCTGCAGTGGATCGATTACGGCTGAAATATATATATATATATAAATAATGAAATATAATCTATATATATATAGCAATTTTATTTCCTTTTCTCTACCGATTTAAATTTGATTTAAATTAATTAAAATATTATATACTTTATTACCGTATGTAATAATTTATTTAATTATTTTCCTTGTAGTTTCTTATTAAAAATGAAAAATGAACTGATCAATTGTGGGGATTTTTCCTTATTTTACCATTTTTCTCTTTTTTGCACTATTGTCAGGGTTAATTTTTTTTATGGATTAATTTTCAGTTGTGATTTAATTTAAACAAATTTGATGCGAACACCAGATGACTTCCTTGAACGCCTATTAAATTATATACACATAATTTTTTTTTTTAAATGAAAAGTACATAAAATTTTATTTCATTAATAACTTCTGATTTTTTTATATCTTTTTTTTTTGTTGTTATTGACTTATTATTTATTTATCGTAAAAAACTTTTTACAATCCGAGATTAATAATTATTAAATCAATATATTTAATTTAAAAAAAGTTAAAAAAAAGAAGATGAAGTCTGATTCGAAACGATGTGCCTTCCCTTTGTAAGATCCAAATATTTCATTAATTAAAGTTGTATTTGGCTATAACTCTGAAACCAATGAATATAAGTACCACTTATAGTATATTGTTGAAAAGCTCTCAATGAGGGCTTATTACTGCAGTTAAAAAAAAGTCCAAAATTTAATTTTGTTGAATTTTGGGCTTTTTTGGACACTTTTGTTTTAGTCGATTGGAATCAAAAAGGGAGGTGCACAACTAGATGTTGTAGAGTACTAAATCCAAAATTTCAACATCCTACGGCTAATCGTTTTTGAGTTATGCGAGATACATATGTGCAAAAGTCACGCCGAAACTAATCAAAATGGATTCAGGGATGGTAAAAATGGATATTTCCGTTGAAATCTGAAAATCCGAAATTTTTCGCGATCACAATACTTCTCTTTACTTCGTACAAGGAAGTAAAAAATAATAAACAAAAAATTACGTAATAATAATTATTTTATTTTGTGTATAAAACGTGAATAAGTTTAGTTTAAGACTATTTGTTTACGCTGCATGCCATACAATTAATATAACAAAGCATCGTTGCGGTTATAATAATCTCTAAACCGTTTATTGTATTACAGATTTGATTAAAATATTTACTACGCTGTATTATAATATTTATATATATATATGTACAGCGTGCTGTAGTTCAAAAAGGTCTTAGTAGGATACCACCGATGTCCATTCTTTGACTATTCATCAACTTTATTTAATAAATTATACAAGGTTTTATTTGTAATGCACGATTTCAGTGAAATATATTTGCAGTTTAATTTATATTATCATGAAAATTTGTTACATTTTATTACCTCTAAGATATACTAATATTTATAGTCATTATTACTGTTATTTTTACTTAGAATCTTATAACGCGTATCTTTTTAGATAAATTGATGCGGTTGCTTTTACAAATGAAAACGGATTACACCGTCGTTGGTGAAAGCGGCACGAACGGGGAGGAGGATTCATTTTATTTTATATTGATGCGGTGCGATACGATGTGATGCGTCGAGCGGTCGTATCACGCTGTGAATAAGTAATAGTAGTGATGCGTTGCGATACGCGCCCTCCATTCCAAATCTGTGGGGGCTGAATGTAAGTTTGGTACTGAGGGTTAGAGAGATAGAGGATGGTGATTGATTACTATTGAACTAGCCGGCGACTGCTTAGTAGATAGATTTTTTTTTTTGTAAGGGAGGGGATAGAAAACAAGAAACCATGATGGCGGTCTACATCCATCCAAATTACATATAAATTGTACTACGTCTATTTATATAATTTTAAAAAATTAAGGCTTGATTTTTATTTTAAGAGTAATTTTAACGGTATTATATGAAAGAATTTTTACTGGCATTTAAATATAAAGTGATCGTTTAGAAAATGTATTGAGCTTGATGATGGATACACTTGTATTTGTACTGAATCCGGATTTTTTTATAAAATTAGTGTTTAAATAATCACTTTAGGATGATTTTTTTAAAAATTATAGTATTTAGTACATAGTTATGTTTATACCAAAACATACTATTCGCTCTACGACCCTTTTCATTAAGCAAAAGAACACTACTAAGTTTTTACTTCCGTTGTTAATAATAGTCAGTAGTTTTTTAAACTACAAAAAATAAAAATAAAACCATAAACCTAGTCACACTTAACTTTAATAATAGACTTTACTTAAAGTCCAAGCAGAAAGTAAGATGTTAGCGTACAATTTATTTTAGTGCACAAACTCTACGACTGGTTCGGCCACCTTACCCTATTCGTTAAAAAAAAGATTTAACAAAAATTCTTAAGTAGAGTTAAAAATTTAAGAGGCTATTAGATATCTGTCACCTATTAGTACAGGGTGAGCAATTTTAAGAAACCGAATCGAGCCGGCCCGAACTGCAGTTATTCGAGATCATCCTACATACTGCTAATACTAGTGCCGCTACCGATTGTGTTTGTTACTACGCTCGTCTGTTGTCAGTTGTAACTGTTCACACATCAGTACAGTGTAGTTTTGTTCTTTGTAGTTGTGTTTTTACAAATGACGCTATTGTTTCTTGGAATACCGGTTTCCAGGAAACAATAGCGTATACGATAAGATTAAAAAATATACAACAGGGTCGATTTCAAACAAAAAACGAATGTGTGATCTTCCATTAGGACTCCAGAGTTACGTTAGGACGTAAAGTAAGTTATCAAAATAAAGCGGTGTAGAATACGCCGTAAATCTTATCGTAAGATTTCTCATTATCTAAATTTCAAACGGTATCGTGTAAAAAATGTTAAAAAACTTAAGAGAACAGATTAATTGAAACGTGTTAATTATTGCGACCAGATTATAAAGAAATTATCGATGGACAAACAACCCGATGCTTAATTTCATGTCAGACGAGGCACGGTTTCATTTATGTGGGCATATTAATTCCCACAAAAGCATGTATCGGATGAATGAAAATCCTCACCGGATGTTTGAACATTCACTTCACGATGAGAAAATTGGTGTACGGTAGATGTTTCCGATATTAGTATTGCGGGACAAATACTTTTTGATCGGACTGTCAATACAGAAGTGTACCGTACAATTTTCGAAGAATTCTACGCTCGGTTAACAGATCGTGAAAAACAGTTGTTCCAGCAAGATTGAGCAACGTGTCACACATCAAACGATTCACTCACTAGTACGCGTTGATGCGGCTTTTATAGAAGAACCAACTGTCAACTGAGGGCGGTGGCCTCCGCGTTCGTTAGATTTGTGTAGTTGCGGTCTTCGAGGTTATTTGAAAGATTGAGTTTACGAATCGATTCCCCATGTTATCGGTGAACTGAAGGCGACCGTTGAGAAAGAAATCGCTTGTAAAACAAAATTTAATTAAAATTTTCATTTCATTCATAAAATGTTAGTCTTTACGCTATAGCGGTTCGATTTTATATTACTCATTCGGTATTTAACTGTATGATTTTTATCATTGTTAATAATGTGAATTTCGAACTACAGTACTTAATCCCTGTATGTTAAAAGCATTCTTTTTTAATAATACTCGTACTTGTATTTTATCATCATATTTCGAGCAGTATTTCGCTTTCTGATTTGCGGTTCTTATTGTTAGGCACACTTCACTCCAATATCTAATTTTTTTACATTATCCTACGAATCTCTTCATAAGTGTTTCGTTTGGTTAATTTTTATATTTATATTTATTTTTACCGATTACTGTTTGTAATCTCAGATGATTTGATAAATACGAGTATTACGTATCTCTGTCTAGTGCAATTTTTTAAATTAAAGTCCTGTAGGTAGCTGCATCTTTTGTTCTTGTAGTTAAGCGTTCTTTTACCTTGTTACGTCCGTGGATCATCAGGCCAGAATTTATTGTTAATAACTCAAAACTGCACGGTAACCAAGGTTAGTATCGAGGAGTAGTCGGCGTTAAAACATAAATCGTCCGATTGGCCGTCGACTGTAAGCCCTAGTCGTCTGAGTCACTCGTACACTTGTTGATGGTTGTTTATCGACGGAAATTTACTTTTAGTTACCACGCACTCGGTTACTTCTTATTAATTTAATACCGATCTAGAAGTTTATTTTCTTTTCAGAATAAGAGATCCTAACCTGTAAACTTTTATCACCGAGGAAAAGTTAAATTTTTAAGGCGATACAAATGACAGGAAAAAATTTCATTATCTTGCAACTTATTTTGTTAAAGTAATATTTTTGTATCCTGAATTGTAATCCGCGAAGAAATTTACATTTTTCACCAAAAGAAACATTTTGTTCCTTTAAATATGGTTTATCAGTATTACGAATTCTTTCTTTAAACTATACGTTCCTCAACCACTGTGATCTGATACATTTTAAATATGAATCATAATTTAAAAAAAAATCTTAAAAACTAATATTAAAGAGTTTTATAAGCGTAAGACTTGTTTCACACATGCACGGCGGCCGTGGGCGCGGCGCCGTTTACGCTATTGACATTTAAACGCGCTCTTCCACTCATGGCCGGTTCGTACTCGGGTTAGTCGCATTTTAATTATGTACATGTAGCGCGAACGCATTATAGCGAAGATGGTTTTATTTCGGCGATTAAAAAGGCGAAGGAGGAATAGATTAATGGATTGACCCGATAAATATGAAGAAATTTTTGAGAATTGCTCCCTAATGGAAGTCAATAAAAAATAAATACGTACAATTTCCAGAAGAAGAATGTCTTTCAGGGACGTCAAGTCCTAAGATACCTTATTTTTTGATTTGAGATTATGCATTCGGTCTTCATAAACGCCTAATTCGGCGTTTAAAAAGTTTTAAATTACCGTCTTAGTAGAGCTCGCAGATATATCGAATGCACATTCGATATACTCAGCAATAAATGGAGAATTTTTCATCGGTCTGTAAATTAAGAACCTAATTTTGCTGTAGACATTGTCAAATCGTGTCTGGTCGTGCGTAATTTTGTCCGGGAAATAGATGGGCGAGAGAACTGCAACTAATGTGAAAAACATATTATGTGATTACTTGTGTACAGATACTGGGTCTGTAAAATGGCAATTGTCGAAAATATAATTTTTTTTTCGCAATATATAAACATTTATGACTCTGTCTATGCAGATTGCTCTATACAAAAAAATATTATTCATAATATATAATTCATTTCTATATATTTTTAAAAATAAAAAGAGTACAACTTAACAAAATTGTTCTTTCATCATTTTTCGGTACCTCAAATTTACTGCGGAATATTATAAATACGTCTTTCCAAGCTTTCTTGGTTTCAATTCTATCTTTATACAATGATATTATCTTGTCCCATTTAACTGACATTTCTTGAACTAGCATTATTAAATAATTCACGTCTAGATCATAACTTTTTTTACACCACATTATTTTATGATAGTTAAAATTAATACTGAAAATAAACGCTTTTAATAATCTGTAGACCGACTCAATATTTTAGAAAAAAACACAATATTTTACAACGCACGTGGAGCAAATATACTTGGCACGTGTGAAACCAGCACGGCGAATATCATCCTTGGCGCCACTGAGATGTTCATGGTGCGGAGTACGGTCCTCGGGAGAGTTGGCGACAACACGACTCCCGTCACCCTTCTAAACGGTGCCTTGAGGGTACGATGGGCTCCTGTTCTTTCATCCTTTCACTATGAAACGGCGCTGTGTTCACGGTTTCCACGAGTGTGTGAAACAAGCCTTAGCAGTAATGTAGGTTATATAATGTAATAATTCTGTATTTTTATCTTTTACAATTTAATTTATTCATGTTTTTCTTTTATGATAAATAGCGATAGGGATTAATTTATGCTTTTCTTTTGTATTATATTCTTCGTTCATCGTATTAAATTATTATTATTACGGTTATCGTGTTTTACATCATCTTTATAGTTGTCATTGTTAGTACGTGCTGCATTATCTGTGTGTAATTGTAAAGGTAGATAGGTGTTGTAGTTGTAATACATTCCGGTTGTATGTAGTTCATAAACGCATACGCTTTGTAATAGTGATTTGTGACATTGACTTTTGTCAAGGCCATTCGGTACGTGATCACGCAAGCGTGACTATTACCGAATGAATTTTAGTAAATGGACTGATTTTTATCAAAACTTAAACATTTTACTACATGATTGTGCAGCGATGTTTTGTTATAGTCTATTCCGTGGTCTTCTATTTAAGTATTACGTCTAATTGCTCGTTAATCTGTTTAACAAACAGATTTGTTTCTGCTAAAATAAACGGAATATCTTTCTGTTATTTTATGTAAAGATAACAAAAACGCTCTTCCTATTATTAACATTACTGTGCTTTAACCGAATAAGTAAACAGCATATACGAGATTTTACATCGGAAACGTTATGGCTAATCTCACAAAGCCATTTTAATACCGCATACAAGTCAGAAAGTTATTTGGTTTAGCTTTAATGTCGGTACCCGTCGATCGATAATAAAATAAAATAAAGTATCGGTAATAAACAAAATACCAATATTGGTGAAATTTAGTTTTTTTATAAAGATTATTTTTCCACTATCTGCTTTATTACGTTTTTTCATTTACTCTTATCTCTGATTCTTCAGATGTATTCGTGAAATTTAGATTACACATAGTTAAAAAAAATAAATAAATATGGAGAGAGGTATGTTTATCATCTCGGTCACTGACATAACATTTTACTTTTATCACCTCTCTACATTTAAATTTTTTAACCCGCCGGGTTGGTCTAGTGGTAAAATTCGTTGTCGTAAATCAGCTGATTTCGAAGTCGAGAGTTCTCTGATTCGAATTCTTGATTCGATAAAGGTAGTTGCTTTTATTCAGATCTGAATACTAGAATGTAGATACCGATGTTCTTTGGTGGTTCGGTTTCAATTAACCACACGTCTCAGCTACGGTCGACCTGAGACTGTACAAGACTACACGTCACGAACAAGGGACGCATCTGCCAGCGGCCGCTAATCTAGAATATTCATATCGGAATATTCATTAGAAAATAATTATGTAATTATTTTTTTTTTAAATTATGTTTTTAATCTAAATCTTCAAATATGCGTTCTGAAAAAGTAGAGTTCTCTGCGAGAGCGCTAAACGTGGAGGAATGGAAGTATAAATGTAGTCGAATGGAAAAAATAAAACAGTAAGTCGAAAGTTAATTTTTATAAATAATTATATTCTGTTGCAAAATTCAATTCGCTTGACTATCTGTTAAAATTTAATCCATACGTACAGGGATTGATCTGTTGCCTACTCGGAAAGTAAACAAGCGCTTAATTTCTTTCGCTACCCTCATTCCTGTACAGGTTTAAATATATGTATTTACTATAAAATTAGAGAATTTTTAGTTTTAATTTTCGGGATTTTGTTTTTAATGTTCTTTTTTTAATATTTGCAGTATGTCTGGTGTTATTACTTTTTACATGGAAGCTTTACATAAATAATAAATTGTATGGGTAATTACCCACCAGTTACGATCTGTCTTTTGCCTATATCGTACAGTTTCGGAGATCGGGAGAGGATTTTCCATAGGTAAGCCTGGGTCCCAGTCTCGACTGACTCTTTATTTCGAGTTACAGCAATCGGTAGAAGTATCGAAGGAGTCGGCGTCCAACAGTTGTTATGTGTAAGTCTCTTCCACTGGCTGCTAATTCTTGATAAAAAATGCAATAAACGTTCACAAAACACTATTTATTACATGAAAATTACTAAGTAACCGAAGAACAATAACCTCACATTAGACAGATAACTTAAAGAATGGGCGTGGTTAAACAGTGTAACCATAACAATAAACAGAAAATTCCCTTTCTTCAGAGTAATTTTCACGCTGTTGAAGAAATCCCATTCATTTTACGGTTATTTTTGGTAACTGTTAATGGGTTATTAGAAATACTGAGCGGAACTGCTTTATATATAATAGAAAATGTTTTATATGAAAATTAATAACTGTAAAAAAATTATAGTAACGAAACGACAGAATGGTTTCAATTAATGTACTCGAATATTAATTAAATGTGCTCGAATGTAATTCGATAAATGTTGTTACTTAGATATTACAATTACAAAGGATCGATGAGAAAAAGATTACCACTAGGATAAGAAAGGTAATGAAGGACAACATTTCAAACATTTACAGATATTTCGGTTGTGTAATATCTGTTAAAAAAAACATTTTTATGGAGTGTTAAAATCTTTATAGCAGTGAAACATGTACGGTAGGAAAATCACAAACGAAACGAATAGAAATGTTTGAAACGTATTTTACAAGTCGTTGAAAATGAAGTGTAGAATGACGAAGTTCGAAGCGAACGGGTTTTAATAACCATTTGGAGAAAAAAAAATGCGTACAGCAGCACATTTTAAGCGTACAAAAAACTATTAGGTCGGTAGGAAATAAAGTCGTACAGAATTTATTTGTTGATTTGTTAAGGGAAGGAATCTTAGAAAACGATTGTCGCTGGAATCAAACGTAGTAAATTATTTAAAAATATAATCGTAAGCAATTACTATGTTGAAATTAAGAAATCTGCGTATAGTTGATAAATACGTCGGCCAGATTAAGATAATAATAATAAGGTTTTATAACATCGTACTTAACTAGAAAACTCAATCACGGTTAGTTGTTTAATTTGTACCGTATGTTTTAAAATGAATATTGGGGTTTTAAAGCTATGTACAGTAGCCGCTACGTAACGGCGAGCTTGGATGATCAGCTCGCACGTCACTGCTATAATGTTGTTCTCTGAAATATTGGCACACCATGATTAGTCGTCTCTTAGTATTATAAACGTGGTACAACTTACGATGGGTAGTAATCCTCGCCACTCCAAGCTCGCCGTTACTTGGCGGCGACTGTAATATTTCTCTAGTTTCACTGTACATCGATTAATTTATAAATGAAATAAAATGAAATAACACGTCAAACAGTCTTAGCTGTGCGCAAGCTCATAAACTGTTTCCTGTACCTTCCGCTTGAAAGCGCTAGTAGCAAAGATGGCGATCCCCAGACAGAAAGCCTTCTGTGTTTTGCAGTTTGCAAGTGTAAATCGGTAATACGGTTCAACTTGCGTTCCGTTGAAGTTTCGTTGTGATCCCCGAGAGACACTAACATTCATAGATGGTATAAACGATCTAAAACCACCGGCTGTATTTGTAAAAGGAAGAGTACAAGGAGATCGTGAGTGTCTGAAGAAAATGTTGAACGTGTAAGAGTCTTTTGTGCGTAGTCCTAGGAAATCCGTTAGGAAGGTTAGCCGCAAATTAGCGATTCCAGTAACATGTGTGTGGAAGGTTTTAAGAAAACGCTTATAACTGCGTTCATATGGTTTACAGCTGTTACAAGCTCTAAAGCTGTTGATTATGGTTTGCGTGCAAAGTTCGCAAATGAAATGATGCGCCGTGACTATATAGACTTCATTTATCGTGTCGTATTCGATGACGAATCAACATTTCATGTTAATGGGAAAGTAAACATTCATAATATGCATCTGGGGATCAGAAAATCCTCACGAAATAACGCAGTGTGAACGAGACTCCCCGAAACTGAATTGGTTTTTGTGCCGTATCCCGACGGCAAGTTTACGGGTCATTGTTTTTTGCGGAAGCAAGAGCGTCTGGAATGAACTATCTTGATATGATACAAATATGGCTCTTTCCTTAACCACAATACGAACTACAGAACTTTATTTGTCAACAAGATGGTGCGTCTCTTCACTGGCATAACGCTGTACGTAATTGTTTGAATGAAATGGTACATACATTTTTAGTATGTACTGTATATTTTAACGAGAAATTGATAGCTGCATTCAACAAACATAAAAATTATTTTCATGAAGTTATTTATGCCATAATAATAGCTAAGTTAAAATTTAAAAAAATTAATATTATCTTTAATTAACATTTCTGTGAAGACCGAATAATGATGGTTAATTATCTTGTTGACAGTAATTCACAGAGAATGGTAGAAGCGTGACGTATAATGCTAAACATCGTCACCGCTACACAATCGTAAACCGTCATTCTGTAGATGACCTCCTTTTCAGCTTAGATGTTGGATGTAATTTCTGAATGTTTCCTGCGATCCAGAATCGATGTTAACGATTTCGTTATGTTCATTCGTTTTCATACGTTCGGTTATCGCATAAAAAAGATTATATTTTAATAAAATTTTAAGAATGAATTGTCAGAACCTAAAATATCGGAATTTGTGGTGCAACTTAAAAAAGCCGCGTGGGGCGGCTTCCGGCGCCCCACGGAACTGCAGGAAAAACGATTCAGGTGAGCGTATTCATTTTACCCGATAAATCAGTTCAGTAAGGTATCAAGTCCTTTAACTTTGCTAAAATATTTTTAAGAAACTTCGAAATTTTGATCGGGAATGGATCGTCTTCTTTGTATAAGGTAATTGGTGATCGGATGGACATTTTTTTAAATCATTCGGTGTGCTTGTAAATACGTTCACTAAGTTCAATAGGCTTCAACTATAATATAGTTGCATTAAAATTAATATAAGAATTATATCACTTACCGCTTTTTCTTTTTTGCGATTTTTTTCTGCTTCTTCTGAGCGGATCTTTTTTTTTAATAACTGAGATACCAGAGTTGTAAATTTTTGCCAGATGCTCAGTGAAGATATTAAAAATACAAACGCAGTTAATGTAACTATTTTTAATTAATTTGTTTAAAATAATGTAGAAAGGTGTGCGTGCGCACGCGGGTGTCCCACAAATAAACAGAGAAATTTTCAGGACATGTTCTACTGGTGAAAATAATGAAAAAGGTTCACATAAACATTGTTGGAAACTTTGTTTTCGAGTTACGGCTAGCGAAAGATTTCGCCCGAATTTAAGCTCTTCTAATAAAAAGAAGCCCGCTGTAACTTTTGGGAGCCAAGTTTTTTAAGGAGTAAAATTGGTGGTTTCTTATGTAATTTGAGCTGGAAAATAGGGTAAGTCCCAGAACTCCAGTAGTTTCTAAGATATCCAACGTAAAACGCAAAATTCTGTGTCGAAAACAAGTTTTTTTTTAGGTTTGTAGTACAATAGCTTTGTTAAATGACCAATAAATGCTGAACATTTATTGACAAAACTTGTAGAAAATTTAATTCTGAGAAAACTAATTTAAATACAGCTAATAAAAAGGAAATAAAAACTTTTAAAAATCTGTATTTTATTGAAACAGTACAGACGAAAAATAAACAGAAAAGCTGAAATACAGGCGAAATATATAGTTACAGAAAGAATATATATATAGATGTATTATAAGATATTATAGTATACAGGTACTTTGTCAGCTCAACCTACATGTAAAAATAAAGAAAATAGTACATATAAACATAGGTTCGGAAAGTTAAACTAGATTTTTATTTGGAGCAAGCAAAGTTAAATTTAATTATAAAATGATTTTTATTGTAAAAAAATTGATAAAATTTGCAATAAATTTTCGAAAATGTTTCCATTTACTTCAATGCACTTTGCTGCACGCTTGTGGATTGCTCGTGTTGATGTTGTTAGTTAATCGGTGCTGTTCTTAACAGCGCAAAAGCATCAGTAATAAAGGCAAGTATCTCCTCTCGGATATTTACTTTCAACTTATAAACGTTACACTTCATCCAACCCCACACACAAAAATTCACCGGCGTAAGATCTGGTCTGGGTGGCCAACATTGCGTACCGCCTCGACCTATCTGTTTATCTGAGAATTGCTGATTTAAGTACGCGGAAACAATATGACAGAAATGTGGACACGTGCCGTCGTGTTGCAAGAACATCTTCAAATAATGGCTGTAATTGTTCTTGAAGGACTGTAAGAAAGTCTCACTTGTTAGGCGTCCTTGGAAAATAAACGGTCCCATCAACTGATCCCCACCATACCATGGTGGGGAAATAATTCCCACCGTACATTGATGGCAAACCGTTGTTGAAAGTTACGTTCCACCTTTGCACGAGGGTTCACTTGTGCCCATGAGTGTTGGTTTCTCATGTTGTTTATGCTATCACGAGTAAACTATGACTCATCGGTAAATAAAATTTAAATGAAGAGTTGTCTATGAGTGTTTAACCAACTGCTGAATGCCAAGCGAGGGTCTCCTGCATGTACATGTACTTTTTGTTTATGATGCGGATAAAGGTTGTTGTTCTCAAGGATCCTTCATATTTTATTTTGTGAAACTCTCAGCCGGTGAGAAAAACGTCTTGTTCTGACACCGGAACTACGCTAAACAGCAACAATAATGCTTTCATCCACATTAACATCATGCTGTAGAGAACGGTCATAAGGGATAAAATTACTGCTAGGAAGGATCCTGTTTCCCGAGGGTACAAAATGCCGCACTAATAATTCTTGAACGTGGAATCCTGCGATTAGGATAACGTCAATATTCTTCAACAGCGGCCGTAGCACTGCTTTTACACACACCATTAATAAACACCATATCGGCTTATTCTTCATTCGAAAATAAGTATGGCATTATTACTTCAATGACCAACCAGATTCTAAGTGGTTATGCAGTACAGTCTACTTGTACTAATAGGAAAATTGTACTATTGAACTGAAACTCGACAGTAAGCTTATAAAACAACATAATTACAATTCAAAATACTTAATTGTTGGTATTATATTGCTAACTTATGAAACAAAAATTTGTCCAAAAAAATTATTCCTTATTTTAATTTGATTTTTGTTTAAACAGATTTTTTTTTCTTAACTGTTGTTGATTTTTGTTTAATTTTTAACAGAACTTTGTAAGATTGTTTAATTTTTAACCCTTACAGAATACTCTGTAAGATCATTGATTCAGTACTATTCCGTATGAACGAATTTATTTTGAAACTTCTTTTATTAATTTTGAATACCAGAAAATTCTGTATTTTATCGTTATTCCCCAGTTTTGAAAAATAAATCGGTTGTCGGTTAAAATCATTTTCCAATTAAATTTAGCTTTGTATTGTTCTAAACAAAAGTCCATTTTATTTAATTGTTATTCACTTTCTGTTTACGTTATTTATACTTTTCTGTTTAGAATTAAATTTTCTGCAAGTTTTATTTAAGAGTTTTATCTGTTTATTGGTAATTTATCAAAGATATTACAAGTCTGCCAGTCATTACAAGTATCTGCATAACCTGGTAAATCATCCTATATGTATACTTATATTTAGTGCTACGGCATTACGTAAAGTGTACTGACTGGTATACTCAGCTTCTTTGAATACTTTTAATTCCTTGATGTGCGGAAACCGTTTTATTAGATTTATCCTTAGTCGTTGAACATTTACATTAATTCACATATTTCATTTTCCAGGATGCTACTACCTCGTAAAACCTGATAATTGCTTTTAAGGAACGCAGTTTACCGTCTTAACCGTGACCCTTCCTCCACCGGATTAATTGTAATTCTTTGTGAATTTTGTCGGAACCGGAAAGAATGAAGGTTAATAACTAATTTCGAGAAAAAGGTCCTGCACAAGGTTTTAGGAATAATTTTAAAATTGTGACATCGTAAGTGGAAAATAAGAACAAAAAAATGACCATTATGACCACCTTAAAATAACACGAGTGCGGGATATGTATATATATATATATGGTACGCAAGGCGTATGGCGAAAGCAGAAGAGCGAAGCATCAGAGGTGTGTTAAATACGATCTCTGAAGGAAAAAAGAAAAAACTTCCGGTATCAAATGAATGGATACGTCTACAGGAGTCACTGGATGAAGAAACAGAATCGGTTGAGACGGAGAAGTTTCGCTGCGGCGGCATGGACCTTTGAGATGTGTTGCGGCTATAAATATGAATTTTCCCATTTTATTTATTTATTTTTTCCCCAACTGATATTGTATAAGCCTTTAGGCATTGATTCTCAAACTTTTTCGCCCACCGCCCACATTGAGAATCAAATATTTTGTAGTGCCGCTCAAAATTTTTAAACTTACCATATGTTAAAAATAATAATGGCAATTGTTTTTAAGATGCGCTCTTAAAAACAGCAATTGCAATTATTGTTTTTAAATGTGGCATATCTTATTTTTGAGTTGAAACTTATATTTTAAATAAGAGCAATTAAAACGCATATTTAATCATATTTTTATTAAAATTGCTTTCCTTTAAAGTGGAATATTTCGGTTCAGAAAAATCGTAGATAGGCATAAAGAAAAAGAAATTGAAACTAAAATCTTAAGCTTTTAAACGATTTTAATGCAGTTTACTGAAAAAATTTGGTTTCCCCCTTGCGTTCGATCAAACACGAAGAAAAACTTTCCTTCCCACCGATTTTTTTTTTAATTTGATGATTTTTGAAATCTGAAGTATACTGCCAAAAAGTAGAGTAACTAAGCTGTAATTTTTTTTATTCGTTTCTCTAAGCCACTTGGTTGCAAAATTAAAGTAGTTTGAATGCAATCATTTTTATCATAAAATATTGGTCCCTTTGATTATAAAATAGGCCCCTTAATGTTTTGTATTAGTGTAGTAGGAAACTTTAGTTTCAAATATCAGGAAAACATAATTTTGGCTTTTTTGTTTAATCAGCCACCACCTGAACGCCCCACGTTTTCTGTGGGCCTTCTACCGCCTCCCCCTGAAGGCCTCCAGCGCCGTCAAGGGGGCGTTATCACTTTCTTTGAGAACGTATGCTTTGTAGAATGGAAGTATTATTATTATTATCGATGAAAAAAAATTCATTTTTTTCATCGATAATACAGTTCTGTATTTGTGGGTTTGTAGATAATTGTGTGTTGATCGTTTGAATTATAAATCTTAACGACTTCATCATAATATCATGAAATTTGGTGGTGGTATTTTTATTATACTTCGTACAAGAAAATACTGTGATCGCGAAAAAGTTCGGTTTTCAGATTTCAACGGAAATATCCATTTTGACCATCCCTGAATCTATTTTGACTAGTTTCGGCGTGACGTCTGTACGCATAACTCAAAAACGGTTAGCCGTAGAATGTTGAAAGTTTTTTGGATTTTGGACTTTTTCTTAACTGCAGTAATAGACCCTCATTGAGAGCTTTTCAACGACCTATCATAAGTATTATTTATTTTCATTGGTTTCGGAGTTATAGCCAAATAAAATTTTAATTAATGGGGAAGGCACATAGGTTTAAATCAGATTTCATCTCCTTTTTTTAACTTTTTTTTTTAATTTAAATATGTTGTTTTATTAATAATTATTAACCTCTTATTGTAAAAAAAAAAATTACGGTGAATAATAATTCAGTAACAAAAAAAGAAAAGAAAAAATATCCGATGTTATTAATGAAATAAAATTTTATGTACTTTTCATTTAAAAAAAAAAATGTGTATTGTAATTTAATAGGCGTACAAAGAAGTTATGTGGTGTCCAAATCAAATTTTTTTTAAAGTATGCTTTCATTCTGACAGCCTCTTTTCATCCGAAGTAATTTGAAACTATTTGATCCATGATAAAGCTACTAATTACAAAGAACCTTTATAAACGCTCGAATTTACGCCGAATTTTATCTTTGTGTTAATTAATTTAGTCTAACAATTTCACTTTATTTTTTATAGAAAATCACGTGTCTTGATAAAAACAATCTATATTTTAATCTGTATTTAATTGCCGGAAATATTTATAATATATAACATATCCAACATTGGATTACGTGTAATATAAAAAAAATCCCGGATAAGAGTTACTTAAATTTTCCATTACTGCCTTTTGACAAATTTCTATTTCATATACGCCGATCTTGATCATATAACGTACCTTAAATTATGCAGTACTAAAAGTATAATCGAGAATTTACTTCAATAAGTCAGCTCGATTTGGTGGAGTGCTATTCGATGAGGTTAAAATAAATTATATCCTACTTAAAAAAAATATTATTACGTTAATAACACCTTTTCCGATGGGGGGTCAAAAATCAGACCAGAGTTGAAATATAAGAGCCAAATATTTTTGTTAAATTTCTTACTTTTTTTTGGTCGACGGATTTTCGGGATATAAGGCAAAAACCGTTTAGAAATAATATAGATTGCTCACCCCCGAAATCCGATTCACTTTAAACTCTGGAATTTTAAATAATTTAAAAAATACTTTGATCAAACTATAGCTCAATTTTCTAAGACCACTATACAAACTGTACAAATTAAAAATGGCGAAAACTATCCTCATTTATATTTTATATTATATTTTTGAGACATTTTCAAAAGATGTATGTTGACCAGTTCGAAGATATCAATCAAAATTCAGACCAACACGGTTACTTGAATACATTTCCGGAATTGTCTATATATATATATATATATATATATATATATTTTTTTTTATATCTATAAGGGGTTCTTGTATTGTCGAGATTTGCAAAAATCCCGATACCCAAAATTTTGGTTTTACAGTTACGCTGCTGCAGCGCAACAGAGCTACAGCCGGATAAGTAAATATATATGCCGATAGAGTGTACGTATGCGAACCGATAACAACAATGCGCGGTACCGTTACAGTTTGACAGTGTGTTACAATGTTAATAAAAGAAGAGGTAGGCTGTGGTTAGATATATGGACATCGGGTAATAATGGCCGGGTTTGACACGTTAATGTCAGTCAGATAGTCAGTCATTTAACCCTTTTTTTTAAAGAATAAGAAGAACTGAATAGAAAAGATGTACGTAAGTGAAGGAAGAAGAAGTTTATGAATTCTCTTTGTGGTTTTATTCTCCACACTCTTCACCAACGCGTTTTTATTATTATTATTATTACCAATAATACTAATAGGCTGCTCTTAATATTGTATGCTGGTGTTGAGTGAGGGGACAAGTAGGTGTGGTGTGGTATGTTGGCTCCGCTTGGGTTTTCATCTTGTATAAAGCCCGTGACTAAGTGGTCTAAAATTGTGTTTTTCTTCTTTTGCTTTTTTTTTTATCAGCGGTAGTAGTGACACCCTTTTTTATTTTTTACATTCATCGTACTATCTTATCTTTTACGCTTTTATTGTTGTGTATCTAATATATAAATTTTTCCTTAAAATCTGCCGTATTGTACTGCGTACTATATTTTTATAATAAATGTACAACTTCCATATTATTTTCCGTGATTTAATGTGTTTTTAACGGTTACGTATCGATATAATAATGTCAGTCTATTGATGATATACGTTTATAATAACGGAATGAGAGTTTTTCTTTTTACTACCTTGTACGAAGTAAAGGAAGTATTGTGATCGCGAAATAATTTCGGTGTTCAGATATCAACGGAAATATCCATTTTGACCATCCCTGAATTTATTTTGATTAGTTTCGGCGTGACGTCTGTACGTATGTATCTCGCATAACTCAAAAAAAGGATTAGCCGTAGGATGCTGAAATTTTTGGATTTAGGACTTGTAAACATCTAGTTGTGCACCTTCTTTTGATTGCAATTGACCCAGAAGTGTCTTCTAAAAATTTCTTAACTGCAGTAATAAGTATTGATTTATTATTAATTATTAACCCTTGATTGTAAAAAAAATTAACGATAAATAATAATTCAATAATAACAATAAAAAAGAATGAAAACGTATCAGAAGTTATTAACGAAATTTTATGCACTTTCTTTTCATTTAAAAAAAAAAAAATGGTGTATGTGTAATTTAATAGGCGTAGAAGAAAGCCATGAAGTGTCCACATCAGATTTTTTTATATACTGGATACGCAATAGATTACTTACTGACGAAGTTAGGAGAAGCTTATTTATGCCTTTTTGCGGGGCGGTAGAAGGGAGGTCCCTACTTTAAAATGACAGTTTCCAAATTGGCTTCATTTTTGAGTAAATTTCATTTAAAGATTTTCGAGCGGTTCAAGCAGCTTATTGAGTCGCTCGCTGTATGTGAGTAATGGCATTTCAGTGTATTATACACGAATACCTGAAGTGAAGGAGCCGATGGTAGAACTGTATTTCGGTCGGTTTGAATCGCAGATATGCAACAGAGCTGGAAAACACTTTTCTTTCAGTGCTAAGACGGACCTCGGATACATGTTATTCTTGAGAATGGCTGTGCCCATTTCGGATGCGATCGGCGTCTTATGTCAGTAACCTCTAACATATAAGTATACATAATGGAAAAGAAGAATTATGTGCAGTAAATCGATATACCCCTTTGCGTGTACCGGTGATCGCTTAAAATTCATGAACCGCTCTGCCGATCTGAATGTTTCTTGAATATCATTGTTTATTTTATTTTGAGGAAGGTTTTAAGGTAAATTTATCCCGGTAACATAATTATGGATCGAGTTTTAGTTTAATTTCACTTATTTAAATCGTGCGTCCATCCGGTCTGTAGATATCGGATGTTTAATAAGAAAGTTTATTGTTTCGCGTTTTTTATGTAGGATGATCGTTCGTAGCGCGAGCGTTATATTCATACCGTACGTATTAATGCATTTTTCTTTGTAATCTGTATGATTTTATTTTCAATTTTTCTTAACGTTTTTTTAAAAAATTGGAACAGAAGCCCGTATTACCCACCTTTTGGTTATTTTTGTTTTGTATTTACATTTTCAGAATTGTAGCGATAAATAAACAGAAGGATTTTGTTTTGTTGTACGACCACCACTTCTGCCGTGACAACATTTTCGCTTTTTGATGCTGATACATGATTTTAAAGGATTTGCGTGATATATATATTTATTTATGTATATATTATTATTTTTTTAAATAAATTTTATTATAAATTTATTAGAAAATATTAAGAAGAGTATAAATAAATGAGCATTATTAAGGATATGAACAAAAATATAATTCTATTATTTAAAAGAAAACCAATTTAGTTACAAATTATACCAATTATTATTGTGGCCAGAAAAAGTCCTACAGAATTTGCAAAGATAAATCTTGTACTTTGTGACCTTGAAGTAATGGGGAACAGTGTCATAGGATTGATACACTATTTCTTAGAAAAGATAAAAATATTATTACAGTCTTAATGACTATAAATAATATAAGGTAAGTGAAATGAAGTCGGTCGGCTGTAAAATGCAGGAGTTAGAAGTGGTGGTAGTATTACCGATAAGACGCAAACGGAATTTTATACGTAGTTACACAAAAGAGTTCTAGAAATTTTTAACGAACCACCGGGTTGGTCTAGTGGTGAACGCGCCTTCCCAAATCAGCTGATTTGAAGTCGAGAGTTCCAGCGTTCAAGTCCTAGTGAAGGCAGTTACTTTTATACGGATTTGAATACTAGATCGTGGATACCTGTGTTCTTTGGTGGTTTGGTTTCAATTAACCACAATCTCAGGAATGGTCGACCTGAGAGTGTACAAGGCTACACTTCATTTACACTCATTCATATCATCCTCTGAAATAATACCTGAACGGTAATTCCTGGAGGCTAAACAGAAAAAATTAATTTCTAACGAGGGTTGTATTCCGCATATTTCGGGAATTTTTTTTTTTAATTTAATTTCTTGGAATCTAATTGTTAAAATATTTCACAGGGAAAAAACTAAAGCGATGTAATATTGGAAAAATATTTGCGATAAATGTTTTGTTGTTGAAATTTTAATGGATGGGGTTCGTTCTGAATAAGTTAAAGAAGACCGGATAATGGAGCTTATCTTAATTTATAGGTCCATAAATGTTTTGTGTAAGAAACCACAGAATGCAAGATGCATTCAGTTTTTATTTATCTTATTTATAAAAAAAAAAAAAAAGTATTTAAATATATTCATGATAATTTCCTTGTGCATCGTATTTTTGCGAACACGTTACAGTCCCGGTTCGAGTAACAAGTGCTGCTGTTAATTTAATTATAGCGACCTAATGGTAATAATTGTAACCGGGCCGGCCTTTGACTGATAAAACTGAGTTTACTGATAACAAGTTACTCGTTCGGCTGTTTTTTAATCACTCGACTAGCTCGTTGTTTTGTTACATACAGTAGTATACTTTATATGTTATCATTATTTCAGTCTTTAACAGTCCGTCTCTCGGGATTAATCTATCTGTCTCTCTCTTTCTTTCTCATTTCTTCTTCTCCCTCTTTCTCGGTGCGCGGTGTCTTCGGTTATTACCACCTTATATAAAGAAGCAATATTAGTGCGATGGTGTTAATTTTTCCTTTAGTTTTCTTTTCTTGAAATGGAATTTAAATTAAATTGTACGATCAGTGATTTTGTTTGTTAAAGTGATTGCGTAATATTCATCTTTGTTTACGTCATTTCTATATTCTGTCGACTGTTAGGTGTAACTTATTTTATTGGTCGTAGGCTACTGTATCGGTGATTATATAAACCGCTTCGGATTACAGAATGATTGTAAGTAATTTTACTCTATTGCGTTATGTAAACTAGGATTTAATTTAGTGATAAATTATATTACAGTTTATAATATTTCTAGTAGAAGCCATTACGAACGTTTTTCATTGATCATTTAAAAAACTTGAGGCATGTTTCTTTCTGTTATGTATTATTGTTTTAACTAAACTGACGGCCATTTGTCATATTACCTTTTACACAAGTATCATTGCGTTATCTGTTGCGTATTATATTTCAGTTTGCCGACTGTTACCAGTCGATTGCTGCCTTTAAAAATACCCTTATTGCAGATTTTTGTAGTTTTCGATATTTCAAAGCCGTCTGAAATGAAAAATCCTAAAATTATAAGCGTAAAAAAATGTTATATTCTAGAAATTTTAAACGAAGGTTATTTTCCGCACGTTTCGGGAAGGTTTTTTTACTTTATTGCTGGAAATGTATGTTACAATATCTCAGAGGAAAACTAAAGCAAATGAAATAACGGGAAAATATTTATTAATTTTTTCTTTTGAAATTTTAATGGAAGCTTCCGTATTGATATTAACAAAATATTACATTATGCGGCCTCCGTGGTGCGAGTAGTAGCGTCTCGGCCTTTCATCCGAAGGTCCCGGGTTGGTATCCCGGTCAGGCATGGCATTTTCACACGTTTAAAAAAATTGTCATTCATCTCATCCTCTGAAGTAAATGTTCCTGGAATTAAACTTTATACTGTTGTACATTGGATAAACAGAAAACATTTTCAAAGCATATAACAATTTACACATATCAAATCAATCGATTCGTAACAGCGTTAGAATTAACATGTAACAGCCTTTTCACTGAAGAAAATTACAAATCAGACTAAACTAACAAGAAAGCTCACTCCCTCTCTCTCACTCACTCACTCACTCTCTCTCTCTCTCTCTCTCTCTCTCTATATATATATATATATATATATATATATATATATAGAACATTATGATACACTGTATATAAAAACATAATATACACCCTCCGCTACCCCCTCTGTTCCGAGCCCTTATGGGCTTTACCGGAGGTCATCTTCGAAACCTCGGCTTTTGACATACTACAGTCCGCCTCGGCTAGGTTGCCACCGATGCGAATGCCACGAGTGACATTCCCATTAGGTGTACTATTACTAGTTAATGAACTCAAAACAAAACACATCTCATCAAGTTTTAAGCAAGACTGAAAATACCTAGTTAACAAAGGAATTGAACTACCTACCCGTAGAAAGTAAGAGTAAGTTCAATGCACAACACGAAACATAAAAATATTACACGGAACAATAACAACACAGTAACATTGAAACAAAACAAAGGATAAGAACAACAACAAAAACAATTTATAAAACAAAACATCAACAAAAATAGAATAAAAGAGAAATCCAAGCAGAGCTCTAGATCCCCTCAGCAATCCTTTCCTTTGCTAAGTACGCTACAAAACTCTCCACAATTGCCCATTCGGCCTGGCTCTCCAGTTTACACGTAGATCCAATGCTACCCGATAAGATCAAGCCGACAGATGATCCCCGTACGCATTAACTCGTATTTCGAGCACTCAAAGAACATGGTAGGTGTCGTCCAATTGTCCACACCTAAGACATCCTAGAATCTACCAGGCCGAATTTCTGCAGTCTGTTCCTAAAAGCACCATGGGCAGAAAGAAATTTTGGTGCAGAAAGAAATTGCGTCACATATTTATTAGGTTGCACCCAAGAGGTGTCCCGCAAACCAACAATATTTGGAGAGAGAGTATGCGTATAACTCCCACCATCTGTCTCATCCCATCTGGCCTGCAACAAGGCTTGCCATGTTCAATTTTCGAACTTTATCCGAAGTCAACTCACCGGAACACTCTTAGCAACATGCCGCTGCTGCTTCTCAGACGCAGTCAAGTCTATCGGTTTCACGCCTGCAATCACCAAGACTGCCTCCCGTCAAATAGTACGGTAACAACTCATTATAGTTAACAATATTAGGCGTTGAGCCCTTAATAATGCCCCGATAACTTTTCTATTTTAGCCTATCCTCCCAAACAGACGCCGCATAATAGCCTCGCACAAGCCTTTGTACAGGATGCTCATGGTCTTAAAGTTAAGACCCCAATCAGGATTGACCACACGTCGGAATACCGCATTGCAGGCCCTCTCCGCGACGTATTGAAGGTGCTTCTTAAATTGCAGTTTCTTATCAAGAAACACCCCGAGGTACTTTTGAACCTGAACACACTTTATACTTTGGCCTGCCATCGAAACACGGACTCGCCGACTCGTTGCCAAACGGCCTTTGAGAAGCATCATCGTGGTTTTTCCCGGGCTAAACGTCATCTTGTGTTGATGACCCCACAGCTCAAGCATCCTGTAAGCCCGAGTGGCTCGGAGTTCAACTTCCCTCCGTGAGCATCCTTCGACCAGCATAAGCCACGATGCAACACCCGCTGGGCAACCTCAGCCGCAGGAGAGAATCAAACCCCACCACCCACAATAACGGACCCAACACGCTGCCTTGGGGACATCCCTTAGACTGCGTCTTGCCAACCTCATCGCTGCCCTCACGGAGCAGCACATCCCGATGACTGAAGTAACTTTGCATAACTTGCACCAAATAAACATTCAACATTATTCAAATCTAATTCACTTTTCGAATACATTTTAAATGTAAGTGTTCATTTTATCTATATTAAGCCGCCTACAATAAATTCTAGAGTAGAAAATAGCATCAACATTCGCTGGAGATAGTCGTGATTGCGATTGAAAGGATGACGTCAGTTAAAAACATTGCAGTTTTATTAAATTTTATTCGGTTTGTCATTAAAAAGTGGTAGTTCGTCTAAATTCTACTTCACAAGAAAAATGGAATATCCAAAATCTATTAACAATAAAAATAGCTTGTAATTTGATTAGGTTGTAGCCTACAAACATTTATGAAACCATAAATTCAATTTAAGGCTTACAACCGGATGAATGTTTTATTTGTCATGTAATAATTCTAGACATTTTCTTTTGAATCTTGTCTCTAGAAGAATTGATCCAAAACTATCAACGTAAACGTTTTTTTGTTATGATAACACAGGGAAAATAATGAATTTTTAAATTGCATTTTGGGCTGAATTATTTTAAAGAATAAAAACTTTGAAATTTAAACTTGATAAGTAAATTCGGAGATTCGTAATTGTTATTGAGATTCGATTCAATTTATAATATTATTTATTTTATTAGGAACAATTACAATAATTTTTGTGGTTATAATTATTTGTTTCCCTTTTTGTCTACATAATCTATCTACTTTAATTTTTATCGGTTAATTTTTTTATCTGAATTAATGCTATCTTTTGGATCATTTTATTCTTTCTAAAACATTTTTTAATAAATTCTTCCCCAGAATAAAAGTTATCTCAAAATAAGAATAAAAAATAATTAATCCATTTTTTAACTAGGTTTTTTAGAAAAAAAATGTATCTACCGAAGTGTCTCATTAATTAGGTGTCACAATTCCTGTACATGAAATCAATTTTCATATTTTTATCACTTTTTTTCAAGAACTCTAGTTCTCGAAAAAGACGTGTTTTACATATTTGTATTACATGAATTTTTTATTTTTCTAAAGTGTACGTTGCGGTCTATTCAACTTGTTACTAATAAGCAACTACCCACGGCCCAATGAAGTGAAGATTATATGTGTGATGTGTAAATGAGGTGTAATCTTGTACAGACTCAGGCCGATCATTCCTGAGACGTGTGGTTAATTGAACCCCAACCACCAAAGTATTATCGTCTAGAATGCTATCGGAAATAATAGTTAATTCCTCTTTCCTTTCTGGGTTTATTTCTTCTTATGATAGCAATCACTATATTTATTCTTTCTCTAAGTAAGAGTATATTGATATCATTTTCATTATATTCGGTGTTGAACATCTGTACGTATATTTTGTGGAATACCACAAAGTATACATTATGGGAAAAAATTTTAATTTATTGAAAAAATTCTTTAAATAAAAATTGTGCAAAATTATATAAAGATATGTTGTGGATACATTTTTTTAAATTATATTTTACGAATGAAAAAAGCCGCCGAAGTATTACATAACTTTTCCGGCTTTGTCCGTAATAGATTTTTACTTCGAACACGCCGTAGGGTTTTTAAATATTAATGACTTAATTATGCAGTATTTAGAATATAGTTGTAAAGAATATCAAAATATTCTATAAAAAAAATTTGAGTCCCGGTTGACCTTGACTGAACGACGTTTTTATCAACATTTGTACTGTATTAAGAGAAAAATTGCAATAAAAATAAGTAATTAAAAATATTGGTAAAAAAATTTGCATCCGTTTTGGCGCCCCTCCCCCCCTTGTTCGACATCTGCCTCGGATAACATTTTTATAACAGCTACAACTTGAAAAACAGAAGTATCAGATAAAAATAAAAATAAAAAATGTTTTAACTTTTTAAGTCGGATCCCATGGGATCTCCTCATTTTAAAATCTTCCCATATCGTATGCACTAATGCTAGATGATTTTGAATTTCAGTCTTAAAATTTGAAGTTTAAGGAAATTGATGTTTTTTAAGTACAAGTCCCATTCAGTCCCTTGTGATTTGGGGCTTCAAAGTTTATTTATTGGAATAATTATTTATTTCTATAAATCGGATCGACCCGATGCAGTGATAAATAAGGCTAAAAAAATTTTACTTTACTTAAAAAAGGAAGAAGAAAGAAAACGTGATCACCCCTTGTCTTGAAGCGTCAAAACTTAGTCTAAGGCGGGGATATTTGTGTCAAATTTCAACTTTTTGGTCGACAGGCTTTCGATATATGGGGTAAAAACTGTTGAATATTCCCATCCCTAAATTCGATCGACCAAAAATTTGAAAGTATAAAATACTTGATAAGTACTCTCATTTTACTAATTTTCTACGACCGCTTTACAAAAAGTAAATAATTAAGGATGGAAAAAACTCCCATTCCTCTTTTTACATCCTTGCACAAAATAAAGGAAGTATTGTGATGGCGAAAAATGTCGGTTTTCATATTTCAACGGAAATATCCATTTTGACCATTCCTGAATACATTTTGACTAGTTTCGGCGTGATGTCTGTAAGTACCTATGGATCTCGCATAACTCAAAAACGATTAGTTGTAGAATGTTTAAATTTTGGATATAGGAGGATTGATGTAACATCTAGTTGTGCACCTTTCCTTTTGATTGCAATCGACTGAACCAAAAGCGTTCAAAAAAGCCCAAAATCCAAAAAAATTGGATTTTGGACTTTTTCTTAACTGCAGTAATAAGCTCTCATTGAAAGTTTTTCAACGATGTGTCATACGTGGTAGTTATTTTCGTTAGTTCCAGAGTTATAACTAAATAAAAAAAATATAACTAAGTATAACTAATTATAACTAAATAAATCGGTTTGATACAGATTTCATCTCCTTTTTTTTAACTTTTTTTTAAATTGAAATATTTTGGTTTATTAATAAATATATTATTAACCTCTCAATGTAAAAAATTTTTACGATGAATAATAATATTCAATAACTAAAAAAATATCAGAAGTTAATGAAATAAAATGTTTTGTACGTTCTTTTTTTGTTTTTTTGCAAAAACCCCGGTACCCAAAATTTTGGACGATCGCTATACTTTTCCTTAATAGCTGCGCTGCTGCAACAGCAGAAGAGCAGTAGGCAGGAAAATAAAAATTTACAAAAAAACCTGTTTCGCGCAAACCGTTGAAGGGAAGGCACCTTTTCCTTCTTCCCAATTTATTTTTGAAATATGAATAATTTAATTTACTTATTTCGTAAATTATTTGTTAATATTTATAAATAAATATAAATTTTTCAAATTTGGCGACATTACGGAATATCAATGTTTATGAAACAACAGTGTTGACGGTAGGAAAAAATTGGTCAGTGAATATGTACGCTAAATAAGGAAGAATCTAAAATGTAAAACATATAAATATGAAGATAAAAATAAATTGTTAAGAAACGTGTGTTAATTAGAATAACTCAGGATAGGTAAACAGTTGGGACGTATCGTGAGATGGAAAGAATCGATTTAAACAGCTCTAGAAGGTTCAATAGAAAGCTAAGAAAAGAGTTAAAAAATTTTTCTCAATCTTATTTGCGCTAACAAGAACGCAGAAATGTATCTGGAAAAAAGAGAACTTTTTTCTTTTTCCTGTTTAGCCTCCGGTAACTACCGTTTAGATAATTCTTCAGAGGATGAATGAGGATGATATGTATGAGTGTAAATGAAGTGTTTGTCTTGTACATTCTTAGTTCGACCATTCCTGAGATGTGTGGTTAATTGAAACCCAACCACCAAAGAACACCGGTATCCACGATCTAGTATTCAAATCCGTGTAAAAATATCTGGCTTTACTAGGACTTGAACGCTGTAACTCTCGACTTCCAAATCAGCTGATTTGGGAAGACGCGTTAACCACTAGACCAACCCGGTGGGTTGGAAAAAAGAGAACTAAGACTAACATTGTGCACGGGACCTTCCTCACGACAGAAAACTTAAACTTACTACACATAAAACTAAAAATAAGAGGATGATGATGACGTTCTTTGTAATATATTTTTTATAAAACGCATTATATATATTACAAAAACGCATTCTTTGTAATATATTTTTTATAATTATGTCGTTAATTAAATAATAAATGTTGATTTAACTCGCGAAGACGTCGCAAAAGTGACTAAAATTATATAAATTATAAATCATCGTTAATAATATTTTATAAAAGTATCTTAATAGCTTAAAAATAACATTTCTATTTTAATACGTTATTAGTATGTATAGTATAGAATTTTAATTATTAAAAAGAAAAAAACCATTAGTATTATCAGTTAGTTGATAATTTTATTAAATTTATTTATTCATTGAGTATTAGTAGACTAAATTATTTCACTATAATTTCGTTAATCTGTTTTTAAATGAAACTTTTATTTATTTTTTGCTGTTACTACAGCGATTGGATGCATTCCTTGGTTGGTCGGGCGGTGATAAATAACACCAAAGCGTAGATATATATTTGCTTTAGCATTATGTTTTTGCGTCGACGATATTATTTATATTGATTTTTAATATACATTTTAAAGCAATTAAACTTAAATGTGTAAAGTATTTTATCTGCGTTTGCGTGTGTTTTTACTTGTGAAAATCTGACGAACGATTTATTTATTAAAACTAATTAATATTTATTTAATCGAGATCGTTTTTTAGTAAACGAATACCTTGTTGCTTTTAGATTCTCATACGTCAAGTTTATGTAAAAAAAAAGGTGAAATATAGAAAATTTTGTATGCATGTTTATTTTTAAGGATCTTCGGATAAAAAAAAATTGTTTTAAAAGATTCTTTTATCGGACTAAAAATATTGATTGTCCGGTGGTTAAATTGGCCTAATTTAATTGCTAATACATTTACATTATCCCGAGAGACGGTTCTTCGGTTTGAGTTGATTTTACCGTTTAACTTGTCTTTTCCTAATAACATCTGATTAGTGTATTACTTACTGACATAAAAATACGACTCATACCTCCCCACCTCCAGCAGGAGTCTAATTTGCGGACGATTTGCAGTCCACGTGGGCACTTTAATGCGCCAACCGGACGATTTCGGGGACGGACGTGACTGTACATTAGAAACATTGTACCGGTTCTTAGGAAACAAATACCTGTTGTTGAAGAAAAGCAATTTTTTACAGCATACATTAAACCAGGGACTATTAGTCTTGGACTGTTAATCAATTTTTTCTATTTTTGGTAAAAATCTCCCTGGAGTTTGTGAGCGACATGGTCGCCCGATGCCGAGGTCCGAAAGAACAGAGTCCCTGAGCTTTCCTCTAGGTTTTTCTCCTACAGTAGATCGTACTTGCCTCACATCGTTTACTCTTCCCGATCCAGTCATGAAGATGCCGTTACCTGTAGTTGTGCATCCTCGGTGTTATCCGGTGTAGAAGGCTGTTGGATCTATCTAGAGATACTGCCTTTCCTATTCGAAGACTTTAAAATTAGCATAACCACTGAAATACTTCTCTCGGGTAAAGCTTTTTAACCGTATGTAAATAACGACTTCTAATTAAAATGGAAAAATCCAACGTCCATGACCTGTATTAAATTTATCTATCATGAGAAATATTTGTGAAAATCACATCTTTTAGAATACTTTTAGTAAAGCTTATTCAATTAGTTAAAAAGTATAAAAAATCACACTTTTAAATTGTACCCAAAAAAAATATCAACCTGATGAAGACTCAAAGAACTTATCCGTAAATCCAAATTTAAAATGTATTTTAGATATTGTTTTCACTAATTTTTAGTCTTTCCTGTATAAAAAATATGAATAGTTTTTATGTTTACCACGCCAAAAATACTGCAAAATCAGCTTGGTAATAGTTTTGAATTAACACTGTAATGTTGTTTAAATTATAGTCAGAATTTGATGAATCATAAACCCGCAACCTTTGGTTGGGATCAATAGTAACATTTAACAAAAAAAAAATTAATAAATAAATAAAACCGTAGTTATTTTCTGAAGATTTATGTAACTTTAACTACCAAAACTTATTTTATCAGTTAGGAAACATTCATGCAGTTCCAGTTTCCATATTGCTTTCTGTTTTTATTTATTTGTGGATATTAGTTTGAAAAAACGTTGTTTATAATTTAGTTTATTTTAATTTTTAAAGCTGGAATTTTTTTTTAACTCATCTTGAATGGGTAGATTATAAAATATTAATGTTTCTCGGTAGGTTTTTCAGCACATTTTCTATATTTAAATAAACTTTTTTATAAAATTTATCAGATATTGCATGATTTCTGACATAAGTAAATTGAGAAAGTCAATATGGATTGATATCTTGTAATATAATTACAAGTTAAGGTGCAACAAAGATGTCAGTATAGGATTACAATATCTAATGTGCAAGTTTCATTAAAATTTGGCTATTTATGGATGGTGTACTTATGTAGAAAAACGAATGTAAATCTATGTACTTGTATTTGTTCTACACAAGTATAATATCATTTTGTAATACTAAGTTTTACAATACAATACGTTTTACAAGTATTATATGATGATCAAGTAATAAATATATTCTTTAAGTTATATAAAAAACTTCTGTTTATGTATGAAGATAAAAACAATTTTTTTTTTCAGGACATGGACCTAATCGAAGTCTTGTGGAAGCAGGATGTAGATTTGGGTCTTGTTACTACTACCAGTTTCGATTCTTTGACCCAGGATGAAAATTTTGCTTGCTTAAAATCACCTCCTGCATCTTCTGTTAGCGATGAAAAACTTAAAAAGGTAAAACATTCTTTTAACTGCGGTTTATTATGTTGTGGGTTTTTTTGGTGTTGATCTGTTTGAAAATTTTTGTGTGCAATTTAAAAAATCTTCTTCCAAGTTTCTTACCAATGTTTTTATTAATTAAATAATGTTGTATATACATAATTAAACATTTTTTTAAAGCGTGTAATCAGCTAATGTTAGTTTGTGGAGACATAAATTTCTTCACTAAATATCAGGGTTATTTATTTTAGTTCAGATATTTACCATTTGCTTTTAACCATATTTTTCTTACTTTTAACATTTTAATTCTGGTGTCATATAATTCTACTGTTTTATTGTACAAAAAAGTATATTAATTCTTTATTTTTCACTATTCATCACGCTAATTATTATGGTTGTAATTTATATAAACATCCAAGATAGAAGGTGGTAAAGTTGGTTTTTTAACAGAAATGATGTTCACTGAACAGCTAGTCCCAGTAGTAAAGAAAATACGATTAATTATATGACTGAACACCAATAGACTTTAAGCAGGTATGTGTAATAGTATATTTGGCTTGATTCACATTTTCCTTGATAAGCTTGCTGCAGAATGATTGTTATCCTTGAATATGGGCCTGCATTTTCGGGAGTGATCCGTATCCCATTTTCGATCACTTATTCAATTATGGCTTCTAACATATATGCTGCACTCAGCGGCTGATTGGAGAGGAAACTGTTGGAGAAAGATATAATGCCCAATGACCTTGTTACAGATTAAAAAAATTAGTACCTCTTGATTAAGTATATTGTTTTAAGATATGGAAGGAATTGTTCACTACTTCTTTATATGTGTCAGTCTATTATACCTTTATGATATAATTTAAACATTTTATTTAAATATAGGTCGATAAATTAGCCAAAGTTCTAAAAAGATTTATAATTCATAAATTGAAAAGAAGAATTATCAATTAAGAATGTCTTGAATAAAATTTTGAATGATTTTTCAACTACAATTTTTTACTCTAACAGAAGTATGTTAATTTAGTACTTTATGATGTATTATGATCGGGATATTTTCATTTACACACATGCGCACACCCCACACACAGACACACACATACACAGACACCTATTTTTTCATATTTAATTGAAATCTAAGGGTAGTTTACAAAAAAATCACATAAAATATGTGACTTTGATGAGACCGATAAATTGTGTGTTTAATTATTTTATTTTACAGCCTAGAACTTTTACTTAAATCATTTATAGAAATTGTTATTTTACCATGTATGTCAATAGCAAATGCAACCATTTATCTAGATATATTTGCTATAACCCACACAAATTTATTCCTAACATTTTCATTTAGTGTATCATTTTTTATTTGTATGTTAATTTTTTTTTTTTTTCTAATTCACTAATAAAGCTTGACTTTTCTTTATTCAGTACTAATCTTTTCCTACTTATAAAATCATATCCTTATTGTCAGCAGTGAGAGAAAGAAAGTTTTTCCTAGCAGATGATTGTTGTACCATCTATATGCACTATATTAATGTACTACTTGTTTCATTAATGAAAACCAGAAATAAAGTTGAAAATCTAGATTGTGATATACCTAGTTTCACTTTAAAAATGTCTGTTGTAAGGTCATTTTTAACACCTGTAAAACAATTTTTACTTAATGGGGGTCTTGCTGTTGTATAAATTTTTGAAAAACTGTTTCCTATGAAAGTTGTTATAAATTTCTCTAGGTTTATATTTTCATACTGCCTGATTATATACTGAAAATTATTTTTTGTTGAGTCCTCTTTAATTATTTTAAGTTAATACATGGCTAACATTTTAATCAGGGTGATCATCAGTTTATCTCTCAAGTTCATTAAAATCAGTTCTGCTCCTTGTGTGAAATGTGGATAAACAATTATAAATCAAGATAAGTAGGGGCCTTATTTTTTTGTTCAGTTTTATATGAAACACAAATATATCATGAAAAGAAGGTATTCTGACCCGTTTAGAGATAAACATTAATTTTAAATCTTACATATTTAATGATATTTGGATTATATAATTTTTATAAGTCCTTGGCAATAATTCAAATTTAATAGATAAGATAATGAAGTAAAGGAGTGTCTAACAATCAGTTGATTTTTTTTGTTCTCTTGTTACTGATGTAATTGGTTACAGAGTGATACAATTTTTTTATTGTAAAACTATTGTATTCTGTGGTTGAACTGTATTATGTTAATAAATAATTTGTTTAATAGAAAAAAAATTCAATTTACTTTTAATTTATCAGCTCATCTATTTTTTTTTAATTCTCTATTACGACATGTTATACTATAATACAGTATATTAAATTATTTGTAAGAGTAATCTATATAAATTCCCATGAGATATTTCATTTTGAATAATTAATTACATAGATCATTCAAATGTAACAACCAACATTATGTTTAGTGCATTTCTTCTAACTTTGTATCATTCAAATACTATAAATTGTGCAACGATTGAAATTTGTCAAAATGGCAAGAAAAATGTTTTTTAAAGCAGTAAACTCTCTAACAAAAGATACCTCTGTCTAACTGATGATCCTAAAACACACACACACACACACACACACACACACACACACACACACACACACACACACACACACACACACACACACACATACTTACACCAGAGAGAGATTATATAAAAGTGCAAGTCATTTTGCTGATAAATATCATCGGGGCTGCTTTCTTTAACTGATCGTAACGACAGTGACGGTGGCAGAACAGGTCACAGTATGTATATCTAAGGTGTAACATAACATGGAAATACATTTAAGATTCTTAAATTGCTGCCGCATAATTTAATATGAACATGAGTTTTACTTGTTAAACAACAACTGATTTGATAATTTGATTATGTAATCTTATTGAATTAAATGAAATGATGTTTAATATAATTGGTTCATATCTTAGTGTAATCTGTTTAAACTGATATCTCATATTAAGAGTCAAATCATGTTTTCTTTCTGCAGATGTATTTTTGTGTTTTCAACCTTATATTGGTACTTTGATTCTAAGATTTATAGTTTAATTTGTGATATATGTTTTATTTTGTTATCTTGTAAAAGTTAAACTTATCTATTACTAATATAATTTATTTAAGTATTTTTTCCATAATTATCAACATTTGTTTAACCTCTAGTGGGGTTCTGGGAAATGATTTATAGTTCTATTTGTTATTTCCTCTTACAACACATTTAAATCGGGTGAAGTGTTATGCCTTTAGGATCCTGTTGCTGTTCTCAACCACTTTCTAATTGTTGTAGGAAAAAAATTTTTTTGTTGTATTTTTTATACAGTCTGGTCAAAAAATTATTGATCATTTATATGCTGGCTCTCACCTGAGTAAAATTCTGTTTTCCCCCTAAGGGAATAATCGTGAGCAGAATGGGTCCTCAGAAGAAAACTTGAGTTTTCCGTTCCTTCTTTGAGATTTCTTTTTTTGGGTCAGGTTATCTGACCCAACATGTACAGCAATTGAGGACAATAAATTGTATTTTCTCATTACTCACCATTTTTGCTTATCCTTGATCCCTTCCTCCAAATTTTCAGTTCTATGTGTGTAGATTTGGATTCTGCTAGCTCTTTAGCATTAAGGAGCCTAGGACCTGTGGAACCAGTGCATCATTGTATTATTATGTGCACACCATCTGCAGATCAACTCAGGATTCAATTTCTTGTCAGGTTGCTCTCTCTCACTTAGTTTAGTGCCTTAAGTATTTTTTGGGCTTTTAATCCCTCCTAAAATACAAAATACAATCAAAAAATGTCAAAATTGTTGATTAACATTTTCAGTATTTTAATTAAAAACACTTGGTCAGTTTGCATATCACCTGTATTTTAATGGACTTTACTTGATAAGCAGCTATATATTTGGCTAAATGAAGAAGTCAACCGGACTATTTTACTCTTCACTTGCCTAGTAATCCTGGTATGAGAGTTTGTTATTCTTAAGCATAACTGTTCATTTTTGTCACTAACATGTGACTTGTCAGATTACGCACAACTATTACAGTTATGGCTCTAAAAATATACAAACACAAAATTAAATTGTATGTATTAGTACCCAAAGTTTATTATTTTTATCAATTGAAATCTTAGTCAAAAAGAAAATTATGATTCATATTCTATGATTTGACGAAAAACTGATTGTTTTCTATTTACAGTGGACTAACTAACAATTTTTGCTAAGTGAAGTTTGTTTGGAGTGGTGGTACAAGCTGTTAACATTAATTAATTGTTAAATAAACATTTAGCAGTTTTCCTTACATTAGCCATTTAAATTTCTTTAATTTAAATTTAAAATTCCCAAATTCACTCTGTTTTCATTGTTCTTTGATATATGTTTCTGTGTCTGCCGACAAGTAGTGCACCGCATCCTTGCAGATTGTGTCTGTTGTGCGGTATTGCATCACAAATTTGAGCTGGGGGCTAGCATACGATCTATTCTAAGGGATAATGAAACGAAGTTATCTTATGTTTTATGATTCCTTTTATATTAATATATATAATATAAGGCCGTCCATTTACATTCAATTATTTGAATTACTGTGTTTCAGCTATTTATACCATTTGCCGTAAAGCAAATGGTAATTTTATTATCTTAATCAGAATATAGCATGATATATCTTTGTGTTTTTTTTTGATCTTACCATATGCTACAGGTGTTTTCATTTCAAGATTTATTTTAATTGTTTTTAAAGATGTTTTTGTTTTTAATTAATTTTTAACATTTTTTTTTAAACACATACATTGTATTTGGACGATGTTAACAACAAAGATTTTTACCTAGAAAAAAAAGAAAAAAAGCAGCAAGATTCTTTCAGCAACTAGAAATTCTTGTATTAGAATTAAAATTGTTAAAAAATTGTAATTTTAAATTATTAAATTATTTTTGTTTTATTCAGAATTGTTAATTGGAATTATAATCCCAAATAATAACACTTGGAATGTACAGATTAGCATAGAATCTAAGAAATAATTGAATGTATGTATTTGCAAATACATATGATATATTTTTCTAAAGCTTCAAACATATAAAGCTTTGGAAATTATTTTAGTTAGTGTATGGCCAGTAATATTAAATAAAATGTTTAATAAGTAAACAGATATGATGTAAATATTTTGAACAAAAAGGGTAAATAATTTGCTCTTTATGTGATAGTTAAAAAGTCTTTGGTCTTTACGTTATATTTGGTGTGTTTACATTGTGTTTGGTGCCATAACTATAATTGTTGGGGTTTAGGAGAATGACGTGAGATGCCAGTCAACCCTTAAAGGGAAACAGCCATGTTTGGTATATCTCTTATGGCTTACTAGGTAAAACGATAAAAGTGGAATCATGTAATGTTGCTTTTTTTGCAGAGATGAATATATACTGTTGCACACAAGCCAGAATGGCTAGCCACCAAACTGTATTGTTATATTTATTCAGTCAACAATTGATATTTTCAGAATGTTCTCTGTAGGGGCTGATTAAATATTGACCATTATTACTCTCAGAGAAAGTAACTTATTAGTGCCGTTCATACCTTAGATGTTTTATTGTACCAAAGCCATAAGAAAGTTTGGAATGAATAATGTTAAGAACAATATAACATACCCTTTCTATGGGGAACAATTTATTATATACATAATATTATTAGTATATAGTATAAGAACTATCATTTTGAATTATTGTCTGTCATAACTACAGTTTACTCATAATTTATTCATTTTTCCTTACATCTGTTAGAATATTGTGTTATGAGTAGTCTGTACCTAATTATAAATTATTTGTGTGTTGTTTTACAGCCATACGATGCCACTGATCAGAGTCCTACAAGATCTGTTGTAAAAGAAGAAGAAGAGATTGATCCATGGGCTGGGCTGGCATACACAATTGATTTGGAAACAGGTTAGTCATTTACTTTCTAATAAATATTCATAAAAAAATTTCTTTTCCTTTATTGGAATGTTTATTGTGCTTTTTTAAATTAAAATGCATTTGATGCACATTCTAATAAGTATTTATGCAGTTTTCACCGGGATATAAGTAAATTTAAAAATATATATATATATGTTAATTCTCACAGTTAATATCATATTTATACGTGTGTGCACCTAGAATCACACTGAACATGTATTTAACATCTTGTGTGTGTGTATGTGCATATATATATATATATATGCTATAATTACATTCTATTTGTATGGATTTGTACAGGTTACCATAACATATTGAAGGATTTTATTATTCATTATTGTGATACTATTTGCATTTAAAATCTTACTTGATGATTGTGCTTTTGTCAATTGGGAGTTTTAAGTACCATATTCGAATGTACAATGTAATGTAATTCATACTGTATTTATTTCTTCAATTTTATGTTATATATTTTTCTTTCGTTTTAATTCTAGTTTTATGCTTTGCTTTAATATTCTACAAGATATGTTTTTTTATTGATGCTCTTTGAATTATTGGTTGCAGTAACTTGTTGACTTTAGGAGGTAAGTTATTTTTATTAAATTTAACAAGATAGTTGTCCAATATAAGGATAGCAAATATTTAAAAAAATTGCAAACTTTTGCTGTATCTAGCTTTTGGGTCATAAGGTAATTATTTTTCTTCTTGGGAACAATTTTGTCCTGGAAATTTTAAGCCGCTTAGACCGATTGTAGACTCAGCCCATATAACCTGATACACATCTGAAATTGATTGTGATAAGGCAGGAAAAATGGAATTAATCCAGTAAATATAAATTAGAGATTCAAGTTGATATCTGCAATATTCAAAACAAAACAAAAAAAAAATTGCTTGTCAATAGTTATTTTACATTCAGCACTTCTTTACAATTTGATAGTACATTTTTCCATAGAACAGAAGAATTTTATGACAGACATCAGTTAAATTACATGCGTGAAGTTGTTGCCAGCCATTTCAATGTTTGATTTAAGAAAAATAATTTAAAGTAATTCTAAATTATTCATTACTACAGCTGAACTTTGTTTCTATTCACAAGTGTTGATATATTTCAGTGCAACTTCTCTGCAAATCTTCTCCATGAGCGGACGTATTGAAACAGCATGACACACATCTTTGTCGTGGTGTTCACATAACCTAAATGAAGTATCAAGTTTAAATTTTAATTTTGAATTCATAGTTTTGATTGAACAATCGGTTTCAGAGATTGCAGATTATATCTTTTGATATATTTCTTGTAAAATTTCATAATCATTTATACTTGATAACTTAATATTAAAACTCTATCTTAAATTTTAACACATTAATGATCAAAGGTTCATTCATAGACATTTCAAATTCATAATTAGGTAAAATATTATATATGAGTACATTGTAGCTAGAATGTGTAACATTGTTTTCAAAAGTGTTCACATGTGACTATACTGAGTACAGATAGAGTAAGAAGTAATTTCATATCTATAGACTGTTATCGATTTGTTTTTGCTTTATTTATCAAATATAAATTATTTGTCAAATTACTGACATATTTTGGGAGAACACAAATTCCTTTGGGAAAAATATTGTTTTAATTAAAACCAATTTTTTCTTGTTATCGCATGCAGGTTGTACTATCAAAAAAGAAATTTATCTTTGAACTTTAGTCCTATGTAAGATAATAATTTTCTTTCAAATAAAGGTGTGTATACATTCAGATGAAAAAATATTAGAAATAATTAAATTTTTAAGATAATAAATAATGTAAATGTAAAAATTAAGCATATAACTGGGTATAAACCAGGTTTCAAAACCTAAATATAAACTGGTTACTTAAAAAATAAATTGAATAGATACATTGGAAGTTCTTTAAAAATAATTTATAATTTGAAATTTTTACTGAAAAAGGTAATAGAAAAAACTTGCCATGAATAAATTAAATTAATAAATATGGTTCAATATTGGATTTTATATAATATTAAAAAAATTATAATTTTCTTGGATTTGAGTAATTCTTAGTCTTTTGTATATGGGCAACACTCAGTTTATGCCAATATGATAAATATCTACTTTTCATGATGCTTCTGTAAATGTCAAATCTGCAGAATCTTACAAAAAAAATTATTTTTAGTTAATTTTTCTTTTTTCACATAATTTTTTATTTTGATGAATATGTTAATTTTATCTTCTAAATATTGACTGGAATTTAAGGTTTTTCTGTGGTCAGGTGATTTGTTAATTTTAATCATCGCTTATTCTTACATAATGCATTGTAATGATGAAAAGATTCTATTAGATGGAGTTTTAAGTTATTTTTTATTGTTTTAATAGAGTTTAAAAATTATCTCTGGATATTTATTATAATTGGCTGTGTGCATACGATTTAAACGATGATATTTTTGTATTTATTTATTTCATCGATTGAATGAAAACAGATACATGTAAATTACGGCACTAGTAGTCACGTTTATGGTGGTAGCACTGGGCTCTGACAGCAGCAGGAGAACCGTCATAAATGTCGGTCGGATTGAGATTTAACTAACAATTGTTAGGGCGAATCGTGACGCTCATTGTTGTTGCCCGCCAGACATCATTACTCATAAAGACCACTGTGCCGTACGCTGTGCACTATACTACCAATCCATTCCATATTTTTCCGACTGACGCCATTGTGTTATGATTACGAGCAACTCTCTGTAGGCATATGTACCATTAATCTTATTCCATTCCTCTCTCTTTTTTGACTTGACAGACAATGAGGGGATACAACATGGCTCTGTTTAGACTCCAGCATATATGTATGTACTGTAACAAAAGGGAGGGGAAAACTGTCTGCCATTTTGTGTGTGTGTGTTTATATATATATTTTTTTTTTACATAAATACATATTTTTTTCATATAAAAATATATAACATATGTGTATATATATTTTAGAAAGGTTTGTATACCTGCATAAATAAATAAATAACCAGGTTTTTCAATCAGTTATATGTGTTTTTTTTTTTTTTGTAATCCTGGTTAAATTGATCTAGAAGAAAAAGTTGAGAGTAAAATTTTATATGAAAAACACAATACATGAAGCATATAAGATTTAAAATTAAGAGAATAGTCTGGAACAGAAAGAAATGAGCAATGGTGTCAGACCGATTAATGATCAAAATAACTTCTTTTTTTTTCTTTTATCATTAAAGATCTACGACTAAAATCATGATCAGCAGTAATGAGTAATTTACACTGTTGGACGTATTTTAATTTAATGTAACTAATGAAATCTATGAAACTTTAAATTTAGGCTATCTTTTTGTAATTAAATTTGAAATAGTTATATATTTAGATATGAAAAAAGTATTTATTTTAATTTTTTTACTGTGTTCTTATTTGCTCAGTTACTGTGAACAGCATCTGTTGTCTTGGAAAATAAGAAAATTTTGTGGCTGAATCTTCCAAAAAAGTAAATAAAAACAATAGGTCTATAGTTTACTTAGTTGGAATGAAGGAAAGTGAGAGAAGGACTTATTAAAAGGGAGTGCAAAGGGTAAAAGTGCAAAAGAAACTAGGATTTTAAATATACTTATAAAAAAGATAATTGAAGAGTTTTTTTTTTGTAGTTGTTTTTGAGATTTAATACAAAGCCTGAAATGTGGAAAGGTGTATCAAACCAGTCAGGCGATAAACAGAAAATTTTAACTATTTATTCCTTTTTCCTTTTTTTTACCCACGACAGAAGGGAAATGGTATATGTGTGTGAGGCAAAAATTTGTTTTGTTGTGTGTGTATGTGTGTGTGTGTTTTGCCATTTTCCTCAAAAATTACTGGACCAATTTTGATGCAGTTTTTTGCATTACATAGGTATCACTTCAGCGCAGGTTGTTAGACTTGTTTTACGGTTATAGGCCACCAGGGGATATTGCAGTAGATGAGTTTCTCTAAAACGGCTGGGCCGATTTGGATGCAGTTTTTTGCATTATGTAGATATAACCTCAGAGAGGTTCTAACATTAGTTTTACACCACAAAGAGGCGCTGTTGTAGATATGTTTCTTCAAAAGAGCTTTGTGGCTATTTAAAAATGCTATATTTTATCACTTGTATGCAAAAATAATTGCAGTTAGATGTGTTTTCTAGTTGTAGCATAGTAGATGTAGTGATAACATTTTTATTTTTTTGCTCGGTACTATTTACTGTCGTCATAAAGTTAGCTATATGTTCATTTATGTTCTTGTTTAGATGAGTCATTAAATTTGTTCAATCTAATTTTGTTTATTTATGAGGAAAAAATAAAATAAAAGGAGTAAAAGATCTTGAAAGACAGAAGGCAGCCTCAATGAATCTATACATGTTTTAAGACCTGACATTGAAAGGGGGTACAAATTATTAGAAAATTATGTTTCAAAATTTTCTGTGTAGTTATGTATAGTTTAAAGGAAATAAACTGTTTAAGAGTAGCTGAATCGTTGTCTAAGATAATTTAAAAAAAAATATTTCTACTTGGTTGTACATAATTTCCCGTTTCGCTTTTATTTTAAGAAAATTATGCATGTGATTATTGTAAATTTCATTTTGTTGCTGTAATCCCTGAATAATTAAACTGTTATAATTAACTGACCCTTTTCTATACATCGATTGTCATTACAAATTAAATTAGCATCTGCTGAAATCTAAATTTTCTATTTGTGTAACAAAAGAACAGTATAATGTTATCTCGCATTTTGATGTAAAAAGTTAAAGGGATTCAACATTTTTTAAAGTTAAATATTTAAAAAAATGTTCCTCTTTTCAATAAACACCTATATTTCTACAATATATCAAGAAATTGGACCTGAATTTACAAATGTATTAATGTATTTTATTTTAACTTTAGTACTTTAAATTTATTAATTAATTAAACAATTTCTGCTGTTAAGTTAGCAATCGATGGGAACACAATAGAGGAGAACTTTTAGAGGAAAACCAGTATTCTACAACCGGTATATGATTTCCTTAGATGTATTGTATTTACATATTTCAAACCAGTTATAGTTAGAAGTACGGCATGTCCCTAAAAGAATCATCAGATTTAAAAATGTCATAACTATTTAGTTTTTAATCCATTTGATAGAGTAAAGTACTTTTAGAAAGAGGGAGTTTCATGCCATTGCCGCTAGGTAGCACCAGAACATTCACTTCAGTGTCACAGAAAATGTCTCCACAACAGAAATCATTTTGTGTTCATTGCTTTGTGCAGTGTGAGTCTGTAATTACTATTCAGTATGATTTCCATAGTGAATATGGTGCTGAACCTCCAACTGCTCAGAGCATTAGGCGATGGTATAGTTAGTTTAAAGATATTTGTTGTCTGTGTAAGGGGAAATCAAGTGGTCGATCCCATTAGTCAGATGAAGATGTGGAGCACATCTGTCAGAATTTTCATGTAGCCTCTGAAAATCAGCTCACCATGCCGGTAGAGAAGTAAACATTCTCACAATGTCTATCTGGCATGTTTTGCTCATGTTTGCTTATGAAATTATATAGGATTCAGTTACTGCAAGCTCTTTTTAAACATGATAAACAACGACGTGTGGAGTTTTGTGAATTCATCCTTAACAAGGTGGCAGAAGATAACGATTTTGTAACACGGGAAGTTAAACCATCACAGTGTTACAATATGGGGTACAAAGAAGCCACATGAATTTATACACCATTAGAGAAACTCTCTCACAGTTAATGTTTTTTGTGCAATTACTTGAGAAAAGGTGTATGGTTTTTTTTAGAGAACATTGTTATGGGAACAATGTATTGAATAGCTTGAAAACTGCCTTTTCCCTTAGTTAGAGGCCAGTATGGAAGATTTCTAGCAGGATGGAGCAACCTTGCTGGAGTCTGTGCGTGCGAGAAGTTTTGAATGATAAGTTTTCTCAACAATGGATCGACCATACGGGACCTAATGATTCACTTTTACATCACTGGCCTCCAAGATTGCCAGACCTCACTGCACAAAATTTTTACTTGTGGGGTTTTGTAAAAGGTTATGTCTGTATGCCTCCCGTTCCAGCTACAATGGTCAAACTGCATAACAGCAGCCATAGCAGCAGTGAATAGATTCCTGAGATGTAGGACGAATTCGACTGCTGTGTGGATTATGGTGTGCATCCCAAGGGGGCATATTGAGCACCTATTACTTGATATGTAAAAATTCATTCATTCATTGTGTTCTGCCAATGCTGAACAGGTCTTGCCATGGCTGCTCTCCACTTGTTGCTGTCCTGTGCATATTTTTTTGTTTCCGTATATTTTCCTCTTTCCATTTACCAATTCTTCAACTGCATCTGTTAGTAAGCACTTTTCCTCATACAATGTTCAAGCCACAGTACCTGCTTAAAATGGTATTTAACATATTCCTTTCCTCTTCTATTCTTCTCAACATCTCATTTGTTACTCTATCCTGCCAACAGACATTTACCATTTTATGCCACACCCACATGTCTGCACCATAAATCATAACACTCCAAACAAGACATCTTGCCAATCTCTTGCGCAAATTTAAATTTAATTTCCCACATAGTAAACTCCTTTTCCTACTAAATGCCTCCTTACCCATTGCCATTCTCCTATTGATTTCTGTGGTACTAAGATCTTCCGTTATGAAGCTACCCAAGAACTTAAATTTCACCACCTGCTCTAGTTTTCATCTTTGCCACCAAATATCATACATTTAGGTTTCTTTTTATTTATTTTCATCCCTAGATTTTGACAAGCCTTATTTAGATTGTTAAGCATTTCATTTTGTTACACTTACTACCAGCACCACCATGTCATCAGAAAATCATGTACATTCTATTCCTCTACCACTTATTGCCACCCCTCTGTTACCCTTCAAACCATCGTTGATGATTTCTTCTACATAAATTATATTGAATACTGTAGGTGGTATGCAACATCCTTATCAACACCCCCTTCCTATTTCTATATTTTACATTGTCTCACTCACTTCCTATTCTTACTTTTATTTTCTGGTTCACATTCACCTCTTTCATAAGTCCTATCTTTCCAATCAATTCCTTTCTTATTCAAAATTATCATTAATTTAACCCATCTTACCCTATCAAAAGCTTTCGCAAGCTTTCTCAATGCAACATATTGTCTTCTTCTCTCTTCTATATAGTTTGCCCTAATAATTAAAAGCAGTCCTACAGCCTTCCTAGTTCCAACTCCCCTTCTAATACCATATTGTTCTTCTGCAATATTTTCATCCAATTTATTCTACACCTCCTGTTCAGAATTCTTAGTAAGACTTTTGCTTCATGCAAAATTAGGCTAATAGTCCAGTATTCTTCACACTTTCTAGCATTAAATTTATTTGGTAATGGCACCATTATTGTATCCAGAAAGTCCTTAAGTCATCGACCCTCATCATATATTTTATTGTACAGATCCAACAATAGAATTTCTCCACTCTCTCCAAGAGTTTTAAACAACTCAATCGGCAATTCATCACATCGTCCAGTTTTTCCATTAGCCATTGCTTTCATGTCCATCTTACTTTACATTTTAATACATTATAACCCTTGTGAACTTCATGAACTTTGTTTTCCTCTTTTATTTCTAGATCTACTTCCCTTGACCTATCATTCAGTGTGTATAAATCCATGATGTATTCTTCCTGTATCTTTTTCACTTTATTCCTCTCAGTTTCTATGTCCTTATTCTTTGACTTGATCTGATACACTGTACAACTTTTTCCATTTTTCTTGAATATCATTTCTGCAGCTTCTTTGTACATTATATCGTATATTACTTCTTTTTCTTGTTTTTCTATTGTAGCACACTTTTCCTGTAACCACTTTTCTCTTGCTATCTCAGTTTTTCTTCTTAATTCATTATTAAGCTTTCTATAGTTCCTTTTACCTTCCTCTACCCAAACATTTTTCCATTTTCTCCTTTCATTCATTTTTTCTATCATTTCTCCACTGACACATTCCTTCCATATTCTTTCTCTGTTCTTAATTACTATAGTTTCCTCAGCTGCTTCTTTTTTACTGTTTTTAATATTTAACCAATGATCACTCAGATTATTTGGCTCCCCTCCTGTTCTTCTTTTTCCAGTATGCTATTTTGCATCTTTGTTTCTTAGTTTTTTAAATCATAGGTACTCCGTTTCTGACCAACCTTTATTTTCTTGAGCTTCAAGTTGATTTTTGCTATTACTAAGTTGTGATCAGAGTTTATATCTGCACCTGGGTAAGCTTTTGCATTTTTCATACAGTTCCTATACCTTTGTTGCATGAACATGTAATCAGTTTGATACTTCTCTCCATCCAATCTCGACACCCATGTATATCTCCTTCTTTTATGATTTTCAAACATTGTGTTTCCCACTACCATACCATTTTACATGCAGAACTCAACTAACTTCTCTCCTCTTTTGTTTCTATTACCTGAACCATATTTTCTTATTATCTTGCCTTGTTGTCCTTCACCAACATCATCAATGTTGTCCTTCAGCATTCCAGTCTCCCATCATCAATACACATGCCATTTTCCTTTCTTTCTCTAGTAATACAAGAGAGAGGCTTTTTGAGATGCATCCCAAATCTTACATCCCAATATGTAAAATCTTCATGAAAAAACCTTTAATAAAAAATTAATCTTAAAGTTTTTGTATTCAGTATTTTTCAAAATATAAACAATTAAAATATGATGATTCTTTTAGGGACATGCTGTGTATAAAGAGTTTGTTTTATAGTATGTGAATGACATATTTTAAAGATATTGGAAACCTGATAATCCGAAATTGATGGATTCCTAATTTGTGAGAGTTTGGATTAACTAGAAATATTTTTAATTTAATATATTGAATTTTATTATGGTTCATCATTCAAATTTCTATCCACTTCAGATTAAAACTTTTAATTCAGCATTTTATGTAGGTTAATCTGGGCCATAATATTAATGGGAAATTAGATGGCTCTTTTTTCAGAAAATGCATTTTCTACTCTCTGGATGTGTTACATCGAGCTAAATTTAATTAATTAAATAAGTGTAAACTGCTAATGAGGGAGGGAGGTATTTTTTATTTTTCATTTGTTATTTTTCTTATGAATAACCTTCTTAGAAATTTTGTATGATCATCTTGGACCGGTCCAGATTTCCTAAAATCTGGATTTGTATTCTGTGAGTAATTTTTAATTAAATTTCTATGTATAATTTAATATTATTGTAAAATTTTATTCTACTCATCTTTCATTATTAAAAATAAAATCCTTATTACTAAAATATTAATTTAATTATGGTTTTAATTAATAATGTTGGATAATTTTTTTTTTAATGATTCCTATTAGTTATTATTAGGTTTCGTAATTTGTTTTCTGCATGTGCAAATAAGTTTTTATTGCCTCAGGTTGGTATAATACCAGTTATTAAGAGTCAAGGTGATATATGTGTTATATTGTGATAATAGTTAATGATGAATATTGCCAATATTGAAATACATATTGTTAAGTGTTATACTGATTGCTAAAAGATTAAAGTCTCATCATATAAAAAAAAAATGTTTAATAGTGTCATCTTAATTTTTTATAATTTAATTCAAGGGTAAAAAAGGATATTAGTTGATTCTGTTCATGTTGAAAAGTTATTGACAACTAAAAAAGCAGCTTTTTAAAAAAAATTATGAATGTAATTTTTGCTGATAAAAGCTAATATACAGTTAGTTACATAGTGTTGATAATGCAAAAGAACTAAAAATTTTATTGTTATTAAATAATACCTTGATATACGTTCTGTTAAAAAAATGAATTATTTATATTGTATAGATTTATTTAGTTATTTTGACATGGAGTGAAAAATTGAACTGAACAAATAATATAAACTATAATGAAACCATAAGTGTGTAGAATATTGTAACTGGTAATTAAAATTAAAAGTTTTCAATTTTTAATAGTTTTTCCAGTTACATATTTGAATTTTGAAATTATATTTCCTCAAGAGAATATTTGTTGTTCGTTGCAACAAATGACAAATAAATATAAACTAAGGTTTAAAATGAAATGTAAAAGAAAGAAGAATAATGCCTTAATAAATATTAGAATCTAATATTGTATTCCATAAATCAAATAATGTATTATTTATGTTGTAAGATCAGTTAAAAATGATAGTCTTTATATAGAAAAGGAATTATTACTTGCAAACATGGATTTTGTGAGTAGAAAAAGAAAGAGATATTTAAATATTGAGTGTATTATTTTGTGACAGCAAAGCATATACAAATAAACAATAAAAAAACAGATAATATTGACTGTTGAAAATAAAATGTGTTAATAATGTTCAAAACTATTAGATTTTAAGAAAAATTGGGGTAGACAAAATCTGTGGAAAATTTGTCTACGGTGCATAGGGTTAATTTTGAATGAGAACTAAACAAGATGAAATACTGTAGGAGGAGATTCATTTTCTTCTACAGTCTTATATTTTGGTTAGAATACATATAAAGCAAATAGTAATACTTAAAATATAAAAAATGTATGAAAGTTCAAAATAGAAAGGAATGAAAAATGCACTGAACCAGTTTTATGAATAATGATGGAAGAATTGTTTGGTTAGATTATGGTTGTAATCAAGTAGGGTATTGTCGATGTCAGAGTAAACCGTAGCAAAATGATTTTAAAAAGTATAGCAGACGAATCCATTTCAGGAAATGAATCGCCTTCGCAGATGCCGATACCCCTGGTGCATTTTGATGTTGATGTTTGTTTTCCCTCAAAAGATTTCCTGCTAGTATATATTACCAAGGGGGTCTGATTGGCTGTCGGTCCACGATCTGAGTCATTGACTAATGATATCGTGTGTCAAATCCACTTATGATTGATGTTCATAACTCTTCTGGGGATCGTAAACATTTTACCTGACAAACACAATCTTCGTTGTATCATATCCTGCACTGTTGCCCTCTTCTTAGTTACTTAACTGTCACGCATTCATATTTCATTTCTCATTAAAATGTTATCTGTATCTAGATATGAATATGAACAATATGTCGCTTTATTTTCATGTTTTTATTTACTTATATATTTTTAATTTTATTTTAGTGTATTGCATTAATTCATTTTTTTATTTATCATCCTAGTAATATTGATATTAATATTATCACAAGATATTTTTAGTATTTCATTTGATGTACATTTATTCTATCTACTATCAGTAAAATTTTAAAATTTTGTTTCTTTTTTATATTTGTCTGCGTTCAGAGAACTCTTTATTATAGCAATTCTTTTTTCAATTTTCTTCATAAACTCTACTTATTGTTTTACAAGTTTAGCTTACTTGATCTTGCCAAATGTTTTATACTTAATTTTTTTTTTAACTTTTAAAGATTAGTTTTTATTTATCAAATGAGAGTAGCAGAATTTTATATAATTTTTTTTTTAATTTTCTTAATCATACCAACAGTATAAAATGTTGATTTCAGTTAAAACTATTTATACTTATTTTGCAGATATTGGAGTGGTTGCTCAATCTATATCAGTATTTAGACAGGATAAGTTAAAATCTATAAAAAAAACATACAGAGGATTATGAAGATTTACATCTGAAATTGTTTATGTATTGAACTCTAAGCTTCACAACTAAAAATGTGTGTGCAGTTAACTTATTTAACTTTTCCTTTTTTTTTAAATTTTTTAAGTTTACATTTTTGAGAGTCCGTGTTATGCTTTTTATATAATTAAGTAACCTGTTTGAGAAGCTTTTTTTTAGTTCATAAATGTTAATTTTCCAACATTAAAGATTATGAAAACTGTTCTTATGTGTTATTATCTCAGAACTTTGGTTCTTTCACCTGGCTTTTACTGCAGTGATATTTTTAGCAATATACTCTTACATAATGAATTATGAAATGTTTTTGTCAAATTATAGAGAAACATAGACATAAATAACAGATCGCTTCTCTGAAGAATTGGCTTGTATTAATTAATAATATTTCAGATGTGTTTGTGAGATGAGCATCAGATAAAATGTCACCTCGGTCTAAATAGTTCATGAAATCTAGCCCAGACAGTTTACATACATGCAACCAAGAAAGAGATCGTGACAAATTTCGTAAAATGAAGATTCTGAATCTCTACCACAAAAAATGTAAAAACCATTTATTTAGGAAAATCATGAAAATAAAATGTAGGTAATGCAATTTTTTGAATTTTACTTTTTCTGACTATTTCACCTCATTATTCAGTTGATTTGTATGTATAGAGTGATTTATCTGTTTAACTTGACTGTGTAGAATTCATGTAGACATTGTTGTGATTAAATTTTTTTCTGTATGTATCTTCATATTTAATGTAGTGCATTATAACAATAATAATAACATTTCATGAATTCATTAAAAATTCTTTATACATGTTTATTAATGATTCTTAAAAGGATTGATAAATGATTTTAAAATTTCGTCGTGTTTTAGTTTTGTTAGTTTAATCTAGGTATGTAATAGTAGTGTATATGTTAGTGGCTGTTGGGTTCACTGGTACTCATAAGTGTCAACACCTTGATGCTTTTAGAACAATCAAGTGTCTGCTGTCTAATTATAATAGTAGTAGTAGTAGTGTAGAAATAGTGGTGATGGTGATGGTGTCTAAAATTCTCAACACATAACAATAGTACTCTTAAATGTTACTTTTGACACTATTAAGTTGAAATGTTTTGTCCTAAAAAAACTACCTTTCTTGCCTCACTCAGTTTTATGTTTTTATTTACTCTACCTCTTTCATATTTCAAAATTTATCTTTCTTTTGATCTTATGTACACTCCAAACAAATATGTCTACACACACAGCACATGTGCACACACACACACACACACACACACACACACACACACACACACACACATATATATATATATATATATATATATATATATATATATATGTGTATATGTGTTAAATGTGTGTATAATGTTAAATGTTTATGATTCACAAATTAATGTGATAATAAAATTGTTTTATTTTAATATTTAATAATAGGAATAAACTATCTCAATATTAATGCTTGAGTTAGGGTTGTTTATAAACACCTTATTGCTTATTTTTTTTTTACACCAAAACCAACAATCAAATCTTAAATTTCTTATAATAACAAATTTTAAATATTAACAAAAACAATTATCAGACTTGAAGATGAAGATTATTTTATACTTGAAAATATGTGCAAGTTTAATCAAATTTTAGCCCCTCTGTTATAATCTTGTAAATAAAATCTGATACTGTGCACTATTATATTATTAGAAGTATTTTAATGAATTGTTTCATTTCCATATTTAATTAGCTTCGTATTTGGTAATTTAACACGTATCATGTAAGCATTAATATATGTTTGATAGAGGTAGAATGTGTAATTACCATTTTAAGTGATCATAAAAGAGGTTTTGGTTGGTATTTGTGGTAGAATGCCCTTCCCAAAGGCGATGGGAAAATAGTGTTGAGATTTTTTGTTTGTTAGTATGAAACTTCTGGGTAAAAGGAGTGGGGTAGTAGCATCTCCATCATGAGAAGTACTATTAATCCATTATAGAAGTTAACAAATATACTAACACGTTAAAAAAATGAATAATAATTATAAAGCTTTTGCCAACATAAATTCCAATGTAGTTCATTGAAACTGTAAAATTTATCTATTTACTTATCGTATTCCCTGGGACAATAACTTCGTTTACTTTAAGGGAAATGTAGGATTGAGGCTTGTTGTGAGATACTTTATTTTAAATTTCAAGTCAGTGGTACATAAGAAGGTGATGTTTGTATTATCTATGTTTAACCCCCCCTCCCTTTGGTCAGTTAAATTAATTACTTATGAGGCACTGTACATTGTAAAAATTTATTAAAAAATTCAATTAATTGATTTTTTAAAATCATTAAAACATGCTCACCATCCAGTTTTCTTTAAAAAAGATATTAAAAAAAATCCAGTACATTCATAAAAGATGTGCTAATGATGATGAAAAAACCAGAGCATTTTATTGGCATTTTGGTAAGAGTTCAGTATTTTATAAAATAACATTTTTTTCTGTAAAATATTTCTATAAATTACATGAGGAAACCTTTGGAAGAGATTTTAATTCATAGTTATGTATGTTTGATAAAGTAATAGAATATAAAAGTAAAAAGGGTTTCAGAGAAATTATGTAATTTTTTTTGTGAACTTTTGTTTTTTAAGCACATAAAAAACAGATACCACAATACATCATGCGGTACAAAACTTTTCATTAGAAAGTCTTTTCTGCTTTAAAATGAATTTTTATGCCTACATGAAATCATTACCTAAAAAACCTTTTAAAAACATTGTTAATTAGGATTCATAGTATATACACACTTTTTGCCACAAGTCTGATTGAACTATTCTATTTGTATACAATCAGTTTAGCTACCCCTGTCCATGACAAAGAGGTACCTGTTGTCTGGGTTAGCTAGGGATTGATGCATTATGTTCTATATCATAACTGGTTTTATGTAGATTCAGACCAGTTTCCCTTCAATTAGAAAATCATTACTATCTTGAAGTTATTCTAACCTTCATACATTTATTTAAGATCTTTTTTTTTCATAGAGACGGTTTTTGTGCTGTAGTCTAAAAATAAAATTGTAATATGAAATTACCTTGCCTTCTTAAAGTTGTTTAAACATAACTGTTTTGAAGAGAATTATTTTTTATAAAAAAAAAAAAATAAATTATAAATATTCCCTTCAGTAATTCAATCGAGGATTTTTTTCATAGTAGCAATAAATTTCCCCTTATTTACACTTCCAACAAATAGCTTTCTGTTAGAACATTACGTTAAGTTTAAAACATTAAGATTAGTAATTAATCTCTTATATTTTTATTTCCTTATAATTATATATACGATTTATAATAAATAAGTCTATTTTATAAAGGAAGAAGGATTATGTTCTTTTACATTTGAGTTATTTCAATGCCAAAGGAACTCCTGTTAAATGCCCAATTAGCAGTTGTATTGGAAAACAGTTCGTCGTTCTGTCAACAGTGATGATTCAACAAGGCTGTTAAAAGATAAATTGAGCTATCGGCGGCTACAGTTTTGTCTTGTCACCATGATTATCAGTAGTTTTAAATCTACTGTTAGTTATTTTTTTAACTTGTAAATGAGGAAAAATAAGGACAGATTAATGTTATTAAAAAAAAATGATCAACTAGTTTTTTTAAATTTTTATTTCTTTTACTATTGTTCCACTTCATGTTACTGAATTGATGATGTTGTTTTCTTTTCTCTTCTTTGTAATGTTTTCTGTTAATTATAACTGTTAATTAAGATTTAATAATGTTTTTATTTATGTCTTTTTTTTTATCTAATGAAAATTTTAATGATTTAAGTTTATCAGTGGTGTGTTGTAGGTACTGATTAACTGTAATGAGGTTTAAATTTTATAAAATTTTCAGGAACTTATTTTGTGTTGAAGTTTTATAAAACAAAAGTATAGTTTTCTTGGATTACAGTCGTATTCACTTAGAACATTTATGTCTGGCTGGTGATTCATGTTTTTTTTTAATTTTAAATTCTTTTTTACCGTTAAATAGTTGTATGATTGACTTAACTTGCATAACGTTTTTAATTTTTAGTTGGAAGAAATAATCAAAATTTATATTAATTATTCACGTAAATGTATTAATTTTTATAAGGGATTATCTGATCATTATTTTGTAAATTAACGGAGTTCATAAAAATTTATAAATATATAATTTCATACATATTTGCACAAAAAAGTAATTTAAATAAGTATTATTAAATGCTTTAACATTTCTATAGCTACACAGTGTGTCTGAAAAGTTCCTGAACTGAATTAAATAAAAATACAGATTTAAAGATGAACAAATTTACTCACATTGGTTCTTTACTTAGAACCCTTCGCTAGTTGTGCACTCGTTGCAGCACTGGTAGAGCCCATTAAATGCTTTAGAGAAATCACTTTGCGGGATTGCCTTCAACTGCTCAGTGCAAGCCCTTTGGATAGCCGGAATTTCGTCGAAAAAGTGGCCTATCATTTTCAACTTGAGGTTCAGGAACAGAAAATAGTCTGCTGGAGCCAAGTCAGGTGAATAGGGCGTGTGGGATAAGATGGTGATTTGATTTTCAATGTAATAACATGTTAAAATTGTTGCCTTGTGTGCCAAGGGATAGTGGTGCAAGAGATTCCAACTGCCCAGATCCTGGTATTTGGGCCGGATTTGCAACGCATCAGGCGTTTCATTACTTGCAAATAGAATTTAGAATTCAAGGTTTGACCGGTTGGGACAAATTCATGATGAATAATGCGATCGAAATCGTTTTCACTCTTGATTTTTGCTGCCTGACTTTCACCGATCTTTGTGTTCCAGAATTCACCCAAGCAGCAAATTGATACTTTGTTTGTGAAACATACATGAAGCACCAGCTTTCATCCCCAGTTACAATTGTTTGCAAACATTCGGGTCGCTATCAACAGTTTCAACAAAGTCTTGAGCACAAGAAATACGCACCTGTTTTTGTTCTTGGTCAAGAAGTGTGGAACGGCACGAGAACACACCTTTGGGCGGTTCATTTTTTCTGTTAGAATTGTATGTACCGCGTCTTTACCAATGTTTAGTTCTTCTGTTATGGCCCGAAGGGTAAGATGAGGTTTTTTGAGCAGAAGTGTGTGCACTTTCGCAATGTTTTTGTTGTGAACAGCTGTTGACGGCCTCCTGATTCGTTCGTTGTCATCCAGTGACTCTCTACTGTCTTTAAACTGTTTCCACCTTATGTATGTAGTAGTCCAAGATACAGCTTCATCACCGAATGCTTGCTGTATCATAGAATAAGTTTCAATGAAAGATTTTTGAAGTCTCAAAAATTGAGAATTTTGAAATAATAATGTATGTATTATTTTTATGAAATTTTTTAATGCTAAATAAGCTATGAAAAGACCACTTACTATTTTTTTTAAATATGTCATCATGTTTGTAATATTTCCAAAATCACAGACAGAATATTATGAATAAAAATTAAACCACTAAATTTACAATATGTTAATATGGAATACAAAATCATTAGTAAAGTAAGAAATGGTTATTACTAATCATCAGTTCATTGAATTGCATTAAAGAATACATTAAAAAAGAATAATGAAACCAGATTTCATAGTCAAACTTATTACCATGTATAAACAAATCTACTACAAATTTTAATTAATAATAAAAGTATACATGTAACTTTTTAAATATGTTTACAGCTATATACTTTGCCAAATTAAAAAAAATTTCAACCATTAAATACATTTAAAAATATACTCATAGACCAGTAATGTCGGAGCTAAAATGCTCCAAATTACTATCTTGACTGAAGACGTAATACGTCTTCAGTCAATATTAATTATTCTGTATTTGGATATAATTAAATTAGAACTGACAATTTACTTTGTTATTTGAAAATTGTCAAATTCATAGTCATGACCGGATAAAACTGGTTTAATAATTAGGGGGCCATCCAATAATTATGCTAGCATGATAGGTGAGAGAGTTTTAAGAAAATCCATTTTTGTGCAAGGGAGGAAGGCTTAAAACATTCTTTGTAACATTCCCAGAAGTAATTTAAATTACTCACGTTTTGTAAACCAGAATTAAAATAAAATGTCTTTTTAAACAATTCAAGCAAATTTTTTAATTTGATAGGTAAATTGTAACTAAAACATTAAAAAAGTACAAACTCATTTGGTTTGATTTAATCTTCGTTTACAGAATATGTATGTTTCTAACAGAAATGTGTAACCTTTTATATAATGCTGAAAAAATTAAAACCAATTTTGCTGTACACATATTTTTATTTAAAAAGTTAAGAAATAGCTTAGATGCATTTTATTAAAGAGTATCTGTGGTTTTTAATGATTGAGGGACATTTTTTAGGGCTTAAAAATATACTTATTATTTTTTAAAAATGTAATAAGTTTGCTGACATACTGGCATTGTCTCTTAGTTTTCATTTAAAATCTTTTGCGTATACATTTATTTATTTATAATCAGAGCAATAGCAGACGTATCTCTAATTACAGTTTCACTATGATAGATGAATTTTGTAGAATATGAAAAATGCCAAACCTGACTGGAATTTGAACCCAGAACCTTCCATTTATTGAAAGGCAGAGATGCTAGTACTCCACAATGTAGATTGGTGAAGCAGTGCTTCACCAACCAACAGCAGTGCTGTATATATATATATTTTGTTGGTGTACAAACAAGTGATGAATAATCTATTACAATTATTGTACTATTTATTTTCAAAAATGATAAAAAAATTAATCAAATTTTTTGTAGATTTAATTAATCGAAAATGAATATTTATGTATTTGATAATTATATTTGTTATTAAAATGTATTAGGAGGTTATTTAAAAACACATTTTAAGTTAATTTATTTTATTATTTATATGTTTTGAATATCAATGATTAAATCAATTGTAGGATGAAACAAAAACTCAGTAACAGCAAGTAATGAATGAGTCATGTAATATTACAGTAGACTTCAAGATACCGATCTAATTTTATTTAATATCTATACCTAGCCACATTACTTGTGTATAAAGTATCATTGTACATGTAGTCTCAGTATGTTTAGGGACCTCTCAGGAGGATGATGTATTAATTAGAAACTGATAACAAATGGTGGCCAAAAGGTTTACTAAATATCAATAGTGTTAAAATTTAACTGGTTTATATGTAAATTTAACCACTAATCACCCTTTATCACCAACCTTTTGATATGAAAGGTAGGTGATTAACCTCTGTTTCACAGGTAAACGTTTTATCATATTGAGGATTACTATTGAAAATTATTGTTGTCTATCAATAAATATTTGACAAACTATAATTTTGAAAATCATGTGCAAACTTTTGTAACACGATATTAAGTAGTGTAAGTACATAAATATACTCTATGATACCATATCTATTAAAGTATTAGTACTGTATTTTAACCCCTGAAGTTCAGTTAAAAATTAACATTTGCAAAAAAAAAACAACAATTGTGTAAATAAAAAGATGTTGTTAAAAGGTATATAAAAAAAATTTGAAAACAAGTAGTTATGTTTTGAGGAAAAAATTACTCAAAAACTTTATAAGAGTAAATAATTCTACACTTAATTTTATATACATTATTATTTAGAATTATTTTTTTATAAATATAAAAAAATTTTCAATTTAGTTGATCTTTTTAAATGAGTTAACTGTTTCTTTGTGGTTAAGTAATTGTATTCTATTCTTTCCATGAACTGTTATGTATTGTGTTTTTTGTTTAGTTATATAAATTGCCTAAACTGAACTGTATAATATTTCTTGTTATGCGTTTGGTCATGTTGATGTTATGTAAACTCTTCAAATATTAAGGTTAAATCTAATTATCTGTTTCCTTTTAGTATTTAGTATTTCAAAATTAATTTTAATGAAAAATGCTGTAGCTGAGATAGATGTGTTTATATGAATATATATGTTGTACATTTAGGATGGGAAAGATATGAAATTTCCTTTGTCTTTGTTATGTTGTGCGAGCGGGTAGGTGAGGTTAGATGCTGTCTCTGTTCCTTTTTACCTATTGGCCCCTGATGGAAACAATGCACCAATGAGGTGGAGAGGGGCTAGGGCTAGGGTCTAGGCCGGCAGCGCTCTTATGCTCTGAGCTAATGGATTCTTGTCTGAGTCGAGTAGGTGCCTCGCATTATATGATTAGAAAATTGGCCACCATTTATAATTCTCTCTTGGTTCAACTGTCAAGACCGAATCGTGGGGAGAGGAAGCACAACACGCCAGATGCAGAGAAAGAAGGGGAGAGAGGGCGGTGTTGTCGTTTCATCCGGTCATGCGATTCGGCAACAATGCTCTGACCGAAGTTTTCAGAGGGAGGGCTAAGAGGAGGTGGAGGAATCACGGGAACGGAACGGAACGAGCGAACACAGTACCTCGATTGAGTTTTTTCCCAGCGGTTTGATCATCATAGTCGAGCGGACTCGTAGCGGCCATGTTTATCCAGAGCGTTTTGGTGAGCATCGGCCGCGAGTGATCAGTGCCTTATCTTTATTTCTCGATGTTGTTTTAGTTTTGTCGTTGGAGGTGCACGATTTCATTTTGTGTGACATAACATTTATTTACGTTTACATATCGGATCACGGTTCTGAGTGTTATTGTTGTTTGTGAACATTAGGATATTATTCTTATCTCGATAGAGTCATCAAAGTCAAAAATGTCTTTTTGTATCTGAAGCGGTCAACTTCTCTTTTTTGATGTTTAATTGTCTTCCTTACATATAAAGAGGTATGAATACAAAAAAAATCAAACGAATATATTCTTTATTTAGTTTATATTGTGTAGGTTAAGAAAGAATAACATATAAGATGAAATATGAAATTTAGTATGACTGTGCATTTTTACAAAATGTTATTATTAGTGTTATGGTATATATATATATATATATTTTTTTTTTTTTTTTTGAATAATGTAAAGTTAAGGAGAAAGGTAAGAGGTGTGGGTCATAATGTAGAACAGAAAATGTGGTCCACATATATTGAACCTTTGATCAGGTTGCTATTTCTTTCTTAATAGATTTTTGTACAGGTAGAAAAATGACCCCAGTCAAGAGGAGACTAAAAACCCCCCTTGAACTTTCATCATCATAGTAGCAGATTTTACATTAATCATATTTCATTATAATGTAGTGTATCTTTTAGTATAATGATGTATTTTTGCAGGATACATTTGTCCCCATTTCTGTTCTTAAATCAGGTAAAAATAACCCGTTATTCATATTTTATTTTATTAATGATTGTTAACATTTTGTAAAGTTTTTCACAGCCATTCATTCATGTAGAATATATTTTTGTATGAAGGAATTCATAAATTCTGACTTTCTTATTGGTAGCTGATGACATGTGTGAACCATTCAAAATGTAGAAACTATAAAATAACAAGTTTAAATGAACATTTTATGTTTTATATACATATATATATATATATATTATATTTGTAAAATTTTATTCAATATGTATGTACTAAATGTATGTACTAAATCTTCAAAAATAGAATTATATATTTTTTTAAAGTTAATTATAATCAGCATTGTTCTTACACTTTTAAGTATAATTTCATTATATTTTTTTTTATGTTACCTTTATGTATTAAAGATGAAATAGTTAATTCAAAGTATTGGATAATTAGATAAATAAAATATTTATAATGAATAATTTAATATTTTTCTATTAAATGGTTAATAGAATTGAAAATAGTAAAAAAGTGGCATTAAACCACCAGTCCAGGCAATTTATTACGGTAGAAATAGAAAAATACCATTATATCAGAGGCTCAGTCCTTAGTATCATTGACTCCTAAACTGAAAGTCCTGGAATCAATTATCGATGATAACGATCTTCATTTTTATGGTGAAATAAAACTACATTTTGAAGTTTTTTTATTTAAAATAATTGGTTCATTATTGTTTTTATTTTATTTTGAGACTTTATAATTCTAATAGATCTTAACTTTTATTTGAGAAATAATGTACGGCTGGCTAGCTTCTTAATTTTTAAATAAATATTCATTCTTTTATACTTAGTTGTTTATTTTCCGTGTAAATTTTGAGAAAATTGGTATATGTTAATAATTAATAAGCATTTCTACCTCTTTTTTTTTTGTATTGCTAGTGGTAATCATATGATACAGTTATTAATACAATTTCAAATTGTTATTAGCACATAAATATACTGTAAAAAAGTGAAAACTTATTTTTGTTACTGATTGTGTGCTGATGAAAATTTTCAGCCTGAAGCCAAGGAATAAACATCACACCTTTACATGTATTATTGTTTGTTCACTAACTTAGCTATCAAAGTGACTTGATTGTTTTTTTTTAGTTTTTTTATCGATACAAGAAAAGTAAATATTGTTTTTGTGGTAGATTTTTATAATTTTATTGCAGTCTAGAGTAGTTTATATGAACAGAGAGGTACATTATTTTAGATTTAGTGTTGGCTAGAATTTAATTTTTAATAACTGCATTAGCAAATTGGCAGTCAGTTAATATCAAACCCCCCTTGCATTCATTTGTCTAATGAGATTAATACATATTTGAACTTTTTACAGTTTTGCTAATAAAAAATAAATAATTTTTCATTCTTAAAGTGTTGAAATTATCGTGAGATCATATTCATTATATTAATGTTGAAATTATAATGTGAAGTGTAAATTATTTTGTATAACTTCAAAAATTGCAAATAACTTTATTTGTTTATAGTAAAAAAAAAAATAATATTATCTTTAAGTTTATACAATGTTAAATATTCTCATATTTATGAACTATCAAAGCAGAAAAAAGTTTGATAGAATTAATTTATAAGGAAAATATTAGTGCTGAATAAAGAAGACCATCAAATCATTCACGGTCATTTATTCCTAAAAGAAATAACAATATTAACTCATATTAAACTATGTAACCAAACTATTTTTATTTTACATGACAATATAATTTTTCAACCTAAAAGAAAGGATCTAATTACATATTAGTTTTCTGTTTCTCATAAATTATAGTGATTTAAAATAAGTTTGGATTAATTTATTTAAAATTAAATTATAAGATGTTCTTTTACAGAAATAATATTATTACTCAGTTGATGGTTTTTAAATAATAATTACTAATAGGATAAACCAAAATTTTATGCCTATTTCTTTTAACATGTACATAAGTTAGTAATGAAATATTTTGATTAACACCTTTAAAAGTTTTATTTTTACTGTATATAGATTTTATTTATTATATTGACATTGTTACATCACTGTTACTTATATTCTGTAAAATAAATATTTTTATTTATTTATATGTAAATACTTTTTTTCTATTTTACTTCATAATGAACATCTGATGAAGGATATTTCTCTTGAACCTTCTGGGCAAATATTGAAGCATCTTTTTGGTTATCCATACTTACCTGTACTTCCTGATGTGATCTGTATACAATGTAATTAACATCTGAATAAAATATTTATGTTCTAAATTAAATTTGATTTAACTTTATAATTTTAACAGAGAGTATATATTTCATTAAAATTAACAAAAATTTACCTTAAAACTATTTTTATTACTATCATTTTCTTTAAAATCTCTTCTATCATTAAAACTATTAAACTGACTATTTATTTTTAGCTTCACGAATGAGAAATGGTACATTTAAGTGTTTTAATAATAAAAAAAATATTCTGATAAGAGCATGGAATACATTAATGAATCCCTTGAAGTAAATTTGAATTTAATGCCTTGAAGTTAATGTATTTTATTAAAATTAAGGAAACCATAGTTAAAGTTTAGTTAGAATTACTTTAAGGGTTTGTTTTTTAATGGAACAATAAAACTGTTAATAGATTATTACTAGGAAAAAAATAATTAGTAATTTAATATTAATTCAATCATTACTAAACCTCTAATGTACTTTAGACATAGTAGTGGTTGGTTGCATTAAAAGGTCGATGTAAAAATTTGAAACTATTTCAATCTTGATATAATAATTTAGTTTGTGTTGCAAGATAAAAAACATTTTCTTTTGTTCAAAAAGGTTAGGTATAATGAAGCAGTTATTAAAAAAATTGAAAACATTCCGAAACAGTTAAAAATATAAATATCTGAAACTAGATCAATTGTTATAAACAGTTTTCATTCAGAAGAATTGGTAAAACTTAATATAAAACAAGATACTGCAAAAAGAGAATTTCTACTTTTTACAAAAAAATGATATGACGAATATCTTTACAGTTACAAATAATAATATTACTTCACTTGTGACTGTCTAAAATGATAATTTAGTATTGCTTTGAAGTTAAGTTGTTTTTAGAATTCTATAAACATAGAGATTATTTTATAAGCATGGCATTGGGTTTATTTATGTAACTAATGTAGATATTTTTTATATGGTTATTAATTCTTTTGTTTTTCTTTTCCTAATTTCTTGCACCTATATAATAATCTTTTAACAAATGAAATATTCTTTATTTAAATTTTTATTTTTTGTAAATAATTTCTTAACATTTAACCTTTTTGATTTTTTTTTCATAAAAGTTGGCGATTAAAAAAGTGTAATTATTTTTATTAAATTTTAAAAAATTTCAAAATTACATGACATGTATGTCATTAGATTTTTTTCTGTATTTACCTGGCATCAATTACTATGGTCATTATCCACTGAGACATTCACACCTGCACTGAAACTGCATGCAGCTTGTAAAGCAGTACTGATATATGGGAGCTGGTTCATTGAACATAGCTCTAGCTGTTGGAATTTTATTTATTTACTTACTTCAAGCTCTTCATTTTCCAGAATTCTAATACTCCTGAGATGTTTCATCAGATCACATAGGATCCAAATTTACCATTTTATCCAGGAAAATATTATTAAATATTGGTTATTCAGTATTACTTGTTAGTTTTTCTAAGTATTAAATAATTGAAATAAAATTGTAAGTTAAATTTCTCATATTGTTCTATGTTATTAATTCAGTTTTTTATTAAAAATGCTATTTTTATAATTTAACAACTTATACAGGTACACCCAGTACTTGGAATAATTGTTGCAGTTGCCTGTGGTTTCCAATTCAACAAAGTAGCATTAAATACATGTAAATTTTTAAAATAGGATACAATCCAATTGATCAATATTGGATTTTTAGTATATGCTGGAGTTTCACTTATAGTATCTCTTCTTTTGTTCCCAGTACCTTTTTATTGACTATTATTCTTGTATTTGCTTCATCCATCATATTCTTGTCTTCTAGAACTGCTCACATGTTTTGAGTTTTTATCGGAATGTGTCTGTGTTAGTGTGATTCTATTTTTACTTCTTTTAGATTTTCTTTAATCTGTTTGAATCACTTGGTGGTGGCCTTTCTGTTGTTTTCTTTCCTTGGTTAGACAATTTTTTTTTTATTTACGTTAAAAAAAACTTTAAGTTGAATTTCTCTTTCTTTAAGTTTTTTTAAAAAATATTAGATTTTTAACACTTACATTACAGGCAGTTATGGTAACAAAGATTATAGGAAAACTAACTATTTTTCATTTTAAAGGGCTCATCATCATGCTAGTGAATGCATAAATCATACCTACATTTTGATCAAAGAAAATTAAATTGAAGATGATGTTACAAATTATTAACTAAATATTTATTGCATTAAAAAATAATTATTCTATTATAAAAAAATATATATATAAATTTGAAATTATAATTTAAATTTTTCTCTTAAAATTAACTTAGGCTAAGAAGTGGGTTACTTAAAAATAACTTATTTTGCTGTAATATGAACCTATAGCATGATGAGATGCTTTTTTGTCTTTATCATTTGATTGGTTTTATCCAGCTCTTCAATCTTCCCTTTCTAGTGCTAGTCATTTCATTTTGGTATGCCCCTACATTCTGCATCCCTAACAATTTGTTTTCCATATTCCAAACATTGCCTGCCTGCACAATTTTATAAGATTAGATGCTATTGCATGACAAGCACTTTTTTCATATTATTATTTATTTATGTTTTGTAATTGTTTCTTATAATTACGTATAAATTCTATCTATTAAATAAAATTGTAAATAGATCTTTAATTGTAATTTAAATCTATTAATGTTGTAATTCCTTTAAATCATCGTCCAAATAAAACAATTTAAAATAGGCCTGTTGCTTGAAACATATTATATTCTCTACTTCATAGGAATTTTTTTGTTTTTTATAATAGAGTATAACCAAAAGTGTAGAAACTCAAAAAGTGTTTCACAAAAATTTTTAAATGTCAATCTGTCAGAACTGCATTTTTTAGCACCTGTTTGATATCTAGCAGCCCTATTTTAATTTGTTTAAATTTTTTATTTCTTTTTCTTTTTTTTTACAAATCAAAAATAATTATGTTATATTTATAATGTATAAATACATATGACTATGTTATAAAAGAATTGTGTAGTTGCTGCTTGCATTATTTCATTAAAAATTGGGGATATGTAAATCATTTTGGAGCTGAATTTAATTAATTATTCATACATATGGCCTCACATTTCTAAATTAAATTTCATTATTCATAAGAAATACTATTTCAGATGTCGATCTAAATTTAAAACAAATTAATTTTATTTATATCAGTTAGCTGTACGTGGTCATGACCTCATTACTGCCAATGTCTCCCACTAATTTAATGTTATCTTGGTTATTATTAAATATATCATGAAATTTATCTAGTTTATGTATGTGTTTTTCTTTCAAATGTATAGCAGCTTACCTCCTTAAACATTGATTAAACATTCTTATTATGATAATTTTCACTGACTTCATTAAAATTAAATAATAAAACCATATAGTGGAATTGCTACAAAAATGTTACATATATATATAAATAATCTTTTAATCTTATAATCTTTTTTCATTCTGTGATGTAATAATTTTTAAGAGATCTATGCTTCAAAATAAGTTTTATTTTTGTAAGTTGTATTAAAAACATTTAAAATTTTTAGAGATATATTTACCATCTTGGTCACCGATACAAAAAATATTTGTGTGATATTTTATCAGCGACTGAAATGGCACTTAAACTTCTTTATAATTTTTAAATTGTGCTATTAAATATACAAAAAAAGATTTTTTATGAAGCAGATTTTTGAAAAATACTAAAAACATGGCAGAAAAGGTTTTTACTTTCTTGTATGAAGTTAAGGAAGAATTATGATCGTGAAAAATTTTGGTTTTCTGATTTCAACGGAAATATCCATTTTGATCATCCCTGAATCGATTTTGACTGGTTTTGGCACGACGTCTGTACATATATTGAATCTTGCATAACTCAAAAACGGTTAGTTGACATTTTGGATTTAGGACTGTTGTAACATCAAGTTGTGCACCTCCTTTTTTGATTGCAATTGACTTGACCAACAATGTCCAAAAACATCCAAAAACCAAAACATTTGGTTTTTTAACTTTTTCTTACCTGCAGTAATAAGTCATCATTGAGAGTTTTTCAATAATATATCACAAGAGTTACTTATTAGGTAGATTTCATAAGAAGCTACCTATCGTAATGGGGGATACCATGATTCGACTTCCGGAAAATTTCAACATATCTTCACGTTTAATATCCCCCAGACCCTAAACCACCGTCAGTTCAAAAGTTTATATATATAAATATATATTTATTTCACTTTCTTGTAGACACGATAACTGCTGTAATTTTGTGCCAAAATTCGACAACAGGGGTGGAAATGGGAGTGCTTTTTTGAAAAAACAAAATATCGCTATAACTTTCTTATTAAATAAAATATCAAATTTGTTTAAAGTTCATACCATTCTTTGGATAAGGGCCTAAAACTTATCTAAGTAAAGTTTTTGATATCACCAACCATTGGCCCAGGGGGTGGGAAAAATGGTGTTTTGAAGACAAAAAAAAAGTCATACCTCCCTTGATCATTAATCCTCTAAACATTATCTAAAACTTTTGTGTGAAACAATTTTTGATATGACCAACCCTTACGGCAAGAAATGACCAACATTTTGCTGGAGTTGTAAGAAGATGGGGTTTGTCGTATGCTAAATACGTGAAAACCTTTTTTCACATGCAACCATTGCTGTATTGAGTAAATTTGAATTTTCTTAACTTTAAGGTGAAAATTTTTTGTATCCCCTACTTAGCACTGGTGAAATCTACCTCCTCTTCCGGCGTGCTGAAACGGATTTTTTTCATTGGTTCCAGAGTTATAGCCAAATAAAATTTTAATTAATGACATATTTTGAACTTAGAAGTTCAAAATATGTTTTGAACATCAGTTTGAATCAGACTTCTCCTTTTTTTTTTAAATTGAAATATATTGATTTACTAATAATTATTAATTAACCTAAATTAATTAATTTAATAAGTATTTTTTTAGACCATTATGTCTAAAAAAATGTCTTTATAGATGGTAACTTAATGGTTCTTCAATATCTCTAAAATCTCAGGTAGTTGACCCCCGGAAATGAAATGGTCTTAAAGTTTAAGGATGAAAATACAAAGTCAAAATCATGTGTAATATTTAATAAACCAATTCATGTTGATAATTGAAGTTAATGAACATGTTGGTTACAACCTCATCCTGCTTATACTTCTCTTACAAAAATATTTATTTTTTTTTAAATTTATTACCCTAAAATCATCTTTTATTATTTTATGAATTTTTATAGAAGATGAAATTTTTTTATGAAAATTTATTTTACATTGCTTTGGTCACCTATCGAAAAATTAAAGAATTTTACTTCTGTGTAGTTAATTTGCCTATTCTACTTTCTTGTATGAAGTAAAGGAAGTATTATTGTGATTGCAAAAAATATTGGTTTTCAGATTTCAATGGAAATATCCATCCCTTTTGACCATTCCTGTTGTTTGCAACAGTTCTTTGTACCATATTACCTTCGAATGAGTTAAAAAAGTTTGTTCCTGTTACCAGTATTGTGTGGATCAAGATCATGTAAAAATAATTATTGTACTTTTTATTTGAATAAATTTGGAATTACTATCGCATATGTTGTAATCTATATACCAATGCATAAGTGATGTCTTTGTTTACTGATATTTTTCTGCTCAGTCATCTTCTGCGATTCTGTGAAGGATTGGTCATATCTTTGTATTTTGGGACAGAAGGCTCAGAGTTCAGCCACACTCTGGTATGGTGGCTGAACATTACAAAATTTTCATAATTTATATTCCCATTAACATCAGGAACAGTATCTGGACATAAAAATCATATTAAATTCCACCAGTCTTATTCAAGAAAAAAGTTTTAAAAATGGATGTAAAAATTGTTATTTGTAAACTTAAACATGTCAAGCTACATAAAATGAAACTTTATAATTTGTTAAAAGTTCCTTTAAGTTAAAATTGTAAAAAGATTGTTAAAAAAATAGTGTACAATAATATTTTTTTAAATAGTTAAAAAATTGTAAAAAAATTTTGAAATTGAAATTTAAAAAAATTGTAAATGTTAGAACAATTAAGGTATTAAAATGTGCAGCATATTAAATGCGTAAAATACCATGAAGCAACCTGTTTTTATTTTTACAAATTTAATTAGTGGATTTATTTCTGTTAACAATATTTTAAGTGTATTGTAAAAAACAGAGTAATTAAAACTAGTTATGTTGTGTTTACCATTTTTCTAAATCTTTAGAACTTGCTTCTTTAATTCAGTTGATTTTATTTTTTGGAGAAAGCTTTTGAGTGTAAACATATTTTATTTTTAGTGATTGAATTTGTAGGAACAATAAATTAATACTACAGCAAATAGACTACTAACATTTTCTTACTAGAATTTTTAATAATTACTTTAAAAAAGATACCTGTCATTGTTCGTTTCAGTCTCTAACATAAAAATCTGAGTAATGGGTTTTACTGTTTTGCACTAGAGGTAGAGTTTACTTTGTAATACTACTTGTGCTGGATTTTCCTGTGCAGACTCGGTTGAGTATTTATCTTTTGTACTTTTATTGAAACTTATGTAAATTTAGGAGTGTTCCTTTCAATATCATCATGTTCAAATTTATCATTCTTTTCAATCTGTATAAAATTTACATGAAAATAGTTGCATTTTTTCTCCCTTTTTGTTATTTATAAATATTACATTTCCTTCATTTTTATATTTTTATTTTATTTACACTGTGTAACATTCCATTTTTATCATTTTATGAATAGATTGCATTTTATTTTACCTTTTTTCATGTTTTTCATTTGAATTTGTCTTGTTGTACTGTCTGACTTTGAGGTATTTTATTATCATTCAGTTTTATACAGTTAGTTATAATTACATTTTTTTGTTACTATTATATTCTTTGTTATCTGTACATTATTTTTTTAAATTTAATACCTCGTTATTTAATCTAAACAGATCATTTATGGTCATTGAATATTGATGAATGGAGTTTTTGTCAGTCGGTGAAATTATAAATTCTTTGTTAATGGCTATTTAGCATTTATGTTTCATTGATGTTAATCAATTAGATTATAAAAAAATATTTATTCTTTTATTTACATTTAAATTAATTTGTTAAAAATAATTTTTTTTTTTTTTTTTTTGTCTTCAGTCATTTGACTGGTTTGATGCAGCTCTCCAAGATTCCCTATCTAGTGCTAGTCGTTTCATTTCAGTATACCCTCTACATCCTACATCCCCAACAATTTGTTTTACATACTCCAAACGTGGCCTGCCTACACAATTTTTCCCTTCTACCTGTCCTTCCAATATTAAAGCGATTATTCCAGGATGCCTTAGTATGTGGCCTATAAGTCTGTCTCTTCTTTTAACTATATTTTTCCAAATGCTTCTTTCTTCATCTATTTGCCGCAATACCTCTTCATTTGTCACTTTATCCACCCATCTGATTTTTAACATTCTCCTATAGCACCACATTTCAAAAGCTTCTAGTCTTTTCTTCTCAGATACTCCGATTGTCCAAGTTTCATTTCCATATAAAGCGACACTCCAAACATACACTTTCAAAAATTTTTTCCTGACATTTAAATTAATTTTTGATGTAAACAAATTATGTTTCTTATTGAAGGCTCGTTTAGCTTGTGCTATTCGGCATTTTATATCGCTCCTGTTTCGTCCATCTTTAGTAATTTTACTTCCCAAATAACAAAATTCTTCTACCTCCATAATCTTTTCTCCTCCTATTTTCACATTCAGTGGTCCATCTTTGTTATTTCTACTACATTTCATTACTTTTGTTTTGTTCTTGTTTATTTTCATGCTATAGTTCTTGCGTAGGACTTCATCTATGCCGTTCATTGTTTCTTCTAAATCCTTTTTACTCTCGGCTAGAATTACTATATCATCAGCAAATCGTAGCATCTTTATCTTTTCACCTTGTACTGTTACTCCGTTGCCTGTGGTTTCCAATTCAACAAAGTAGCATTAAATACATGTAAATTTTTAAAATAGGATACAATCCAATTGATCAATATTGGATTTTTAGTATATGCTGGAGTTTCACTTATAGTATCTCTTCTTTTGTTCCCAGTACCTTTTTATTGACTATTATTCTTGTATTTGCTTCATCCATCATATTCTTGTCTTCTAGAACTGCTCACATGTTTTGAGTTTTTATCGGAATGTGTCTGTGTTAGTGTGATTCTATTTTTACTTCTTTTAGATTTTCTTTAATCTGTTTGAATCACTTGGTGGTGGCCTTTCTGTTGTTTTCTTTCCTTGGTTAGACAATTTTTTTTTTATTTACGTTAAAAAAAACTTTAAGTTGAATTTCTCTTTCTTTAAGTTTTTTTAAAAAATATTAGATTTTTAACACTTACATTACAGGCAGTTATGGTAACAAAGATTATAGGAAAACTAACTATTTTTCATTTTAAAGGGCTCATCATCATGCTAGTGAATGCATAAATCATACCTACATTTTGATCAAAGAAAATTAAATTGAAGATGATGTTACAAATTATTAACTAAATATTTATTGCATTAAAAAATAATTATTCTATTATAAAAAAATATATATATAAATTTGAAATTATAATTTAAATTTTTCTCTTAAAATTAACTTAGGCTAAGAAGTGGGTTACTTAAAAATAACTTATTTTGCTGTAATATGAACCTATAGCATGATGAGATGCTTTTTTGTCTTTATCATTTGATTGGTTTTATCCAGCTCTTCAATCTTCCCTTTCTAGTGCTAGTCATTTCATTTTGGTATGCCCCTACATTCTGCATCCCTAACAATTTGTTTTCCATATTCCAAACATTGCCTGCCTGCACAATTTTATAAGATTAGATGCTATTGCATGACAAGCACTTTTTTCATATTATTATTTATTTATGTTTTGTAATTGTTTCTTATAATTACGTATAAATTCTATCTATTAAATAAAATTGTAAATAGATCTTTAATTGTAATTTAAATCTATTAATGTTGTAATTCCTTTAAATCATCGTCCAAATAAAACAATTTAAAATAGGCCTGTTGCTTGAAACATATTATATTCTCTACTTCATAGGAATTTTTTTGTTTTTTATAATAGAGTATAACCAAAAGTGTAGAAACTCAAAAAGTGTTTCACAAAAATTTTTAAATGTCAATCTGTCAGAACTGCATTTTTTAGCACCTGTTTGATATCTAGCAGCCCTATTTTAATTTGTTTAAATTTTTTATTTCTTTTTCTTTTTTTTTACAAATCAAAAATAATTATGTTATATTTATAATGTATAAATACATATGACTATGTTATAAAAGAATTGTGTAGTTGCTGCTTGCATTATTTCATTAAAAATTGGGGATATGTAAATCATTTTGGAGCTGAATTTAATTAATTATTCATACATATGGCCTCACATTTCTAAATTAAATTTCATTATTCATAAGAAATACTATTTCAGATGTCGATCTAAATTTAAAACAAATTAATTTTATTTATATCAGTTAGCTGTACGTGGTCATGACCTCATTACTGCCAATGTCTCCCACTAATTTAATGTTATCTTGGTTATTATTAAATATATCATGAAATTTATCTAGTTTATGTATGTGTTTTTCTTTCAAATGTATAGCAGCTTACCTCCTTAAACATTGATTAAACATTCTTATTATGATAATTTTCACTGACTTCATTAAAATTAAATAATAAAACCATATAGTGGAATTGCTACAAAAATGTTACATATATATATAAATAATCTTTTAATCTTATAATCTTTTTTCATTCTGTGATGTAATAATTTTTAAGAGATCTATGCTTCAAAATAAGTTTTATTTTTGTAAGTTGTATTAAAAACATTTAAAATTTTTAGAGATATATTTACCATCTTGGTCACCGATACAAAAAATATTTGTGTGATATTTTATCAGCGACTGAAATGGCACTTAAACTTCTTTATAATTTTTAAATTGTGCTATTAAATATACAAAAAAAGATTTTTTATGAAGCAGATTTTTGAAAAATACTAAAAACATGGCAGAAAAGGTTTTTACTTTCTTGTATGAAGTTAAGGAAGAATTATGATCGTGAAAAATTTTGGTTTTCTGATTTCAACGGAAATATCCATTTTGATCATCCCTGAATCGATTTTGACTGGTTTTGGCACGACGTCTGTACATATATTGAATCTTGCATAACTCAAAAACGGTTAGTTGACATTTTGGATTTAGGACTGTTGTAACATCAAGTTGTGCACCTCCTTTTTTGATTGCAATTGACTTGACCAACAATGTCCAAAAACATCCAAAAACCAAAACATTTGGTTTTTTAACTTTTTCTTACCTGCAGTAATAAGTCATCATTGAGAGTTTTTCAATAATATATCACAAGAGTTACTTATTAGGTAGATTTCATAAGAAGCTACCTATCGTAATGGGGGATACCATGATTCGACTTCCGGAAAATTTCAACATATCTTCACGTTTAATATCCCCCAGACCCTAAACCACCGTCAGTTCAAAAGTTTATATATATAAATATATATTTATTTCACTTTCTTGTAGACACGATAACTGCTGTAATTTTGTGCCAAAATTCGACAACAGGGGTGGAAATGGGAGTGCTTTTTTGAAAAAACAAAATATCGCTATAACTTTCTTATTAAATAAAATATCAAATTTGTTTAAAGTTCATACCATTCTTTGGATAAGGGCCTAAAACTTATCTAAGTAAAGTTTTTGATATCACCAACCATTGGCCCAGGGGGTGGGAAAAATGGTGTTTTGAAGACAAAAAAAAAGTCATACCTCCCTTGATCATTAATCCTCTAAACATTATCTAAAACTTTTGTGTGAAACAATTTTTGATATGACCAACCCTTACGGCAAGAAATGACCAACATTTTGCTGGAGTTGTAAGAAGATGGGGTTTGTCGTATGCTAAATACGTGAAAACCTTTTTTCACATGCAACCATTGCTGTATTGAGTAAATTTGAATTTTCTTAACTTTAAGGTGAAAATTTTTTGTATCCCCTACTTAGCACTGGTGAAATCTACCTCCTCTTCCGGCGTGCTGAAACGGATTTTTTTCATTGGTTCCAGAGTTATAGCCAAATAAAATTTTAATTAATGACATATTTTGAACTTAGAAGTTCAAAATATGTTTTGAACATCAGTTTGAATCAGACTTCTCCTTTTTTTTTTAAATTGAAATATATTGATTTACTAATAATTATTAATTAACCTAAATTAATTAATTTAATAAGTATTTTTTTAGACCATTATGTCTAAAAAAATGTCTTTATAGATGGTAACTTAATGGTTCTTCAATATCTCTAAAATCTCAGGTAGTTGACCCCCGGAAATGAAATGGTCTTAAAGTTTAAGGATGAAAATACAAAGTCAAAATCATGTGTAATATTTAATAAACCAATTCATGTTGATAATTGAAGTTAATGAACATGTTGGTTACAACCTCATCCTGCTTATACTTCTCTTACAAAAATATTTATTTTTTTTTAAATTTATTACCCTAAAATCATCTTTTATTATTTTATGAATTTTTATAGAAGATGAAATTTTTTTATGAAAATTTATTTTACATTGCTTTGGTCACCTATCGAAAAATTAAAGAATTTTACTTCTGTGTAGTTAATTTGCCTATTCTACTTTCTTGTATGAAGTAAAGGAAGTATTATTGTGATTGCAAAAAATATTGGTTTTCAGATTTCAATGGAAATATCCATCCCTTTTGACCATTCCTGTTGTTTGCAACAGTTCTTTGTACCATATTACCTTCGAATGAGTTAAAAAAGTTTGTTCCTGTTACCAGTATTGTGTGGATCAAGATCATGTAAAAATAATTATTGTACTTTTTATTTGAATAAATTTGGAATTACTATCGCATATGTTGTAATCTATATACCAATGCATAAGTGATGTCTTTGTTTACTGATATTTTTCTGCTCAGTCATCTTCTGCGATTCTGTGAAGGATTGGTCATATCTTTGTATTTTGGGACAGAAGGCTCAGAGTTCAGCCACACTCTGGTATGGTGGCTGAACATTACAAAATTTTCATAATTTATATTCCCATTAACATCAGGAACAGTATCTGGACATAAAAATCATATTAAATTCCACCAGTCTTATTCAAGAAAAAAGTTTTAAAAATGGATGTAAAAATTGTTATTTGTAAACTTAAACATGTCAAGCTACATAAAATGAAACTTTATAATTTGTTAAAAGTTCCTTTAAGTTAAAATTGTAAAAAGATTGTTAAAAAAATAGTGTACAATAATATTTTTTTAAATAGTTAAAAAATTGTAAAAAAATTTTGAAATTGAAATTTAAAAAAATTGTAAATGTTAGAACAATTAAGGTATTAAAATGTGCAGCATATTAAATGCGTAAAATACCATGAAGCAACCTGTTTTTATTTTTACAAATTTAATTAGTGGATTTATTTCTGTTAACAATATTTTAAGTGTATTGTAAAAAACAGAGTAATTAAAACTAGTTATGTTGTGTTTACCATTTTTCTAAATCTTTAGAACTTGCTTCTTTAATTCAGTTGATTTTATTTTTTGGAGAAAGCTTTTGAGTGTAAACATATTTTATTTTTAGTGATTGAATTTGTAGGAACAATAAATTAATACTACAGCAAATAGACTACTAACATTTTCTTACTAGAATTTTTAATAATTACTTTAAAAAAGATACCTGTCATTGTTCGTTTCAGTCTCTAACATAAAAATCTGAGTAATGGGTTTTACTGTTTTGCACTAGAGGTAGAGTTTACTTTGTAATACTACTTGTGCTGGATTTTCCTGTGCAGACTCGGTTGAGTATTTATCTTTTGTACTTTTATTGAAACTTATGTAAATTTAGGAGTGTTCCTTTCAATATCATCATGTTCAAATTTATCATTCTTTTCAATCTGTATAAAATTTACATGAAAATAGTTGCATTTTTTCTCCCTTTTTGTTATTTATAAATATTACATTTCCTTCATTTTTATATTTTTATTTTATTTACACTGTGTAACATTCCATTTTTATCATTTTATGAATAGATTGCATTTTATTTTACCTTTTTTCATGTTTTTCATTTGAATTTGTCTTGTTGTACTGTCTGACTTTGAGGTATTTTATTATCATTCAGTTTTATACAGTTAGTTATAATTACATTTTTTTGTTACTATTATATTCTTTGTTATCTGTACATTATTTTTTTAAATTTAATACCTCGTTATTTAATCTAAACAGATCATTTATGGTCATTGAATATTGATGAATGGAGTTTTTGTCAGTCGGTGAAATTATAAATTCTTTGTTAATGGCTATTTAGCATTTATGTTTCATTGATGTTAATCAATTAGATTATAAAAAAATATTTATTCTTTTATTTACATTTAAATTAATTTGTTAAAAATAATTTTTTTTTTTTTTTTTTTGTCTTCAGTCATTTGACTGGTTTGATGCAGCTCTCCAAGATTCCCTATCTAGTGCTAGTCGTTTCATTTCAGTATACCCTCTACATCCTACATCCCCAACAATTTGTTTTACATACTCCAAACGTGGCCTGCCTACACAATTTTTCCCTTCTACCTGTCCTTCCAATATTAAAGCGATTATTCCAGGATGCCTTAGTATGTGGCCTATAAGTCTGTCTCTTCTTTTAACTATATTTTTCCAAATGCTTCTTTCTTCATCTATTTGCCGCAATACCTCTTCATTTGTCACTTTATCCACCCATCTGATTTTTAACATTCTCCTATAGCACCACATTTCAAAAGCTTCTAGTCTTTTCTTCTCAGATACTCCGATTGTCCAAGTTTCATTTCCATATAAAGCGACACTCCAAACATACACTTTCAAAAATTTTTTCCTGACATTTAAATTAATTTTTGATGTAAACAAATTATGTTTCTTATTGAAGGCTCGTTTAGCTTGTGCTATTCGGCATTTTATATCGCTCCTGTTTCGTCCATCTTTAGTAATTTTACTTCCCAAATAACAAAATTCTTCTACCTCCATAATCTTTTCTCCTCCTATTTTCACATTCAGTGGTCCATCTTTGTTATTTCTACTACATTTCATTACTTTTGTTTTGTTCTTGTTTATTTTCATGCTATAGTTCTTGCGTAGGACTTCATCTATGCCGTTCATTGTTTCTTCTAAATCCTTTTTACTCTCGGCTAGAATTACTATATCATCAGCAAATCGTAGCATCTTTATCTTTTCACCTTGTACTGTTACTCCGTTGCCTGTGGTTTCCAATTCAACAAAGTAGCATTAAATACATGTAAATTTTTAAAATAGGATACAATCCAATTGATCAATATTGGATTTTTAGTATATGCTGGAGTTTCACTTATAGTATCTCTTCTTTTGTTCCCAGTACCTTTTTATTGACTATTATTCTTGTATTTGCTTCATCCATCATATTCTTGTCTTCTAGAACTGCTCACATGTTTTGAGTTTTTATCGGAATGTGTCTGTGTTAGTGTGATTCTATTTTTACTTCTTTTAGATTTTCTTTAATCTGTTTGAATCACTTGGTGGTGGCCTTTCTGTTGTTTTCTTTCCTTGGTTAGACAATTTTTTTTTTATTTACGTTAAAAAAAACTTTAAGTTGAATTTCTCTTTCTTTAAGTTTTTTTAAAAAATATTAGATTTTTAACACTTACATTACAGGCAGTTATGGTAACAAAGATTATAGGAAAACTAACTATTTTTCATTTTAAAGGGCTCATCATCATGCTAGTGAATGCATAAATCATACCTACATTTTGATCAAAGAAAATTAAATTGAAGATGATGTTACAAATTATTAACTAAATATTTATTGCATTAAAAAATAATTATTCTATTATAAAAAAATATATATATAAATTTGAAATTATAATTTAAATTTTTCTCTTAAAATTAACTTAGGCTAAGAAGTGGGTTACTTAAAAATAACTTATTTTGCTGTAATATGAACCTATAGCATGATGAGATGCTTTTTTGTCTTTATCATTTGATTGGTTTTATCCAGCTCTTCAATCTTCCCTTTCTAGTGCTAGTCATTTCATTTTGGTATGCCCCTACATTCTGCATCCCTAACAATTTGTTTTCCATATTCCAAACATTGCCTGCCTGCACAATTTTATAAGATTAGATGCTATTGCATGACAAGCACTTTTTTCATATTATTATTTATTTATGTTTTGTAATTGTTTCTTATAATTACGTATAAATTCTATCTATTAAATAAAATTGTAAATAGATCTTTAATTGTAATTTAAATCTATTAATGTTGTAATTCCTTTAAATCATCGTCCAAATAAAACAATTTAAAATAGGCCTGTTGCTTGAAACATATTATATTCTCTACTTCATAGGAATTTTTTTGTTTTTTATAATAGAGTATAACCAAAAGTGTAGAAACTCAAAAAGTGTTTCACAAAAATTTTTAAATGTCAATCTGTCAGAACTGCATTTTTTAGCACCTGTTTGATATCTAGCAGCCCTATTTTAATTTGTTTAAATTTTTTATTTCTTTTTCTTTTTTTTTACAAATCAAAAATAATTATGTTATATTTATAATGTATAAATACATATGACTATGTTATAAAAGAATTGTGTAGTTGCTGCTTGCATTATTTCATTAAAAATTGGGGATATGTAAATCATTTTGGAGCTGAATTTAATTAATTATTCATACATATGGCCTCACATTTCTAAATTAAATTTCATTATTCATAAGAAATACTATTTCAGATGTCGATCTAAATTTAAAACAAATTAATTTTATTTATATCAGTTAGCTGTACGTGGTCATGACCTCATTACTGCCAATGTCTCCCACTAATTTAATGTTATCTTGGTTATTATTAAATATATCATGAAATTTATCTAGTTTATGTATGTGTTTTTCTTTCAAATGTATAGCAGCTTACCTCCTTAAACATTGATTAAACATTCTTATTATGATAATTTTCACTGACTTCATTAAAATTAAATAATAAAACCATATAGTGGAATTGCTACAAAAATGTTACATATATATATAAATAATCTTTTAATCTTATAATCTTTTTTCATTCTGTGATGTAATAATTTTTAAGAGATCTATGCTTCAAAATAAGTTTTATTTTTGTAAGTTGTATTAAAAACATTTAAAATTTTTAGAGATATATTTACCATCTTGGTCACCGATACAAAAAATATTTGTGTGATATTTTATCAGCGACTGAAATGGCACTTAAACTTCTTTATAATTTTTAAATTGTGCTATTAAATATACAAAAAAAGATTTTTTATGAAGCAGATTTTTGAAAAATACTAAAAACATGGCAGAAAAGGTTTTTACTTTCTTGTATGAAGTTAAGGAAGAATTATGATCGTGAAAAATTTTGGTTTTCTGATTTCAACGGAAATATCCATTTTGATCATCCCTGAATCGATTTTGACTGGTTTTGGCACGACGTCTGTACATATATTGAATCTTGCATAACTCAAAAACGGTTAGTTGACATTTTGGATTTAGGACTGTTGTAACATCAAGTTGTGCACCTCCTTTTTTGATTGCAATTGACTTGACCAACAATGTCCAAAAACATCCAAAAACCAAAACATTTGGTTTTTTAACTTTTTCTTACCTGCAGTAATAAGTCATCATTGAGAGTTTTTCAATAATATATCACAAGAGTTACTTATTAGGTAGATTTCATAAGAAGCTACCTATCGTAATGGGGGATACCATGATTCGACTTCCGGAAAATTTCAACATATCTTCACGTTTAATATCCCCCAGACCCTAAACCACCGTCAGTTCAAAAGTTTATATATATAAATATATATTTATTTCACTTTCTTGTAGACACGATAACTGCTGTAATTTTGTGCCAAAATTCGACAACAGGGGTGGAAATGGGAGTGCTTTTTTGAAAAAACAAAATATCGCTATAACTTTCTTATTAAATAAAATATCAAATTTGTTTAAAGTTCATACCATTCTTTGGATAAGGGCCTAAAACTTATCTAAGTAAAGTTTTTGATATCACCAACCATTGGCCCAGGGGGTGGGAAAAATGGTGTTTTGAAGACAAAAAAAAAGTCATACCTCCCTTGATCATTAATCCTCTAAACATTATCTAAAACTTTTGTGTGAAACAATTTTTGATATGACCAACCCTTACGGCAAGAAATGACCAACATTTTGCTGGAGTTGTAAGAAGATGGGGTTTGTCGTATGCTAAATACGTGAAAACCTTTTTTCACATGCAACCATTGCTGTATTGAGTAAATTTGAATTTTCTTAACTTTAAGGTGAAAATTTTTTGTATCCCCTACTTAGCACTGGTGAAATCTACCTCCTCTTCCGGCGTGCTGAAACGGATTTTTTTCATTGGTTCCAGAGTTATAGCCAAATAAAATTTTAATTAATGACATATTTTGAACTTAGAAGTTCAAAATATGTTTTGAACATCAGTTTGAATCAGACTTCTCCTTTTTTTTTTAAATTGAAATATATTGATTTACTAATAATTATTAATTAACCTAAATTAATTAATTTAATAAGTATTTTTTTAGACCATTATGTCTAAAAAAATGTCTTTATAGATGGTAACTTAATGGTTCTTCAATATCTCTAAAATCTCAGGTAGTTGACCCCCGGAAATGAAATGGTCTTAAAGTTTAAGGATGAAAATACAAAGTCAAAATCATGTGTAATATTTAATAAACCAATTCATGTTGATAATTGAAGTTAATGAACATGTTGGTTACAACCTCATCCTGCTTATACTTCTCTTACAAAAATATTTATTTTTTTTTAAATTTATTACCCTAAAATCATCTTTTATTATTTTATGAATTTTTATAGAAGATGAAATTTTTTTATGAAAATTTATTTTACATTGCTTTGGTCACCTATCGAAAAATTAAAGAATTTTACTTCTGTGTAGTTAATTTGCCTATTCTACTTTCTTGTATGAAGTAAAGGAAGTATTATTGTGATTGCAAAAAATATTGGTTTTCAGATTTCAATGGAAATATCCATCCCTTTTGACCATTCCTGTTGTTTGCAACAGTTCTTTGTACCATATTACCTTCGAATGAGTTAAAAAAGTTTGTTCCTGTTACCAGTATTGTGTGGATCAAGATCATGTAAAAATAATTATTGTACTTTTTATTTGAATAAATTTGGAATTACTATCGCATATGTTGTAATCTATATACCAATGCATAAGTGATGTCTTTGTTTACTGATATTTTTCTGCTCAGTCATCTTCTGCGATTCTGTGAAGGATTGGTCATATCTTTGTATTTTGGGACAGAAGGCTCAGAGTTCAGCCACACTCTGGTATGGTGGCTGAACATTACAAAATTTTCATAATTTATATTCCCATTAACATCAGGAACAGTATCTGGACATAAAAATCATATTAAATTCCACCAGTCTTATTCAAGAAAAAAGTTTTAAAAATGGATGTAAAAATTGTTATTTGTAAACTTAAACATGTCAAGCTACATAAAATGAAACTTTATAATTTGTTAAAAGTTCCTTTAAGTTAAAATTGTAAAAAGATTGTTAAAAAAATAGTGTACAATAATATTTTTTTAAATAGTTAAAAAATTGTAAAAAAATTTTGAAATTGAAATTTAAAAAAATTGTAAATGTTAGAACAATTAAGGTATTAAAATGTGCAGCATATTAAATGCGTAAAATACCATGAAGCAACCTGTTTTTATTTTTACAAATTTAATTAGTGGATTTATTTCTGTTAACAATATTTTAAGTGTATTGTAAAAAACAGAGTAATTAAAACTAGTTATGTTGTGTTTACCATTTTTCTAAATCTTTAGAACTTGCTTCTTTAATTCAGTTGATTTTATTTTTTGGAGAAAGCTTTTGAGTGTAAACATATTTTATTTTTAGTGATTGAATTTGTAGGAACAATAAATTAATACTACAGCAAATAGACTACTAACATTTTCTTACTAGAATTTTTAATAATTACTTTAAAAAAGATACCTGTCATTGTTCGTTTCAGTCTCTAACATAAAAATCTGAGTAATGGGTTTTACTGTTTTGCACTAGAGGTAGAGTTTACTTTGTAATACTACTTGTGCTGGATTTTCCTGTGCAGACTCGGTTGAGTATTTATCTTTTGTACTTTTATTGAAACTTATGTAAATTTAGGAGTGTTCCTTTCAATATCATCATGTTCAAATTTATCATTCTTTTCAATCTGTATAAAATTTACATGAAAATAGTTGCATTTTTTCTCCCTTTTTGTTATTTATAAATATTACATTTCCTTCATTTTTATATTTTTATTTTATTTACACTGTGTAACATTCCATTTTTATCATTTTATGAATAGATTGCATTTTATTTTACCTTTTTTCATGTTTTTCATTTGAATTTGTCTTGTTGTACTGTCTGACTTTGAGGTATTTTATTATCATTCAGTTTTATACAGTTAGTTATAATTACATTTTTTTGTTACTATTATATTCTTTGTTATCTGTACATTATTTTTTTAAATTTAATACCTCGTTATTTAATCTAAACAGATCATTTATGGTCATTGAATATTGATGAATGGAGTTTTTGTCAGTCGGTGAAATTATAAATTCTTTGTTAATGGCTATTTAGCATTTATGTTTCATTGATGTTAATCAATTAGATTATAAAAAAATATTTATTCTTTTATTTACATTTAAATTAATTTGTTAAAAATAATTTTTTTTTTTTTTTTTTTGTCTTCAGTCATTTGACTGGTTTGATGCAGCTCTCCAAGATTCCCTATCTAGTGCTAGTCGTTTCATTTCAGTATACCCTCTACATCCTACATCCCCAACAATTTGTTTTACATACTCCAAACGTGGCCTGCCTACACAATTTTTCCCTTCTACCTGTCCTTCCAATATTAAAGCGATTATTCCAGGATGCCTTAGTATGTGGCCTATAAGTCTGTCTCTTCTTTTAACTATATTTTTCCAAATGCTTCTTTCTTCATCTATTTGCCGCAATACCTCTTCATTTGTCACTTTATCCACCCATCTGATTTTTAACATTCTCCTATAGCACCACATTTCAAAAGCTTCTAGTCTTTTCTTCTCAGATACTCCGATTGTCCAAGTTTCATTTCCATATAAAGCGACACTCCAAACATACACTTTCAAAAATTTTTTCCTGACATTTAAATTAATTTTTGATGTAAACAAATTATGTTTCTTATTGAAGGCTCGTTTAGCTTGTGCTATTCGGCATTTTATATCGCTCCTGTTTCGTCCATCTTTAGTAATTTTACTTCCCAAATAACAAAATTCTTCTACCTCCATAATCTTTTCTCCTCCTATTTTCACATTCAGTGGTCCATCTTTGTTATTTCTACTACATTTCATTACTTTTGTTTTGTTCTTGTTTATTTTCATGCTATAGTTCTTGCGTAGGACTTCATCTATGCCGTTCATTGTTTCTTCTAAATCCTTTTTACTCTCGGCTAGAATTACTATATCATCAGCAAATCGTAGCATCTTTATCTTTTCACCTTGTACTGTTACTCCGAATCTAAATTGTTCTTTAACATCATTAACTGCTAGTTCCATGTAAAGATTAAAAAGTAACGGAGATAGGGAACATCCTTGTTGGACTCCCTTTCTTATTACGGCTTCTTTCTTATGTTCTTCAATTGTTATTGTTGCTGTTTGGTTCCTGTACATGTTAGCAATTGTTCTTCTATCTCTGTATTTGAACCCTAATTTTTTTTAAAATGCTGAACATTTTATTCCAGTCTACGTTATCGAAAGCCTTTTCTAGGTCTATAAAAGCCAAATATGTTGGTTTGTTTTTCTTTAATCTTCCTTCTACTATTAATCTGAGGCCTAAAATTGTTTCCCTTGTCCCTATACTTTTCCTGAAACCAAATTGGTCTTCTCCTAACACTTCTTCCACTCTCCTCTCAATTCTTCTGTATAAAATTCTAGTTAAGATTTTTGATGCATGACTAGTTAAACTAATTTTAAAAAGCAAATAATAGAATTTGTTTAAATGAAAAATTTTTATTGTAGAACTGAAGTGCCATCAAAAATTTATCTTGTTACAATTGACAGGAACTTTGTTAAGATGATGTACTCAATTGCACTTTGATGTTCTAGTATGGATTTTTCTAGATACAGTTAATGTTTCAAATTATCTCTTACCTAAATTAAGAAAATATAAGATTTTAATTGTATGTAATAAATCAGGTTATTTTTTAAGTGTGTATTAAATTCTTAAGTATTTTTTTTTAATGAAATTTGTAGTTTATATTTAAATTTTAATGTCAGTATTCTCATGACATTAAATTTCATTTTAACAACTGATGATGTCAGATTAGGTATACATTCATAAAACTGAAAATTGGATTGCAAGGTTTAAGGTTAAGGAAAAGAGATGGAAAGCGAGAAAGATCTACCCTCAATTGAATAGCAGTGGAAATAATACCTCATCTGGAGAAAAGACAAGGACCCCTCTAAACAGCAGATATCCATCTTCTCTGTAATCACTTGGATCAGATTATTTTTACCCAAACAACCAGTAATTTTAGTGATCGATGATTTTGTATTAACCAGCAAATATATGATAAAATAAATTTTTTTTTCCAGAAATTAAAAATCACCTAAGAATAGGTAAAACTGAACATCCATATCATTTTACTTCCTTGTACAAAGTAAAGGAAGTATTGTGATCACGAAAAAATTCAGTTTCCAGGTATCAATGGAAATATCCATTTTGACCATCCCTGAATCCATTTTGACTAGTTTTGGCATGATATCTGTACGTACGTATGTATCTTGCATAACTCAAAAACAATTTTCCTTAACTCAAAATGATTTTAGGACATTGAAATTTTGGATTTAGGACTGTTGTAACATCTTGTTGTGCACCTCCCTTTTTGATTGCAATCAACTGAACCAAAAGTGTCCAAAAAACCTTTCTTACAGCAGTAATAAGCCCTCATTGAGAGTTTTTCAGCGATATATCATAAGTGTACTGATTTTCATTGGTCCAGAGTTATAGCCAAATAAAATTTTAATTAATAAAATATTTGGATCTTAAGGAAGGCACATCAGTTCAAATCAGACTTCATCTTCTTTTTTTTTAATATTTTTTTTTTAATTTAAAATATTGATTTATTAATAATTATCAACCGCTGATTGTAAAATAAAATTACGATAAATAATAATATTCAATTACAAAAAAAAATATATATCACAAGTTTTTAACAAAACAAAATTTAATAGGCATACAAGGAAGTCATGTGTTGTCCTCATCAGATTTTTTGACATTAGCAAGTATACAGTTGAAGTTACAAACTGTTCAACTAGACCGGTGGAGGTGATTTGGAACTTAAATAAATTCTAAAATAAAGCAAAGAAGAATAATTTAACACATAATTTTTCTTTTTGTTTTATATTAAAAATTTTATGTGTGTGTGTGTATATATATATATATATATATATATATATATATATATGCATATATATATATATATATATATATATATATGCATATTTTTTTTGTTGTTTATGTTACTCATTATATGCTGGGTTACTGATTATTCTTCTAGTTATAGTGTATGCTGCACATACTACAGCAAGTTTTCATTTATAATGTTAAAAATAGTTTTCTTATGTATGGTTGTGACTTGGAAATTTGTTTATGTGTTTGCCAGATTTAACATAAACTTTACATTTTGTCACAAATAAATTGATTTTTTTTTTAGACATCTCTACTATTTATGATTTTTACATATTTTTCCAAACCATGACCAAATGGTTGATAACAACCCAAAATGAGATAAAAGCTACTCTAAAAATTGGTGTAGTCCTTTTTATAAATAATTTGAAACCAATTTATCCCATGAAAAATGCAGTGAAATAGATGCTGTTGCCTTCTTCACTCACTAAGTTGAATGTATAGTGTTATATATATCGGCATACTGAAGCCAAGAATATGCAGGCCATATTCAATACTACAAGTGATACCCTTTCCTCCTCACGTAAGGGAATCCTGACTAATATTTTTTCTTCCTCAAGTGTTAATAACAGAAGCTGGTACCAATTAAAACAATGAATAATTGTCTGTACTTATTAATGTAATGTTGATAGGGAATTAAGTTTAAGTATAGAGATCTGTTAAACCTCCTATTTCTTTTTTTGTAGTAAAATTTTGTTATGCCATTTATATAATTTTTCAAACTACATTAATATTGATAGAAATGAATTCAATCTGTACATTTTCAACAATATCTTTTCTTTTCTTATCTTATAAAAATGCAAAACAATATGAGGCAAGGGGAGTTGTATTTTCAAGAGTAACAATGAAAATTACTTTTTTTTGGAAAAATTCTTTTTACATATTTACTTATCTTTTCTATAGTCTCCTTTTAAATTGATATACTTATTCAGCAGTTTCAAGTTTTTTTAAACAATTTTTTTTAACACATGTATTTGTTTCATCTATTAAATGCAGCCATGCCAATTTTTCATCTTTGAAATAGGAAAAAACTAATGTTAAATTTGCAAATTGTGGTGGGTGTTGAAGAATTCATTTTCTGATATTGTATCCTCTGCTGAGTGAGCTGTGTTTTCTTTATGAAGTACAATCATTTTTGCTTGATTTCATCACTTCGATTGAAATGCTCAATGCCTTGTGCAACTTAGCAACTTAAAAAACAGTTGCCACAACTTTTCCAATGATAAAATGACTTTTGTCTTCTTTGGAGCACTTCTGCCAGTTTTTACACATTATTTTTTTTTTTTAATTTTTTACATTTCTGATGAATGTTGATATACAAGTTTAGGATCAGCCACACAAATTACCATCCCAAAAATAAATGCTTGATTTCAGTAATGTAAAGTTGTTAACATAATTATGCTTTAAGATGGTATCTTAAGGCGTAAAGCCTTTAAAAATGATTTTAAACACTCCATATTAGTCATTTTTTAAGACAGCAGAAGTTTTTTACTTAGAATAATTGCAGTAAAAAAATAATGGGATGTCATCATATTGTTTATTTAATAAAATAAAAATTATTGTAACTGCAAACACTTTTTTTATAGAATATTATTTGTCATTAAGATTTATTTATTACTAATATGATTATTACTATCTTTTATGACCGCATAGGATCACTTCAGTCAGTCCGTTATCAAAGTCTCTTCGATGGAACTGTGTGTATTTTCTGGTCCTCCTAGTACTTGCATTCCAATCTTTGCGTCCTTTATAATGTTGAAAATATTAACATTATTTATGGAATAGATAAGGATATAAAATTATGATCCATGCTATTCTCTGAGATGTCAAAGGTATTGTGTTACCTTCAAGTTATTAGCAGAGTATTATGAATTGCTACTAAATTGTATATGGTACTATTGTTTTTGACTAGTTTTATTTATTTATTTTTTTTTTTTTTGTAAAAGAGATGTTATAAATATAATTGTGAATTCCATTTTATTATTATTTTTTATTTATTTTTTTATTATAATTGATACCATCATTATAGTATGTAATTTATCCTGCATTAATTGTTAATTGCATATAATTACATAATGAATTGACATGGTTATTGAAAATTTCAAAATAATAATTATTTTCTTAATTAAGATGTAATAATAATTTTAAGGTTTGTTTATAAAGTAGAATTTATAACGTTATGATTACTTAGCAATATTTTTTAATTGTAATAATTATTGTAGTCTTTAATTTAATAATTACACATTAACCATTATTATTTAGCCATGATCACCCAATTTAAAGAAAAAAAAAAGATTTAATATAAAGTCTTCTTTTTTATTACTTAATGATAATTAAATTTTAATTTTTTAAATCCTAAGGTTATATTATGATATGTTTTTATGGATTTAATAAAAATTGTTTATTTAATTTGTTTTGCGGGTGTGGGGAATAATGCTTTTTTTAGTAACAGGGTAATTTTTTTATTTATTTGTACTGCCGTAACTGAAGTAGTATTATTTATGCACAGACAGATAGCGAATTTTGATTTTTGAGCTGTAGAAAACATCTTATATTTGTGAATTAATTTGTAATCTTTACTGTCAAGTCAAATCAATTTAAAATATACATGATATTTTAAGTATTTTCTATAGTATTTATATCTTCAGCATTTTCACACAATTTGCTTGAAATATGAAATCCAGTTGCTTTATCAACTTTCTCTCTTTTAGGGATGTTTTAAAATGAATTCCAATTTCATAGAATTTGATTATTAGGGAGTGCCCAATTTTTAGTTTGTATTAATATCAGAAAAATCATTTAGATTTTAAGGACTTCATGCTTGGCTTGTTTTATTGTTTTAGATGTGTGAAATATACTTCATTTATTTAAAATAATAGTTACTGCCAGAATCAAATTCTAGTTTGTATCACAAATACAATCTAGATTCTACCTTGTATAGAACTAAACATTATAAATATTTTCCATCATATTTGTATTGTTTGTTTATTCATATACTAACAACAGCCCATTACCCAATTACAGTTATATATATATATATATATATATATATATATCTTTATTTATTTATTTATGTACATGAGAGTGAATTTTTTAGGATATGAAAAATAACAAACTTGATCAGGATTTGAATTCAGAATCTTCTGCATGAAAGGAAGAGATGCTACTATTCTTACCTTGAAGGTCATAAAAGTGTAAAATAAATATTGATCATTAATCAGGGTTTATTTGAGTTGTTAATCCACCTTAATTCTATAAAGGGAAGCCCTGAGTTGTGCCGTCAGAGGCTGTTGATGTTATTTGTTACTCAACACAGAAAACTTCAATTAACTTATGAAAACCTACTATTAATATTCTGGGTGAGTAGTTTATAATTTAGTTTTGTATTTCTTCTCACTGTGCAATTCTAATGATGGGCTTTGTTCTTTAGGATCCTTTTATTTGTTCTTTAATTTCTTTTTATTGTATTTTTCCTTTTATTTGGTCTTTAATTTCTTGAGGAAAAGAAACTTTTGTTGAAAAAATATTTTAAGCTGGTAATCATTAAATCATTTATCTGTAATCTGTTGCTCTTATCCGGGGTAAAACTTCTTCAATGTGATGAGGGATTCTGGTTAAATAGAGGGATCATTAACTAAGTATCCTTTGGAATTAGATCTCCTTTTATTTCCTGTCAGTATAGATCACTGTTAGGTAATGATGTTACAAGAAGATCTGTGCAGTGAATTAAATTTGTGATATAATTTTATTTATCAGAAAATAATTTTATCTCCTAATTTTTCTAAAATAGAATACAATACCATGAAATAGTTCATATAATGGAAGAGATTTTAAGTGATAAGAAATCTGATAATTCTGATTCAAAACATTGCATACTAAAAAAGTTATATGTACATAAGTAAGCAGATATTATGCTTGGTCCAACCAGGAATCAAAAACTTCTTAGCTAATTAAAAACATTCTACTCAAGATTTAAGAGAAGCATTCCTCCTATTGTGGATGCCAATATTGTCATGAGTAAAATAAATCTTTGTGTTAAAAAATGACATGTTTTCTGCATGAAGCAACCACCATTTGGCTTCTGATTTCTCTTAGCAAGTCCCTTTTACAAAAGCACAGAAGGTAATCAATCTCTGGATTAGCCATTGAGATTAAACAAAATAAAGTTGCATGTAAAAACTTGAGTAAATTTTACGTAGTTACCATTGATGAACTACAAAAACACTTTACTGTTCTAGGTTTTAATAATATTTTTGATTTCTTATATGATGTTATATGATAATTGGGTATTAATTTAGCTTCCATATCAAAATTAGATCTTTTAAAATAACTTATTATGTTTTTTTATGTGAAAAAACAGTTTATTATAATTGATAATGAACATTCTTCTTTTTTATCGTAATATTAATAACATTTTCACCATGTACCAATTTGATCATTCCATAAGAATTTATCATTCAATAAAAGACCTGAGTTAATGATTCAGTATCTTATTTGTAACAAAATGAAGCCATAATGACATTTATTATTTAGTTTATCAGATATTCCTTAAAGATAATCCTAATTTAAAAAGAGTTGTTTTTATAAAGTTGGTCGGTTTATTATTTATTTAATTGAAATAATTTTCCTGTTTTAAAATAATACTAATAAATAACTTGTGGTAAAATAGTTTTACTACGTATGTAGTTATTACTTTTTTATCTTAATAATTCAATATTTCTTAATGTCGTTAAAAAAATTATAATATTTGTTAAACTTGTTTCTTAGACAACAATACATAAGAATTTCTAATAAATCAGTATTTGTATTCCGAACTACATTTCACAGTGAAAAAGTTAGAGTTCAAGTTAACGCATCAAGCTATTATGCAAGTTATTTGTTATCATAAGTTCATGGGCAAACAAAAATTCTATGGTAATATGTTACAATAGATTATGTATAGTTTGTTTTTTATTTGTAATATATATATATATATATATATATATATATATAATGTGCCGATTTGAATTTTTGGGAGTTGTTTATTAGACTTAATTATTTTGTGTACTCATACTTGGAAGATAGTACTCATACATATGGAAGATAGGATATTCAGTTTCACCTGATAGGTGGTTAAATTGTTTGCATTATGTACCTACCAAATAAAATACAAAATCTTTTTTTGGCCTATAAGGATTCAGTTGCTACATAGAATCCAGCATCATCATCATCATGAACCTAACAAAATGTAACCTTTACTCACAGAACCCAAAAAGAGGAAAGGATGGAACAGGTATTTAGAAAAGATGATGTACCCTTAGAGAAACTATAACATGAGATGATCAATAACCTATCCACATGTCCACATAACCTATCCACATGTCAGCACATGCCTGCATCATGATACTATGTTGGAGACTGGATCATTTTTATTTAGGATGGGGACAGCACATTACCAATCAACAATTTTGATTTGATAACTTTTTTATTCTCAAAATTAAAGAGTTCCTTGAAAATTTAGGTATCATAAACCCATCTACAGAATTTTTGTCATGAGAGTATATCTATTATCTGGATAATTATTATTTTAGGTAATTATCAGTTTGTCATCCAATTTTTTTTTCTATTTTCCTGGTCTCAAAGTAAATATTCAGATGTATTTTGTGCAGTTTTATTTACAGGCTGAACCCTGCAGTAATTTCCCATTGCATAATTATGACGTGATCATTTCTATTCTTGTCTAGGCTAAGTATGTATTTTTCTTGTAAAAAAAAAAATGCAACATTAATAATTGGTATAATAATTTTGAAATTTTTATAGCAGTGTAAAAGATGGAAGTTGTTTCAGCAGTTACTTAATATTTTATTTTTATTTTTTTAAGTTATGTTAAAAATATTTTTATGGAAAATAATTATTTTAACATTATAATACAAATTTATATCAAATTTTAGTTTTTAATGCTTCAAATGCACCATAAAATGTGATTTAAAGCATCTAAATTAATTTTTTTCAGTACCAACATAAAAATAAAAAATTATTCTCAATGTATCAAATAAAATTATGAATTGAAATGAAAATAATGTTAATTAAATTGACTGAAAAACAGTCCTTATTTGAAATATAACATATACTAAAGAATATTGCTAATTAATCTCTCATTATCCATCTTAATGAATAGATCTATCAATATTTAAAACTTTAATAAGTTTTTATTAAAAGATTTAATGTTCTCTTCATGTACTTAAATATAGTTTACATTTAAAATTGTTACCTTCAATCCCCCAATGAGGAGGAGGCTAGTGCCTTCCATTTATGTCATTGTCAAATTTGTACGTAAAGACCTATGTTACTTTGCTATGTTGATATTAAAAAAGCTTTGAAAGTATTTAATTTATGTGAAATTAACAGATTATGGTATGGACATGTTGCGCATGCGCGTGTGTATTTTATTAGATCCAAGTTTACTATGGCAATAAAATTGTATTAAAAATTTTCTTTTTATATCAGGAATCAAATGACCATTTGTTAAACAGAACCTTGTTATATTGTTAATAACAACATAACTGTCCAGCTTTTCTCTGGTTATCATTATTTTTTGATATTAGAAATTATAAATATTACCCAAAATTTTATTGGTGTAGTAAAAGCCTTAAGGTATGTTTTAATAATTGTTGTTTATGTTATCGGATGTCGGCACTGTCATACAATATGATTACTTTGTTGATCGATTGAACTTTCTTATTTCCACGTTTTCTTTCCCTTTATTCCTTCTTCCTTTGAAAAATACATTGGAATCAAATACTGTCTTTTCAGCATTATCAGTGATCCTGTTTAGCAGTGAACACACAAGAATTAATTAGTAATTGTAATGATTATTGTTCAGTGTGACTTTTCTTAAATGCATTCAGTTCTATTACTAATAGGTTTTCATATTTCAATAAAATCGGTAAAATATTTACTGTATAATAACATTAATAATAATAATAATAATAATTATGAATGTTTTGTTTTTTATGTTTGTAGGAGAATACATATTAAAAGATGAACCGATCGGGAATGATGTTCCCATTGAAGAAGAGCCGCCTTCTGCTTCGCTCATAGATCAGTCTGACTTCTCCCTTGCGGAGGCTCTTGAGTTAGTTGGCCTGGATGAGGACACATTTGAGGTTAGCTTAATTCATTTACTACTACTGTACATGTATTAATTATTTAGAATAACCTAAAAAATGTATTAATGTGCAGTCCTTCTTTTTTAAAGTGGCATTGACTGTTGAGGTTATTACACAGTTATAAATGACAATTATAACCAGTTGTAAGTGACAATACCACTGAGATCTCATTGACCTTTGCCATTTTGTCTTGAATTAACAGTATTCAATTTTCTGAGTACTAGTTACTAAGATATTCAAGATATGGAACCAGTGGATTGTAAGAAACACAATCAATTAATTTCTGTTAATTCTTTATTCATAATTATTATTTATACTCCTAAGAAATTCATCAGATTCCATTTTGTTAGCTCCTTACCACAATTACATTTCTTTCAATTACTAATTCAATTTATACTAATGATAACTGTTTTACAATTTATAATTTACTTTGTCATTTTCTGTATATGTATTATTGAATTTCCCTTTTCTGTATATATAATGCTTGTATTTGCATGAGAATCTTATGCATCTGGCATTACCTGTATTTTTTTCTAAATTTTGTATTATTTACATCAGTTTATTGCTATTTAGAGTAGCAGAAGTAAATTTTGTGCAGGTTATATTCGTAATCTTAAATAGTTTAGTAAATAAAGAGAAAGTTTGTAACTGTAACTTACATTCATAAAATGACAAATAGTCAAATAGTACTATTATTCATATCTCATATTTTCAAAAATATGAATTATATTGAGTATGTATATATATATATATATATATATATTGAAGAAATAGAAACTGTTTTGAGAAGCTAGTGTAATATAAAGATATAAAGGCAGCATTGTATAGGAAAGCAAGTCATACACAAAAGAAGATAACAAATATATGTATTCCTGGGGAGTGTCAAAGATTTCTCATATCTACAGTAGATGAAAGGAGATAGAGAATATTAGTGAACAGTAAAAACCAAGTCAAAATGGCCTTTAATAAGAAAAGTAAAGTAAGTTACGTAATTAAAAATTGAAGAAAACTTTTAGGGGAATAATTTGATCAAAACCTTTGTGTAGACTGAATCGTTTTTTAAAAATACGCTGGGTAGTGAAGGCAGTAATCAAAAGCCAGAGCAATGACCAACCATAAGGGAGAAGATAAAGCGAATGAGTTAACAGAACCGCGTGCTACAACTTGAGAGTTTGCTAAAGAATGCAATTGAAGTATTAGTTGAAAGAAATATTAGTTGAAAGAAAGAAAGAAAAGGGTAGACCAATTAAAAAGTTTATGCAGTGACTAATGGCAACTGAAGAAGAGAGAAGTATGGAAGACAACCACTGTTACCAATTGTTTGCAATTGCAAAATGAAAAGCTATAGAACAAGAATTACAAATTATTATTAAAGAAATAAAATGCAAATGTATGTGTTATGTTGTTCTTTGGATGATGTCTGTTTACTTCTTACAATATATATTTTTTCGTGGAAGTTGTAAAATTTAATTATGTTTTTATTTAACTTATTTCTTACAATTTTGAACAATGAATTAGATGAAATTATAAATAAAAAAGGACAGATTCTTGTTGGGAATTAAATCCTACTAACTAATCTAGAAGTCAGTATGTTAACCATTATAGTGACTGGCAGACCAGTTGGTTTACTGGCTTGGCTATGAGAAAAAGAGAGTGATGTATGATGGATATTGGATTTACATATATATATGTTTGTGTTAATATATTCTTAATTAATGTAATGATTCAAATGTTAAAAATAAAAACCATTTAAAAATAAGTTTATTGCCCTAAAATCTCTAGAGTATTCTTGGGTAAGATTTCCAAGTACAAGAATTTTCAAGAATGAAATTAAGATTCTGTTTCACGTAGATTCCTTGAAGAATGATAAAAGATTTAAAATTTGATGCAGCATAATTATGACATTAAATCTATAGAATTGTATGAAATGACCTTCCTTAGTGGTTTAGACATAACAATCTATTGAAGTTGCTGTTTAGTTTTTGAGACTTTTACATTTAATCTTTTTGCGATTAATAGAATTCAAATTAAAGTAATTCGATAAATGCTTATTTTTTCATACAAATTCAGTTTTTTATAACCATGTTTTTTATAAAAGTTTTCTTATCACACTTTCTTTTTTTTAGTGAAAGGTCACAAAAAGTGATTGTAATGACTAGACATACAGTTGATTTGTGATGCAGCATACAGAAATTTAATAAAATAATCAATTAAAGAAACTAAATACTTAACTACGGTTAAAAAGTAATTTTGAAATTGGATTTTGAAATATACCAACTTATGTATGAAAAAGAATTAAGTCCTTAAAATTGCACAACAATAAAATTTTGTTATTTTTGTATAACAACTGTGCTACTGGATGGATATCTTAATTTAGTTTTAAATCTTTGAAAAAGTTATACCTATGTCTCCTTGAAATTGTTTATAAAATGGGTCATATGAATATAATTTTATGTAAAGTAGTGCTGTCCTTATTATTCTACTAGTCTGCAGTTTTAGTCCTTCGTGTATTAGGAAGGTGAAATTGAAATAGTATAGTTTGTGTGGTATGTAATATTTCATCATTTTGTTATGTATGTTTTTTTTCATATATTATTACTATTATTGATTTAATTTGTTCACATTTTTTAAATTAGGTTTTTTTTTAGTACTGATTTCATTCTTTTAATTACTTTTTAAAACATATTAGAATTTATTTTATTAAATTGTGTTTTATTTTTAGAAATTGATGTAAGACTAGGTTAGTAAATTCTCATCCTTATTTATTTACAGATGAGACCAGTAAAAAATTAAGAGGAAAATAAACAAAAAAAAAGAAAGAGACTGGTTGGTTATCCATTGAAGGCATAATTATTTATGTAGAAAAGGGGAGGCTATAGTCTAAAATCACCTTTTTGTTTCCATGGATGAAACAAGAAAACAAAGGCGATGAGAATAAACAAAAACAAAAGTTGGTAGTAATAAGGCATGATTAAATGGGAGAGGCAGTTGTAAATATGAGGAATTTTGGAAATTTTAGTTATTTAGAGTTGAAGATATCTACAGATGGAAGAATTAACAGGAAAATTACTGGTAGAGTGTAGATGTCAAAAGAACTTTATTTAAGCATTGAAAGTTAATATATTATAAGGAAGTGTCAATTAGGTGTGAGCAGATAATGTGACAGTTACATAAGTTACTATGGCTCTTTTCTAATTATGGTTCAGTATCTTGCATGACTACTACGAAAAAAGCCAGTAAAATACGGTTTTCTGACATGGAATTTTTTAGAAGCAATGAAATAATATAATAAATAGAATATTACAGAAGGTAATTGTTAGCTAACAAAGTTTAGGCAGTAATAAAATATGAGAGTAGAAGAAATCTTTAATTTAACATAGTAGAAGAAGACTTAAAGGAAGACCAAGAAAAAATGGATAGGTTATGTAGATGAACAGAGGTGGTGAAAGTTTTTGAGGAAGAAAGGTAGAGGAACAGAGTTAAGTGGAAATCTATAATCTGTAAACAAACCCTATAATAATTGGATTAAAAAAAATTATGAGAATTATATATAAAAGAAACTTTTTTCTTGAACATTAAATGTTGGAATGTTAAAAAGAAATGATTACCATCTCTCTATAATTTAACCTGACTTGAATTTGCTTGCTGAATTCAGATCAGTTACATTCATGATTCGCTTTATCATTATTTGTTAAAAGATTGATATGTGTAGGTCTGTTGCATGCATGTATATATATGAATTATAATTACATTTAATTATACTACATTTTACAGTCCCTGTTTCACGCTTTCCTGAATGTAGATTGCAATTTTATGTCTGTATCTGTCCAACTTGCTTAATCTTTCTGATTTAATAGATTCCTTCTGGCTGTAATTTTTATCATTGTTTAAGTCTTTGAACTATCAGAAGACTGATTTTAGTAGACCTTACCTCTTCTGATCATGAGTAGCAGAGGAATCTCAGTTTCGTTTATTCGGATTTGAATACTAGAACATGGATACTGTGTTCTTTTGGTAGTCGGATTTCAATTAATCACACATCTCAGGAATGGTTGACCTGAGACTGCACAAGACTTCATTTACATTCATACATATCATCCTCATTCACTGTCTGGAGTAATACCTTACAATGGTTCTGGAGGCTAAACAGAAAAAAAGAGAGCAGAGGAATCTGACATATGAGTTTGTGAGAGAATAAATCTTGCATTGAGCATACTGTTCCAACAAACAACTTCCTTATAATCTTGCAGCAAGTTCCACAGTTAAAATTTCCTAATGCTTCATGATAAGGGAATTTCTATTTTTAATAAATAAGGGAGAATAACTTCACATAAAGTAGTTAAATGATGACTAGAATATTTTTTTTATTATCTCTTTCTTATAAATCTCGACATTCTAGATTTAATAACAAATATGGGCAATATAAATGAAAAGGTGTAATTAATGATGGATTGATCACTTTTAGGGCATGTATACTATTAAAAATGACTAAAACACTGGAAAATATCATCATAGTGTTATAAAATTCACCAATTCTTAAAACAGTCTTTCCTTGAACGTGCATGATTAAAATATTATTTATTTTGAAGGTTCAACATTCTTTTTACTTACAAAGTAAAGAAAGTATTGTGATCATGAGAAATGTCAGTTTTCAGATTTCAATGGAAATATCCATTTTCACCATCCTTGAATTCATTTTGACTAGTTTTGATGTGACGTCTATATGTATGTGTGTATCTTGCATAACTGAAAAACAATTAGCCATAGCATGTTGAAATTTTGGATTTAACACTGTTACAACTTCTAGTTGTGCACCTATTGATTGCAATCAACTGAACAAAAAGTGTCCAAAAAAGCCCAAAATCCAAAAACCTGAATTTTCGACCTTTTCTTAAATGCAGTAGTATTCCCCATTGAGAGCTTTTCAGTGATATGTCATAAGTGGTGCATATTTTCATTGGTTCCAGAGTTATAGCCAAATAAAATTTTAATTAATGAAATATTTGAATCTTACAAGGCACATCGGTTCGAATCAGACTTCATCTCCTATTTTTTTAACTTTTTCTTTTTTTTTTTGATTTAAATATATTGATTTATTAATAATTATTAACCTCTGATTGTAAAAAAATTATGATAATAATAATTCAATAACAACAATAAAAATAAAAAAGCATGAAAAAATATCAGTTTTATTGATATAAAATTTTATGTACTTTTAATTTAAAAACATAAATATGTATATGTAATTTAATAGGCGTACAAGGAAGTCACATGGTGTCCACATCAGATATTTTTTAATAATACATATAATAAAGGATTTTAATCACTCTTTAAAAAACCGGTTTTAGTTCATATCAGTTTTTGCTAAGAAAATGCTAAGCAAATACTTCCGTTTAAATAAAATAGTTATACCAATGATTTTTAACATTGCTATAACCTATATTGCATATCCTTTTAAACTAAGAACATAAACCTATGCTGTTTATATATATATAATTTTATATAAATTAAATATATATATTTAATGTGAAATTAAATATATATATATTTAATTTCACACTAAATAGAAAAATAATAGGAAAAGCACTTTTTTTTTTGTTTCTTATTGCCATTTTTGGAATAAAATCCATTGTAATGTTTATCATATATTTTATCTATTTTGCATCTACATCTATATCTGTCAAGAGCTATATTCTTTATTTCTGAAACTTTGTGAATTCTGTTGAATGATGAGATTATACCATTATTATAGAAATAATAAATTAACTTTTACATTTTACATTTTCCTGAGTTGTATTTATTTTTTAAAAGTATTTAAAATTAAGTTTTAACAATATAATAATCCATTTGATAAATACGGTTGTGATGACTATATGTATCTGTTTAATACTATTTATTTGTTTAAATATAATTTATGACTAACCTGACATGAATTACTACAATTTTTATTATAAAATTCAGATACAAAAAATGTAGAAAGAAAAGATGCTTACTCAATTTAAAGATTATTTTAATCGATCTTTCAGAACGAATTATTGATTTATTGTTTGAGATTGTCTAATTAGGTGTTTCTTTTATTATCAGCTACCTGATACTGAAGAATCTGAAAAACTTCTATTGGAAAACGAAAGTGAAAAAAGAACTGATAGTGAAAACAGGCAAACTGATAGTGAACCAGCTGACAGTGGAGGAAAGGATAAGGAGGAAGAAGAAGAAACGACGAAGGAGAAGGACATCGACGAAACAAATACAGGAATTGGATCACCTTCTTCACGAGAAGAAGATTTGGAAGTTTTTGACGATTTATTACTCACAGAAATGATACAGACTCCTCAATTTCATCCTCGTTCCTTTCAGGTAAGTTTATCTTCTTTTTCTGTTTTAATTTCTTCCTTTTTTTGTTGGCAATTTATTCATATATAATTATATATATGTATATATCTTTTTTTTGTTTCTAGTTTTTATTTACAAATTTGATTATCTTAACATTCTCTAGATAGTGATTGATTGTGGTATATTGATATTTAGAAGTTAAAGTAAGTTTTTATTTTGTAATAGTTTGTTAATTTTGCTCAGTTCTTTTTTTTTTTTATAATTTTACACTGTGCAAATCATTCAGATTATAGCCCAAAAAATCCATTTGAAATATTTTATAAAACCTGGAATTAGTATGAAACCTGTTCAAAACAGGGAACATGTCCGTAAGATGGAATTTTTAAAGTACTTGCTGAACTTTGATTAGCAGCTAGGAATTTTAAGGGGTAGCATTATATCTTGTTTTACCTGTGATTATGTGCATGTTACCAAGATGATGACACTACATTCATCAATTGTTTGGTACTGGTCATTGGAGTACAATCATCTCAATATTATTTCAGTTGTAAATAAGCTACCAGAAAACCGGTCCAGTATTTTTTGAAAAAAACTTTACCCATCCTTAAAAATGTATGATATGTGGAAGTGTCATATCCAAGTTAATTGAATGTGAACGGAGGTAGGTGGATGTTCTCCTTCACAGAAGTTTGATAATTCAAGGCTGAGACAAACAAGTTAAATTTTCCTTGTTTATCGGTTCCCGATACTATCTCTTATTCTTTAAATTTTTGATGGATTCGAATTTAGAACATATCTTGACTTTTTGATGTAGTAATGTGACAAGCTATTGGTTAGCATACAAAAAAAATTGTTGCCTTCAGTTCTCAGTTCAAAATTATTAAACCATGTGGCCAAACCCCTCTCTATTGGTGGTTCTGCTATTTATATTAGTTATCAATCAACTTATTAAAAAGGCTACTCTCTTAAGGAGTATTTTTCATAAGTTTCTGATAAATTAAAATTTTGCTACTTAATTTCTATTATTGTTTTATAAATTAACAGTGCTTAACGGTTTTTTTTTAAAAATCATTAAAACTATTTAATTTTAATGAATTGGCTTCAATCAGGCAAATAAAATGTATTTAAAGTTATTAAGAAATTCCAATTATGTACAGGTTTTGTTTATGTTATTGTTTAATCGGTCGTTTTTGTACGGGTCAAATGTGATTACAATGTGACCTAGTTTGTTTGTCTATGCTTATTGTACACTGCATATGGATGTAATGTTATGGCTATTCGTCATTATGTAGAAGGAATAGTAATAATAATAGCAGCAATACGTATGTTGCAGCTCATGGGTAAAATCACTCTATCAAATTAATTATGATTAAGTATGATTGTTACTCAGGAAAATGGTCGATCATTACTGTCCTGCAAAATAATGAGATAATTGTCTCTTACGTTCATATTCCTTCGTCCTCTGTATGGAAACAAACACCTAATATACATCTTGAATGGCCTTGTATGACCCCATCTGTTTGTTCTATTATATACAATACATTCTCTCTACTGATTTTTTTTACGTCATTACATTTGCCAATTATCATCGTTCATTTTTCATTGTTGTTCATCTTTCAACCCTTTACTCAAATGACTTAAATGAAGAAATAATTGCCTTTCTTATTTATATCTTCTTAGATACAAAAATTGTTAATATATTTTTTTCTTTATAACCTTGGTGATTTACTGAATTTTTCTTCACTTGATTATCATATACGTAAATGAATTATAATTAATATTTAAAATTAAATTTTTAAGTCATTGTTCTTTATTATTATTAGGATTATTATTGCGCATATAATTATTATATTTGTACGTTCATTAATTATTTATAAAAAATAAAAAAACAGCAGTGGAGATCTGGTGCAATCTGTAAATATTCTGATATCAAAAGATTAGCTCAGTACAGAATGGAATGTATCAGACTGGTCAAATGACAAACACTAGTTAATAATTAAACGTGTCGTACTTCATCTTCATAAAACAATAAGTTTACCATCATTATTAAATATTTATTACGTTTATTTATATTTCTCTCCAAAAATAATATTACCACTTGGGAGTACTTTAAAAAGTTAAAATGAGTTTTCAGGTACAAAAATGAGCTTTCAGATCATCGGCATACATCTCTGTAAGTATGAATCTTTAGACAATTATATGGAAAATAGAAACATCTAACTTTTCCAGATGTTTCTACTTGCAACTGTATTATATTTGTTGGGAAAAAATATTATTTATTTTCAAATAAACTTAACTCTTAAAAATAATAATAAAACTTTTTTAAAAAATGTGATTGAATTAAAAAAATAATACTTTTTTAATTCTTCAAATTTTGACCGTTTGTTGGAATTAGGCACCATATCTAAAACAAACAAACCTGCAAATATTTTATTTTTAGTGCTGAGTCAATGTCAAATAGTAGAAATTATATAAAGAATTTTAAAAAAGGATTATTTTTTGCTTTTTAGTACAATTTCAAAAATCAAATTTATTTTCTTCATTTTTTTCATTTAAAATTTCTTTCTTTTATTTCTTTTTATATGGATATTATATGTACTAGAGACATTAACTATAGTAAAAAGATGTTTGGAAAAAAACACAAATAGCAAGAAACCTCTTGTCTTAATTAAACTGAGTAAAACGATTGCAAAAAAAAAAGAAAAGAAAAGCGGTTACTACTGAGTGTGAGATGAGACCTTTTGGATTGTGAGTACATGTTAATTTTGGGTTAACTACTATGTGACTATAACGAAAGAGGATCCCATTGTTTTGATTCTAGGATCTGTCAAATGAAACTAAATTACTGAGCAACATTCTTATCACCTCATTTTAATAAGTGTACATGATGAAAGATTATTATGTGATGTTCGAAAAATGATTGCGTCTATTTAACTGTTGCACAAAACATATACCTGGAGGAGTTTATAAAATAACCTGATAAAAGAAAATGCAATAAAGAATATCAATAATATAATTCAAAAATCATCTACTTGAAAAAAATTTATTAAAAAAAATAAACAGTTGGTTTCTTCTATTTTCTTAAAAAATCATTGTCTAGTTTTTAATTAAGTTATCTTGAAGAAATTTTATAAGGGGCTATCAGAGAAGCTTTCTTTTCAAAGTAGAAAAAGAGTTGTGAAAATCAATGTATTTGGTAAGATTGAAACAAAACAAACAAAAATTACATACAGATTGAATTGAGAAACTTCTCTTTTTTTGAAAACTGTTAAAATTAACAATATCACATTATTCCACCAAAAAACAATGAAATTATTTAATGTTAGTTCAATGTCTTAAGCATTTCAGCCTGTAATAAATGGTCATGTCTTTTTTAATAAATTACCAGCTATTTAAAATAACAGTGATCCAATTATCACTGTTAAAAAGTGATCAATTTATTTAAGAGTTAAATCCAAAAGATTTTTTCACAGTATTATCATTTTGATAAGTTTTTAAATAATATAAGTAAATACAATTTTGGTAATGTCAGATGTCTTTTTACCAAAAAATTACTTCCATCTTCTGGTAATGTACACAAATATTGTATATCCATACACTTTCCAATAAAGATCACCGATGGATCACTGTTATTTCATATTATCATGTACATTTAATAATATGGATTTTAACCGCATTTATTTTTTAGTCACTAATGTTGTATTTTGTAATGCTACTTTCTATTTAGTTTTCCATGACTTTCTTTGTTCCTCCAGGCAAATTTCAGATTATGTATTTATAATCTGTATAATGTAGAATTATTACTTATCAGAAAAAATATTAGCTTATTAAAAAAAATAAAGAGAAAACAACAATAGTTTATTTTAATTATCTCACAACGGAATATTATTATTTTTATAGATTAATTATAAGGTTGGTTATACATATCTATTTTTACAATGTGTACAGTTTAATGCAAATGTGATAGATGTTTATGTATAAATTATACATTATGACTACAATTAATAGTATTTATTTTCTGTCAAACTGAAATGGAAAACCAAAATGCATTTCTAATAAAGGAATTTCAAAATAAATTTTTTTTTCGTTTTATTTGATCGGTTTATGAAATTAATATATTATCGTAAATTATAAATTTAATAATATACTGTATTTACCCTGCAGTAACATCATAACTATCGCGTATGTAAAAATAAAATTATAATTGTGATTATAATAAAATGTACAATGGGTAGTAAATTATAGAGGGCAACTTTATGTCTGTTTTTATGAGTCTGTACCATTAGTTCCTTTTTTATTCTCTCTGTTTTGTATTCTCTGATATAAAGATTTACCTCCCGACTGACGGCTACGGTGTGTTATGTACATCCCATCCATGTTACTACGACTAGATGCTTCCGCGTCATAAAACACCTGTATTTTCTTTCTATAATTTTTACTTACAAACTTTATCTCATCAAACCGCACTAGTAGTAGTATAAGTTTTTTTTTTTACCTTTAAGTACTTTTATCTTTACTCTTCTTCTAATTTGCAGTGTTTGCTATGATAATAGTGTTAATTGTTTTGTTTCATTTATATTAGTTACTCTTGTTCATGTTTTCATCATTTTACATTAATTAACTTTTCTTTATATAAGATGAAAATTTAATTTTAATAATTTTATAGTTTAAAAAATTTTATTTTTCACTCGCCACCCCAACCATGGCATAAGATTTTTGCGTTAGAGTTGAAGTGTTTGTTTTATACATTGCCTCATAGATTCCTAATTTCATCTTAATTATATACATAATTTTCATTGATTATACACAGTGCCGTAAATGCAACATTACATTGGAGATACAAACTAGTTCACAACATTTATATTTTAGGTTATATTATGGCCAAAATTGGTGCATTTTAAGTTTTTGAAATCTGTTATGCTTTTATCTGAATTTTAGTATATTTTTTCATTGGGTATTTGTTTTTTACTAAGTCCTTGACAGCTTAATAAATTCTATTTTGTGTGCATACGTCTATTGATAACATATTTGAATTATTTTTTAGTTCTATTTTTTATTTATTTTGCTATATTTCTAAATGAAAAAATAAATATTACACATATCATATTTTTATCTTTTTCCATTTATGAGGATAAACTGTTTACTTCTTATTTTTTATTCTTTTCTGCTGTAGTATTTTTTGGTTGTATGATGTTACTTTCAGGTTTTGCTTGTAAATAATTATTTATTTTTATATTTTAAGAAAAACTTCATGCTATTATTAATTTTTTATTCTTACGCTTTACTACATTTGTTGCTTGTGTTTTTTGCGACTTATAACTTCTCTGTTGTTCACCAGTAAATATTCAAAAAGAAATAAAAAATCCCACACAGATAGATCCTTTTATACTATCCTATTTTTTTATTCTCGATTTTTTCTTTTAAATTTTGGTTTCTGCAGATGTAGATCTAATCCTAATCCTAGTACTTCATGATGCTAAGAATATTGTTACCCAGATTATTATTGTTACCTGGTCCTGGAGTTGCATTCAGTAGATATTGTTTGGGAATCGTTTCCAGAAGTTTGTTTTTATGAGTAACAGCACCTTCAGATGTTTCGACTGAACAATTCGCAGTTCAATCGGTTCTATAAAATTTTGAAAATTAGTAATGTTCCCTTAAGTCCCCATTTGATTTTTGGATGAAAAGTTATTTTTGTTGTATATATTTTAAGTTGGTCAAGAACGAAATTGTTGGTCACTAATTAGTCATTTTCATGATGAAAATGCATTGATCTTCTGAAGGATTGTCAATGAATTAGACACCTGCTGCTCAGAGTTCTTGAGCCATCCTCTAAGTAGGATTGATTATTTGTCTCCTATTGAAGACATGGATAATCATCTTTTCTCACGGTCTGTCTTTTTTCCTTACCCTTGATTTTTGTTTTTTTTTTACATATTTTCCAATCATGAAAACTAGGCCATTTGATCTGTCCTTAAAGTTGAGATTTAAAAAACAGGAGATATGATAAAAGTTTTTTTAATTTTTACCTAATCGCTTCCATTTTCCTGCGGACATATTAATTTATCTAATTATTTTTAAGTGTTTTATTATATTATTTAAGGAAGTTAGTGTATTCATTAAAGTAATTAATTACTTTAATTATATTGAAACATTAAACATGATAAATTATATTTTTTTCCGGTTAGTGAAATTAAAAACTAATGTTTAATTCCATAATAATCTTAAATTTGTTTTAATTTTATAATATTATTATATTATTACCTATATTTTTACTGCTTATTTACTTTTTTTAGCCGCTTTTATTATTTGTTGTTTGTTAAAATTAGGGAGTAAGTACTCTTTTTTCCTTTAACAATTTCCTTAATCAATTTTATGTCATTTTAAAGTTATTTACTATTTCCAGATACTTATTGTGATCATAAAAATTTTAACATCAATTTTAAACTCATTATATTTATACTAGATATTCAGTTAAGAGCAATTTTCATGGCCTTTAATGTTTTTATTTATTTAATTTTTGTAGTTAAGATTGTTGCAATTTTTTTTTCCTATTTTTTATAAAACATTAGATAAGATAAAAAGTAATTAGTTCTGTCTTTTATGTGAGTTTTAAACAACCTGGTTTTTTTTTAATGTAATTCAAAATAAGCCATTTAAAGGTTTCTTAACGATTAATTAGTGATGAAAAATCATCTGGCTTAATAAAAATAACTACTAAAAAACTAAGAAAAAAATAACGTTATCTCATACTAATAGTAATTTGTTTGTTTATTTATTTAAACAATAGACTGATATCCTGTAACAGATATAATAATTTTGAATTAAAAAATTTTGTTGTGTGAAAAATACTATGTCTCAGTGGGACTCTTACATGAAACTTCCAAATGAAAGACAGAGACGTTACTACTCTGCTATGATCACCAATAATAATAATAATGTGGCATGGTGTTTTTTTTGTAGGTTGCTAACTGTGGAAACAATTTCATACCACCCTGTTTATAGCATGTAGTTATCACTTTTCTTCCCGTTTTGCTGATGATTCTTTCACAACTAGATGATTGTTTGCAATAATTTTAGCTAGCTATTGGAATCATTACTGATTATGACTGACATGTTTTCTGTAATAGATATACTTATCAGTAATAATTTTCAGATATTGAAATTAAAATGTTAGTTTTTATCTCGATTTTGATTATTTAAAATCTTTTGTACATATTAATATTAATCGACATTGACATTTTTGTACAGTACATTTCTGATGTAGCTAGGAAATATTATGGTGCTTGTTTTAGGTACATCTATTTTTTAGTATACAATAACTTGTTCGATCAGTAGGTCATCCGACTGTGATTTTATAAATTTATTTCTGCTACTTGAAGGAATTAAAGCATTTTCTTATTTAATAATGTTTTACATAAAATAATATTTACACTCATTATATTTGACACATTTTATTAAAAACCATACTTTGGTACCTATTTTAAGTGATTATCTTCAGTTTTCATTATTTCACTAATTTTTCTTGTTCAGTAGCATAGTATATATTGTGACCCCTTTATTGAATTTCAGTTCATTTTTGTAATATCGTGTGCATATGTGATACGACTAATTGCGAAATAAAATTTAGCTCATTGTATTTTCTAATTCAAGTTTTAAATATATTGTTAATTAAAATTAGCCATTATTTTTATAAAAAAAATTAAATGTTTACAATTACTTTTAAAATGTTAACGATCTGACCAGTTAATATGAAGTCTGTGTGTGTGTGTTTATTGTATAATGTTGAGTACCATACTTTTACTTGTATATTTATTAGACATTTTAGTACACTGTAATGTAATGAAATGTATAATCATCTTTAAGTGTCTGTCCACTGCAAATATTTGTTTATATAAGTTATAAGTTTATATTAAACTATCGTAAAGTTATATTAATGAAATTTATTGCTAATTATATAAATAAATATTTTTTGTTAATTTTGTTTTCTTTAATGTTTAGCTTAATGTATTTGATTGCATTTAAACGAGCCTTGTTCGGTTTAAATTTACTGTAACCCTTAACTTACTTTACTTTACCGTACCTCCTCTGCTACTTAATTATTTTGTTATTACTTTTGCCATAATACTATTGAATTTATGTTACTATTAATTTAATACCAGCTTTTTTACGGTATTGTACTCATTTATTTACTCGTTATTGTACTCATTTTGTTAGTCAGGGTAGTTTTGATCATAGACTTATTACTTCTTTGTTTCAGTGATTGTTATTCTAACTTTCAAAATTTTGTATCTTCTTTTTCACTCGTGCAAATTTGCAAACATACACAGATTCATAGATTTCTTCCCTGGTAAACTTAATAGAGCATTTTGAGCATTGCTGATAATGTTTATTTTGTGTGTGTATATTTGTATGAAAATGGTTTTTTTGTGACATTGAATACCGCTTTGGTCATTAGCCATTAATAAATTCGTACAGCATTTACTGAATTTCCATTCATTAAATGCATCTTAGGCTGTTACTTCACATCTTTCAGTTTATTAATTTACAGGGTACTCTATGAGACTTTGTGATGTAGAACATCAGGTTTTAAGGAACGTAAACACAGTTTAACCTCTACCCAGGACCAAAAAATCATTCTGTTTCGATTTGTCATTTATTTTTCAAATCTTTGATTATATTTGTGATTTATTATGTGTATTCATTTTATTTCATGCCTTTTTCATACTGTCAAAACAAGTTTGTGAATTTAACTACCACAGAGTCGCTAAGATATTTATTCTGGCATATGTAACATCGTTTTTGGTGTACTTGTATATTACTACAACCCTGTTAACATCGAGTGTGTTTCAGTTTCATCAAAAGTTTTTTTTCATATACTCTCTAATAAATATATCCAGAGTTTTGTGCCGTTCAAATTTCATTGGAAATTGTTGCAATAATAAAAAAAAAAGAATGATGAAATGACTATAAATTTTTGGGAGCCGTATGATTGCATAGACATAGATTAATCTCTGGAACAAGTCTTATACCAGAGGATATTCCTTAATTATATAAGGATAAAACTTTATTTTTGTAACATTCTTCATTTCCCAGATTTCAGTAATATCCCACAGTTTACACTTATCTTGTGTAAAATGTTTTTTAATGCTTTCTCTCCCTTTTCAAACGCTTTAATGTGTATTCCAAATATGCACATTTGTATATCAACATTAATTTGTTTTTTCTTGTAACAGCTGTCAGTTACAACACCACTCTTTACTAGTTACAACACCACAGTTGCATTACTATTTGGATGTACAGTGTGAGCAACATGAAAGTGAGCCTATAATGAAATCGGTACCCAACACTATTTATGATAGACTCACACAACTAGCGCGACTAGTCGATGTATATATTACTGCTGATTGTTGCTGCCGTTTGTCAGGACGTTACGTGTCATTGCAGTATACGTTTTTTTGCAGTGCAGTATTGTGAGTGCATTTGTATTTGTGTAAAATGCCTTATTCAATTCAGTAGAGGATAGCTATAGTTAAGGCCTATATTCATTCTGGATCATTTAAAGAATCACATCATGTATTCGTAGAAAAATTTTCGAATTTCTGTATCCCAGCGAAGAGTAGCATACACGATTTAGTTGAAAAATAGCGTACAGCAGGTTTCAATTGTAAAACGAAATAGGCAACCTTCCGCCAAGACTCCACTGGCCATTACCGATATTGAAAGGAGAATTACTGCCAGTCTAAAAAAATCACTACGCAAGTTATCTCAACAATCTGGTATACACATATTGTCGTAAAATTCTTCATGAATTAAAATTGAAACCATACCGCGTTACAATTGTGCAATAACTGAAGGAGACAGATAACGAGCTGTCAGCAGAGGACGGTGTCCTCCGCGTTCCCCAGAATTGTCTACTTGCGAGTTGTTCCTTTGGGCTACTTAAAAGAGAGAGTTCATGCATCTAATCCTCACAATATTGATGAGCTGAAGATGAACATTCAACGAGAAATCAACGCAGTTAACAACGTTATGCGTCAGACGACTGTCAATATGATCAGTCGAGCACAAAAGTGCATCGATGCCCAGGGTGGTCCTTTTGAACATCGTTTACCTTATTATTATAAGGTAAATAAATGCAACATAAATTACGTTTTATGTTCTTCTTATTTAATTTATCTTATCATTTATAAAATTTTATACCAACATAACTTACCGATTTTGCATCGGTTACGTTATGGATTCGGTTTTTTGTTGCTCGCCCCATATTTAACTGCTCAAAATAATTGTAAGTAGTTATCGTGTATTCAAAGTAAGGAATGTAGTGAACCGTAATATTGCATCTGGACTGGACCAAGAAAAGGCTACACAGTACTGGAGCAGAGATTATAATAAATATATTTATTAATACACCAAATAAAAGTATTATAAATGTTCAAAAACTACAAACACAACTTCATCATTCTACAGGAGAGTTACAATTTTCACTTCGAAATTTTGTGTTAAGAAAATAGATTTTCTTTTATTTTTCGAGTATTACGTGAAATAATGACACTTATTAAATCAGTTATTATTTTTCTTTATTTTGTATATGTAAAACCTGTGAAGATCAACGGCCAATACACGTATATAAAAACGGCATAACAGGTGTTTTTTTCGAAAATTCAATTTTTGTACACTGGTATGAAGAGTTTTTTTTTTAAATTGTGTATGGTGCGGTGTGTGTATGTGTGTTGGAGAGGGAGTGAATTCCGTAAATTAATATTTAAATCTATTCTAAATTTTATTTATAATTATTATTATTTTGATATTCAACAAGTTTTAATAATATTTTTGACACTAATTTTACGCATCTGATGTACATTAGAAAAAGTTATTAACGGAAGAAGATTGAAATTGAAAAAAGGAAAAGGCGAGTTTAGTTTATTGCCCTCATTCGGGACAAATTTGTGGGTCAGTGGACCTACTTGAAGATTGTTGTTGTTAAATTAAAATAAAAGAAAAAACCTTTAAGTATTAGAGTGCGGGGGAGAGGCGACATCGAGTGTGCTATTATTTTATTTGTCCAGTCATCACTTCACAGTCTCCTTAACGCTTTATCACCTTTTATATTGTCTGTTGTAAAATTAACTAATAAACTTATCTGATTTTTTTTTTATATCAGAACCAATAAAATCTTACTATTATTATCAGGTTTACTTTATTTTCAAAAAGAAATGGCATTCACAATTGTTATCGATTCATCGAAATTTCAGCTGTTTGGCAGCTCTCGTGTTGTAGCTTAACTGGTGCATGAATTTTTTTAATACGTATAATCATATTTACAACCAGCACGTTAAACATAATAAATTTAATACTCGTAAAAAGTAAAGTCGGTCGATTCGGTATCCTCATCCGAGGATCAGTTAGTTACGCAGCTTTACGGTAATTTTGGCCCGATTTTGATCATTTTCATTTTCATTATTATTGAAGCGGGCTTGAAAATTTATACTTTTTTCTCTATTTAATATGTTTAAAAAATTGAAAATTAAATTATCTTCGTTTATTTTCACTCGGAAGGATTTGAATTCGAGTTCCGGTAAGTGTTTGAACCGTTTTAATGATTCGTAGCGTTTTACATGCGCTAAAAAATTCACTTATCATCATCACCATCATCGATTACTATAGTAATCGCGTGTAGTACTTCGACTACTAGATTCAGACATTCTACTACAACAGATCGAATAAGTGATTAAATTAATAAATAAAACGGTAACCGATAATGTACTCTTTTACACTGAAAAAGTATTTTTTAACGTAGATCTTCATAAAATAACTATTCTGCACGATCAGTAACCGAAAAAGATTTTACAAAGATTAGTCTTTTATCTGCCATAGTCGAAAGGTTTGTGATAACTGTTCTGAAAATTACGTCTTCATTCTGTAGAGTAACAAAAGGATTCTTTGCGTTGAATTCTAGTTTCTAGAAGAATATTGTTGTTTGTCAGGATTCCAAACAAAACTGGCGATTTTCAGCCGTATAACAACAGAGATATGTTTATGTAAATAAATTAATTATATTATAAATAATATTATATTATTAATATATATATATATATATATATATACACACACACACAGAGAGAGAGAGAGAGAGAGAGAGAGAGAGAGAGAGAGAGAGAGAGAGAGAGAGAGAGAATGTAGGACTCCTTAAATAACTTTATAAACTTCGGGCTATGATAACCCTAAACAAAATGGCGACAGGCAATTTAATATTGTTCAAAAGTGTGGTCTACAACAGTGCCTCTTAATTAAATAACTTCGCTACAATGAAATACAAGAAAATTAGAAAATGATCCTGCCTCAAAACGATCTATTTTTCGGTAAGAGACCATTACTTGGGGTGTAGGTGTACTAATCGTTTCGTGATAAAAGATTTTGCTAAATTTCATTTTTCTACGTTTAATAATCAAAAGATTATTAATTAAGGATTGTCATGTTTCATTACCACCCAGAATGTATGTGTTTATATTTTTTTTTATTTGGTATGAGACGTATTAGAGATACATTGGTTAATTTTGTACAAAATAATTTCCAATTATTTTATTCAACTGATGAATACGAAAACTTCGAAAATGCTTTTATATATATATAAGAAGATATATAAGAAGAAGAAGAAGAAGATGAAGAATATAAGAAGATAAAAATAGAAAAATGGTTTATTTTTTGTGTTTATTTATATTTGTATATTAATAATTTTTGTAATTATCCGAATATGTTTAAAATAAAAATACTACTGGCGTTTGTTTTGCTTAGGTATTATTTATTTAAATAACCCACCGGGTTAGTCTAGCGGTGAAGTCGTCATCGGAAATCAGCTAATTTCGAAATCGAGAGAAAAATTCAAATCCTAGTAAAGTTAGTTACTTTTATAGTGATTGAATGCTAGATCGTGGATACCAGTGTTCTTTGTTGGTTGGTTTTCAATTAACCACACATCTCAGGAATGGTTGACCTGAGACTGTACAAGACTATACCTGATTTACATAAGTTATACCTAACCGTGTTCCGCAGGTTAAATGGAAAAAGAGAGAGGTATTATGTAAATATTTAAAATAAATATTTCACACCATGTAACCCCTTACTGTTCGGTTGCCATTTGTTTAAATGGTGGTACATAATGGAATTTTTTAAACGGCTTTTAACATTTATTTTAGCAAATAAGCCTTGTCAAAAAATGTTAACAAAATAGTACTTAAACAGTTATTTTAAAAGATTTCAAGGATTTTTTGGATCACCCGAATGATTCAAAAGTTACGCGACTCTGAAAATCACTAAATAAATCGTTAAATTCAAATAAATAATTAAACAATTTATTTATTTTAATTTTAATAGATTTCAGTTCATTTAAAACTGAATTTTATATTTTTAGAGCAGAAAAGTTGTAATAATTGCTTAAATATTCACCGGCTCCTGTAGTAGACAATTTTTCAATTTCTTTTTCGTATTTTGCCAATGTCTGAATAGCGATTTAGCTCGTGTATTTTTTTAATTTTAATTTTTACGTCGGTTTTCAGTTTCTCAACGCAATAACAGTCCTTATTAATAGTACAAATTTAAAAAGCCATAGAGAAATGATTCTAGCTGTATGAAATCAGGAGATCCGGAGGGGGGGTTAATTATGAAACGGTTATCAAAATATTTAAGGCATCATACAAATTATAACACCTATCTATGCACTTGCTTAAAAAATTCAATAAATTTAATTATAATATGTCGGAAAAAAGTGTTTATTTTAATATCAAGTTTTACCTTAATAATTTTTTCTTTCCGTAACAACTTATGGAATTCAAATTTTTTGTTTGTAAAAAGACGATTTTTAAAACGCTTGTGGATTTATACCGTTCAAAATTCGGTCACTCTGTCAAAAAACTATGGTTCATCATTGAAATACATTAAACGATAAGTTTGCATACTTTTCATAAACGATTGAAACCGCTCTCAGTAATTAATCTCAGTAATTAATTTTTTTTAACGATAATGTAATTTTAAGCTTCGGAATTTTTTTAAGAAAAGTGTTGCATTAGGAATTGTGATTCTAGAAGACAATTTATTTAAAAATTTCGTAGTAGTTGCAGCAGTAACCTACCGGGTTGGTTTAGTGATGAACTCGTCATCGCAAATCAGCTGATTTCGAAGTCGAGAGTTCTATGGTTCAAATCCTAGTAAAGGTACTTTTATACGGATTTGCATACTAGATCGTAGATACCTGTGTTCTTTGGTGGTTCGGTTTCAATTAACCACACATTTCAGGAATGGTCGACCTGAAACTGACTAAACAAGACTAAACTTCATTTACATTCATACATGTCATCCTCATTTATCCTCTTAAGTAATATATTACGGTGGTTCCGGAGGCTAAACAGAAAAAGAGAGTAGTTGCAGCAGTAGATACATATCGCCAACCGCTTTGACAACAATCTATATTATTTCCTGCGCTAACGTTTTTACTTAGAGATCGAGAAAATCTTTTATATTCGATTTATATGTTAGGACATATATTCTGAAATAATTCCTACGTCTCTATACAAGAATTTGATGGAAGATATCAGTCGAAAATAAAAAATCATTTTATATATGCTGAACTATAGGAACGTTTAGAAAAGAATTCATTATTACGATAGATTAACAATTTTCTTAACTATTCCTACTGTTGACCGGTACATTTCAAAATTTGGTTTGCCTGACTCTTTAGGTACCGATATAAAATTTTTTTGTACCGATTAGCAACATAGTGTTAAAACATTTTTAAATTGGTTATACGTTTCTTGCGTTACGTACGAAAAAAAAGATCAATATAATTTGCTAATTTTATTTTTAGGCTGATTGAATGGTATTACTCGAGGAGTATATCGTAAACTATGTTCAGATTATACTGCAATTTTATGTGGTGAAAATAACTTTAAATGAGGGAGATAAAATTATAAGAATTAATTATTTGTTTTTACGAACATTCCGTAGTAAGGAAGTTTAATTTTTATTATCGTTTTATTTTTTATTTTATTTTGATTGATTACCTCATTAATTGTATTTTTTTATTATTGCCAAGGACTCGTTTATTATATTACATTTTACTATAATAATTAGCGATTCCAAAAGTACATTTTTAAATAAGAAATTCATTATTATTATTTTTAAATTAGTAATTCGCGAAGTTAATTCTTAGAAATTATTAATAATAGAAAACTATTATTAATTTTATTATTAATAACGCTAATAAGATTTTTGTTATTATTAGGTTTTTATTTAACGATTTAATATCCCGTGTATTGTGTTTCGCGGGAATAGTTTAATTTAATTAGAAATAGTGAAATAAACATTATAAAGTGAAGAGAGGAGTTTAGTGTAATGCGAGCGGTAGGGATTGATTGGCAACTGTTTTATCGGGCCGGTGGTAAGGGGGAATATTAAAATTTAAAAATATCGAAATCGACTGGTGTCTGTCTAGTTTCGGATTGATTGGCCGTTTGTCACTTGTCATTTATTAAGTAATAAATAATAAGTAAATATTAACTAACAAGATGCAATTAATCATTTTCCCTATTTTTATTTGCCTTCTCTTCCTTTTTATTTTTTCTTAATTAAGACGTAATCTTTTCTTTACCGATTGTATTTTGTTGTTTTGCAATGTTTTTTTTTTTTTTAACTATTAATGAAATTGACAGTTATCTCTTCTCTAGATTTTATTTGTTTATTTGCAATAATTAGTTTGTTAGTTTTTATTATTATGTAAATAATTGCGATTTAGGTTTATTTTTTCTGTAATAATAATAATAATAATAATAATTATTATTATTATTAGTCTGTTAATTAAAATTTGTATTATCCTTTTATTTTATAATTTCTTTAATATTATCCCGCATTGTTAACTACCAGAAAATTTGTATAAATCGATTAATTTCATAGAACGACGTAGTCAAGAATAGATGAAAGATATAAAAATAATGTAAATTTGTAAAAAGAAAAGTACGTAAATAAAACTAAAAAATAAAACCCTTATATACTCTGTAAACCTGTTAAGGAATGCTGTGCCGGCCGAATCGATTAAACCTTATTCTTAGATCTCCGCTGATATAAACAGAATGAAGACGTGAAACGTTTTCCAATCGGTTCTTCAAACGGTAGCGAATGAGTAAGACCGTACCCGATGCGTGCTGTACACTCGGGTTCCGAGACTGGAGCTAGTGCTCGGCGTCATTTTATAAACGGTTGTGGCATAAACGGTGAGCATATCTTGTGTCGGTGGAAACAAGTCGTTTTTGATACAACTAGGCTGTATCTCTATTAGATCGTTTATAAGAGTATAGAAATAACGTGTAAAATAAAACAAAGTATAGCCGATTACTCTGCGCTTTTGTCAGTTGTCACGATACGGTTTAACGGTGTTCCCTTCAATTCGATACTACGCGCTCCTATCGTTTGCAACTCGGATTAGAAAAATAGCTTTCTTCGGTTAGGGGGAAGTGGAGTATTTGTAATTTTATACATCGCTATTCATTCAGATCAGCCGGCATATTAATATTTTACTCCTACTTGTTTTATGATCTCCTTTTAACTTTTACGCTTTCTGTCAGTACTGTCATAAAAACTGTGATTTTGGTTCGCCCACGTTATCGTCGGTAAACATTACGGACCGAAGTACTTGAGTTACGGGTACCTAAGAAACACGCCTAAGCCTATAGTTAAATGAGAATAAATTTAAACAAATTATTGAAAAATAGTTCTTTATATTTGTTTGAAGCGCCCGAATCTCAAATTTCAATATTTCAAAATTTTCATATGATTTTGATAAAAATTTTAAAATGTTTCCGTATCCGATTCATTATTCGCGATAGATTTTTAATATTGATTTCAAACACGTTAAAATTTGTTTTACCTTTCATAATATCTGTCTTTTTACATATAGAGTAAAAAAAATCGACGTATTGTCAGAGGTACAAGGGTATTCTCAAAGATAACAATGTAATTCAGAAGTTACTTTGAAAAAAATAAAGCCTCAAACTTCGATTAAAAGTAAACGTTTTAAAAACAGGATTTGACTATAGATCTGTGTATACAAATATATACGGTTACGAAATACCACGCTCGACCGTAATATTTTAAAAATTATTCGAAAATTTTTAACGCATTCGAAATATTTTTAACATTGTTTTCCTTAAGATCTGGTGCAGTCCATTCCCGGTCGTACTTTGTTTCGCGACTACCATCACTAAAGCGTAGGGGTCGCTACGCTTTATCTATTGAAGAGGCCGATGAGGAATGTTTTAAGGGTACCTTGTAGCCTAGTCGCCCTGCAGTTGGAAAGACCTAATAGTCGAGAGCTTCTGGGACTTAAGTAATTAAGACTTTTCCCTAGTATTACTTTTAATATTTTTTTGATATATATATATATATATATATATATATATATATATATATATATATATATTTATTTTGTATAAAAATAGTTGATGAAGAAGGAGTAGTTTTTTAATTACCTTACTGATCGATTTATTTATTATTTAATGTATTTAAATTGTTAATTTTAGTAAAAAAGAAGATTGTTTTTCAAGAAAAAATTGTACGGTAAAGTATTTTTAATAAAAAGAAGTAATTTTGTTGAAGATCGTGAAAGTAATTTATTTTTTATTTCTATAATCAGTTACACGATAGCGTTTGAAAAATTAGATATATTATAGGAAACACCTGGTCGTTGCGGCAGATTTGTACCTTTACCTATTTTATAATTATTAATTCCTCTCTCGATTTATTATTTAAAAAAATGTATTTTGTGATCTAATTATTTCGTAAAGGTCAATCAGCGTTATCGGTACGTCTATCTATGAATTATGTTTATTGAAGAAACATAAATCGTGAAATATATATATAATAAATAATCGCCCGTATGTGTTTATGTGTATTTCAAGGCGCTTCTGTGGGAAAGTTTTTTCGGTCTCTGTCGATCGATCAAGAGTTTTAAAAATAATCTACGTTAGAATTATCGTTGAAGTGAAGCCTATTTAGTTGTACGTTTATAGTGTTGTGATTAAGTACTGGTCGGGTTCGAAGACGTGAAAATTTGACGGATAGCTTAATCCTTTAAAAACAAATGAGTACCATTTATCCGTGAACGATTATAATGCTAGAGAGAGAATAACAGTTATAATTAAATTTTATGGGTCCGATGCGGAGGGGAAGCGGTTTTGTGCCGGGGGAGTGTTCCTCCGCTACCGAATGCGTTCGTTTGATAAATTATCTAATACATCTGTATATATGTTTTAATTTACGCGAACATTTTCTTTAACTTTAACATCTGTATTATGTTTTTATTATTGTAATTCTTGTCGTTCATTATAACAGTTATTGTTATCATAATTAAGGTTGATATTTGAAATCGTTCGTCTCATGAAGAACGTGAAGTCGAATCGAAGAAATTCGAAGCGTTTTTAGATCAACGGAATTAATTATTTATCTCTTTTACTTAAACGGATTTGATTTACGGATCGATTTGCGTCATTCTTATTAGATATTCCGGACCATCTGTGCCGGATCCGAGCGCACGGTTTATAGTGTTATTTCAGTGAAACAAATTTGTATTATAATTTTATTTATGAGAGATTTGAACTCGTTTTGATGTTACGTTCTGAAGTGATAGACCTACCGTACGACTCTCCATTCTTTCTCCGTATAACGACGCACTTCGTAGTTCAGGAGTCCGTGCAAGGATCTCTCCTCATATATGTCAATACGAGGAAGGCTATTTTCTTATTAACAAAGCTTCATTCGGTCTGGATTACCATATTTGTATTTTAGAGCGATTAGGAGGCCCGAGTGGAATAAGAGTAGGTTTATCTTACGGAAATTGAATTCCCGGGTCGATCGTTAACCGTCCTTCGTTAAATAATACTAAGAGACACGAGATCTTAAACGTCATGTATATAACGGGTCGGGACAGCACTTGGGATGAAAAAGAGGAACGTTGTGAAAGAACGATCTATCCTCTTGAGGAACTACGGTACGAGATGCACGGACCCATCCCGAAGGGAAGTTCGAGGCTACCTGTATTAGTGGATAATCTGTCGCCCACATTTCCTCGGAAGATTGTGGCATTTTTATCCGGGATCGGAACACCGCTTTAAAGATGAACTGATTTCCGTCTACTTTTAAATATACAACCGCGACAAAAATTATATTTCTCCAGAAATTCAACGATCACTCTAGAACGAGTACAAGATTCCTAAAGAAATAATCTCTTCCGTTCTCTGTATCGTCTGGCGTGTAGAAGTATTTATCAGAAACGTAAACCGTTTAACGGGACTCGTTATTGAGTGTCGAGTGCTGTAACAGTTTTCTCAAGCTATTCTGTTCCCGTTTTTCGAAAAGTTGATTATAGAAAAAAGGATTTTGAATAGTTAATTTTAGTGTACGATTAAAGGTTTTACTACAAGAGGAGGTAAAGTAGAGATATAGTTCTTTCTGAAAAATAAATATTGATAAAAACGTGCATAATATATTTTTTTTTGGCTCTTGGATGTCGGATACAATATTTTGACGGGTTTAAACGAAATGCGCAATGATATTTTAAGGGTTATACTTAAATGTTCCGTGATTCGCTTTATAAATTTTAAATATATTCTTTATTTTTTGTATTTTTTTCCATAGACGAATTAAAACTTTTTCTTTCGCGTTAAACTCCCGAGTTGAAGTCGAGCCGAAAAACGGAGAACCCTTAGCGAACAAGACGAAGCGGAGTCAGATTCAAAACGTGATGAAAACGTAATAAAAAAGTGTTGTTTAGAAAAAAATTTTTTAAATTAAATAAAAGTTTTTTTCTTAAATTGTTTTAGTGAACGGAGCGGACGGGGCCGGGAGGCACCTAATGACAACCGCGTAATTCGGTGTACAAGAGTATACGTAAAAGTAGAATGGAATAAAAAAAGTAGGATTTATTAAGTAAAATGTGGAAGCGGCATCGAATCTAGGCGTCTGTTACAATTTTCTGAACATGTAGTGAACCAGGGTAGGGGGAACTGCTTTCACGCTTTTTGAGACTTATTTTATCCTGATTTAAGTGTCTGTAATTTCATTTTAAGTTTTACTCCATTTATAAACGATTAATAAAAGTATTATTTTATTTTTATAACTGAAAATGTTATCGAGCAATATGGGATGTAATTAATTACTTAATAGTGAATGAGTAATTAAAAAAAAAAAATTAAGCAATAAATAGAAGTAAATTAGCTATTGTGCTCGTGTAATTATCTTCAATTCATAGTATTATTGATTATACTGTATAATATTTAGACTGTCGGTGTGTGTATATATATTTATGTAGGCCCTACAGGTACGCTCGGTTGTATAGTTAGCGGTTACGGTTTGCTTTCTTGTGTATACTGTGTGGGAAATTAGCTTCGCGAATCAAAATCCCAAGTGAAAGCTTCGTAACATTGTTTATCGCTTCTACGCTATTTACAGTGCTTGTTAAAGTTTGTTTCCTTGTCGGCTGCTGTCATTTAAAAAAAATATTCTTCATAAATATTATTATTATTATTATTATTATATTGATAACATGAGCTTACTTTCTAATATTGTACTTACTAATACATACTTTAAGTAAAATTTCTTTATAATTTTTTTTTAAATCGGTTAATTATACTTGATTTCTATAAAAAATTCTATTAAAAAATTAGTAAACATAATTTATTATTTTTGTAAAAAAAAAACGAAATAGAAATGCAGTCTCAATTGAATTTTTAACTCTGTATATCTAAAGTTCTTATTTAAAAATTTTAGTGTACGTTAGATAAAAACGATTATCTCTTGTAACTTTTTATTTATTTATTTATTTATTTTTTTGTAAGAAATTGAAACTAATAGAAAGAATAGAATAAGCTTTTGATATAGTTTTGATAGTGTGTCGAAGTTCGAAACGAAAATTCTTTCACGCATTGATGAAAAAAAATGAAATGGAGAGTTGTAACAATTAAGATGGTTTTTTAAAGTTTGAAAAGATGTTTTGAAACAAATCGAATTAATGAAAAATGAATAATAAAATCTTTAAAAAAAATTATCGTTCCTTTATTCTCGTGTTTACATATATTACATAATATTGATTTAACGAATTGACCTTTAAAGTTTTACAGAAAGTTAACTAAAATTTTCGAACACGAGCAGTTTTTACGTTAAATCGTTTACTACTCTCTTTCCATCTATTAATTGCTTTTACTGTTTTTCTCGTATCGGAAGAAAAATATTAAATATCTGGGTAATATTATTTTAGATAACAAGCGGATCGGAGTGGTATGTGCGAATCGACAATTTGTATCCGGAGCTTATTTTTTATTCGATCAGTTTTACAAAATAAAAAAGTTTAAAGATGCTGGAATTATTGAACAAATATATTTTGTGTATGGTCAATCTTTGCTCCAGTATTGTGTAGCAGACTGGAGAGCTGAACTAGTTACGCGCATCCATAAATTATTCATTATTGAAAAACACCTTTTAAAAGCAGCCCTTTGGTTTACCGAATTTATTTTCTGGTGAAAATTGAAGACTAAACTAGAAATTGTATGTATATAATTCTAAACTTTTTTTTAACGATCACTAGAAGACAAATGTATATTTTTTATAGAAAATTAATAAATGTAATCTGTAGTATTTTTACTTATTGTAGTCGCAAAAATGTCGGTTTTCAGATTTCAATAAAATAAATCAAATGATCAAAATCCATTTTGACTAGTTTCGGCGTGACGTCTCTACGTACGTATGTATATATGTCGCGTAACTGAAAAACTATTAGTTGTAGAATGTTGAAAGTTTGGATTTAAGACTGTTGTAACATCTAGTGGTGCATCTCCCCTTTTGATTGCAATCGACTGAACCAAAAGCGTTCAAAAAAGCCCAAAATAAAAAAAAAACATGTGGATTTTGAACTTTTTCTTAACTGCAGTAATAAGCCCTCACTGTGTGCTTTTCAACGATATATCATAAGTGGTACTTATTTTCATTGCTTCCAGAGTTATAGCCAAATAAAATTTTAATTAATGAAATATTTGGATCCTAGGGATAGGCACATCGGTTCGAATCAGGTTTCATCTCCTTTTTTTAACATTTTAAAAAAAATTTAATTATACTGATTTATTAACCTCTCATTGTAAAAAAAATTTACGATAATTCAATAACAAAAAAAAAAATATCAGAAATCATTAATGAAATAAAATTTTAAGTACTTTAAAAAAAAATATGTGTATTTGTAATTTAATAGGCGTACAAGGAAGTCATGTGGTGTCCACATCAATTTTGTTTTTTAATTTTCGATTAAGAAATCCAATATTAAAATAAACTATTGAGTTTTTTCTTTTTTAACCTCCGTAACCACCGTTAGGTATTGCTTCAGTGGACGAGATAAACGATTTGTAGCGTGTGTGAAAATGCCATGCCTGACTGGGATTCGAATCCGGGACCTCCGGATAAAAGGCCGAGACGCTACCACTCGCGCCACTGAGACCGGCTATTGAGGAGTTGTGTTTATGTTGCGACACACTTGTTCATTTTCAATGAACTAACAGTTTGTTACTGGATTTAGTATGTATATGAACACTTTTGTTTTGGATTTTGATTTCAGATTCATATTAAGCATTGGAGGATTAGAAAAATAGTCGAATAACCGCCATCGGCCGTTGGGTCACCTCAAAATGGCTGCCAAAATTAAAATTTTGTTTTAATCATTACGAAATAACGGTGTAAACTAAAAAATTGGTTCAAAAGCACTAATGTTACGTTTACTAAAATATATAATTATAAATTTTGTAAATCGAGTGTAATATCCCAAAAATGGCGGAAAAACTAACTTTTTTATAATTTAAGAAAATAAAATAAATTATATTAAATTATCGTATGTAGGACCCCAACAGAGATCTATTAAAATCATCCATAACAAACTCATTTTCACCACCTGCAGATTTAAAAAAAATAATTTTTTAATTTAAAATTAGAAAAATTTGTAGCTTTTTAATTGCAACAGGTACTAAAAAAGAACCGACGTCACATAAGAGTATAAATTATGATATAACGTAATATGAGAGTATTCATTTGATCGGCCACCAAACGATGATCACGTGACCAATCATACAGTTATACTCTTATATACTATCCATACATATAAAATCTATAAATAGCAGTTGCATTAAATCAAGCAATAATACTAAAATATATTATAAAAACAAGTATTATGTAATAATTTAAGTTAAGTAGAAGTTAGAGATAATAGCATCGTTAGAAATGAATTAATAATTGAGAGAACAGTAGTAATAATAAGAATGTTCGTACGGCTTAGTGTTACTAAACTTTTCATTGATAACTTGGTAAGCGATTTGCTTCTAAATCAGTCTGTTGAAATACGCCGCTAAACCGCGAGCTTGGATTCTGCTAGTGATTTTTACGGAATGAATGATGTCAAATATTTTTTTTTCTTGATTTTGTAATTTTTTTATTCATTAATACATATTGATAAATAACGATAAAATACATAAACTGCAAAAAAAAAATCAAACATGTTAATCTGAAAGATCGTTGATTGTTCGGATGAGCTGTTATCTGAAAATTTTACCGCAAAATAATTTGAACGAATAAATATTATAATTTGATGCAGATATATTTAATTTTGCTTTAATGTCAAAAATAGATATAACATGAAAAACGTCTTCGTTATTTGTTAGAAAAAATGTATTAAACTTCAAATTGGGCGGCAAATAAAAAAAAAAAGAACATTATTAACTCCAAATTAATGTTCTTTTTCTGTTTATTCTTCGTAACCACCGTAAAGTATTACTTAAGAGGATGATATGTTTAAATGTAAATGAAGTGGTGTAGTCTTATATAGTCTCAGGTCGACCATTCCTGAGATGTCTGGTTGATTGAAACCCAACCAACGAAGAACACCGGTATGTACGATATTTAAACCTGTATAAAAGTGACTAACTGCTTTTACTAGGATATAAAATAATACTGATGAAAATATGTGAAAATAAAAAAATAGAGAAATCGGTATAAAATAAATTAATAATATTGAAGATTTGTAAGTTTAATCGTAATTATTTCGAATACTTATTATTTTTACACATTAAGTGAGTATGCAGAAAATTCTTGATTGTTGAACTCTTACGGCGTTCAGATGCCGTATTAGTTCAATAAACAGTCAGGTTCACGGCGTTTATCAACGTAAAAAAATTACTTGTTTCGGTTTAACATTCCACAAAATTGATTTACTGCTTAGTTACCTATTGGAGTCTGGTCTATACAAGTGTCCCGGAAAGTGTTGGCCAACCTTAAGGATTGATTCAGAACATCAAAATAAAAAAGGTGATGTGAACAAATGTCTTCATGCCTAATTTACCTCTGTCTGCCATTTTTTTTTTTTCAATAAAAATTTATATCTCAGTAATGCATTGCGATATTTTAATAAAATTTGGTGTACATGTACACACCTTCTTATTATCTTACAAAGTACGAGTAGGTTTAAAAATTCCAAAATGGCGGCCATTAAAATATTTTAGTCATGAATTGTTCCGTAAATATTAGTTTTATGAGATATAATTTTTAGCCTTGTATTGTGAATAAAATGACATCTCATTTGTTCAAAGTTATAAAAGCTGATATATGTAGTGAAATTATTAAAGTGGTTCGCAAAATTTGACCACGGTGTTATTATTTCTTTGAATTGTTAACATAATTAATAATTTGTTAATTATTTTTAATAAAATTAGTGAAGGAAACGAAAACAGTCACAAAATTTTCAGACTGCGTAGTTTAAAAATATCAGTTATATCTCTGTTGTTTATCATCTGTTTGGTACAGATGAGGTGCCATTTTGTTGTCAATAAAATGCTTAACATTCTATCTGATAAAATTCATTTTTACACAGCTATTATTGATTATACAATTTAAATGAGCACCGTTTTTGAATTTTCAACTTTTTACTTTGTAGATGTTGGGTACATGTGCACCAGATATCATAAAAAAATTTCACAAATCGTTCTTAATACTGTATATTAATTTGTTATTGAAAAAACAAAATTACGGACAGAGGGGAAAATGAAGCGAGGTCGGACGTTAGTCCACAAAAACGTTTTTGTGTATCTCGATATCCTGAATCAGTCCCTTAAGTTTTGGCCCAGAATTCCGATGACCTTTATATAAGGAGTGTTCCGGAACGTATTCACCGAACTTCAGGACACTAAGACGAGCAAAAAGGTTCATATCGACATAAGTCCCATTTTGCTTTGTTTTCCTTCTGGACGCAATTTTGTGATTTCAAAGAAAAAGTTGGGAACGGATAAACCAACTTTAATTAAATTTGACAAATGTAATTTGTCATGTTATACAAAATAAAAATTTTTGTAAACTTCACCTTCAAACATTTCAAAATGGCGGCTATCTTCATTTTTTAATCTTCAATATCTTTCTAATTATTTCTTTGATCAAATTTTTACTTTTACAAAATTTATTAAACGTTTTATTTTGAACAAGATGAAACCTCATTTGTAAAACTCCGTTGACAAATAATCGAGTTATTGCAGAAATTAACCCGGCAGTACGCTTGCGCATTATAATGCAAGGTGTTAATTTTTGTTATTATTAATTTACTATTATTATTTATTATTAGTTATTTTTATTACATTTATTGGAGGAAATAAAAACAGGCAAAAAATTATCGGCTTGCATTACGGTACGCAGATATATTGCTGGGTTAATTGTCTAGGTTAGGCGTTTTTCATCTAGGCTGTGTTTCTGTATTACTCTTGTTTAGTTTTTAAGTTAATTTTTAATATTTATTTGTTTACTACATAAATATTGTGTCCGGACGTTGATGACGACACTTGGTTGTGCGCCCTGGAAAAAACCGAATAATATTATCAAAAGTCGTGATTTAATTTTTCCGTTAAATAATTACAAGGCCACATACTGAACGATTATCGCCGACCGATATTTCCCGGCTTTCATGCCTCTGGATATAAGGAAGATAGTCGCTTGGATTACCGGCGGCTCCACATCAAACGATATTGCTTTATCCGTGTATCTCACTTTCGATGGGAAATATAGGTCGGTATGAGATAAGACTGCTTTTATATTTTAAATTAGTACATGAGACTTTTTACCGGAGTCAAATATCGAAGAATGGCTGCCAATTTTGTTTATGGTGACGAAAATCGGTATATCTTTTTACAATTTTTGGAGCTATTAGTTCAAGGAGTCTTCGAAATTTGAGTTATTCATTTTCAAGAAATTACTAAAATGAACGTCCATCATTAAGCAATAATTCTTTCATTAAATTAATCCCGTAAACTTAATTCTTACTTAAAAACGCGTTTTCCATATTGAACCCGAATTTTTAACAATATAAGCAGCAAAGACTGAATTAGAAATGTTGATTCTGGTATTTATATAAAACATCGGTATTACCGTGTGTGTGTCCGGCTACAAGTCTCTATAATTCTCCGTCGGGTGTCTAAACTATGGGATACATGTTGCTGGCGATGGAGTCTAAATTTCTGTCATTTCGTTCTGGGTGTGATGTAAATTTAAGATGGGGTTTTTTTTTTAAATAAATGCGGTTATTGAAGATTCATTTTCAAAATTCTTTAAAGCGGTACTCAATAGTGGGGCATCTGATAGAAACCACGCGGTTAACTATGTTTTAATATTAAAGCGCTTTCAATTTCGACATTAGAGACTACTGTATGCTTCTACTGGTTTTGTGTGCTGTTAGTTTGCTAGTTATACAATGTTTTGTTCTGAGAATGGCGAGTAGAGTATGATCAAGTTAGGTGATTTTATCTTTCCAGCGTTCAAGTCCTAGTAAACGCAGTCTATTTTAAACGGATTTGAATACTAGATCGTGGATACTGGTGTTCTTTGGTGGTTGAGTTGTAATTAACCACACATCTCAGGAATGGTCGAACTGAGAATGTGCAAGACACTTCATTTACACTCATACATATCATCCTCATTCATCCTCTGAAGAAATACCTGAACTGTAATTTCCAGAGGCTAAACAGGAAAAAAAGAAAAAGAACGTGCTTTTATCTTAGGTGGCGAGTTGTCGAGACCCAAAGTTAGGCACGCGTGTGGATTTAGACGCGCCCGCGTGCAGATACTTAAAAATGTACATATTTCTGATTGAAGGTGTTGCAATTGAAAATTAAGTGAATAAACAAATGTTTAATTCTTTTGTTTGTCTTTATTAATTTGGATGAGGTAGTCTGCTGATCGAGGTTTTTTTTATATAAAATGCCCAAATGTTATGGAAAATTAAAGACAGATCTGCAAAATGTTCTAGGAACTATCGAGGCGTACCCTGATCTAAAGTTATTGACCGATACGGAATGAATGCACTAATGGCACACGTATTCGGATACTACATTTCGCCTTACGCCTTTTACTCGATTTGCGTGTTAAGTTAATTACAGAATAAATTTGTCGAATAAACTTTCAATTATTAATTAGTAATAATTTCTTTTACTGTTTTACCGTACATTTGGTTTTTAATAACTATTAAGCGTTTACCAAAACGAACTACATAGTGAAAAAAAACCCAGCAGAGGGTTGCGAAACTTTCCCGGCTTTATCCTTGACAGGTTTTATTTCAAATACGCCATTAGGTTTTTTAGTATTAATGACTTTGTTATGCAATATACAAGAATTTAATTGTAATTAATTTAGAAAGATGGTGAATGTCACGCGGGACTCCGCGATGGCGCTGTACGGGAGTAGGCGTTTATTCTCCTCTCCCGGGCAGACCGGAACGGAGTCAGATAGAAACTCATTAGAGTATTAAGCGGGGTTCTTAAGGGAACTAGGTCAAAATTTCGATGTTAAACTTTAGTGGGAAGTTTATTGTTGAGGCTGTTAGTGCGATCTGAGACATTCAGAAAGTGGCTCATTATAGCAGGATCTAGGCGCAGGGTCTTCTTTCCGCGGTTAGGTTTCTAGCTTAGTTCTTGAGGGCGACGTGGTAGCTGCAGGTGTCCGTTGTCTTCATTCTGAAGGCATAAACTTGTAAATCTATCTCGGGGTGAACTTTACCGATGTAGATGTCCCGTGGGGCATCTGCATCGGTGGCATCTCTGCGGGGCCTAAACTGTAAGCTGTGGTGTGCATCAGTTTGAGGGCGAGAAGAAGTCCTCCGTTAAAGCCACTGCTGGCTAGGAACGGAGGGGGTGGTGTAGCGACCGGACACGCTACGAGGTGGGTTCTTCTCCCCTCGGGGGGGGGGGGGGATCGAGATGTAATTAATTTAGAGACGAAATAGACAAAATATCAGTAAAAATCTAAAAAAGTCTATTTGAGAAAAAAATCAAGTCTTAGTAAAAGATTTGGTCCCAGACGAGCCCCTCGACTGAATGTTGTTTTAATAATCAATTTTAAAGTCTTTAAATTGTAATTGGTTAAAAAAAACATTTGGTAAACATATTTCGGTCTCATATGATGATCTTGTTCGCGTTGGTGGGAAACTGCATCATGTAATATTTTTAATAACAGCCACGGCGTAAAAACTGTGTAATGCTATTAGACTGAAATAATGTTGACTGACTATCTTTTTATCCCTAAATGCAATGGGCTTAAAATTTTGGATTTTTAAATAACTTGATAACTGCTTTCATCGCATTAAAGCTCAATATTTTTCGACGACTGTACAAAAAGAAAAGATACAAAACGGTGAAAACTATCCCTTCTCATTTTATAATTTTGTCCAAAATTTAATGTGCTTTTATAAAATGTTTTGAGACATTTTCGAAAAATTTATGTATAGTCAATTCGAATATATTAATCAAAATACAGACCAATACATGTACGTACATACAGCTCTGTTTTTCTGTTTAGCCTCTGGCACCACCGTAATATATTACTTCAGAGGATGAATGAAGATGATATATATGAATGCATATGTAGTCTTGTACAGTCTCAGGTCGACCGTTCCTGAAATGTGTGGTTAATTACAACTCAACCACCAAAGAACACCAGTATCCACGATCTAGTATTCAAATCCGTTTAATGCGTTTACTAGGATTTGAACCTTAGAACTCTCGTCTCGACTTCGAAATCAGCTGATTTGCGATGATGAGTTAACCGCTAGACCAGCCCGGTGAGCTACGCTCATACATCTGAAAACTTCTCTAATCTTTTATTTATCGGACCAAGGGGATCTTAAAACGTTGACATTAAAAAAAAAACCCAATACCCAAAATTTTGGCCGTCGGTTATACTTTTCCTTTATGACTTACCCTTCTGCAGCAGCAATACAGCTATAGCTGGGAAAGTAATATATCTGTCAATTTTTTTCCTACTTTAATTAGGTAAATGTTAAATTAATAATTGTTACTATCCTTTTGCTGGCGTATTACAGAATTTTGCTGGAAAGGAATCAATTACGACAATATACTGATAAAAACAACAGAAATCCAATTTTTAAATAGAAAAATAGTGATTTACCATTTGTAAATTTGCTGTTTTTACAGATGTAATTAACAAAAATGCAGAAAAATTTAATTTTGTTTCACTTATTAAATGTTTAGGATTAAAAATATTATCTCTAAACGCTATGTTACGCATTAAACTGCATTATTATTATTAATAAATTTTTTTTTTTCATAAATTTATACATTGTTAATAAAGAATTAGAAAAGGTGGCTCGTATAAACTGTCCATACGATTCGCGTTAATGCGTTCTTTGTCGTGTTATGACTTGTGGAAAAAATTAAACCGTTAAATTTTATAAGAATACTTTTCTCAATACAGGCCGAGAGAAATTATTTTAAATAATTATTACGTAAATACCTCATTTTAGGCAGTAAGTGAAGCTAACTGAAAACAAAATCGGGCTAATAACCTTTAAGGAACTGTAGCCGCTAATGTTGTTGAATGTTTCAGTCGGTAGCGTAATATTTTATTGAACTAATATCCTGATATTCGTCGAAGTTAAAAAAAAATTACTTCCTCTTCTTTATTATTTATTACTAATTATAAATGTTAATTATGGTGTATTCCTATAATAGTAATGAATCAAGAAAATCACATACGTAAAATACTCTTGAAATTTGCGGTAAAAAAAAATTAACTTGCAGATTTCATTGTTTTTTTTCCATCTATATTGTTTTTTTATTTATGACAAGTTTAATGTGTTATTATTTTGTTATTCTAAGTTGAGTTAATTACAGTCGTTGATATTAATCTCATTTGGTTTCTAATGTCAATAATAATAATTACATGTTAATAATTATTACAGGTAATTTAAACATTAAAAAAAAACCTCAAACAATTATGAATACAATAATCATAATAATAAAAAAGGTACAAAAAATAAAATTAGACAAAAGATTAATAATTTCCATAAAGATGTCAAATATATTTCTATTAAGAGGGTTAAAAATGTCATAAAAAAAAATGTATATCCTCGAAGTTGTGTTACAGAAACATAATTCGAATCTGTTACTAATTTATATGACTTTGACGTGATGTAGTTATCGATGTTTTAATAAGATCAACAAGCGGACCCTTGCGAAAATTTCGTTAATTGCCTCTGATCAGTTTTGTTACTTTTCGATGCGACAGGGGTTAAAAATTTCATTAAAAAAAAGTCAAATTAACTACAGTAATAATTTACTTTTAAAAGAGGAAAAATAAATGAAAATGTGTAAGTGAAATTTTCATTGAAAATTTTTACAGTAAAAAAATTTACAGACCATTAGAAAACATGAATACGAAATTTTGATGGCCGTACAAAACAAAAATGTAACGACTTATGCTTAAAGCAACGGGTTATCCCAGCGGCGTTTGATGTAGCAAATATTCCGAAATTAAAACGTAAGCAAGAACGGGATAATTAAATAAAAACAATCGATTGTTAGTTAAACTTTGTTAAATGGGCAACAAAGTAGGAAATGTAAATAACAAAAATTAAGTAAATGCAAGTTAAGAATAACATATTGCAGTTATAAAATGCATTACAACCAGATTTTGCTTCAACTTCAAATTTTTATAGGCAAATTCGTTTGAATTGATGATTAACAGTGCTAAATTTATCGCAAATACCCGTTAGATTGGAGAGGGGAGCCCACAGCTTGATCGTTGCTGTGACAGATTTGACGCTAGATTTCCAACATTTGTTGACAAAATCAAGGTAATATGGTGATCGATAGCGGTTGCGGCACAGTAAGAAGTATGATCGGTAACAAATAAATTTAAGTGTTTACAATTTACAATTTTTTCGGTCGTTAAAACTTTTGAATATTTCCAAATTCTTAAATAGACAATTTACCGGTGTACTAATTGTCCAGTTATTTTATTTTCGATAGTCGGCATCCTGCTCTTCGCAAGAATTTCATTATCAAATGAAATTTTTTCGTACTTTTTGCTTATAACTTCGCCATTTATACACAGTACTGTACAGAGATGGCAATTATTGTTTGTTATTAATCATTAAAGTTATTGGAAACAGTTTATGATGTAATGCAAGTGGTCTCAGAGATGGGGATCGGTAGCTAAAAAATAAATTAGGTTACATTTCAATTTAAAAATTAAATTGTAATTTGTACAATTTACAAAATTTTAATCATCCCTTTTTATTATGTATAGTTTTTCTTCTATAGTGATGAAATTTACGTACGAAGTATTATCTTTAAAATAATAACATGTAGAAAGTAGGATTTTATTAAAACTTACTTACGTGGTTCTGTAATGAAATACATAAAAAAACTTTTATATCACGATGTCATCCTAATAAGTTAAAATATGTGCCTAAAATGAATCGTAAGCTACCGTTTTCATAAAAGAATTTTAATTCGAATTAAACTGTTTTACTAAATTGTATTAAAATGCGATAGGTGAATAAAAACAAAATAAATATTTGAACTTGAAAAGAAAATACTCCTTTGACCTTTTTTTTTATCTTGTTTGATCATTAAGTCAACCGGGTAAATTTTAAATTATACTTTTAAGGCAGGTAAAATTCTGTTCTTACGTCTAGTTAAACGATTAAATGAAAAATCTAGACAAATATTTTGTTACGGAAACTTTTTAACGAATTTCGGGAAAACGGGAAACTTTTTTTGCCCACTTGCACTACTATCTTCAGTTCAGATAAATTATTACTCTGAAACTGAAGCTTCTAAATACTTTTTCTATCAATCGGTTCGTAACATAAATGTTTCAGTCGAGCTTTTTTTTATAATGCATACTGCAGTTTTGTTTTAATTTTTTATTAATTTTGTGAGAATATTTTTAAAATGAAAACGAAATGTTTGGAGAACGCGTTAGTCGTTTTTTCTTCTGTGCGTTTTAAACTTCGGTGTGACATGGAGGCCGGCCGACATTCGTAGTTGCGGCGTCGGTGGCGGCAGCAGGAGTGCGTGCGCGAGCCATTGTCAGACGGACAAAGAATATCTCAACTCCACCCATTCTTTGTCCATTGTTCTCTCTCTCGTTCCTCGCCATCCCCTCTCCCCGATTCTTCACCTCTAATTATATTTAATTCGACATTTGATAAAGATCAAAATTGCTTAAAAGATCCGATGAAGTAATGGAGGCTCCCGGCCGTGCAAACCCTCCCCTCTATCTTTTCTTACTTTTATTATTGGTCTGATTGTAATACAATTAGGGGTTGTTCTGACCTAGACTATACGTTCAGGTAGAGAACTTCTCCGCCGCCTCCCTCAAGTTTTTTGTACTACGGTGTTATTTTAACACCTGACGGTTTTGGTGTAGTTTTTTTGTATTATGTAGCGTATTATGTTTTTTTTTTTTTTTTTTTTTTTTTTTTTTTTAATGGAAAATCTACGGTAGAAGTCGGGTTTATGTTACGAAGAAGGGGCACATTCCCTTCTTTTACCACGGTATCCGATGATAAATGATTCTTGTTTACACGAATTAGTTGGGTTTGGTGATCCTTTCCTTTCCTTAGTTACAGAAACTTTTTTTTTGATGTTGAAAAATAACGTGTGTAGTAGAGATCTTCAATAAATACTAATATACACACGCCCACATACTACCTCGTTTAATTTCGAAAGAAGATGTTCTGTTGTAGTGCGTTTCGTCGACCGTAGTTTTAATTCGTCTTTCGCGTTAAATTTTTTTTACGTTTATATAAATCTTTTAATGTCTGTGTTATTTGTGATGAATCGATGTGTATTTTTTGGCCTTTCAGTTCCCGTACTTAAAAGTGAAGAATATTTCTGTATTATATCGATTTTTGTCGGTTGCGAAGTCGATATTTTCGGTTGACTAACAACCATTATACGACAACGGTATTTATCCGTGTCGCATTACATATTTGCCGATGAGTTGGAACTTTACTAATAAATCTTTTCGTTAAAACCGTAAAAAATGTTAGATGTCTTTTTATTCTCCGATCGCTTTCTTTTAACGTATGCCGTTTCATTTTATTACTGAAATTAATCTTCAAAAAGTTAAGTATCTTTTTGACTACATTTTAAACAGACTATACGAAAAAAAATTCCCTATTAAGCGTTGGATTAGTAATTTTTTCACACATTCCCAGCTCAGATTTATATCTTTGAACCTTCGTTTTTCCAGTGGCCATTTTGTTTCTTTTCTTGTCAAGTAATATCCATTTTATTTAGGAATAGTTATATTTTTAAATTTAAAAATAATTGGTACGTTCGTTTTGATGAGGTAAATAATTAGATCGGGGAGGTAATTAGAAGTAGCGATTAGTACGACGCAAGATTATGTTGCATTATTTAAAAAAAAATAATAATAATTTACCGATTAATAAGTGCAGTATCACTTTACTTTGTAATTATAAGCAAAAATTCGACGATTCAGTTCCTCCTTTTCTACTTATTTATTGTGCATTATTTGACGGATTTCCATTTTTAACTTCTATCTTATCGTTTTTTACTCTTTTCTCATTTTACGGTATTTTTTTCATCTCAAGTTTTATTGTGCGTTTTTAATTTTTTTTTATCTTTTGCTCTTACTTTTGGTCGTAGGGAATGATCGATCTGAATTACATGATTATCAACTCTTGTTTCTTTTACCTCTTTGATTGTTCATAAAGCTAATTTTGAACTCTCAGTGATCGTGCTTATTTTCAACATTTTTTAATTACATCATATTTTTCAAACGCTTCTAATCTTTTTCCTTTATATTTATAATTATCCATGATTTTCTTTCGTATAGCGGTTTACTAGTTTAAAAAAGTACTCTTGTAATGTCGTACATATCCAACTTTTATTCTATAATTCTTTTTTCTACTATAATTCTAATTTGTATTTTTCTGTTTTTGACGTCTGTTAGTTCCTCTGATGTATTTAGTAATATTGTTTGTAATAAGCCTAATCATTCGTTTTAAATAAAATAAAAACATTTTTTATTTATTTATTTTTTAATCCTATAAGAATAGCGTTAATATATTTATATCATGTTAATATTTCATATTTATGTTAATATAGTTTATATTTTAAGTAGTTAGCTAATAGTCTATGGATTTTTTTTTTAATGTATACAGTATAGAATGTAAAAACATTACTGTAAACTTAATTAATAATATAGTTAGTTGTAAGCCTTTCTTTGGCTTTACCGTTAATTTAATTTATAATCCTGTAAATAATGTAATAGTATAAAGTATTATTTAAAAGTAACTCATTTCTTAGAAATAGAAAGTATAAGCAAAAAAGTAACCTTCAACTTTCCCATACATATTTGTACACACTCCTGTACGCGCGTGTGTTATATTATTTTTGTTTTTTATTTTCACGGTTAGGTTGTATTAATGATGATATAAATGTTACTTAAGCTGCATATACAGTTAATAGGCAGCTATCAATATGCTATGATAAAGTTTGAATTAAAGGTTTTGTTTTGTAAAATTAGTTATAAATTGATTTTCATGAAAGCTAATCTAGTTTAGTCTAGAAAGAATTTTATTCTAAATTATATTATCCCCTTAGCTCACATTTTGTGGCACGGGAATTTACAGGTTAGTCTAATATTAGTTTACGTTATTTTGTTGTAATTTCCGTATCGGTAAATATAATTATTCTTTTTTGTACGGAATGCAGTTTTTTTTTCTTTTTTAACCGATTAAAAAAAAAACGAGAGAGGTGGTTCTCGATCCTTACCTTAGCATTATTATTTATTTCTCTACTTTTACGTCCGCATGCATATATATCGACACCTTAACGACGCGATGATTTTTGTTCCTTTTTTTAGGGGGCGCTTACGAAGTTTCTTCTGTACAATTTAGATGAAAAGTTTTTAAACCGTAGACGATATAAAGATAGATTTTGTTTGCTTGTCATCTATTGACATACGACTATAACGCGAAGTCATTATGGTAATCTAAGGACTTTTACACGGAATTAAAATAAAATTACTTCATTCCGGATAACTTTAGCTCACACTCTGTTGTAGTCTGTTCTGCTGATTTGTTTTGAAGATTCTTAATGAAGCACTAAGCTTGTCACCGTGGTTAAATATTTATTATAATTCCATATATTCTCGTATAAAGTATAATATACTTACGGGTCCATCAATACCGAAAACAAACATTTTCAAGATTCATAAATGGGTTTTCATATCGTTACGGATCATCCGTAAGTCCTTAAGTATGAATGAGCTCGTCCAAAAGTATTAATCATACAAACTGATATTTAGTAAATTGAAAGTAGTAGCTTATATTCGTGTTAATATATTTATGAATGGTCGATCTTTGTCAAAAAACATATTCGCTTATTCTTAAAAAATAACAATAACCAGTCTGATCAAACTGGACGAGAGAACTGTTTTCATATTATCAAGACACCCTGTTGGAATTCGAGTGAATCTCCGCCAAGAACTTAAATACAAGAGAAAAATATACAAGAAAACGACAAACGGGTAATATTTCCAGAAACAGTTACGTTTGTTATGAAAGTTCACGACTTTTCATTCACTAAAAAAAAAAAACCATACACTAACATGGTAACCGGTAAAACCGCTTTGTTATATGCACTTTTCTTTAAATAAAAGCTATTTTCACTATTTTTTCTTGTTTTCCTTCTTTTTTTAACTTCCGGGACCACCCTTAGGTATTATTTCAGAGGATGAGATAAATTATCGTTTTTGTAGCTTATGAAAATGCCATGTCTGACAGGAATTCAAACGCGGGACCTCCAGATGAAAGGCCGAGATGCTATCACTCGCTCCACAGAGGCTGGCATTTTCACTATTGAATATTCATTAATTGACTTGCTCATATGTTTTTACTTTTTTCTCATTACGCAAAATGAAACCGCCATTTTTATTCTACGACAATAATCAGGCGTACGTTTCGTCTATATTTCGTTAGATGGCGCAAGCTATGTATATGTATCAAAAGGTTATTATGGAAAAACTGTTAATAAATTATAAAAGTAATAAATTGTACATATAAATATACTAGAATATGGATTGGATTCTGGTAGACGATTTAAGCATTCGTAAAGAAAGATGGCCAAGAAATTCAAGTGATGCCTGTATATTTTTATTAGCGAAAAAGAAATAACACACTCTTTAACAAAAAAAAAAAAGTAAAAGCGTTAGTGAATCTTTTAATTACAAAAACAGAATGATATGGTGAATAATACAAACTCCAAAAAAATATTTACATTGTTGAAGGTATCCCTCAAAAAACAATTGTTTGTCCCGAATCCGGAAAAATTGATATAAAAGAAAACTGAATACTATTTGCTATTCTCAGACTTCTTTAAAACAGTTCTTTGCCTCAGACGCAGAGAAAGAATATTTAATAAATAAAGTCGTGCAAAACCTTGAAAAATATTACAAAAATTCACTCGCCACGGGCTGTTTCAAAATATAACGAACAACTGTTTGGAAAAAATACGAAAAAAGAGTAACATTATTTTACAATTTATTATTTTGTAATTGAAACAGTCCCATGGCGAAGGAATTTTTGTAATATTTTTAAGCTTTTGCATGACAATGTATTAAATATATTTTGTCTGCGTTTGAAGCAAAGAATTGAGTTTTAGAGTAGCAAATAGTATTCAGTTTCTTTATATATCAACTCTTTTCGGATTTGGAGCAAACTATTTTCTTTGAGGGATACCTTTTCACTTTCTGGGGGTTTGTATTATTCTCCATTTTTTTTTTTTTTATATCATTCGGTTTTTGTGATAAGAAAATTCACTAACACTTTTAAAAAGAATTTTTTTTTAGTGGTTGCGATCAACACAATATTTCGGGTTATAAGATAAGATAAGGCATTATTATTATTCATTATTTGCATTTGTAATAAATTATCGAATCGTTTAAAAATTCTTCCTATCAATTTAAAAAAAAAAAAACAATTGAGACATTTTCTTTTCCAGAAATTAAAGACTCTATTTTGTTAATACGTTTTAAAATAATAGCGATTAAAGAAATGTTTAAACATTAAATTTTCTGTATCCCGTTCAACGTGTACGTAAATATGTGCTCAAACAGATTTCATTAACGCTTTTTGAATCTAGAATTTATTATAATTGTTTAATTATCTTCATATACTTATTTTAATATTATTTATATTTTAAATAATTAATATGTACTTCAAACATATATGCTTTTTATTTAATAATAATTAATTATGTATTTTGTGGTACTCTTCTGATCGTGGTTTAACACGCTTTCCCTTAATCCGTTAGAAAAATGTTGGGGCAGCTTCTTTAGTTTATCCTTGGAGTTAAACATCTTTTCTGAGTCGGTACACAGTACAACATTATGTAAACATCAGAATAAAAGTTCTGTTTATTTATTTACTTGTTTGCTTGCATTCTTTTCTTTATTGTTATCTACACGCATATTTTTTTCATACAACGCGTTTTTGTTGTTTTCAATAGAAATATAATTAGAACATTTTTTTTATAAACTTTAAAACAACCCATGTAAAAATAGCAGGTTTATTTGTTTAATTCTTTTTAAAACTCTAGTTTTAAAAGTCGGCGCCGAATTAAGGGTTAGAAAGTTATTGGCAATGTTTGTTTTCGATTTCTCACTGAATTTATGAAAAAGTTAAAATTAAAAAAAAAAAAGCAATCCTATTAATGTTACATTTGTATCAGTTTTTCTCATTGATTTATTTTTTTAAAATTTTAATTGATTTTAATGTCGGTAAAATATTTTTAAAAAGCATAAACACTCACTCCTATATGTAATACATTTAGCAGTAAATATCATAAAATGCTATAATATAGAGAATTCCTTGCAGTTAGAAAAGTAACACATTAACAAAATATTATTTAAGTGAGTTTGCTGCAAAGTTCTTATTTTATAAACATTAGATTCTACTCGTATTTTGATATAATTGAATTATTTGATAATTCGTTCAAATAATTAATACGAGATAAAAGCGATATGAGGTAATAATTAATATGAGATTATAACAAGATAAAAATGATTTATAATTACGACTATTTTTGAAAAATTTTATATTTTTATGATTTGAATTTTTATTTATTTATCCTTAAACATTTGGGAATATTTTTGCAAGTGAAAGCTTATTTGAAAAGTACTAAGTTATTTCTTTTTCTGTAAAAGTACTAAGTTACAATCGTGAAATATCTAGGAATGAAAAAACGGAGAGTGAAATCTATTCTTCGGTATATATGTGTATGTCAGTGTGTTTTAGCAATTATTTAAAATTTGAAATGGTGGCTTCTATATATGAGCGCTAATAATATTAAAGTGTTCTCAAAGGGGTAATAGTCAGATGTATGGATTTTGGACTTTTTCTTAACTGCGGTAATAAACTCTCATTGAGAAATTTTCAACGATATTTGATAAGTGGTACTTATTTTCACCGGTTCTATAAATATAGTCAAATAAAATTTTAATTAATGAAATATTTGAATCTTACAAGGGGAAGGCACAACGGTTTGATTAGAGGGAGTCAGGAATCGCATCTCGATCGGGATCGAACTCGATGATATTTTATACGTTCGAGTTTTGAGCTCTTTTACGAATTGAAGATTTTGGCTTATAAACATTTGCAAAAAAAGACTCCCGAATTTAAAAAAAAAGGTTAGTCCAAATTTTCATCTTTCTTTAATCTATTTAATTTATTTTTTTTTGTTCAGGTCGATCATAAGCAAAAAATCTTGTTATCATTAAATATTTGAGTTCGTATCTCAAAAAGGTAAATGTAACGTGTTAAATATACACGAGTATTTCTTTTAAATTTCGAAGCTTAGTAATTTAAATTTATTGAATTGGGCGCGAACGGTTGTATTTAAATATTAAATAAATTGTTTTGCTCGTAGAGATCAGTCGAGCAGACTGTGCGGGTTTGTGATTCGATAAGGCATTTTATCTTATTATCGTAGTGTTTTATAAAAATTAAGGGTCTGCACCCGTCTTCGTTTCGCTTCGCGATGCCCTCGAAAGGAGTTTAACTTACACCGTTGAATTGTAATCATTCATTTGTCTTAACAGTCGTCATGAGATCGGGTGATTTCTGTATTTAAAAAGCCGTTGATAAGATATTCATACTTATGAAATATTTCGTGTTACGCAACAACAGAATAGCTTTTGTAATCCTGTCTTTTCAAAAACGAATACGTGTAAAGCGATATGTAAAATTTACAGGATGAAATCGAAACATTTTTAAATGTTGAAAAATATTTGCCGGGAAGGTTTAGCGACCTCGTTATGCATTATTCTTTACAGCTTAGCTGCCAATGAGTATGGGAAACAATAATATTAATAATGACCGTGTATTATTTAAATGCAATTGAATTATGTCGGCTATGCAATTTTAACGTTGGATATAGCTTCTACTTCGGTGGTAGGGTTATTTACTGTTCACGTTTACTGGCTATTTGTAAACAATGCTAGGCTACTATAATACGAGCAAGCTTACACATGAATATGACTCTTAAAATATACGTAAATCCTCTTTTTACTCGCGTAGCTATACATCCGTGTATTTACTAGTAATTTACTACCTTACTATTACAATAGTATATTTTATTTAGGTATATAATTCTCGAAACACACTCATAACTATTATTTCCATTTTTTAATAACGTTAATTTGTTTATTGTATGTTATTTTTATTGTTGCAAGTCTAAAAAATAATTATTATCTATTGTACTCTTTAAAGCCATCTTCTTAAACGATTTAACATCTAAAGAATAAGTACGCATTTACTGAAACATGTAAAATCATTTAAAGTGATAACAGCTATGTACTATACTAATCGCGTTATATCTTTGCCGACGATTTTGAAATTTAATTACTCTGCTCCATAATAACGTGAAACATTTATGGGTAATCTTATTTTTCCTTTATTTTTCTACATTAATCTGTCAATTTTATTTTGTAATCGGAATTTCTTTATAGAAAACTGAAGAAGGTATCCTTTATTGATCAATTATTAATCATTACTCTAATCGGTATTCCATTCTTAAACGCCTAAAAGACTTCTAGAAAAATCCCATATTAACTGCTTAATAACTAATTTTTCTTGTGTCTTTTCTGTTTTTCCCTCAAAACGGTTTTTTATTCCCTTGTAAATATACGTATGTTTGTAAATGTACGTATGTTTCTCGCATAACTCAAAAACAATTAGCCGTAGAGTGTTGCAATTTTGGATTTAGGACTGTTGTAACATCTAAAAAATTTGCATTTTGGACTTTTTCTTAACTGCAGTAATAAGCTCTCATCGAGAGCTTTTTAACGATATATCATATGTAGTATTTACTTTCGTTGGTTCCAGAGTTATAGTAAATTAAAATTTGAATTAATGAAATATTTGGATCTTACAAGGGGAAGGTGCATCGGTTCAAATCCGATTTCATCTCCTTTTTTTTAATCTCAATATATTGATTTATTTATAATTAACCTCTGACTGTAAAAAAAGTTTTACAATAAATAATAATTCAATAATAACAATAAAAAAAATATGAAAAAGTTATTAGCGTAATAAAATTTTATGTACTTTTAAAAATGTGTATATGTAATTTAGTAGGCTTACAAGAAGTCATCATGTGGTGTCCACATCAGACTTTTTACGTTACGTATTAAGTGGTAGTAATTGCTCATATTATAATTATATGTTTATATTTATAATTTCTCTGCAAACACCATACGTAACGTAATAAACCATTTATTTCTTATTGCCCTGGATCAACGGTTTTTTTTATCGTCGTTAAGAATTAATTATTTCAGTCCGGGGATGGTTGTTTAAAAAAAAACAAAAATCGTATGTTAATGAAAAATATAATTAATACGTTTATATCTGTACATAAAAATGTAAAGTAAATATTTAAAAAAATTAAAGCCGATGTAAGGTAGTGACACTCGCAAATAAATCATTAGCGGGTGTATAATCTTTCGAGTAGAATTTTACAACAGTTTGGATTCAGTGTAATGATGAGTCGTTATAGTACTTTTTTCTTTACTGAACAATTATTTTAAAACAGTGTTTTTGTTTTGAAATACCGTATCCGCCCGGTAATAATTGTCGATTTAATTTATATTACATTTTATTATTCGGCATTATCGAAATGTTCATACCGCGTCTTTAATTTTGAAAATAACCGTTCCGTATCTTAAATAGTTATTACTTTGAAACTGCCTGATGAAAGAAATTGTTTTCGTATTTTGCGAAGACAATGAGGAAAAGGTAATTAAGTAGCTGATCGAGCGTATTTTTAGAATTTTGTTGCACGTTTCATTCGAGCATCAAGAAATCGTGTTAGATTGTTAGTGGTGAATAGTATTTCTCTATACTTTTTTCTTCTGTTTTGATCATTTTTTTTTTTTTACCTCTACCTTGCGACCGAACCTGCTTCTAATATGAACATAGTTCCAAGCTAAAATTATTCACTCCTGCACTTCTTCTGCCTTCTTAATAAGGATGATCTTGACCAACATCACGGACACCGTACGATTCAGTCATTCATGATTCAGTGATATTTTGTGCTGATTCTCGAATTCTGTTTTGTAAATCATGATATCTTAGGGCTTATTACGATAAACAATATTTTTTAAGTGGCCTTGTAGAATGTCATCCGATAGTGACAAGTCGGATGATCTCGCTGGCCATTCTATTTGACCTCTTCGGCCAATCCATCTTTCAAGAAAAAATGCATTTAAAATTTTACATACTTGAACACTGAAATGAGACGGGGCACCATCTTGTTGAAACCCAATTTTTTAGAATTTGGGGCCAACAACGTTTTGAATGTTTGGAACGATATGATCGAGAAGCAAAGCCTTATATTTCACCGCGTTTAAATTTCCATCAATAAATATAGGCCCGATCAATCGTCCACAAACAATACCTGCCCGTACATTTACTTTGACTGGATACTGTGTATGTGCCTAACAATACCGTTATGGATTAATATCGGTCAAGTATCAACAATTATGGCGATTTACATTGTCATTTAAAAAAAGTGGTGCCTCATCATTAAAAACTATGTTGTTTAATAAATTAACAAGAACGTAAACATTTTTAAGAAAACGTTTTTATTTTTAAGGTCCGGTGATTGTAATTGTGGAAAATTTTAAACACCTTTTGACAGCCCTATGTACGATAAAAAAATGTATAATATTTAAAACTAAGGGAAATAGATAAAATAAAAAAAATTCATTTTTAAGAAGTGAGTTGATTTTTTGCAAAAAAAATCATTTAAAAAAAAATCTGATCAAACCCTCATACATAAAAACATTTGAGCCAAATTTGAAGAAAATCTTTTCGGTCAATCCTGAGATATAAGGTCAAAAGCAGTGCGACGCACGTACATAGATATGCTTTTTTGGTCTTGATGAACTAGTTAGACCCTAAAACGTAATGATTTGTAAAAAAAAACCCGGTACCCAATTTTTGATACGATCCCTATACTTTACCCTTTATAGCTAATCGGGAATATAGCTAACGGGGAAAATAAAATCAAATTTTTTATTATTTAGTAAGATTTTTCTTATGAAGAAAGAAAAACACTTTGGTAAATCGTGGATTATTTTCATTTGTTTTTATTTATGTCGGTTAAAATTAAGTACGCAATAATTTGATGTTGTAATGTTTGTTTAATTAAAGATACAGATAGAATAAAGGTACACAATAAAAAGTTAATCATTTATTTATCGCTTATAATAATATAACTTATAGTGTAATAAAATGCATTTAAATACGAATCAATTTCCACGGTTTACTCGATTTAATATTGCATTACGCTATTTCATTATTGTCGTTACTGGAACTTATTATATTATCGTTTTCGTTATGTATTATTGGAATTTTTATTGTCATTTTATTTTACTATTCACTTATATTCGTTCTTCTGTTAATTGTAACCATTATTATTATTATTATTAATTATTTTTTTAAATTTACGATAGTTAATCGACCTGCCCAGGCGATTTATGTTTTCTGGAAGTAAAATTAGAGACTGTTGTCATCTTTACCTGTACTTTTTTAATTCTTTTTACGACAGGTGTATTATTATGAGAAGTTTAGCAGTAGAGGCTCTTGTCTCGATCTTTGGTCAGACGTGAGGTTTAAAGTGTTTATTTAGGTAATGTATTGAGAAATAAAGGAATAAGTCAAGAGAGGGAAAACGTTACAGTAGCAGGTAGATGAAAAAAAATAGATAAATAAAACATTCTAAAGCGTTTTCCGTTCGAATTTATTATATAAATTTCCTCGGTCATCGTAAAATTATTTTACTTGAGTTAATTTCTCATTTGAATGATTAATAGCAAATCTTTTTAAATTTTGTTAAAAATCAATCTGAGAAGGCAAAAAGAAAAAATATCGATTTTCCTAAGAATTTTGTATGCTTTAACTCGAAGCTTATCCGCTACAGACCATAAGATTATTGTTGTTTCATATATTTCCATTAAGCGGATGCCATCCGTAATAACGCGATAAAAGCTGGTAATAAGTAGTTATTATATCATACTCGGGTCGACTATTAAATAATAAGAATTGATGTCATGGAATGCGTATATAGAAATAAAAGGATCGAATATCGATTTATTTTATTCAAAATAAATCATCTGCATCGATAGATACGGATATACGACATACAGATTTTTTCGAACCAAATCTTCTTAAAAGAGTGCTTAGCCGATGCTTCGTCGAAAAGAAAGAACTAACTACTCAGTATAGAGTGCTTGCCCCGGGCAGGGAAAATTCCTTCATAACATTCGAATAAAATCTTCAAGGATATTTCATCTTTGGAAAAAATTTGAAAGCATTACGAGGATCGTCTGCCGTAGTGAATTGAATTTCATTGATCCCGGTGATTTCCAACTTTGATGTTTACATATATGATTGTAACGAAAATGTGTGAGTTCCATCCTCCGCTACGGTCAAATTCAAGAATTAAAAAATACAGATTTTGAGCGATTTGTAGGACATCTCTTTCGTGATGCGCACGGTTATTATCTTTCATTGTTCGACATAGAATGAAGCGCCAAGTTCAGAACAAACACCTTCTTTTTGCCCAAATCTTTCGTTTATATTTGGAGAATTGTCTTTCGGTTGACAAAAAAAAATTATGCGCGATCATTCTAACTCGATAGACTACCTTCCTCACTCAGTTTTCTTATTTTGACCAGTCCTTCGGTTCGAACAGCGTTTGTTCGACAGATCTGAAAGGACGTGTTTGTCTTCTTTAAGGAATACTTTACGAAGTCTGAACCTACTCGAATACGAGTGCCCGATATTAACCTATATCATCGTATTCTTCCTTCATCGCCGTACCGTCTCTGTTGTGCTTTTCTTAAGTTTAATCCAGAGTTTATTACTTGTTTTTTTATCTGTAGTGCTTATGCAATAACGTTTTCTAAATACCGTTCTGTGCGATTCATATGTGCTAGCACCGAACGATGATCCTGAACGCTCGGTTATGTATTTTTGGTATATCGAAAATATAATATTATACATTAGATGGGAATATCCGTTGGAAAAATACATATTTAGTATTTATCGTTTGATATTTGATTAACTTTTAACATTCTCCGACCTCTTCATTGTAGCAGCACGTGTATCAGACTTTCGTCCGGAACAGTTTTGGGTTCGAATCCGGTCAGGCTTAGAATTCTTCATAACTACATAATATTCATATCGTATTCCCATGTATAAGCTTCTACTTTTTTTTTGAGAAAGATTAATTATCTACTTAAAAAAATATATATATTAAAAATGTTACGTATTTAAAGTTCTAAACTACAATCGCCCATTTGTCCATCTGTACATCCAAAACGAGAATGTGAATCGATAAATAAAGGTTTTATGCCAACATCTCGTCCATATATGTTCAAAAACATCTCTGTTTTTCAATTATTCGGGAAGAAAATTTAAAATATTCAGACCTTTATATATCTATATATATATATATAATGCTAAAGTGGTATATCATAATCTCTTCAAATATCTGGCTAGACCTCTGATAATCGACAAAAGTAACAAATATTGTAATTTGAACTGTTTTCGAAATTTCTATACTTGTCGGGAGGCCAGTAAAAAAAAAATTGTGGTGACGAAGTTCGGCAGTCTTTTCTACTGAACGGTTGATCTCGTACCCAGAAGTTAATTTTTACAAAGCATATTACTTCGTAGATAGATGATAAATGATAGAATGAGATAGATGAATGGACTGAAAGAGTTTCAAGTCTCCTTGCTGGTTCTTCGATTAACGAAAATTTAAATTTTATCACTATACAAACTGTCATTATCAAAAAAAATGTGCTTATGATGGCCAGCAAAATACTCTATAGTTGTATCGATTATTAAAATTAATTGATAATTTCAAATAGGCCTTCTTTCTTAGAGGAATAATTTTTTTTTATTTATCGCTCACCATTCGTTTTAGAAAAGGATTTCCAGTAAAAACAATATTAAAAATTAAAATCTAAAACTACTTTTTTTAAGAAAATGTTTTTCTTGGATTTTCCTTCTATACAATTAAAAAATTATTGAAAAATAACTTTATTCTGTACTGTTCTATTGAATAATTTTAAACAAAAAATTATCACTTATATAAAAAGATGTTCGTAGTACACCGATCATTAAACGCCGTGACGCTACTTGTATAACAATATTATTTTATAATGTTATTGGACCCGTTATAAAGTTACGATAAATTTTGAGAAAATTAAATTGATTTTTATTGAGAAATTATTGAAACGTATCATATTACAGCTACTGGATATACGAATGGAGTGTTAACGATATGTTTTAATTGTTATTATTATAATGGATTTAGCTCCTCTTCTCTCCATTCTATCATCGTCTGCATTATTAAGAAAAGTAATAATTTATCTTGATGTTTCGGAATTGTTTTGTTGTATTAAAATTGCGATGATTTTCCAGTTCCTTGGCATATATGAAAATGTCGACCTCATAATGGTTCCTTCTATATTTCCTAAGCGATTAATAAAGCACCAAATGAATTTCCTTTTTATTCGATAATATAATTACGATACTATACCCGACGATATGGTGGCGTCCACATTAATTATATAAATAATCCGACTATTTTATTCTATGATTTGATATTTTTTAATTTTTTTTTCTTTTGTATTATAAAATATACTCGTATAATAGTAATTCCAGAGATAAATTTTTGTCTTAATTATTTGTCGGTCACGTGAAAATGTTATGTATGTTTACAGCCGGCTGTCGTGAATTTTTGTGGTTTGTGTACGTACACACATAGGAGAATGTGAGTTGAGCTCAACATTAAACTAGAGAGCTTCTTTCTATTCGCTTTGTTGTTTTATTACCGCCTTTATACGTTTTCCATATGGCTGTAAGAGAATATGGTTAAACAAAAATACACTGTTATGATCGGTAAGTGCAGACATTGTTTAACTCATACAAAACATTTTTGTACGTGTTTGAAGTATAACGGTTGAAGTTTGTTCCGTACTGACATTTGGGAATAACTGAATTTATAAATTAAAAGTTCTGATGTACGCTCGCTAATTATTTTAGTTTTAATCGGTCGTTTACACCGTTAATAATATCGAGTATATCTACTGGAGCGCTGTCTGCGTTTACATTTTTGAGATGACACGCTATCAATATCATTTTTAATAATTTTATTGGCTTTAACTGTTATGAACATCAGTTTCGCAATCCGATCTGTAGAAGGGCACATGTATCTTCAGTTTTAGCTCTTTGTTTATCAGATGTAAATAGAAACTGAAACTTTTGGGTAAAAAATATTTTTCTTAGAATTTTTAAGGAAATTATAACTTAGGTTATTCTATTACACATACCGATTTAGATAATTTGTTCGTTTACATTGTAATAAATAATGAGATTTTTAGTAATAAACTGATTCGACGATGAAACATTTTTTTTAAAAGACACACACACATATTAAGGAGAAAGACCGAACGTCACAGATTTATTTTGGGAGAGAACTTTAGAACGAAAATACATAAGAGTAAAATAAATTAAATATGACAGAAGGAGGAAATCGTGGATTAAATGTTTCAGTAGATCAACATGATACTAAAAGCAGATGAATTTTGTTGTTTATTTAGTAAAAATGCAAAGAACAGACGAAATAATATTAATATCGAAAGTTGATTGGCACAAGCAAAGCGAATTTTCATCCAGAAAAATGTCCGCCGATACGAAATACAGTTATAAAGAGATTTTTGAAAATATTTGTGTGGGGCGTAGGACTTTAATGAAGTGAAAGAAGTACGACAGGAAAAACAACACAAGAAAAGCTGCCAAAAGTTGCATAACTTTCCCGGGTTCATCCTTGACAGACTTGAATTTCAAATATGCCATGGGTATTATTAGTATTAGTGACTTCATATTTCTTTAAAATCCATCAAATAAATTATCAAATGGAAATAGAAAGCAATTTTGGAAATCGATTTTTGGTAACAATTGATATCACTTTGATATCAATTTAATAAATGATTTTAGAAATCGATTTCTACTGAGTGTGTAGCCTAGAGTTTCTGGTGTTATTCAGTAGGTGGGTACGGGACACCGATTATAGCAACGTTTATCTTACGTAAAAATTTATCGCCCGTTGTATGATTCCCGTATAAGAAAACAAAGTAAATTTCGCTCTTTAATACACAATTTTTTTAATGATAGAAGAAAACTAATAAAATGTGAAATCAACAAGTTGCTACCGTCTTAACAGCTTGTCGGTAGGGGTTGAGACTGGAAATAATGCAATCTGATAATTTTGTGCCTGTTTACACGTATAATTTTTTTTTTACCACTTAAACAAATTTCCGTCATATGTCAACTATTTGCCAACCGATTTGAACAATTGAAGTGTCATTTGTTCATAATAATAATATTATTTCATAAAACATAATTCGATAAAAGTAATACGTACGTAACTATAACGATTAAAGGTTTTAATGGCTGACATTTTTTTAATTTCAGAGGTAAAATTCTCAATTTTATTTATTTTTTAGTTGTTGGGTAGTCCTAAATGTACACCAGATTTGATTAAAATATTTCTATCAGTTTTTAAGATATAAAATTTTACTGAAAAAAAAAAACAAATTGGCAGATATAGGAAAAAGAAACAAGATAGAGAGGTTTTTGTCTACATGAATCTTTTTGTTTATTTTGATGTTCTGAATCAGTTGTTTAAGTTTTGCCAACACCTCCGGGCCACTGTAGATATACTGTAATACTCCCTTGTTTGATGGAGTTGAAAATCAGGCCAAATATTTATATCAAATTTCAATTTTTGTTTCTCAACGGATTTCTAGATATAGGGCAAATACTCTTTAGAAATAATAATGAATATCTCCCCGCTACTAAATAACTTAAGAATTTTAAATAATTTTCATTAGGAATTTATTTAAAAATTACATCGTCCTAATGCTTAGTGTTTTACGACCACTATACGTAATTTCAAAAATCCAAAATGACAAAAGCTATCCCTCTCTTTTTTTTAATTTTTTAAAAATTTAATGTCATAAATTCCCTATATATAGGAAATTTTTGAGCCATTTTTGAAGAAATTATGTTGAGCCAGTTCGTATATTTATCAAAATACAATTCAACACACATACGCACGTATGTACATCTTCCGAAAATGTTTATGATCTTTTTACGTTTTTCCGAGTTCAGGGGATCGTGAAACGTGGACATTTACAAAAAACTCATCTTCAAAAATTTTGACATATAAATTTAGATCTGTAGCCGAAAAAGTAAAAATAGAAGCCTTTGAAATGTGTCCGGAGAATTTTGAAAATTATTTGGTCGATAAAATTCAAATAATGAGATTTTAATAAGTTAAGAAAGAACTATACGATAGAATTGTGTAAATAAACGAACTAATTCGATGAGCCGTGTACTAAAACATCCAGGTTTAGTCAGTTTGTTGATGAAGGGATTTAAAGAAAATAGAAATGTTAAGGAAGACTGGAAAACATGTTCCAAAAAATTTCACGATTTTTTATGTCTGTCGGGAATTTTTTTAGTCACCGAATACGACTGTCCGGACAAATTCGTAAACTAAGCCGTCTAGAAAATCGTACAAATACCGAGGACGAATATATTGTATAGGACGTATATATAATGTTCTTAGCGGGATCCGGTGGACTTCTAACCAAAAATTCAAAGGACTCTGTAGAAAATGATATCAAGAAATAATTTAAAAAATTATTTTTTATTTTATCGAACGAATTGTTAGAAAAGTACGGTTTATCTGCAGGGGGAATATCCGGTTGGAGATCTGGTTGAGCGATTCACAGTTCAATCGGATACTTCTTTATACAGTAAAGTTCTACCAGACGAGCGTTTTTACTTCTTCAGGAACTTTGTTAAACGGATTTTTTTCTATACCTATATACTATACCCGGTGGTTTTACGTGACGACAATTTTGTTTCAGGTTTATTTACAGCGGAGAAATAACTTTGGTTGTCGCTTATATTTTAGCCATCAACATAAATTCGATGATCATCATACACTGATCCCATCCAAATAAAAACGTCCCGGATCTGTCGAGAAGCAGGCGGGATGGACATTCTCTGTCCGATAATGGTCTTTCCTTAGGGGTGGTTCTTCGTCTCGTAAGAGGATTCCTCGGTAGGTATATCCTCTCTTCTCAATGCTCATCCCTTTTTCTCGTCATTTCTCCCTTCATCGTTGTCGGTTCAATAGTTTTACGTCCCTGCTCCGAACGACCAAGACGATTAATATTAAAACTAAATCATCTAAAATAAACGGATCTTACTTTAAAACTTAAAATATTTATTTTAAACCGTTTAAAATTATTATTTTATTGTTAGTACTCGTAATTTTAAATTTAATATCGCTTAAACAAATCTCCTTAACTGAAACTCGTGATCATGTAGTGTAAATCTTAATCTTGTAGTTGCAGTGTACAATATTTTAACGACTGCATATGTAAACATTTTTTGGCGTTAATATAGATTCTTACGTTTTGAGTGACATGATCGATTTTACGGTAAAATGAGTGTCTTACTTGTGCTTTGATTATCCTCTGGATATTTATCTGCAGATGTTTTATTGCAATTACGTTTTGGAATATTTTATTAGAGCTCGTGTAGAAGATTCTAGGATTCATGTACAACTATTCGAGATATTTTAACTACAAAAAATAAGTTTGTGTAATGTTTAAAACAAAATATACAGCCAACACTTAGAAGTATATTTAAAAATCAAAAATTATTAACTGGCTGTTTATTTACAAAGCGAATTTATAATTATATTTAGAAAAAAACGTTCATAGATTTCAGTTGAGTACCATCGTAATTTAAGCGGTGTAAGATATTATTTAGAAATTGTAAATATAATTCGATTCCAGGTCGCTGACTGCAAAAAATCTGTTCTCTACTCAAAAATAATAAATCTCCTACGTTTTTTATTCTTATGACGATTACATTCAGAATTTAAACAGTTAAGTAAATTGAGAAAAAAAATTTAATCTCTTTTATTTAACTTACCTGACAGTTACCACAAAAATTAAAAAAAAAAATGTTAAAATTAAGCCTTGATGTTTTTGTACGTGGTGTTAAATTTATACATTTAAATCGTTTATTGTGCAAATATTGTATGTTTTAAGAAAAAATGTTCCTTTTATGTAATTACACGTATGAAATATAAAATAAAACTGAAATAACTGTAGCTGTGAATTGTTGGTTATTTACGCTGAGGATTCTGAGACCTGTAGAGCCGTTTGATCCCGTAGGGGTGAGATTGCTTATCGAGTAAAATCAGGGTTCTTATTCTGTTTTAAGTTATAGATTCAAAATTCGCACAGAAAGAACTCAAAACGAGAATTTAACTCATTTGAAGGAGTGCTGCTTTAAGGTCCCGTTTCGCTCCCAATCCTTTTAGATATTGTTATATCATTATCCAAAAATAAAAAAGTATGTGCATTAATAATCTACGATTTCCTATTCACCGATTCAAATATACATTTTTACCTTAAATACGTATAAACGCCATGGATTTAGCGGTAGGAGAGATTTCCTTTGTTTTTAGATATAAAAACAAATGTAATGAAATGAGACAGAAACTAGGATAATAAGGATTTAAATATTACGGTAGGGAACAGTGAAATATCAGAAGTTATTATCCCCGAGTAAAATTACAAAGAAAAGCTTCCATGCAAAAAATAAGTCTGTTTATATGAAATACAGGCATAAAAATTAAGAAGAAATTCTTGAAAACATTTATGTAAAATGTGTCGTTTTATGGTAGTGATACGCGGGTAGTAGGAAAAGATTTTTGAAATGTGATGTTTCGAGAGGATGTTGAAAATGAGGTGGACCGATAAAATTCCAAAATGATCTTAAGACGATTAGGAGAGAATAAGTTAAGGATAAGTCTGACACCAGACAATATGCTGGAGTATATGCTCAGGGGAGAAAGAGACTGGCTTGCAGCAGCAGATTCAAAGACAAAGATTTTGCAAGAGAAGGAGCAGGGTAGACACCTGAACAGATAGTAAGAAGAAACAGGATGCAACCATTTCTAGGGTGGCTTGGCTGACTCAACTCAAATGAGGAAGCGAGGATCCTCGATAATAACATGCGGACCGTCCAGCAGAACACAGAAGACCAGAGAAAACCTCAGGAAGTGAGGTGTAGGATACCGGACTGGAGAGCGAAGGGAGGACAGACAGTCCTCTGCAGAGCTGGCGTTCGTTCGTGCTTACATGGATGGTCGACAGTGATGATACACGGGGACTCTGAACACACTGACCTCGAAGGCACCTCCTGGGGCTGACTAATGCTTAAATGCGGTTTCCGGCCTCGAGAGGGTGGAGAGAGAGGTGGAGGTTTAGTCGGTAGGGTGCAGGCTACATACGCTGTAACATCTGCGGAACCTGTTAGCGAGCCCAACACTTTGTCCGTAAATGGGATTACTCCCCTACCGGAGGAGAAAAAAGGTCTTATAAAGAGATGAACTAGTTTGATGGACAGTGTATTAAAACAACCAGGTTTTGTTACTTTTTACTTCCTTGTACGAAGTAAAGGAAATATTGTGATCGTGAAAAATTTCAGATTTCAACGGAAGTATCAATTTTGACCATCCCTGAATCTATTTTGACTAATTTCGGCGTGACGTCTGTACGTACATATGCATTTCGCATAACTCAAGAACGATTAGCCGTTGGATGTTGAAATGTTGGATTTAGGACTGTTGTAAATCTAGTTGTGCACCTCCCCTTTTAATTGCAATCGACTGGACCAAAAGTATCCAAAAAAGCCTAAAATCCAAAATGTTTGAATTTTGGATTTTTCTGAACTGCAATAATAAGCCCTCATTGAGAGATTTTCAACTATATATCATAAGTGGTACTTATTTTCATTATTTCCAGAGTTATAGCCAAATAAAATTTTAATTAATGAAATATTTGGATCTTACAAGGGGAAGACATGTCGGTTCAAATCCGATTTCATCTCCTTTTTTTGAACTTTTTTAATTTAAATATATTGATTTATTAATAATTATTAACCTCTGATTTTAAGAAAAGTTTTACGGGAAATAATAATTCAATAATAACAATAAAAAAAATATCAGAATTCATTAATGATCTAAAATTTTATGTACTTTTCATTTAACAAAAAAAAAAATGTGTATGTGTAATTTAACAGGCGTATAAGGAAGTCATGTGGTGTCCATCTCAGAGTTGATTTTTTTTAATGATATTACCACAATAAGCTTGAAGCCTGTGCGTAGGATGTGGAAATGTAGCGTATGAAAAAATGCCATGCCTTACCGGGATTCGAACCCAGGACCTCCGGGTGAAAGGTCGAGACGCTGCCACGGAGGCCGGAACTTGTTAAGGACATTTTATGAATGAAGACAACAATTTGGATGTATGAAATTGAAGAAGTAATAATTATATTGAGGTTAAAATTATCAGAGACCTGAAAAAAAATAGAGATCAGCGTGAAATCGGCCTGATTGTAATTGTCAAATACGCGTAAAATTATTTTTTTTACTTTCTTGCAATTTGTGTATCTTTCTAAAAACATTTTTTTTTCAAATTTATTTCTTCAAGTTTTTTTCAGAGGGTTTATTTTAGTTTTAATGTATGTAAATAATAAATAAATGTAACACGTTGGGCCCGTGTAATTTAATAAAATATTTTTGATATAATTGTTTTTCTTTTTGAATAAAATATGCTGATGACAGCTTAATTATTATAGTTATTTATAATAGGATGAGAAGTATCGTGCGACAATATTTCAGTACTTGTATTAATGTAGGTACGATATTAGCCCGTAATTATATTATAATAACCAGGAGGACAGGTCGATATGAATATTCGACCTTGTGGAGGTACTAATGTAGTTCCGCCGCGGGGCTGCCTCCCGTCCTGTAGTCGTAGTAGTAGTAGTCAAGAGATGCTTGCGTCGCCTACTACGTTTGAGTCGATGTGTCTACGTCTAGTGCCGTATTAGTTTTATACCTAAAGGAAGACTCGTTACTAGCGGCAGCCGTCACGTAGATCGGGTTGATACTAGAGATAGGTATACTATATCGTACGAAGCTCGAGTGGACGGGTAGATAGACAGATAGATAGACGGTGGCGAGTTAAATCCGCGCGGTGTAAGGTCGGTTGTGCTGCATGTACTAGTAATGGACTCGGTGTTGGCACGGCGAGCGGTCCTTCGAGTGCCGAGTGTCGTCGGGATGTAGATGTTCCCGCCCGGCAGACAGATTGAATTGTTCCCACAGGAATCTTCATTATGTTGGAGAAGAATCATCGCAATCGATCGGGAAAAAAACGATTATTTTCAGGTCCGAATTTTACTTATTTTGCCTTTTTATATAATTTTGTCTTGCCTGCAGTTAGTTATACGATAAAATAATAATAAATTTTGTATTTATTATTTGTTATTTATATAATAAATACATTTTTTCAGATAAATAAGTTTTTTTATTCCATTTTTTATATGGCATGCTTTTTGTATATAGCATGTATTCGATTTCGGTTTGTGATATTTTATTTCTCTGGCATGTTTTTTTCAGGTTTGATATTTTTCATTAACTTGTATTTTTTAATATTTATATTTTTATCATCATCTTTCGACCGGTTTAATGCAGTTCTCTATTTTTCTCACATTTATTAGCCTCGATTAAATCCTACATTCTATTTCCTTAAATTATCTGTTACATATATTCTTATTTTTTTCTTTTACTGTCATTCTTGTCTTTATTTTACAAGATTCTACTACCAATTTGTTTTTCAAAATTTTTCATTTCCTACACTTATCAGATCTAATTTTTAACATCAGTTCATATCGCATTCCAAAAACCTTTAACTCGCCTTTTCCTGGGTTTCTTACCGTCCCTATATTATTATTTCATGAAAACTTACGACCTTGTAAAAGTTGTTTTTATATTTTTTACTTTTTATTTGTAGAATGAACTTGTCAGAATGTAGAATCTCTATAATCTTATTTTATATTTCGAAATAAGATTAATTTTTTTTCAAAATTAGTAGTTTAGTTTATATTTTGGGGCATTATCTTTTTTTTATTGTGTGTGTGTGTGTGTGTGTGTGTGTGTGTGTGTGTGTGTGTGTGTGTGTCACGTCAGTTTATTACGTATTTTTAATACATCCGCTTTTCATTTATTCGTGTTAATATTAATGATATACTATATCTAATGGGTTTTATTCGAAAATTTTCGTGTTGCCAAATTCTTCCGTATTTAATTTTTATTTTTTTATTTTATATAAAATGTAAGATGGAGCGTTCGTTATGTCATTTTAATAGCAGTGCGCTCGCTCTTCTAAGAAAATGTTAACGAAGAAATAATTATTATTATTTTACGTTTTCTGTGCCTGCCTATACCTGTTTACGTAATTTGTTCTTTTATCCTAGACTGTAGATAAGAGCTTATCTCTGATCGTGTAAACCGATCACCGTAGTCTGCTATTTAATGTAGCACCTAATCGCAGTTATTTGTCACAAGCTAGTCGGCCGATATTTTTTTTTTCACACTTTTCAGATCAGAACTTTATAAAGCCGTTGTATAACTATACTTAGTCAAAATTAATAAAATGCGGCTTATTTCCTTAGTTTTTTTTTTTTTTTTACATAATATGCCGAACAACATTAATTACTTTTAATTTTAACTTTTCCATTTTATGTTTTATTGTTTATTAATAATTGTAAATTAGCTAAAAACATGTTTACATGTTACAAACGGTTGTTTTTTTCTTACTATTGACTTAGTAGATAGAAGACTTTAATGTGCGGTACTTCCAGGTCGCTCTTTGATTATAATTTTAGACCCGACGACAATTTCTTCTAGTGGTTTGGTAATGTCCGGATCTTTTGCTTCTTTAATTTTTATTTATTTATTAACTTTTTTTATAAATTTAGAATTGTGTTAACGTTGTACCAATATTTGATTTTGACATAATTAAAATTATAAAGAGGAAAAAGCAACATTAAAAGGTTATTGAAATATGATAGTTAAGAGAAGCATTCAGCAGCGTTTGCGAAATACAAAAAGCTATACTAGTTGGCGCATTTTGGTTGTAAAACGATCATCATCATTTATTACGAAAGGAATTCATTGAATTATAAATTCAAAAATAAATACGTAGAACAAAAACCGGCTGTTCTGAAACACTAAAAAGGTTTCTTTTCCTACCTGTAAAATTAAAGTATAACCCAGTCGATAAAATTAGATAAGTTATTTTTATTATTATATAATCTAAATTACAAACTCACCGTGAGGACCGAGTATAGTTTTGTTTTTCTCGCTGCTTTTATATTTTTATTCACTTTAAAATAAAGTTAAAGTAAAATAATTTTCTTTTACCTGTCGATGATGATTGTTTAAATGCGTATCTAATTAAACATTTTTACAACAATTATTAGTATTATGCGCGTTTCCCTATCGTGTTTTATAGCATTAAAATTGTTTAATTTGATAATATATTGATATGCGCTTATGTACTTTTTTTACTGCAGCTAGTTCTTTCTTTAAGTTGTGTAGTCAAACATTCTGTAAACGAGTAAAGATGTAGAATAAAATTTGTGTATTTAGGGTATCCCGGAATTAATTGTAATGTAGATAAGTAACAGTTACTCTAAGGTATCTACTCGATCGATTAATTTTGTTACGGATTCATTGACTTTTTTATTAGTTTTCGTTTTTTTTTTTCTTGTAATATGTTTTGAAAAATAAAATTTAGTACGTTTATGTGAAAGAGTTCTGTTAATAAAAGACAGAAAGCAGCAAGTCGATTTTTTAATAGCCTCATTAAAAATCATAAAATAGTAATGGATAAATCACGAATATATATTTAATGGCATCGTAATTTTAAGTCATTTCATTGTTTTCTGTAATACTCTTAAAACTTATTAAAATTGTGAAATCAGAACTAAATTGAAGACTCAAAGAAGGTTTGTTTCTTCTTTGTCGGAAGTGTTAAGCTGTCGTTAAATGAATCAATAATGCATTGACTACTCTTTGCAGTTACATTTGTTTTTTCTGGTTAATAACTGGTAATCCGTTCTGAGTTTTTTCTGCGATTTTTTTTATTGTTTCTTTGATTTAAAATTTGAAAAAAAAAATACGATAAAATTAATACTTGTTCCACCATTTTGATTTTTTTTTTTGGTTTATATGCGAATTCACTTCCGGTATTGTACGCGTTTTGTTTTAAAATGAGATCATTTTTATTTTATCGAACGTTATAACAGAGAGAAAATATAATAGTTAACAGTAAAAATTGCATCCCTCCTTCCTTTTCGAGGTTTTTTACGTTCTCACATCCCATAAAATCTAACAAAGAAAAAATGTACTTCTAATTTATGTGTGTGTTTCATAAAAAAATGTAACGATTATTATTTTATACGAGAAAATTTTATTATAAAAGTTTTTACCCGATTGTATGAGCGGTCAAAAAGTAACGGATGGGTAGAGGTAATATAACTGGAAGATTACCTTTAACCTTTTCAGATCAGGAAGCCAGTAAAGTGGCTCTGTGCGGTGACAGTTTTAAAACGCTGTTACAAAAACATTTTATATGGGATCTAAGTCGGTTATATTTTTTTATATTCACAAAGAAATCAGTTTTATTATACAATTTGAACTATAGTTATACGAATTAAAATGTTTTATTTGGACAAGAAAGAATATGACCATTTTTTTCTCAGAAATATGCTTGTGTGTGTGTGTGTGACTGGTGTATTATAATTGCTATGAGGGTTACGGATTTATTTATTATTTACAAAACTAGCTTATTATATTAGCAACATAACGATGTATTGAAACACATAATAAGTTATGTTATACGGCACACACAAAAAAAAAAGGAATTTGTGGTCATAAATGTGTCACTTTTATTTGAGGCCTAATAAATCTTTTCTGACAAAAGATATCGGCATCAATGAAACACATACCGATTCGTAATGAATAACAGTATACAGTAAAAATAGTTTTTTGTCAATCCGAATAGCCTTTTAAGTGGAGGGGATTTTTATAAAACGTAGTTTTTACTGAATCTCTTTCTTTATACTAACATATGTTACTTTATTGTGTGAGTGAGTACGAGTGAACTGCAGTAAGTAACTTACTATCGCAAACCGGCGTTCCGTTGGTAATATATTATTTCATTATTTTTTTCAAAATTACATCGGTTTTTTTTTATTCAGTGCGATTTTTTTCACATATTGGGCGTTTTTTTTAAATTTGTGATTTTTTTTTATTTGCCGTAATTTTTTTTTTTATCGAGACAATGAATGACGAACAGATTAGGTTTGCTCTTGACGAAGAACTTTCAGATTATGACGAAAATGACAGTGACGACCTTGAGGGCTTGGATGACATCAAAAATACTGAAATTAGGAGTAACGATTTTTCGGAACCGCATCTCCTGAATTTTAGTAGCGACGATGATGATCCAGGTCATTCGATTAGTGATACTGACACGGAACAGAAAATAAATGTAGCCGGTTCAGTTCTACATCCACATGCTGAAGGAAACGGTAATATATTTCATGAAATCCATTATCGTTCTCCAGTGCAGTTGGATGTTGAAATGCAACCAGCTGTTGAATTTCCTCTCCAAGATGAGGAACTTGACACGGCGGAGTTACAAGAAAATCCAACTGACCGGGCCCAAAATGACGAAACAGTTACAGATGACGAAGGTTACGAGTTGGAAGGTCGTCTGCCGGTTCTTGGAAATCCCTGGTTAGTTTGTACTGATAGGTGTAAATATGACACACTAAACAGTTTGCCTTTTACGGGTCCGGAACCAGGTGCATTTGTAAAGAATCCCGACCTTTTGGCTAAATCCGCTCCTCATAAGAGAGGTCGGCCTAAGAAGCGTCGTAGGAATTTACACAATGTGCCTGAATATATTCCTGATCCCCGTATTCATGGGCAGACGCCGTTTGCCGTATCTATGTTGTTTTTTGGGGCTATCCTTGAAAAAGTAACATCACAAACTAATTTGTATTTTCAAAGCCGTAGACCTGATAGGCCATTACCTAAGGACAGAATTCAAGGTGACGTTAGTCTTGCCCAGATGAAACGTTTCTTTGCAATCATCCTGGAAATGGGTCATACTGTAAGACACACTTTACAAGAATACTGGTCAACTGACGAGGTTTCCCATTTCGCTTGGTTTGGGAATACATTACCGAGAACTGTCTTTCTTCATATTTTGAAGTATTTACACTTCACTAACCAGGATCCACCAATAGAATCAGAAATGCAAACTGGTAACTATGACCGTCTCTGGAGAGTACGCGAAATATTTTAAATTGCTCGTCAGAAATCTCGTGAACTCTGTAATCCACGACAACAAATTGTAGTTGATGAGGTTTTATGCGCCTACAAGGGTAGAGTCTTGTTTCGGCAGTATATACCTAGTAAACGAAAGCGCTTTGGGATAAAGGTTTACAGACTTTTCGATAATTCTGGGTACACATTCGATATGAATGTATATCTCGGGAGACAACGAGAGGAACAAAATGTAAACGAAAAAATTACTGAACGTACAGTTATCATTCTAATTGCAGGTTATGAAAATTGTGGATATCATTTGTATATGGAAAATTTTTTTTCATCCCTGCAATTATATCGACGACTGAAAGATGTGGGAATTCTAGCTTGTGGAACAGCTCGATCCAATCGTGCTGGAATGCCAGCTGAATTCACACGAAACAGACGTAAACAATTAGGTTTGACCAGACACCGGTTAGCCTGTCGTACGACACTGGATGGAATATCTTGTATTCTATTCAATGACAAGCGAATGGTAACACTTCTGTCTTCTATTCATGGGCCTGCTGAAGAGGGTAAATACAGTGTAACAATTCACGGTACAGAAAATGTCGTGAGACCTGTAATGATTGTAGATTACAATAATTATATGGGGGCTGTTGATCAATCTTATCTTCTGTCTTCAAGCTATTACTTACATAGGCGCATGACAAAATGGACGAAAAAACTTTTTTTCCACATTTTTGACATGCTCTTTTTCCACATTTTTGATATGCTTCTTGTCAATGCTTATACGGCTTACAATAAATAATAAATAATACGGCAATAAGATGGAGAAGAACCAATCCTTCTGATGGTTTCGAAATGAGGTTTTGAAAGGGCTTGTTTCATCATCTCCTACGAGATTTTCTGCACGAGGATCTTATGTAAGAAATCGTGAATTTTTACGTCTTGAAAGTTGTGAAGCAAGACATTTTCCTAAACGTGAGGGAACAAACAGTTTTAGACAATGCGTTGTGTGCTCGGCAAACGGCATTCGCGTAAGATCAGTCTGGAGGTGTATGGCTTGTGAGGTACCACTCTGTATAGATGGATGCTTTCTCGTGTATCACACACGCCAAAATATCACCAACTAGGGGTAAGAGCTTTTTATTTATAAATTTATTACTTCATTTTATTTGTTTAGGTTATTTATTATTTTTCATCTATTTCATTCTTTTGTTTTTTTGGGGAATCTCCCATATTGCGATTTATATGTTGGTGTAAAAACTAGTGCGCGCTCGTAATTTCTTATTTTATATATTATATATATATAATATATATTACGATTTTATATACATAGTAACATAAAAAATAACTGTTGTTTGTACCGAATAGCTTGTAATTACTGGGGTAATTATTATGCGTTTCATGAACTCTATTGCCCCCCCCCCCCCCCCGTGGCGTGTAACAGCAATACTCTGTTGTAAAAAAAGTTTTTTTACGTAATAAATGCTCTAAGGAAGTCTTATAATTTTTAAAATAAATTTTACATTATATGTAACGCTAAGAAAAAATAAATAACTATAAAAATTTCTCGAAACTGATATGCTAATTAATCTGTAATTTATGACACGGGTTTTTCATCATATTTTGCCCAACTTTCAACCGATTTGCTTGAAAGTATTTTTTTTTTAATCTGCAAACTATGTTTCATAAACACAAATCAAAAAAAAAAAATTTCGCTAATAAAAAACGCGGTAGAAATGCGCAAAAAAAATTCTGCAATTAAATTATCGTAATTTTTGTACGGTTTCAATTTTTTTTGTTGTTACAGGCATAAAAAATATCCAATCGTAAGGTTTTTTTTTTTGTCAGAATCTGTTAAATCTCGTTAATATACTGTAATTTTTTGAAAATTTTTTCACAAGAGGGTAGCATAAGACTATGAAGAGAGGAAATCAGATACCAACTATTTTTGCGGAGCGCTAAGAAGCGCGGAGCATTGTGATGGGAAAAGGTTAATAAGATATATTCGGCAATTTTGTTTTTTTTTTTATCAGATATGCTCACATTTGTGCAAAGATCTTGAAAACGTTAAATTTATCTCATCAAGGATTTTTTGTAATTGATGATATGTTCCATTCATTTGCCGAAAAATTATGAAAATTTAAGTTTTATTATTTTTTTTTTTTACTTCATGGCTTATTAGTTACCAGATTTTTACTTGATACTATATTATAGTAGTCTTGAATTAATTCTCTTCATGAATAAAAGTATATTTAAAACAATAAAAACGTTCTGCCTTTGATTGGGTAACATATGGTAAAATTATTCAAACATCTTATACTCATGCTATTAATTAATCTAAAATTAACTAAACCTAGTTAATCTAAAATCAACCGATATTTTAATCAATGCGCGATATCAGAACATCTTGTTTTTCAGATGTAACATCACGAATAGTGTTACCGATGAATCCTTAAATTTTATAAATTAAATTATTCTATAAAAAACGTTTTAAGTTTTATACATTTTTTTTTTGTATCGATTTAATTCCGTATGTATGGTACACTTTAGAAATAAATTGAAATTACATTTTTCGTTGTGAATATTTCCCTTAACCCTTTTATTAATATTACTATAAGAAACTTTTTATTTTATAACTAGAACCTTTTATACACCTAACATCATCATATATTTTACAAATATTAATAATTGTAAACCTATTGACATGAAAAATAACTATATGAGACTTTTTTCAAATATTCCATATACTGATCTTTTTCTAAATAAAAAAAAGATTTTTGTAAACGGAAGATGTTACCACCAATAAAAACAATCCCTGTATACTGTTGCTAAAAAAAAATTGTAAGTTCAAAAAAAAACTATTTTTATCTATTTATTTTAAATAGTTTGGTTTTTCGCGTTTTATTAGAAAAGTGGTCTAATTTTAATTAATCAAACGGTGTGCAGTTTATAAGAGAAAGAGAGCACACTGTCTTAATAATAACTTAAAACTCGGCTGATGGTACCGCCTAGCGGTATTATATTTTATCGATTTTTCAGTAAAGTGTAAAATTTATTCTACCTTTTTTCAACCGATTATTGAATATAGATTGTCGTTCACACCGATGCAAATTAATTGAAATCTATTAAAAAATAACAATACAAATTTTAATAAGAAAACTTTTTTTTATGATTCTTGCTAACGTAATCATTAAAAATAAATACAGTTAACAGCATTATAAAAACAATTTATCGAAAAAATTGTTATTTAAAATAAGAAAACATTAACGCTTGATTGCGCCAAAACAGCATTAAGGAAACAAAAAAATATCCCGTAGCTTACTTAGTTAAAACAGAGAGCTTAATGTTACCGAACTCCGGTAACCTATTCACCTTGTTGCTCGACTTTGGTGTATAATTAAATATGAATGCAGGATGGATTTATTTGAAAATCTGTTATACTATTATAATCCGAATTTTTAAAAGGAAAATTTAAAAATAAATATTTTTTATTCCATATCGTCAATCCGATCGTGGACAAACCTCGATGTTTTGCTGATGAATTTTTTTCTTCCAGTAATAAATTCATGAGATTTGGTTGATAGTTAGTTAGGATGTAGTGTAAGATATAATAATTCAGTTGTGTGGCCTTGTGTATTGTTTGCTCAATGTTCTTTTCGTACTTTTTTTCCTACAAAAAAAGTAAGAAAAAAAGTTTTTTTCAGTGTACTTTTCTAATTGTTTGTTTTTTAAATGTTGTCTTATGTTCGAGTGTAGAATAAGGATATATTATGTTATACGTAGGAATTGTAAAGAGAGTTAATGCGTAGTTTGAGTGACGTTCTTGTCATCGTGCGTGCGTGAATTCGTTTTATAAATTTATTTGTTATCTGCTATAGTACTTAAATTCAACAGTATTTATCTATTCAAATCGAGTTAAGATTTTTTTTTTTTTTTTGAAGAAATTACTGATTTTTTCCTTTTCTATTATTAAGTACTTATATTATTTGTTTAATTATTCGAAAAAACTAGTAATAAAAAATAGTTTATTTATATTTATTTTTGCGTCTTTTATTCATTACTTGTAAATATTTACTAATTGTATTTAGTACGTTCTTCAAATTATATTTAATGTATATTCTGTCAAAAATATATAAAATCGATATTAATCCGGAATTGTTATATTATTTTCCTTTATATTGGGTTTTTTTTTAAATTATTCTTATAAAAATAATAATAATTACTTAAAGTGAATTTTATCTTCTGTATGTATTTAGGGGGGCTCTTATTTACTCGTATTTGCTTCGTACTAGTTATCTGTTTATTTTCTGTTATCTTTCCGTTTTCGGCATTCCTTATAATTTTATTTAACTAAAATCGATTTAATATATATATATACTAGCTCTACCCACCACGCTTCGTTGTGGCACATTGTGGTTGCATGGATGAGAAATGAGAAACAAAACAAAGCATACGTTTCATAGAAGTTTAATTTTGCAATACTTGTGGATATACAATATTTTTTTTTGTTTTTCCACTGTCTGCGTAGATATATAAAGGCTATCTGGTTTGCCGACTCGGTAACACGCAACATACAGTTTGCCCATGTGAGAAGCAATTCGCATCTAAATCTAAACCACACAATTCTAAAGATTGTGATTGCAAATGCCAATCGAATTGGGAATTGCAATCTTTTAAATTAAAATGGTGTATCGGTCGGGGTTATGGGTATTCGAGGAATGGGGACATCTTCACCTTTGAAAGGCCCCGTTAAAATCGTTGCTTCCACTACGTTATTCATCAATTTCTTAACTGCTAGTTGCGTGCCGTTGCAGAGTTTTGGCTGATTAATATTCCGCAACAGGATAATTGTCATTTACTGATCGAACCGTTGCTAGAATCAATCTAATGAGGAATGTTTTCCCAGTTCCTCCTGGCGCATCCAAGAAGAAGGTCCCTCCAACTCCGTCATTTATCATTTGCATAATGCGATCGTAAATGCCTTTCTGTTCACGCGTTAATTTGGGAATGTTTGATTGGACATATGACTGAAGATCACCAATGTTGTAACTGTTCACGGCGTAAATCCACATCAAATGAAGCAATCGCAGCTCGGGTGGGTGCTGGCATTTCCAATTGACTAAGAACTTTATTTGCAATAGCTAAGCACTTGTCTTCAATATTTATCAATGCTTCGTTGTAAATGCCTTCTGTAAATTCCATGGTCATATTGGTATTTTCTAGGCGTACTCTATGCAAAATATCCTCAGCCATATATATATATATATATATATATATATATATATATATATATATATTAAAAAGCAAATAATTATTCAAAATTATAACAACTGTTTTACGGTTTTATAATCTAATGTGTTAGTAATAGCTGTAGAATAAAATAGAATTCAAAATAACCTTAAAAGATAGCAAAAAATATGGCAACTTTCTCGGCGCTTGATCAGAATTAAAAATTTAATCCGTTCCTTTCGTCAGAGGTAGAGTTCATATATTTTATTCTCTGGTATTTAATTTTTTTAAGAAAAACGAACATAAAAATTTTATTAAATTAACTAAGAATAAAATTAAAACAGATCTATATTTTTTTAAGTTTTATCAAACTTCCTTTTCGGATGTTAATCCGTTTTTTTTTTTTAAATAAGCTCTTTCAACACGAATTTAATTTGTATTTTTGACTAGTTATTGTATGTGGCTTCGCCCGAGCGCAAAGCCACTTTTCCCTGCCGTCTTAATTTTAGCCTACCTTGTTACCGAGACTTGAGACGCATCTAACGTCCGCACTAATACGTTACAGTCTTTTAGTACACGCTGGTCCGGTCTGCGAATGTCATATTATCTCGTCATATCAATTATTTTATTTTTTTGGTAGAGTTTACAAAATTATATTTTGATATATTCTGTAGTTTTTTGGGTCGGAGAATCGATTGAAAAAGGTAATTCGATAAATTAAACGGTTAATTTTTTGTCGTTTTCATGTACGTAAATCTTCTTTAGGAGATGCTCTGTAGAATGGTGAAAATTGCATCGAATCAGCCCAACGGTTCTCGAGTTAAGATAACAAACAGAAGATTCTTAAATTTTATGATTTATATTTGTATATTAAAACAATGTAGCACAAAAATATAACATAATTTAAACACAAATGAAATCACGTGTTTACAAAATTATTAAATAACTAAAATTCCATTTTTTTATCGATATGAAGCAATTCGGGACTTGAAATTTAGAGGCCGTAAAATTTAAATCGTGTCCGTTTCATTACTTTCAAACTTCCGATAGGCTGTAATAATTTGCTGAATATCGCAATTTATTTTTTCGTTTTGCTTTTCTTATTTTTAAGCTTTAAATACGTCTTTGTTTGAAATTTTCCTAGAGATTCTATTAATAAATTCGCATTGAAAAAATTTTTTTTTCTTTTGTTGTATCCATTACTTGCCTTTGTAGTAATCTCACCTTATATAGAAAGAGTGTTTAATTTAAAAATAATTGTTTGAAAATGTTATATATACCTTTTTAATCGTGTTTATTATCTCAATCATGATGTGAAGAGAAAAATCACATTCTGCTGCAAACTGCGTCCATCCAAGATGCAGTTTTTTAGAGTGTATAGTGTGTGAATATGTGTGTATGAATGTTTGCACACGCGCTCATATTTTCATACGTTAGCTTTCACCCTGTGGAATGATTTTCATAATTTTTTTTTTACATAATGTTTATTGGGTGGTTCCGGTATATTTTCTAATTTAAATGTAAAAATGTAGGTTTTAATTAATTATAAAATTGCACGACCTATGTGGACAACCCAAAATGTCTACGTTCACAGTCATTTTTATGTTTTCTATTTGGTTATAGCGTAATGATTTATTATATAGTCTTCCGATTTTAAAAGTATTGCGATATTAAAAGTCTTTTTTACCGAAATTTCAGCTAAATTGACTGCAAAATTTGCGTTACCTTGATCTAATTATAAAACGTAGTTTTGATAAAATTCTTTTCACTACTTATTTTATATGAATATTTGTAAAATGTAAAACCTTAACGTATAAATATTATTATTATTAATAATAATATTTTCTCTCCGGATAGCTGTATTTTATTTATTATGTGTAGAACTGTAGTCTCTTTTTCTCTCTATAAAAAATAATATTACATCGTACGTAATACGGTATAGTGGTAATTTTTTACGGTTAGTGAAACCGTCGATTTGTCACGAAATTTTGATTAATTTTTAAATAATTGTTTTGAAATCTCTCTCGTAAGGAAAAGTAGCTGCTGTTTAATATCGGCGTTTAAAAGAAAAAACATAAAAAGTATAAATAAATGTATCCAAACAGTATTTATAACACGTTTAAACTAAGATGTAGTTCATAATATAAAAAGTTTATAAACGAGAAGCGAAAGCAACACTACGTAATAAATTTTTTCAAAGATAAAATATACACAAACATATTGTCGGTCTTATTCTTAGCCGTTCTTATAAAAAATAAAAACAGCCGATCTAATCCTTCTCGTGTAGTTCCTTTTTTAATAAAACTAATTTTTTTCTCAAATTTAAGTCTGTATTAAATGCAGCTAATTAAATAGTAAATACTGTTAGGGGTAAATAGATTTATTAGCGCGTAACGGCATGAAATCAGTAATTAATTATGTATTTTTTGAATGTTATTGAATAATGAAAGGTTTAATAGTCCATTCTTAAATAAATGAATTTCTTTATTCAGATAAGCTCAGTATATAATACAACACTTTATATAGAACATGTCAGAAATGGATCGGTGGCAGAAAATGAACCGTCAACTAAAGGATCAAAGGAAATCGTGTAAAAATTGAAGTTTATTTAACAATTAGTATTTTTAAAGTAGCATGAAAAGAGAATTACTGTTTTTATAAATAGAAATATTTTAATTAATTTTTTTGTTAACTGTAAGAAGCACTTAAGATTATTTTTTTAAGTGGAAAAAAGATTGTTACTTTTTTAAAGGAAAAAACTGCTAGTATCAATATATATATATATATATATATATATATATATATATATATATATATATATATATATATATATATATATCTTTAAATTAAAAAATAATTTGTGAAAATATTTAAGCGGAGTAGCAGCTATTATGATAGTAAAGATACTAGATAATAGAAAAAAAAAAAACAGAAAGTAAAGATCGGACGCTTTTGATTTGATATTTTGGAATGCGCTTTTGAGTTAATTACGAAAAGATTAAAATGAATTTCTTAAAGTAAATTTTTGTAAGGGAAAGTTGTTGGATTATATAAAATAACAATGTGCCCGATTATTAAAAAAAAAATTATATATGTATATAAAGTACATTTTATTTCATTAGTGTTTATTTAATTATTCTGGATTTGGTAATCTATTTTCCGATAAGAACCAACGAGTTCCGCTTTTTAACATTTTTACAAGCATTTGTTTAGTTTCAGGAGAAATGAGCTTATATTTTTTTGTAATTTTTTAAAAATGAAATATTTTGTTTAATTTTACTTATTAATAATATTATATCCTTTTTATGGTGTTCTACCATAAAATATGAAATATATTCACTTGAATGCAGTAAAGACTTAAAAGCTCTCTTATTTCATGGATTAAGTGAGTTTTAGTCTGTTCGTCTAAAGAATTGGTCTTTTCTTTTCTGTTTAGCCTACCTTCGTAAGGTATTATTTCAGAGGATGAATGAGGATGATATGTGTTAATGTAAATGAAATGAGATGATTTGTGTGTGTTAGATTAGATATCCTAATGATAATTAAATTTATAAGGAGTACAATATATATATATTTGAGATTCGATGGACAGAGATTATAGTCTTTTATGCTGCCTAATAACGCACTGCTGGCACTAATAGTTTTGTGTCGTCAATTTTTTTTGTACGTGTGTTAATGGGTTTTTTGTTTCAATTTATCTTTGTTTATTTACTAGTATGTATAAAGGATGGGGTCCTTTAAATTGTAAAGAACTTCGTCAAAAGATTATTAATAATTTTTTTTTGTCTTAAGTCATTTGACTAGTTTAATGCAGCTCTCCAAGACTTCCTGTCTATTGCCAGTCGTTTCATTTCGGTATACCCCCTACATCCTACATCCCGAACAATTTATTTTACATATTCCAAATGTTGTCTGCCTGCAAAATTTTTCCCATCTACCTGTCCCTCCAATATCAAAGCGACTATTCCAAGATGCCTTAATATGTAACCTACAAATCTGTCTCTTCTTTTAACATTATTTTTCCAAATGCTTCTTTCTTCATCATTTTGCTGCAATACCTCTTAATATGTCACTTTATCCACCCATCTGATTTTTAATATTCTCCTATAGCACCACATTTCAGAAGTTTCTATTCGTTTCTTCTCAGGTACGCCGATCATCCAATTTTCACTTCCACATTAAGGTAAGCTCCAAACATATACTTTCAAAATTGTTTTCCTGCCGTTTAAATTAATTTTTGATGTAAGCAAATTATATTTCTGACTAAAAGCTCGTTTCGCCTAAGCTAGTCGACATTTTATATTGCTTCTGCTTCGTCCATCTTCAGTAATTCTACTTCCCAAATAACAAAATTCATTTACCTTCATTATTGTCTTCCTATTTCTATATTCAGTGGTCCTTCTACATTATTTCTACTACATTTCATTATTTTCGTTTTGTTCTTATTTTCATGCAGTAGTTTTTGCATTGGACTTCATCCATACCGTTCATTGTTTCTTCTAAATCTTTTTTACACTCGGCTATAATTACTGTATCATCAGCAAATCGTGGCATCTTTATCTTTTCACCTTGAACTGTTACTTCGGATCTAAATTGCATCATTAACTGCTAGTTCTATGTAAAGATTAAAAAGTAACGGGGATACGGTTTCTTTCTTTTGTTCTTCGATTATTACTGCTGCAGTTTGGTTCCTGTAAATGTTAGCAGTTCTTCTATCTCTGTACTTGAACTCTAATTTTTTAAAATGCTGAACATTTTATTTCAGCCTTCGTTGTCAAATGCCTTTTCTAAGTCTATAAATTCCAAGTATGTTGGTTTGTTTCGTGAGTCATTCATAATTAATGCCCGTAAAAACTACTGAAAATAAATTGTCAAAATTAGTATACACGTTCTCTTATATTCCTTTTTATGGTGCTCACTAAGAAAGTTTTTTTTTTAATTTGAAGGGTTAAGTTGAAAGGGTTAAAATGGAGTAAAATTGAAATTATTATTTTTGAATTTTTCGGTTAATGTAGATATTAATATAGTGTGTGATCACACACGTGTGATCTTCATATGAATTTCTAAAATCCAATTCTTAGATTTTCTGTAATTCTACCTTGAAAGGGTTGATGAAATATAAAGAAATGTTGACCGATGATTGCAAATTTTCCCTATTTCCGACTGTGCTAACCGAGATATTCACTCGATTTGGGCTTAGATAAATATCTAAAAACTATTTTAGGTTTTTTTTTAAATTTTGATTATTTAAGGGGTGGTGTACGGCGCAGCAAGTGATGGCTGCACCTGTCTCCGGTTACTTGACTGAAAAATGTAGAATAAAAAAAAAAATTGACCGCGACGGGAAACATAAGTAACCATATAGAGCGGGCGAAGCCGCGACGGGTATGTTTATAAAAATATATATACTGTACTGTACAGGTGTCGCGGAAGGTGTTGGCCAGAATTAAAGGACTGATTGAGGACATCAAACTAACAAAAAATCTGTGGACGAATGCTCTACCTAGAACTTCATTTTCCCTCTGTCGGCAGTTTTTGTTTTTTCAGTTAAATTCTATATCTTGAAACGAATATACATAAAAACGAATTATTAAAGGTATTTTAATGAAATTTGGTGTATATGTGCCGAACAACTTCTACATATTAATTAAGTTTGAAAATTTAATAGCTTCCATTTACATTTTTTAATCATTAATAACACTTCCTAAATGTTAGTTTTATCGAATTATGTTTGATTTGGTAAATGTCAAGCCTGACGTTTCGTTTGTTCAAATCGGTTGATAAACAACTGAGAGGTACGGTTGAAATTGTGGAAGTGGATAGTAAAAATTATGCAGTATGACAAGTTTTTGTTTCATTTTCTTCACTAATTGAATTAAAAATAGTATAATAATTTCTATTATTGGTCGTAATAGAGTAGGTACAATAATTTTGTTCCCTATATAAAGAACATTTGTTTTTTTTTTTATTTATTTAATACGAGTAATATTTACGGAGTTGTTAATGATTAAACAATTTTAATGGCAATTTTGGAATTTTCAAAGGTAAAATTTTCAAACTTATTTATTTTGTAGAAAATTTTGTTGTTGGATTAGTCTACATACACTTTAAATTTTAAGGAAATATCTCAATCCATTTTTAAGATGTAAATTTTTATTGAACAAAAAAACACAGAGTGGCGGAAAGAGAAAGAACAAAGCGAAATGTTTGTTGCATTTGTCAACATAAACGTTTTTGTTTATTTTGATGTCCTGAATCAGTCCTTTAATTTTTTCCAGCGTTTCCCGGGACATTTGTGTGTGTATATGTACGTATATATAAAATGGAGTCGCGACTATGGAATATGCATATGTACTTGTTTTAAAATATTTTTAGGAAATCGCCCTCAAAAATATTTTTCCATTACTATTTCACAAAAGAAATTAATAGGGCAAAAGTTATAGAATTATGATATGCCTTTTTTTTTAACGGGACTCCGACCCTTTTCTTGCTAATTTCATTTTTTTAATATTCTTGTAATGTAATATATATATATATCTCGGCATAAAAAAAAAACAAAATTTGATAAAACTAACTTTCATAAATATTTGATTTGATTTGAAACTATGATTACACCCTCATTTAGAATTTTTTTTTTACTCCATGAGAATAGTGTTCATAAAAAAGAATTATAACTAATAGAATTTTAAAGATTTTTGTATTATTTTTTATAGACTTTGCAAGTTCGGAGAAGTCTTGAATTTGATGTACTTTTTTTTTACAACGATTTCTACGATTTAAAAAAGTTAGGAAAACTCAGAGTAAAACCTAATACATATTCACATTGTACGCACTTTACGCTGGATTGCCGTTATTTAACGCTGTTTTTTGTACATTCTTTTTAACACAATTTTTTTGCTAACAGTTTTGTCTCGAGAGGTTGACGGTTACCTCGAAAGGTTTTTTTAGCCGTTACCTTTAATTTAAATAAAACTATAAGATTTGAAATAAACGAGAAAGAAAATATATATTCATTATATTATATATATATATATATATATATATATATATATATATAATATATTCATTTTTTTTAATAACGAGCCCTTAATTTGGCACCGATTTGGTCGTTGTTAAAATTTGTTTGTCGTTGTTGTTTAAAAAATTAGGTATTGTTTTTTGTTTCTGTAAAACAACTTTTTATAATATTTATTATTATTTTTATTTAAAGTTTACTTGTTAATTTCAAATGAGGGCTTAGTTTTTATCATCCACTCACTATAGATTCATTTAAACATAATGGGAGAACAAGGCATACGAATTCTTTCTAAAGAACATTTTTCGAAATTTTCCTTCAGGTTAATACAAGAATATAAACGTTGTACTCTGAGGAACACCCGGTAATTCTGAGTGTTTAAATAAAGAAGATATTTTGAATAAGATTTTTTAGAATCTACTTTAGCTTTTATTTATACATCCTGAATATCTTTTATTTCTATTCGTTTATTTAATTTTTATTTTTGCTGCTACTGCTTACGAGATGTGTCGTGTGTGTGTGAGGTCCTTATAAAGGTCGAGCGTTCTACTCTCGAGTGTTATTTATTTAAGATTTTCAGATCCTCCAGTCCTCGTGACCGGTCTGTCAGTCAATTCAGTTCGATTCACTTCTTTTTTACCCACTTCCCACTTCCCAACTGTCTTCTATTCCTTAACATCTTCTTATTTAGTATTTGTATAGTTTTTATATTTTAAAGTCCCGTTGCTTCTTTATATATATATATATATATATATATATATATATATATATATATATATTTGATCTCTCCATTTTCCCCCAACTTTTTTTTTAATCTCTTCTGTTTCTGTGTAAAAGAATATATTATCTGAATTTAATATACATATTTGGATTTCTTTATTTAATCAAATTTAAATACAGTCTCTTATTTAAGTAATATGTGGGCAGTATTACGACTAGGTAACATATGGAAATGTATTTAAGACATACAAAGACTATATCACGTTAAAAACACTCGGACATATATAAATGCAGCATTGAATTACGTGTAATACTGTAAACAGGAAATACTTGTTTATTTTTCTACTCTAATAATTTATATATTTCAGTATCAGGGGCTTCACTCGTTTCAGAAAATAATGAATGCTATTTGGTATTCGATGTTAGAGCTTATATGTTTTATCGGTGGCAGACATAGAATTTCATTATGGCCGTAAAAACTAGATCTTCGCCAAAAGACAAATTATTTTTTTTAATCTTGAGAAAGATCATCGATGAATAAAAAATTAATTTACAGATCCCTGAATGTAACTGCGAGTCAGCAGACTATTACAACGGTTTGTACTTAATCGAAAAGATCGGAAAACAGCATCCGAAGGATGAATTCAAGAAACAGGACCGGTCAGGAAGAGCTAAATTAATCTAGGTCAAAGAACTTAAGAAGAATCGAAACGTCGATATTAAAATAGGGCGCATGGAAATATACCGGGGATGACTGAAATTTAATGCTCATAATTCGCAAACGAAGAGGCCAGTCGAACGAAACCAATATGGCAAAAAATTAAATTTTATTTGCTACGTGAACTTACATTTATTTTACCACTTAGTTACCATTAACAGCTACACATTTCTCCCGACGTTGAACCAATTTTTTCATTACGTCAAAGAAGAATGCTGGCGGTCTTTCCTTGATGTACGACTTCAGTGCGTCGTTCAGTTCATCATCCGTATTGAAACAAATTAAAATCCTTCTTTAATTGAAAGACAGAAGTGGAAATCATAGGGCGCCAAGTCTGATGAGTATGGAAGGTGTAGATCGGGTTAAAATTTCAACTTCACGTGGGCCTCGGCGGTTACACACGATTTATGTCGCTGAGAATTATCGTTTTGCAGAATTATCGGTTCCGTAGATTATCGAACACGACACACAATTCTCGTACAATGTTTTAACGTGTGGGTATCGCACAGAATTTACAGTCGACCCGATTTCAAGGTCATGTACACGTATTTGGAATCCTAGATGTTCACCTTCAGTTTTCGCTTTGTACCTTCTTCAGATGCACGAAATTTCATCCCCCATCTACTCGAAGTACTTTTCATCAACAGTTTCAACACCATAAACGGTTTTTAGAGACGATGAACGTCATTAGCGTTCACTTTTTCCGCTGTTAAAAATTCAGTCGCTGCAGGTTATTTTAGACGCGTTGACATAACAGGCGTAGTCTACTCCATAACAGTTGCGATTGACAAAAAATGGGAGAACTTGTGTGAACGAGTTTTGGAATTTTTAACCGATAATATTCCCTCTCCTCGATAAAGACAATTATAATTCATCGTTTTCCACAGAGCGGAAACATTAATTTGTTGATTTTACAATCTCTCTCGTTCTTTCTTTCGGATTTGTTTATTGACGAATGTAAGACGTCCTTGGTTCGACCGGCATCAAATAACACCAGTGTTTGGACGGGATCGACGGATTCGGAAGGGGTGATGATATATTTGGCCGGATGAAGAAGTTATGCCGATAGAATTTCGATCTTTACTTTTAATTCGTAATGAGTTCTACACGTGATATTTGTTATACTCGGGAAAGGCTATTTTGTTTTCGTTCGTTTGCACCTCCTACGACTACCACTGTACGGGATCCGACACGTATAACACGACCGCGATGATAAGCTTTTTAATGGCGAACAATTTTTAAGAAGTTTTTTAAAGCGGTGAAAAGGTATGAAAAAAAATCTTACGGCAATCGAATAATTTATAGGTGATTCAAGATTAGGCGTGTCAACGAATTCGTTTTCCGGTTAAACATTATTTAATTTTATGCCGTTAACATTGTAGTAGAAACGGATTGACATTTAAACATGCACGTGTTTTTAAATAAGGAGGCATATTCATGAAGAATAATTATTTTAAAACATTTAAACATCGGATTTGATTTTAAAGTCCGCACGGAATATTTCTATTATCGTAACATAACGTATCGTTTTCGTAACTTTGACGCCTAATTTAACCTAAGATATTACGATCTGAACATTTAATTAGTCCAAATTTTTTTTTTAATATTACACTTTAGATATACCTATTTGCGATTCTTCATTGATGAGAAAAGAGCCTGAGACCTTACACTTTAGTTCCGTTTCCTTCGCTTGAGGTGTAGAACAAAAAACAAAACAAAAAAAAAATGAAATAACAAAAAGAATAGCTTGAACTGCTTGGCGTTTTCGGGTATTCGGACTCTTAACCTAGTATTACTTTAAAGCTTGTTTTATTAACTTATTTTATTTACATCAGTAATAATTATCAGTGTTTATATATTATGTCTAGTATTTTGCACATTTATCGGTTCAAGTTAATTGTATAAACTTAGAAGGTTATTGTGGAAGGAATAATTGGCTCCTACTCATAATAATTATCATTATCCCAACCACCACGTCACCAATAGCAATCAAATCATTAATCGGCTATTAATCCATCAAAATTATTGTAGTATTGCGGGAATGTAACATAATTATCTTCTTTATTTCTATTGAAATTATGTAAAGAATTAATTGTATAACCGATGTGTATGAATAAATTTAAAAAAAATACGAAATGTTACAATACAGGAAATTGTTTCTTCTTTAAGATTTTCTTACAGTAAATTTACTTATTTATCAAGTGAAGGAACGATGTTTTTAAATTTCGTTATAATCCTAGATACGAAAATTGTGATAATATTTGGTATAAAAATACACGTGAATTGCCAATTTTGCTATGTTTTATACTGAGATCCCTCTTTTTTGATAAATTAATTTTTAATATTACATCTATTTAGCATTTAAGTTTAACGTAATTTTAATGATTTTTTTTTTACGGCTATTTGGAATTTTTTATTTTTACTGTTTGGCTGAATTGTTAAATCATATAAATATAAAAGATAAACACAGTCGATTTTCAAAGGCCTATTTCTTTAGAAATCTCTTTCCCTGTTAATTTTTCAAATATTTTTCTAGACCGTCGTTACGTTCTCGATTACACATATATCTACTAATTTACGGTTTTACTCGTACGAATACGTGGTCACAAACGTGTACCGGGTTGATGTTAACGTTTGCTATTCGTCTACTATGACATACATATTCGAGATATTGTTTGTTTAGGTTAATGTATTTATGTATGCCGGTGTGAAATCTTGTTCGCGCAAGCGAACCGGTGTTGTGTGTTTATAATACCTTCGTATATAGACGTTAACGTACTACAGTTCTTATATTTATTAATATTACGATATTCATTTGGATATTACTTGTTATTTTGATGCGACATCAATGTTTTTGAAAAAAATTTATAAACGTAATAATTGTTTCTTCTTTTACTTTGCCGTTTTCGCCTCCGTTTGACTCGATCAAATTTTTTTCGCTCGGTTTGTTGTGCGGTGTTCTAATCAGATTAAATTAAAGTTTGAGATTTTATTTAAGATCGTATTCGTAACATTTCTTTAGAATACCCTGGTACCCATGTCCATTTATTAACATACTAAATCGAGATAAACAGTTATTTGTAGTTTTTTTTGTAGAGTTTTATTACATTTTTAGATTTTTTAATTTTATTTTGTGTAAAATACGGTTGATCGTAAAAAAAGTTCTATCCAAATGAAAAGAAGCCGTTGACAAGAATCGTAATGTTGAGAAATCTGCGTGTTAAAAAAAACGTGGCAGAGAAATGAATTAAAAGCGAGAATTTCCTACGACTCTGGAATACGAGAATATTAATTTATTATTTATTTACCATTGATTTTTACTTCGTTGTACTAAGTAAAGGAAGTATTGTGATCGCGAAAAATTTCGGTTTTCAGATTTCAACGAAAATATCCATTTTGACATCCCTGAATCCCCGGCGAGATGTCTGTACGTACATACGTACGTATGTATCTCGCGTAACTCAAAAACGATTAGCTGTAGTATGTTGAAATTTTGGACTTTTCATTTAAAGAAATGTGTATATGTAATTTAATAGACGTACAAGGAATTCATGTGCTGTCAATATCAAATTTTTTAATTTTAGGATGACGGAATACCACATTTTATGTAATTTCGCTATCAGAATCCGATATTAATCGATGATGATAACGAACGAATAAAAAAGTATTTAAATCATTTGCTTAGACGATGTAATCTTTCGTTTAAAAACATATTCCGTTGAAGTTATACGTAATGCTAGTCCATCGGTATCACCAGAAAAATTTCCACAAATTAAAGTAAGCCTATTATCGAAATCGTTTCATCAGTGAAGAAAACAGAATTAAATATTCTTGAAAAAACCTATATGCAAGTCGAACTGAGAACCTTCTTCAGGTTTTTTTGTTTTAAAAATCTTTAAATACAAAGCGTTCATTTTAAGTGTGGCCATCATTGAAACTTAGTAAACTAGAAAAGGTACGAAGAATTTTAAATGCAGAATTTTTTCTCGATTATTGAGTAAAACTTACAAATCCCCTTTTGGAATTTTTTAATTCTCTGCCATTTTTACTTCTTTCTTCGAAGTAAAGGAAGTATTGTGATCGAAAATAATTTTTGGTTTTCAGATTTCAATAGAAATATCCATTTTAATCATCCCTGAATTAATTTTTACTAGTTTTGGTGTGACGTCTGTACGTAACGTATGTATCTCGCATAACTCAAAAACTATTAGTCGTAGGATGTAGGAATTTTGGATTTAGGACTGTTGTAAGATTTAATTGTGCACATCCTCTATTGATTGGAATTGACTGGACCAAAAGTGTCAAAAAAAATCCCAAAATCTTAATTTTTTGGAGTTTTTACTTTTTCTTAACTGCAGTAATAGATTCTGATTGAGAGCTTTTCAACGATATATCATAAATGGTACTTATTTTCACTGGTTCCAGAGTTACAGCCAAATAAAATTTTAATTAATGAAATATTTTGATTCATTAATAAAATATTATTAATTTTATTTCATTAATAAAATATTAATGAAATATTTGGATCTTAGAAGGGGAAGGCACATCGGTTCGAATCAGACTTCATCCTTTTTTTAACTTAATTTTAATTGAAATATTGATTTATTAATAATTATTAACCTCTGATTGTAAAAAAAATGTACGATATATAATAATTCAATAATAACAATTAAAAAAATATGAAAAAATATCAGAAGTTAATGAAATAAAATTTTATGTACTTTTCATTAAAAAAAAAAAAAGTGTATATGTAATTTATTAATAGGCGTACAAGGAAGTCATATGGTGTCCATATCAGATTTTTTATAATATGGCGGCCAATTTATTTTTTCTAACTCTAAACCTCCAATTTTATGTAACATTTTGGGATGTTTATAATTTATCTCTTTAATTATTGAACGACCCTTGTATTTTGGTTAACTTTTAAAAATGTATACTTCTTTCATCTTACAATTTTATAAAATGTTGAATCAATAACCCAAATTCTGTATTAATCTCATTATTCTAATAAATTAATGCCGAAAAAGTTGACAAAATATTTAACGTTTCAATTTAAAAAAAAAAAATAGTTTATTTTGTCTATATAATAACAAAGTAGAACTTTTGAGATTTTAGAAACGTTTAATGAAATTATATATTTCAAAACATATATATCCAGAAGTAATAATATTGCCGTGGTGGTTTGAATGAATAAATAACACGGCAGATCTCTTGTTGAACGTAATTACTTTTGAACATCGTACTTTTTGTGTGATGTTTTATTTACGTAATACGTTTATATAACAAATTTTCCATCGACCAAATGATGACCGTTTAAAGAAATGAAAAACCTTTTTTGAACATCGTACTTTTTGTGTGATGTTTTATTTACGTAATACGTTTATATAACAAATTTTCCATCGACCAAATGATGACCGTTTAAAGAAATGAAAAACCTTTTTTTAAGATGAGGTATATTTTGTTTTTTTTGGTCGGCTTATAGTTCTACGTTATTATTATTATTATTGATATTAAAATATTCACGCTGTCATCGAAATGTCCTTGATTACTACTCAATTTGGTTGTCGTCGTTATTAATTTTCTTATTTTTTTCACGAATATGTAATTAGGTATGATTACTGCTTATAAACCTTTACTTTAATTAAAATTTTCGTATTGAAATTTGTATTAAATAATAAAAGAGTACTCGGAATTTTATTTTTCAGTTATTGTATACGGAGTTTCTCGTTAATTACTACATTTAATCGTATAATCGTTTTTATTATAATAATTTATTTTCGATCTTTATTTTTATTATCTATTAGAAATAATAATTAGTTTTCTTATGATTACCGCATATTTTACTTATTATTAGTCTCGATCATTCAGTGTTGATTTATATTTACCTCGTATTAATGGTAGTAAAATTATTTTTCCTATTATTTGTAATTAATCTTTTTTTTAATCGAATACAATTAACATATTTTATAACGAATCTAATAAAAACTTTACTTGTGTTAGTTTATGGCATAAATTGAAGAAATAAATGTACATTATATCCCATAAAAAAAATAATATTGAATAATCTAAAAACATCTTTTAGATGTAGTTTTAAGATTCTTTATAATTTGTTTGTCGATTTAATCAATCACAAAGCCTTAATATTACGTCTATATTTTAATGATAATTCAGTGATTTTTGGCCCAACTGTATTTTCTTTTTTAGTTTATCGCCCGGTAAAGTTTACTGCAGAATAATATTAAATACTAAGGTTACAAAAATCGTATCGATTGCCCATTCTTTATCACAAAAAGGGTTATATCTAAATAGAATGTGGGGTGCCGCTATCTTAACCCACCATACAGTGGGTTATATTTAACGTAATGATTTTAAATAATATTTTCTGGTTCGGATGTAATTAAAATTTTCGTAAAGTATTGCTAAATTCATTAACGTTAGAACGCCCTAAAATGTTGAATAAATACAATAATTAATTTCTTGAAAATAATAATTTGGGCAAAAATAGAGATGGAAATAAAGAGAAGGTTTAATGGCCATATTTTGCTAGACACGTTTATTTTTGCCGATGTATTTGAACAGTAATGATTCGCTTTATAAAAACAGTAAAAAAAGGTGATTGTATTTTAACGCTCATCGGTATTTGAAATAAAAACTTTAGATTTTTTTACAGTTATTGGATTATATAGTGATATATTAAACATATCAGCTTATTTGCTGATATTCACTCATTTATAGTAGTTGAACTCCAAAAATTAAAGCAGTAAAACAATTTTATGCCTTTTTTAATTTCCTTCATTAATTGAATTAAAAATAATTACTAAAAATTTATATTAATAATAATAGCCCGCCGCGCTGGTCTCAGTTGTTTATCAGTTGATTTTTGAAGTCTGACGTTTAAATCCTTGTAAAAGTTAGTTAACTTTATACGGATTTAATACTAGACGGTGGATACCGGTGTACTTTGGAGGTTGGGGCTCAATTAACTACACGTCTCAGAAATCGTCGGCTTGAGTCTGTACAATATTATACACATTTAAACTTAACTCATTCACATGTCATACATCTCAACCAGGGTTGCGTATTGTTCACCGGTTGAACAGATTGCAAAGTACACATTAGCAAAATGAAAATTAATAATAATAATAGAACAGGAAAATTGAAGCGAGATAATGCATTTATTCACATTAACGTTTTTCTTTATTTTGAAGTTCCAGATCAATTCTTTAAGTTTGACTAATACCTCCCGGGACAATCTGTATGTTTTATCGATGAGTTTAGGCTTTGATAATTCGTTTCATGTTACCAGTAAACTGTAAAAGATGTTAACTGCAGGAAATGAAGGCTGTCTGATTTATTCGCTTTATTTATTTTAAATTTTTGTTAACCTATGCGACTTAATCTCGACGAACTTTGTTCGAAGAAAACTGAAAAAGAATTATAAACGAAAAGTTAGCCTAACGACGAATTAATCTTTTCCCACTATACACTCCCGATAACTCAAACTGTATTCGATTTACTGATTACTTTTTCAAGGTAATAAGAAATGGGCAGATTTAAAAATTTTTTGTTTCGATAAACTAAAAAATAAATATATAAATTATTTAAAAATGTAGCTATTTTAATGTAACTTTGATATTACAACCGACGTGATATTTTTATTTTTTCTCCTTTGTACGCTTCGTTGAGGAAAGGTATTGAAATACAATAAATCTCTGGGTTGACTTTTTTATTATTTTTTCCGAATTCTGTGAAATCTGTTTATCAAATATTTGTGTCGGATTTCGACCCCGTTCTATTCATTTACAGTGTAACAGGAATTAATCCTTAATAAGTAAATTATACCTGGCAAAAAGGTGGTGATATTGAAATCCATTTTATAATAAAACTGTTCTTTCCCGGATTCGAACCGGTATGTTGTAGTATTAAACGACAAAAAATTGTTTGCTATAATCCTGATTACTCGGTCGACAGATGAATTTGATTATAAGATACAAAAATTTAATTATTGTTACTATTATTTTGCGTTTGTAATCATTTTTGTTTTGTTCTTTGTTACAGGTAAGAGACTGTTTGAAGATGCAGCAATCTACTTTTTAATTAACGGTTAATAGCATTGCCAGCCCGTATCGAAGTTATTTGGAAGTATAACCCTAGCCTAATATGTTCATTATTAATTTTAATTTATAATGCACAGAAATTATTATTAATTATTAATATCATTAAATTAGCACAGTTGGCCTACGTCTTAGTATTTACTTTTTGGTTGAATTTAGCAGTGATTCTCTATGTTACGTCTTACAATCTCCCGATGAGACAAAAAATGCATGTTGATGTTCTTAACATTTAGGGAGAATATTTATTACTTAAAATTTACCGGAAAAAAACCGAGCCGTAACTCTTCTAATAATACATAGATTATTAAATTAAGATAAAGTGTCGCATATTTTGGAATTCTCCGGTTTTCATAATTTCCGACAGCCGCTTATTTGAGACTCGATTACGTTACCTTTATTTCCTTTCCGTACACGATTTTAAGTCCAGCATATCGTTTGGATGACGTTGAAAAAACCGGAAGGCGATCCAAGATTGTATGATCATGGCTACTATCGGTATCGACGGATCACTGATGCTCGGATGTAGGACCGTCTTGTTGAAAAATGTAGTCCTCGAAATCTTCGTTTTAATAATTGTAGAAACGGTCGGTTTTCTAGCATATCCGTTATAAATGGCCGGTTTCTTGCGTTTTACACTAAAAAGCAAAAGGCGTAAACTTTTTCCGGTAAATGACACGGTGATATTATTTTTTTGGCGAGTTGCACTCGTTCGTAAGGTTTCCCTTACTGTTTAAATGGAACATCGATTCACCGCTAAGCATTAAGCGAGCGACAAAATCGTCGTCCCCCTTTACTAGACAGCAGATTTACATTTCCTCACAAACCCTATGCGAGGAAAATATCGAAATAAGTGGAGACACCTTGCGGTGATCTTCCAAAGACTTGTTAAGATTCCCGCGTTTATTTAGTATCTGAGGAGCGTATGTAATCGATAAATACAGAAATTACATTATTTTTAATCGAACGAATCATTTTATTGTTTAAATTATGCGAATGTAACGATAATACTGTGGATTTAGGGTGTAGTAGTTACGTTGAAGTTAAAAGATAGAAAAGAATGGTTTAGAAGAGAGAGTTGTATTGAAAGCCGATCAAATTTCTCTGCTACTTTGAGAATTCTATCGATAACCGTTCTTTGGAAATATCGTATATATACGACTAGCTGTTAAAAACATAAAGTGATAACCGATAACTTATTACGAACTAAATAAAAAGTAATAATGCAAATACTTAATCCTAATAATTAGAATCAATTAATAAATCAAGATAAATTATTCTGAACCGAGGAGAAAAATAGCGAAATCTATATATAATAAATATATTTGAAATCGCTCAATAACTCAACTTCAAATGTTTTTAAAAATTCAGTAAGTTACATTTTTCCTGTCAAACGGAGGAAAATAATGGAAAAGAGAAAATTTTAATGTATAACTGGAAAGAAATACGGAATATATTTCATAAGCTATTTAAATTTAAGACAACTGTAATGTCTCTGCATAAAATAACGAGAAATTAGTGATTTGCTTTATGCTGTGTGTTAATACTTCATAAAATGAAATATGCACTCTAACAAAACTAGCGTAATATACTGTAAACTAGATTTAATTTTACGTATGTGAAACACATAATGTTTACCACAAATGATATAACTTTTTTCATACATCAAAATTATGCCCCAATAATTTTAACTATATTGTTGTTACATAAGAAAACAAAAAATACTAATGGAGCAAAATTAATTGATCGATTGATACGTTGCGTATTTCTGTCAGTAACTCAAAATGAGTAACTGACAGTAAGATAAAAATGGAAAGTGACATTTCACAATTTTCTAACTGTCTGCTGCAAATTTGATGACATTTTACCTTAAATACATATGTCATTAATATTGAAGTGTTAACTTGTACAATTGTTATTTTTGGATGATTTATTAATTTATCTTTTATCGAAAGTTATGACTTAAATATGCTTTAAACCTAAAAAAAATTATTTGTATAATTTTCTTTGTTTTTGATGTCTGTTATTGGTATGGAAGAACGCTTATTTTGTACTTTTTTTTAAATTGGGCCGTATGATGAAATTAAACCGATGAAGTGGAAACTAATATAATTTAAAAACCGGCATTTTCAATCGAAGCTGATTAACAAGATTTATCCTGTGCCAAAAATAATCTTACTCTTTCAGTAACATCGTAAACACTACTCTTTGCTCTTTCAGCAACATCTAGAGTACCGGGTATCTTTACTGATGACTGTCTAGGAGGACAGGACTTCCCACTATACTTCTATGATTTTTTTTAATAATATTTATTTTGTATATTTAATAGATTTTATAAAAATATATATTTATATTATATTATTACTTTTTCTTTCAAATTAAAAGTTCGAGAAAAAATAATGAAAGATAAATTTAAAAGCTAATGTAAGATTAAATATTGAATAATGGAGTAAAATGTAAAAAAAGATTTTATATAACATGTATCCGTTAAGAGACATATTATAAAGGGTGGAGAACACCTGTTGGCAGCTTGGTGGGGGAAATTTCCTCTCTACCAAATTTCTCATACACGGTTGTCTAAAGAAAATAGTTGTTGCTATTTGAAATAAAAATTTTATGAAAAATCTTTACTCCTACATCAGTTCGCTTAATAATACTCGTAAAAATTAAATTACAATGAAACAGGATTCTTGACTCAATTCTATTTAATTTTTTTTAATGTCTTTTTATTTATAATTTTACTTAATTTATATTCTGCAGAAAAGTATTAAAAAAAAGTTATTGACCTCACTCCATTTTTTTGTGCGTGAATTAATTGATAATTTCTGAATCGTGAAACTCCAGTAAAATTTTCGTAAAAAATTTGTTTTATATCTACAGATATTACGAAAAATACGCACAACTTAACTCTACATCACGATCGCAATACGAAAATAAAATTTCACTTAATAAAACTTTTATAAATTCTGTTTATCTTATTTTTAATTTTAAATATATTTTTATCTTCCGTTGACGTTTAAAAATAACATTTTTTCCGTTCTTTTCGGTTTTAATGGTGCACATCTTTCGGATAATATTTGTCCTGATTTGGACAAAAATCTTTCTGTTGGCTCTGAAGTAGCCGTAACAGACAAAATATTTTATTGCTAAGTGGTAGGTTGCGGGTATAATATCGCCCGTGTACGCCACGGATGTAGTGGATCTTCTTTCCTATTGAGTAGCCTTTCTTTAATATATTGCCTCATGGATATGTGATACTGGCAGCAACTGTGGACACTGTGGAATTTTTCGTTGTCCTCATGTAGAAGTCCATCCAGATGGAATCTTCATCTATTCCATCTGAATTATTTGGGTCTTCTCGCAACTCTTCTAGGTCCAGGTCGTGTCAGTGACATTTTTCTAAATCAGCTTTTAGTAGAGTCTTTGGCATACTCATGTGAAGACGCATCACTAAACGCTTGCCTTTTAAATCTAGGATCCAAAAGAGGTCGCTTCCGACAAGATGTGCCGCGAACAATTTTTAAGTCTCTTATTGAATTCTGAAATTTCATCTTTCATTTGCGTATTTTTAATACACTATCAGTGGCTGTCAAAACTGATATTGTGACTTCATTTTCAGTTGACATTTCTTCTGTTAATTTGAAAGGCTTAAAGATCTTTTATAATTTCTGGAATTATGCGCCATTTATCTTCTGACAGATTTTCGACTAGATTGTGTAATAAACCAAGTGCTGCTTCTGGTTCTTGCAGATTTAAAATCCTTTTTAACATATCTACCGTACTATTCCAAAGAGTTATAAACATCTATTTTAAGTTTCAATGGTTTTATTCCGGGTCTCAGTTGTTCCTGCATGGCGATCAATTTGTTGGTGGCTAGACGACTTCTATGGAAATATTCCGCGATAATATTTACTTTCTGACTAATATACTTAATTGGATCCAAACTGGCTTGAACTATTAAATTATAAGTGTGAGCAATACAAGGAAAATGTTCCCGTTGAGGTAATCGTATTGCGGTTTTCATATTGCTTGCATACTTACGCAAACAAATATTTTTTCTTTTATTTCCCAATAAATCGCAATTCTTGTTTAATAAATACCGCTGTATGTCGCTCATTACATTTACATACAAAACAGCCTAAAAGAGCTGACTTCCACGTGTCTCCTAGTATATAGTGAACCGTCACGCTTGGTAACAAGTTGTAGGACGAGACATCCACCCAACAATCGTTAATGATATAGAGGATGCAGTTTCGACTCTTCAATTTTTTTGTGGTCACTACATATTGTGCATCAAGTAGAGTGTTGCTTAAAAAAGATCGTGAAGGCATTTTGTAATTCGGTTCTGAATATTTCAGTATCTCGTTAAAACCGGAATCTCCAACTATAGAAAACATTTGCAGATCTTTAATTATCGTTTTCAAAATCAAATCAATTTTTTCTCTCGGAAACATTCGTTTGACAATAATTTTGTTTGCTTTTTAACTAGACTACTATTAGAATCAGATTGAGAAGGGCGGTTGTTCCAGCTTTCAGTGTCGCTTACTTCGGTTCCATCTTATTGTTGCCCTTGATCGCTATTGCTATTGCTAATAGACTGAGGAAAATTTAGCGGGTAGATATTAGTGTTGTAGTTGATATTATTTCTGATGGGAATATGCTATTATAAGTAGAAGGATTTTTTGTTGTAAGTGTTTTTTCAATATATTATGAACCACCTTTACAGAATATGAAGAGAGGCACAAATCGCACTTCGACTTATTTTCCGGTTTTTCACTAAAACATTTCCAGAGTCTACTCCTTTTCTTTTCCATGATGACAGAATGAAAACGACGAAAATAAAATTTAATTTAATCAAATAAAACTAAATAGAAATGAAACTGTAGATGACAGAACAGATCAAACAAATAAAAGAATGAATCTACTGTAATGTAATAAATAATATTTATGTAAAGCTACAACTGTAGTACATTTTTAAAAAAAATCATAAGAAATACAGACTTACGAATTAGATTATCGTATATGTAAACACGTTCATTTACTTACTTTAAAATAACAATGGGATATTTTGATACGATCTATAAAGTTATCATTTATAAATAGAATATATTAACTATCAATTATTATCATTATTCCAATTAGAATGTATTAATTTAAAACAGTTTTTTATTCCGAAAAATGCTTGTGCAGATTTTTCTATACAATGTACTGTCGTTTCTCTACGGAAGAATAACACAACTATATTTTACTTAAACAAGTAAATTAATTATTTGAACATATATTAGTAAATTTCATAATGAAAAACTTAGTTTTAGTGGTTTAAATGTCAAATTTCAATTATTAATATATTTTTTAGTAGTTGCAATTTAAATAATATTTTAGCAAAATATTTATTGATATTATAATTTTTTTAAATCTTATCTTGTATCCTCTCAAATGTCAAGTAAATTAGTTTTCTATAGGGTTGAATAAAATTATTCATACTTACTAGTCATATCAGGATCTGTATACGGATACCGCGATCAAGAAGACGGTTTCCGGTAATGCACGCTTGTGTATATTCCGTAAGATGAAACTCCTGGCGTTCAGTTTTTGAGTTTGGGGACTGCGTTCATGCTATTCCCGCACTTTTGTAAGGTGTTGTTCGAACTTCCTCATAAATATGTGAATTGTTTACTGCTCTAACAGTAACGATAAATTTAGTACTAGTATGTATACTTAAAACGGTTTTTTCTTTACTTATTCTAACAAAAATTTAATTACAATGAAACAGATACTCGACTCCATTCACTCTACCGATTTAAAAAATGTTTATTTATTTATAATTTTTACTTAATTAATATTCTGCAGAAAAATATTTAAAAAAAAAGATATTTTCTCACTCACCTTTTCGTGTGATTGATAATTTTTCAATCGTGAATCCGGTAAAATTTTCATTAAAAGATTGTTTATTGTAAATTTAGGAGACAACAAAGGAAAATATGTTTAATATTTTGCTAATACGAATATCCTAGAAAAAAAGTATTAGATATTATTCTTAAAAGTTTCTGCATTAGATATTGTAAAAAATAATCAAATATTTTTTCCTAAAAATTATTCTGTAATTTAAAGTGTTATATTTAGAAAGAGATTTTTAAATAACCCTTTTAACAGAAAACAGTACTAAAAGTAATCACAATCTCTACATAAAAATATGTTTGATTTCACATGTAATTAAATCACATAAGTTGAAAGCTCTTTTTTCTCCTACTCCCCTGGGCCGAACATACAGTTAAGTAAAACTCGGCCCAGGGAAGCGTCCTTAAACTCTAAGAGGGCCTCCCCACCCATCGGCAGTTCGGCCCCCCGGTTGAATCTTTTCTCTCTTTGCCTGCCTCCAATCCAAGCTCCTAAATTGGATTTTTGTCACCTCAGGGGTTTTAAATAACGAAGTTAGAACTTTTTTTCGTGTGAGGAGGGGAACCTTTTATAGGCACCATTTGGTTTCGTCCATTCATAATGTGGGTCTCTCTCTTGAGGACCTACCACTAAAAAACCCGTTCCCTCACACAACATAGGTTGGCGGGCCCATCTTACGGTATTATCACAGCTCCCCATGTGTGTTCTTTCTATCCGCATCTCCATTGCTGGCCCTACACCTCGAACTCATCAGGATCTAATGGTTTTTTTACATTTTTTTTAACCTTGATCTTGGGGCTGGGACCTGCTCCAAGGAAGACTCGGAGGTAATTATTCACCCCTGGACAACTTCCACCATCTTTTTCGGATTATCTTAACCATCTCAGTGGACACCACGTGCCGTGTTGGTTCGGTTTGTAGTATAGTCCCAATGATGTTCTCTGGCGAAATAAAAAATGCCAAAAAACATGCATGCAGTAATCAGACAATTTATCAAATTATTATTTTTTTTTTCAAAAATTGTCTGGACATTATAATTATTGACAGATTAATAAGACAAAAATACTAATAAAAAATAAAAATCGTGTACTTTTACTGCATGTGATGTGTTAATTAAATTAAAAATCGGTAACTAACATAGGCGAAAGGAAATACTTCATCAAAAACAGAAATAAAACAGAACTTCTTCAATACTATAAACTTCTGTTTATAAAACAGAAATATAAGTAATATATATATCTTTTGTTACGAAGAATGTAAAATTTATTATTATTCTTCTTTTTTTTTATTAATTGTTGTGTGTAAAAGCAAAAACTGTTAATATAATTACTTTTCTACCAACGATGATTATATATAATAGCCCTCAAATTTATTCAGAAACTATCCCACCGTAAGAAGCTAGCGGACTTTCACAAGAAATTCATTTCTTGTGAATGAAATATGCATTTGCCAAAATCATAATTTTAGTGACAGGTCAAATTTTGAATTGTTATTTCTTTTTTTATACTACCCGTAATCCTTATAACATTTATGAACGTGTTGGATTCTTCCTCATCCCTAATTTCATTTTTTCTTTCAGTACCACCGTTAGACACTTAAGTAAATATCTTTACTTTTTGAATAGAAAAGAACATAACGAGCTCGGAGTAAGGCATAGAAGAGAATTATGCATAAACGCATTTATAATCCTTCTTAACGACGGTATTACTTTAACAGAAAAAAACGTAGAAAGAAGGAGATTAAGCCAGCGAGATGAAAACTATTGAATCAGCACACATTTAACAAAGAAATTGAGTTCCTCCTCACTGTTGTGTTCTAAAGCGAGAGTTCCTATACGACTCGATCCCATGAGAGCCAAAAAATAGGTCAAGAGTGGAAAAAAGTAGAATCCAGTTTCAATTTCAGTAGAATCCAGATGTGTGACAGACGTCAAATTCTTCGATCTTGTCAAGGTACATTATTCTCAAGAGGTGACAATTTAATATCCTAATACCCTAACTATACATATAGCCATCAAAAAATAAAATATTTTTATACGTCGAACAAATTTTTATTAAGAGCATTTATCTAATTCCTATGTATCTCATTTGAAGCACTATCGATTCAAATTGGACTAATTTGAATAAAAAGGATTGTATAGCGTAAACGATTCGTTATTTAAATTAGTTATCATAAAGTAATAATTCTTGCTCCGCTGGATGAATGATCCACTCAGTTTTGTGAATTTCGTACACGTAGTACACATAACAATATTTTCCAAATACCCAATCGATAAAATACATAAGCATAACAAATAAATAAAAGAAAATAAAACTATTTATACATATTACTCTATATATATATATATATATATATATATAGGAAAATCGGTAGTGAAAGCATTGGATTAAACGTATAAATATAGCTGAAAGAACATTTTTAATTAACATTTTGAGTGTTGTATCAATATGCGAGAGATCTGTATTCTGTTTGTATTGGGAATTCTTCATTGTCCCATTGATATTGTGTTCATTAAACGGGGTTAGTGTGTTTATATTCATATATCTGATTGTTCCACTGCGTAAATTTAACGTATCAAAACACATTCTGTACATGTTTTCTATTTAATAACTGTTTTTAACCCTTTTATAAAAATATTTTTACATAAATTATTATTCTTTAAGTAATTTCTGTTTCAATAATAAAAAGTATTCCTGTTTGATCTGTTTTTAAGTATATTTATTGTACTTGAATATAGAGATGAAATTTTTTCTGGTCTAATAATTCAATTCCGCGCATATATATTTAAGAAAATTATTAAAGCATAATGTAAAAATGTATTTTCTTTTTGATTAAATTATTAATCACCACAGAAACTTTTGAAGCTTATGGAAATTGAACTTTATAGCGTATGAAAATGCTATGCCTGACAGGATTCGAACTCGGCATCCCCAGATGAAAGGCTGAAACGCTAATACTCCGCCACGTAGATATCAACATTTTAATTATTTTCAAATCAGCATATACAGAGTGTAACCGTAGGATTGAGACGAGAGTTTGATACATTCAAGGTATACATTTTTTTACACGTTTACAGTCAGTAAGCACTCAAGTCAAAGTTACCTATTTAATTTGTCATCACACTTAGTATTTTTTCTTCACAGTAATTTTCAATTGTTTTCAGTGATTTAATATAAATTATTTCTACTGTAAATTATTCTACTTGTATAAAATCATTTTAGTTAGTTCTTTGATTTGATTCTCCGCTTCATAAATTTTAAAGTAAATTTACCTTGTCACGGAGAAAATAAATATAAATAATTTTACATATTTATATTATTATATATATAATATATAATAAAAATTATATTTATAATATTTATAAATATAAATAAATGTGTAAGCTTACCCATTTTCTCATCCATTCTTTTTTAAGACCTACGTGACAGTTTTTAAAGTCATCTAGTCTGAATTAAGTAATGTCGAACGCCTTAGGTGTCCATATGAAGATACGTTGTTTCCCGTTGTCTGTGAGATTCTCAATTGCTGTAAAGCTACCTTGAACAAAAGCATCATGTATGAACCTATTCCTTAATACAGTGATTGCACTTAATCGCAGCAGAAAAGCAATCCCTTCGCGCTGTAATGTAAAAAAAGCGAAGAGTTTGCAGTTTGCTGAATAGTATAAAACTCTGCTATAGACACTGGCTATGGTCCCCAAAAGTGGGATTCGTCATGCACGACTGTAGAACTTCCGAAGTTGATGTCGGTCTTTGACCCATCTGTGAATATTGGGTGTAGTTTTTATATCAGGATATCAGTCGTCGAAAATGTTTTGAACAAAACCTTTCCGGTAGACCCTTTCTGTCTTCTTTTTTTAGTCGCTGAGGTCCTTCACCGTTGGCATTAGCCACGGTGCGGCTTCTCGTTTAGAGACTGTCAGGACTTCTAGTATATCAATACTGTAGTTCCCCCAGATTTTCAACCTTCTTATCCCAGCAGACCAACCTGAGAAATTATTAAAGAAGAGGGACTTCAGGATTTATAAATTTCAGATCCTGCAGTGCAAACAACACAGAAAGAAGTCAACATTCTTAAAAACGTGTTGTCTATTTCAAATCGATGCCAGAAGAAAGTACGTAACAGTGATGCGTGCCGGAGAACAGCGCCTCTATAATCACAAATTACGAAAACCAGTTGCAGACTTTGTTAATTCTCTCTAAATTGAAAAAAAACTCTGTTTGTAAAATACAAACTAATATTCACAAACGGCATGGTACTGAACTAAACAAGAAGGAGCTTAGTCTCAGGCTAAGAGTAAATATATTACATAAAAAATTGTAAATCCCATTATTGTCTTTCTAGAATTTATAAGCTATATTAAAATTGAACTTCAATAAAATTAATTTACTCCACCGGTCTAACTACGGTTTCTTAATGATCAGTCCTTGTCGCGTCCCTAAATCATAACACCCTAACTGTTCTCTAGCAGTCACCATCAAATATGCTACTAGTTGTTTTATGTCATACGAAAAAAATAAATGTAAAACCTTTTCTTGAGTTACATCCATTATTTTTGTATCCACTATACAAATTATAAAAATATTATTCTTTAATGAAATACTGAGAAAATTTTCACAAAACATTTTTAAATGCGGGTAGATATTAATATACAAACAAATTATGTAACCATAAATTACTGTGAGAACATAGAAAATCTGACCAAGCAGTGTAACCACAAAAAACTTCTCGTTCAGATTAATTTGCACGCTACTATACACTACCATGTCTGATCAGTATCGTGGACGTCAGTGGTTACACACTTCTAACCTTTAAATGATGAAGGACCCGGTGAAATCATGGATCGAGGAAAGGCCGCCCGTATTCTTCATTAACGGAATCAGAAAACCGGTTCACCGTTGGAAGAAACATGTATCTGTAAACGGTGGTGAATTTGTGAATTCACGAAGGAAATCGTAAAGTGTAATTTCTGAAGGAAATAAAATGTATATGTTTGCCATAATTATTTAATTTTCCTATCTCTTTTCATTTCAAAGTTAGAGCGTTACATTTCAGATACCCCTCGTATTTAAAAGATCGTATAGCAGTTTTAGCTGTGTGTTTAACAGTGATAATGATATCTGTATGTAGATAAAAACAAAATCTTTTATTAATATTTTTATCGGTTGTTTTTTTAATAATAAAATACAAATCGCATAACTTTCTCTTGTTTCTTTTTTTTTACATTTAGGTCATATACTCCCGGAAATACTATTTTGATTTTTACGTTTTTTCTTTACGACATCGGTATTGTATTATACAAGTTTTATCCATCCGTTGTTGTAATAATAAGAACTATAAAATAATGAATTAAGTTTTAAAACATTTATTATTTTAAATATTTATACCTTATTTTAAGGTTTTAAAAATTAATTTTACGATATTCTTCGTTAATAATATTCCGTCACCCGACCTTTTAATTTCTGATGCGAACTGTATAAAGTCGGGTATACGAGTGTGTTATAAAATTATGCACGCATCTGATTTATTGTCGTTGTATTTTTAATAGTATTTAAATTATTAGTTTATAATTTGCGTTTAATTTATAAAGAAGAAGAGTAAATTTCATAAAAATGCGCATAAATAATTTATGTTATTATATGCATATCGAATATATTTTTATATCTTTTAATAGGCCTGCGTCGTTTGATTACTTGTATATAGCCGAGATTACAACATATAGCGTGTAACGGTGATCGCTATTTTTACCATATTTATAGTCGGTTAGTAACTAAGTTTAAAATTTATGTTCGGTGGATGAATGTTACTGATTTTATTTAAACTTTATATGTATGATAGAATTATTGTCACGTCTTGTATCGTGTATTGTAAAAAAATATTACTGTTACAAAATACGTTTATTTTTTTCTATTTTTTTATTGTATAATTATAATTTTACTATTATATTATATTACGAGTTATGTTTTTTGTCTTTTATTAATTTACATTCTAAGTATACTAAAATAAGGTTTTACCTAAAGGAAAATAAATTTAATATTTATTTTTTTTATTTTTTATTAGCGCACCTTCATCGAACAAAAATTATTTTTTTTTGTCGACGGAGGACAATCCATCGGTAAATATTTTAGTAGAAGAAATGCTAGATAAGTTTTGTAGATCGCTACGTATATTTAAACTGATTTTATCGTTCAAGTTAAAACAAATTACTTCGTTGGTATGTAATCAAGTACGTTTATTTATATATTTTTATTACTTCAAATAACTATTCGCACCTAATATTTTCTTTGTTTACACACACATACACTCACACGCACTTTAAGTTACTTATTATGATCTTATTTCCCGAGTTTTTCAAAAGAAAAATAACGCGTTTATACTCTTGTAACTCCCATAAGTCTTGAGTCGATTTTCATGAGTAGATGTTAAGACGATTCGTCTATCGTACTAATTACAAATTCCGTTGTTTGTAACCCAATAACTCGGATTTAATAGAAAAGTGCTTGAAAAATAGATGTCAAAGTTGTGCTCGTAAAATATTTCCGTAACAACAATACAATAATATAATTTTAATAAGTGCTTGTAATTGCAACAGATATTAAATAATATATTCCAAATATCTATTAAATCGATTAACACGCAAAGTAATATTAATCGCTAATTTAAAGTAGGTGTAAATCATATTTCTGAAAATTCTTTGGCGAAATATTTCGAGGATTTGTACTCATAAGCGGAAAAATAAGTACAATAATATTATTAATAAGCTTACGATGTTAATAAATTCACAAAAATAATGTTAACATTCCTTTAATAAAGAATGACACAGAGATGTATACTCATTTTGGAATGAACCGAACACTGTTACTATTACTCTAACCTGTAATTTGTTTGTCGTGACATGTGTGTGAACTAATGCTATTTATTGCAGTTACCATCATCCCTGAGTGGTCAGTGGAACATCGCTTGTTCACGTACGATGCTTATATGTGAGAGGCGGCGATTCGAATTTCCAGGTTCGGAGATGCTCCTTGGCCCCTTCGATCTCCCGACCTGAGTACGTTTGACTTTTTCTTGTGAGGATACTCAAAGAAGCGGGTGTAGGTAAAAAAAAAACCCGTACATTACAGCAACTGAAGACAAGTATTCGTAGGGAGGTACACAGCAGGTCACGCAGGAGACAGTGGAACGCGTGTGGGTCGGCTTCATTTCTCGACTTGAAACATGAATTACGGAAGATGGTTTTTACCTTCCAGATGTAATTTTTGCCACCTAACATAAATGGCACCTGTTTCTCCACATGTTCCTGCCAACATAGTGAAAAATTACCTGTGTCGTGTTCATTCCAAAACGGGTAAACTCGTCTGTGTCACCCATTTATAATATTTTTAAAACCCTTATTGTCATTTACGGGTTAGAGAATCTTGTTATAAATACGGTTTCCTTTCCCTCAATTTAAATTAAAACATACGTTGTACTCCTTCCATAAATGTGTTGACATAGTTTACTAAAGATCAACTATAATTTAACGGTTTTTGTTGTCTGTTTTTTACTAGTTTTTTTTACGGTTTTATACAAAAAGTTTGTTTTGTTAAAAAAATTATATCGGAATTATTTCGCTTCCCGCCGAGCAGCGGTTCTTTATGCGATTACGAAAAACGTTTTCTATGGATGTAGCTTCAATTTACATTCCAGTCTTTTATTAAGGATTTTAGATTCCTCGGCAAATAATAAAAATTTCTTGCAATTCGGAAGGAACAGATGTAGCCATTTGAATTTACAAAAAATAAAAAAAAGTTTGATTCTGTGAAAGTCGTAACAAATTCTTTTCTTTTATTTTTTATTCCTCGCAGACTTTCTTTAATAATGCATTTTAATTATATTCTTCGAGGATTAAAAATGCATTATTAAAAACAAATTAAAAGAAATTATTTGAATTTTGAATTTAAATTAAAATTTTAAAGAAATTACGTGATTTTTGTGGAAAATTATCTACAAAAAAAATTAAATAGCAGAAGAATTTGACCGGATCGTATTTAAAAATGGGAACTTCACTCCATGGAAAAGTTTTTTGTGCACCGTCAAAATTATTTTCTTTTCGGATTTTTAGAATAGTTCGAACTTTTGTTGAAAACGACTTAGGTATCGGCGAATTACCTCATATCAAAAAATTGAAGATACGAACTCGAGATTTAATGATTCTCAAATAAAAGTTGTCACCGAAACTTCGATTCACTCGGTTAATTAATGAAATTAGAAGAAAAAAAATGCATTTTCATTTATAATTAACTTGAAGTGTTTTTCGAATAAACCGGTTTTTCGTGTTGCGGTGCGTATAATTCTTACGTTTGTCCTACTGTGAGTGTTCGTATGCGCAGCTTTTTTTATATTAAACCGAAGAAATAATCATTTACACCATAAAATTGTAAATTTTTTACGCGATCGTATTTTATAAATATATTATCGTGGCAAATTGCCGATTAAAATTTATTATTGAATACATCTTAACACTAAATTTTTACGGCAGACATTAAAATATTTCTTATGTAAGTTTTATTTTTTATATATATATATATATATATATATATATATATATATATATATATATATATACTTTTATATTCCCTCCTACAAAAAAAAGAAATAAGTCTTAAGAATCATCAGCATGTCAAGCCCTTCAGAATGATAACACTTTCATTCTATACACTAAAGATATTTACTGTAGAGAACATCATTATTCTCAGAGAAAGCTATTATATTTAGTGTCGATTGTACCTCAGATGCTTTACATCGATCACAGTCGTAAATAAGATAGTGTAAAGCGACAAATTAATGACTCCCTTCTTCAAGGAAGAAAACACTACCCGTTCAGTTTGAGAAAGCTTATAAACAATTTTTCTTTTTTATTCAATTTTAAAATTTTTACCTTTTTTCGATTTAATTTTTTTTAAATTTATTTGAAATTATCGATTTGAAATTTAAAAAAAGTGCTTTGTTTGGCTTGTTTTATCATTTTAAGTGTTATCTCACGTATAGTCGTGGGTATCCATATTTATGACATAATTTATTGCTTTACTTGATCCAATCTTTGTTATAGTTGTAATGCAACCGTGATAAAAGAGACACCGATCTAAATCACTTTCTCTAGCAGTAATGATAAATATTTTTATTATTATTTTCATTTCGGTGGGTTCGTCATGTCGATGTGTAATTCTGCGTTCTTCTCGATGAACAAGGTAACGGAAAACCACTTCTCACTTTATTTTCCATCGTACGCTGATATTAGATGCTGATTGTTCTTTATAGTGGATATAATAATTTCCTTGAACGGGAGTGATTTTGTCAATTGCAAGTCAGTTGTGGTATTGTGTTTATGGTATTTAACAAAGATAGCTTATTGCGCATTTTTTATCGAATCGATGTAATCTGTAATGTTTTTTATAATCTTTTAGACTCGCTCTTTATTTTTGTTTCTCTCTAAAAAAAAAATAAGTTAATAAACTTGTAATTGTATAAGATAACTTATACAATTATAACTTGTGATTGTATAAGAGCATATTTTTTATTCTTATTGCTCAAAGCGTTTTAATTAATTTATTAAATTAAATAATGAAAGAATGAGTGTTTATAACAAATATGTCAAACAAAATCGCGCGCGGCATCTGGTTAAGTATCGTTTTTGAATACCTAACTTATTCATTTTTAATGAAATCCTGCCTGAGTTTGGTCCTGATTCAAAATTTAGTTATATGTTGTTTTTTTTTGTATGATTATTGTTATCATGCACAAGACGATAGTGCATCCATAATAAACGCTTTAATCATGATTCTTGTGATAACATGCGGTTTTGTTTGTTAATCATTAATCCGGGATATAGCCGTTAGGTAGTGGAAGGAGCTAATCATTCGGTTTCATTCTATGTCCTAACGACTATCGGTCATTGAAATATGTGTTTCCTAAAAGTATATTTATGAAATGAAGAAAACATTAAGTCAATTAGAGTGGATTCTTGACCCGAAAAGAGTAAATTCAGTTTTGATTTTCATTAGTATACGGTTTTTTAATTGTAATTTATGATCCGGGTGAAGTACTGTATTTAAATAAATATGGTAACTTAAAAAAACTGTGACAGTTCTTAGTATCGTTGGTTTTTTTAACTATTAATGAATGAACGGAATGAAAAAGAATGGCTGCAACAGTTGGCCTACTGTTTTTTTTTTAATATATATTGCTTTTAAAAACAAGTTAAGGCATAATTAGACATAGACATTGTGTAAAGATAAACAATTTTATTTATTAGTTATGGATTGAACCGGTTTAAAAAAAAATTAAACTGTAATAATGTTATTTATTAATTTAATTCTTGTAGTTTTTCTAGTGTAACCGGTTCGTGTGGAGTACATAATATATAATCTGTTAAGATTGTTTACTATGTAGTGTAATAATTAAATTATTTATGCAATTATTTAGTTACTTGTTTTTATTATTATTGAGCTTTTGTGTTATTAAATTACTAACTTTGCTATTTATATATTAGTTTATCGTTCAAATATATATATATATATATATATATATATATATATATATATATAATCAATCTCGAAAACCCGATGACAAAAAGAAAAGTTGAAATTTGGTTCTTACTAAGCTATAACTCTTTTTAGCCTTCTTGAATAACATACATCGAATCAACCCGTCTCATTTAGATAAAAAATTACGCCAATAAATAAACATTTGAAATAAAAAAACTAGGGATCGGGACGGTTCCCGTAATTAAAATATAGTTATTTTTTAACTATATAGTATTAATGTAAACGATATGAGAACTTTTTTAAAAACAGGGGATCCCATGGGTTTTCCCCTTTTTTATAGTAATAAAAATTGTTTATAATCATTGATGCTTCATCTGTTTTTCTAGCCGTGGCTGTTATTTTTAAAAATGTTGCGTAAGGTAACTTTCGAACACAGAGTCAAATGGAACACAAAATGTTTTACGTAACTTTTTTTTAGCAATTATTTGTAATAAATATGATATAAGTTTGATAAATAAAAATGCCATTCGGGAAACAGCTAGGACCCAACATTTTTTACAAAAAAACATTGATTATTTTCTCGGTTATATTTTCAACGCTTCATAATTTTTAAGGCAATAATAATATCATTTGATCAAGCGGGTCAAATTGGATCCAAATCTTTTTACTGAACATTTGATTTTTTTTTTTTCGGAAAATGCACTCTAAATATAATTAAGTCATTATTATTTAAGAACCCTGTAGTGCGTTTGAAATAAAAATTTGTCAAGGGCAAAGCCCCCGACTTCTTTCTATCTTACTAAATTTATTCTACTAAATCGGCATTTAAAATTCCGTAAGATTAATGGAAAATTTTACTAAGTCTAGAAATGGATCTACGGATTTATATAAAATAGAACTATATAAAATTTGACGCTTCTTTTTATTCTTACATATATATTTGCACGTAATTTGCAACAATCCTCTTTGCGAATTAAAATTGTTTAAATATGTTATGTATATAATTATGTAAAATTTAAATTATGTTACTATGTAGTTAAATAAATTGTATCATTACGAATGATGGTTTAATTTATTTAAATAGTACCATAATTGTAATAAAATAGATACTTGCATATAACCGGTTTTATTTCATGAGGTCGTTTTAGTTATTAAGTTTTTATTTTTATTTCATTTAATACGTAATTGAATTTATCCTGTTGCAGTTTTTTAAAATAGGATTTTATATAATATAAAAAAGTCATTAATTATGCTTCTCGGTTTATCAAAAACAGTGATTTTCATCGGTATTTCTAAATACCTTACCTACTGGACAGGTAGGTTTTAGTATTTTCTAGACTTCTATACTGTTCACATCTAAATTCGGTTAACTAGAGATGTAGAAAGATATATTATAAAATTGTGTTAAACGTGTTAAGAGTGAAACAAAAAGAAATCTTTGTAAATAATCGTAGCTAATGTAAATATTTTAAATTCATTTTTATGTGTATGATGGCACCTTTATTAGGTTATAGTCAGATTTTTGAACGGTCGTAAACGAATCCTCTTAACTTGACTTTGGAAATTTCATGGATGAGTAATTGATGGTTTTATATGGGACACTCTGTACTTAACGGAGTACGAATAGTTTCATTATGCGGTAACTGCTTATAGTTCGTTCGTTAAAATTTGCATTCGTGTACAGATTTTAATACGAAGATACCTTTAATGCTCGTTGAGTCAATTAACCTTCGCGGAAACATTCGATAGGAAAAAAGTACAAAACGTTTCGGAGCCTTTTTTAAAAAGTAAAAATGTAAATGTTACGCATTCTGATCATTAGAAGATTATAAAAAAAATGTTTTAATAGTACGTTTTTAAGAAAAAATGTAAAAACAAAACAAACTTAACTTATGAAGTTAAATAAACTACAATAATAATAAAACTAATAAATTCAATTTTGTTTCTGAGCAGTACAATCTGAAAGTAAAAGCTTTTTGCTTACATTATAGTTTAAAAAATCTACTCGCCAATTCGACTGACGGACGACCACTCTGTTAAGCTTCATCGATCCTAATTCTATCTTGTCCGTAAACCTTTGTCTTATGTGGCTTCATAATGACTCGAAAATTACTGAGCGGTCGCTCCGATGAAGAGAGACTGTGTTTTTACCGTTTGCTTTTCACCGTGATATGTTGAATCGCTTTTTTATATAGTGATTCTTAAGAACGCGGGCGATCCGAAACGTATGGTTTTCTCAAGGAAATTTAAAGTGGCGCGTAAAAGTGGCAAACCTGCATGCATACAAGTACCAAAATGTCTTGTCAGTTTCAAGTTGGTTATTGTAGTCATCGTTCGCGTAGTTTGTCGGGTAACCGCCCAATACGGAAAAAATAGCGACCGACGTTATGCGATTCAGTTTTGAGTGCGTTAAAAAAAATCAGCTTCCGAAACAAGTGGTGAAGTCGTCATCGCAAATCAACTGATTTCATTACTTCATCCTCTGAAGTAATATCTTACGGTGGTTCCGGAGGCTAAAACAGGAAAAAGAAAAAAAGAAAGCTTACGAAACGTTGAAAGAAGCATTCATTGAAGAGCGAGTGTCACTTGGGACATGTTTTTGTTTGAAGTACCGCATTTTTGGCCGGACAAGAAAACGTGGAAGACACGGCGAGAGCGGATCGGCCGAGGATGTCGATCGATGAGGTTATGGGGAACAAGCAAGCGTTTTCGTTCGAGAACATCGTCGAATGGATGTAGGGCAGTCGGTGGACATCTCAAAAAAACAGTGCACATAATATTCTGAGCAAGCGAATGCGTTTGAAACTCGTTGCGTATCATCGGGTTCCGTGGCTCTTAACGACTGTTCGAATGGAGTACTCCGTATTCGTTAGTGAAAAATTGTCGGCTCGCTACAATAAGAAAGAACCATGTTTTTCTCATTACGCGGTAACCGTTGACGAGTTTTAGATGTTATTACGATCCTGAGATGAAACGACAAAGCTCCCGATGGAAATTAACTATTTCACCACCTCGAAAAAAAGCGAAAGCTGCACGCAGCGCGGGTAAAAGATATGGTGTTCATTTTTTTTTATCGTGAAGGATTGATTTACCTACAGGGACGACTGTAAATGCTCTCTGGTACATGGATGTGCTGAAAATAATGCTAACTTTCTTCAGGAAAAGATGTCCGGGAAAAACTTGAACTTCAGTCGCAATCACGATAATGCGCGTCCTCGTGTAGCTCAGATAGTCTGCGATATCTTCAACGAAAAAAAATATTAACGTTCCTCACCCACCGTACAACCCAGATTTAACTTCCTGCGAATTCTGATCGTTTTCACTGGTAAAGAAGAACCTGAAAGGGCGAAAATTTTAGACAATCTAGAGGTCGTAAAAGCCGTTGACCTGAAATATCAAACGATTTCGAACGATGGCTCGGGTTTCGTACACTATTTGAAAAGGAACGTGTAAAGGTAGATTCAAAATAAAGTTTTTTCAAACTATAACTATTGTTTCATTACTTTTTGGACCGCTCTCGTAAGTGTATATAAATTTTTGAACTCTCCGTATTGAATTCTTAGTTATAAATGGATGCGTTCAACTTCTTAAGTAGTTCTTGTATGATATACGTGATGTCCTTGGGAAAACCCATAAATCATGAATTAATCAAAAAGTATCTTTATTATCGTTGGACTTCCCACCCGATAATAAAATTATTATGATTTTTCTTCAGTTCTTTATTTTTTTACTGTAAGTAAACATTCTATCTGATGACATATTGCGGATACTAAGATTTTTTTTTATTATCACATAAAATCTATAATAATAATAATTTATATTATTATTAGCTTATTGATGTTTATAGAAATTAAAGCGATGTCATCGTTATTCTAATAAATTTTGTGTGTGGTATATTAGTACAATTATCGTGATTTTTAATAAATAAGTATTTATGAATTCTACATTGAAACAGAATCAAGAAAACTGAGATTTTTTTACTTGTTTTTTCTTTATTTTTATTTTTTTAATGTTGAATTAAATGTAGATTTTATAATAAACTTTTATTTTGTCGTTACAGAATTCTTCAGTTAGGTAGTAACTTTTTCATTACTGTAGTACCCCGAGTTAAAATTTTCAAATATTCTTTTCTAAGTTATCAAATTTTATTTGTTTTATTTCCGTAAAATCTTTAAATGTTTTCTAAACAATTATAAAAAAATCAATTTTATAAAAATCATTGTGAGAGATCTGTTCAAGAAAATAGCAGTTAAAAAAAATCTATAGTGTGTATTTTTAAATTTATTTTAAACGAGTCAGTCTGTTTAAGAAAAAATATTTTAATTTGGTAAAGGGAATTTTGTAGGGCAATCCATTAAGTTATGAAGAAGTACCCGATAGGCGCTTCATCTACTAGGCATCTCGTGCAGACATCCTGACAGCGGATAGGAAACGAGAGAGAGTCCCCGTACCGATTCGCAGATGGCCCTCACCTATCCCACCACATCGAAGATTCACCGGTTTTATATTTAATGTTTTCCTCGGCTTGGCATAGACTTATCGAAATTTACTGCAAGCATACCTGTGGAGACGAAAACTAGGAAGCGGCGATCAAACATGGGGAAAAGGTGTAGGGGATGAGGAAGAACGAATTACCTTTGGAAGTACATCATTAACGATCCTCTAGAGGGTTTTGAGTTTTCTCAAAACCCTCTACGGGCAGAAGCTCCCCGTCCTGTTTGCAACCCTTACTCCTGTCTGGAAATCGTCACCTATTATTACCCATCGAAGATTTTGCTTCTTCTAGTTTAAATTATGCTACGATTAAAATCGCATTTCGTCTAGAAATTAGAATCTCATTCTCCAGAGTTTCTAAAACAAATATTTCATCCCTTTCGATATCATACAACTCGTGGAAATTTCTGACCGAACAGTAAATCGTTCGATCGTACCGTCGTGAGAAGTGCAAAGTGATACCGTGTGCTAGGTGAGGTCTCTCGTGTAAATATGTAAAAACTTAGATTGTTACCCGTAATTATATTGTGTGAAATATGTGTGTTTTTTATTCGATAACTTCAGTTATAGGGAAACTTCGATAATTATTACCAGATGTGTTAATACACTACGTAGCAACTTCACATATTAAACGTTTACGTAAAATATGTTAAACGGTTTCACTAAATAGGTTTTGCAAAATAGTGAAAAGTTTCTTTAAAGTTCCAATACTGTACGCGTAAAAATATAATTTGTTTAAAACATAATTTTACCTTTCTATTTAAATTAATCTAAGGCTGTTAATTTTTTTTTTAGAATATCACATTTTGAAGGTTTTATTCGGCCATAATTATTATCGCAGATTATCCTTCGGGAAGGAAGGTAATTATGTAATTCGTTACGCCATCGGTATAATCCGCCAATTATATTTATTAGTGTGCATGTGTATTACTTCTGGTAAATAATAAGGAGAAGAAATTTTGTGTATGTGTTTTTGTATTAATGTGTGTAATACGAAACTGGGAACATCAAGAAGAAAGATGTTTGTCGGAATCAAAAGGAGCCCTTGACGTAAATGGGATGACATTAAGTGTAACGGTGATAATGAAGAGAAAGAAAGGTTAGATTTGAGGAGAGCGGTTAAGTTAAGGGGGTGGTAAATGCCATTCGCTTAAGTCGCCGCTTCTTTTCTCCCCCTCTCCCGCAATCACGCCTCTTTTTACAATTACTACGCCTCGCTCCATCTCTTTCACTCAGATGCTGATATATTATCTATCATCTATGTTCTAGGTTATATATTACATCTTTTGTTTCCAAATCGTCTTGCAGCTACGCTACGTACGCACTATATAACCTTGTCCTAACTAAAAACGAATTAACTCTTTTTCGACGGTAATATAAATGTAAATAATATTTTTTCTAGGGGAAGTTACTTTTATTTTATATGGATTCTAATGATTTTGTGGAAAGTTAGATCTTAAATTATTAATTGGAAAAATCTAATTTCCTAGAGAAGCTAATCAAGCGTTTACATCGGTCGGCCCGCTCGAACGAATTTTTCAGCAACCGATTTTGTGGAAGAAAATTTTCGATTGGAAATTTTCTTTTACTGATTTTTTCAGTCGGATTCGGAAGATTTTTTCGGTAGGATATTTATTGCAGAGGTGAAATTGAAAATTCGGAATTTCGGTGGGATGGGGTCAGAAGGATTTTATAGTAACCGTTTGCGTGTTCATGCACAAGTTTATTCGAAATTTATTAACAGATTGGTGTACGTTATATTTAATTTTAAAAAGAATTCGGAAAACGGCTTTGCCCTTGGCAAATGTTTTATTTCAAACGCCATACGGTTTTTAGACATTAATGATCTCCTTATCTAATATTTAAATTACAATTGCGAAAAAGATCAAAATTTTAGTAAAACAGATTTAGGTCCTCCTGTATAAAATTACATTTTTACTTTATCAGTTATGCGGTATTAAATGTATAGTTGAGAAAAAAATCAAAATTCTGTGTAAAAAAACATCTGGTTCCCAGTTTATAACCCCCTTGATGAAATGGCTTTTATATCATCAAAATTATAGTGTAGTTTTTATAGTATAATAGCTAGAAAAAAATAATAAATTCTATTAAAAAAAATTTAGATTTCGTTTGACCCTCTTTCCTGCTTGACAACTAACTACCTTATATAACATTTGTAATAACAGTTACGACTTGAAAAAACAGGTCAAGTATCAGAAATTATAAATAATTAATTCAAAAAATCTTTAAAATTCTTAACATGAGTGTGGGCGGACCACATATTTTAAAAAAGTTCTCATTTGTATACATTAATAGTAGATACAGTTAAATTTACAATCTTAAAAATTAAAGTTAAAAAAAAACTTATATTTTTTTAAAAAAAAGTGATGCCCCTCTCCCGATGGGTTCGAAAATCAGGGTAAAGCTAGGATTTATATTGGTGCCAAATTTCAACTTTTTTGATGTACATGTTTTCGAGATATGAAGAAAAAATTGTTTAGAAATATATCCCTTATCCCTTATCCCTTATCCTTATCCCTTATCCCTTATCCTTAAATAAGATCGAATTAAAAATTTTGGGTTTTTAAATAACTTAATTATTTCTTTCATCGTAATAAAGCTCAATTGTCATCGACTGTACACAACAAATTAAAAATGGCGAAAATTATTCTTCCCCCGTTTTTAATTTTCCAAAAATTTAATGCCATTAATTTCCCATATATAGAATTTTTTGAAAAATTTACGTCAAGCCAGTCGGGAAATATTAATCAAAATGCAGACACGTACAACGTGACATCTTGTAGAGATTTCTATAACTTTTTTCTCTGTGTTTTTTTGAACGAAGAATTTTTGAAACGTTGTAATTTGCAAAAACCCCGTTACCCAACATTTTGGCCGATCGTTACACTTTTCCTTTACAGCTAAGCTCCTGCAGCAGCAATAAAGCTACAGCCGGGAATTAAAAAGTAATTTTCCAGTAGTTATGTGGAATAAATATGTCGGAATTTTATCTTACCTTGATATCTAAAGGTAATTTATTCCTCTTAACATGTAATTACAATTTTCATATGTAGGTATTTAGTTTTATTGTACACGTGTAAATGGATTCCCATTATTTATTCGTATATTTTTGTAATTAAAGTTCTGATTGGTTTTTTTCTTTTCTTTTTTTTTTTTACATTTTTCTTTTGAAATCTCAATTAAGTAAGATATGACTTATTTTATGTGATGGCCGTATACTCGTATTGTGCATCTACCGTAACGGATTACTGTAAAATAAATTATACTTAACTGCCTCGAAGAATTATTATTACTGAAACCCGGTAATAAATTTACTTCTATCTTAGGTAAATTAATTTAAAAACAAAAAACGTTCAAAAATATTTTACGAAAACAATAAATTAAAAATTAAACAAAAATTTAAAATTCTGTAAATAGATTGTCTTTATGATTGATTCCTTTTGATCGATTCATATTTTTTTTCGAAAGGGATGTACTTCTGGAGGTTTCGTTCGGGTTTCTTCCAAATAATATCGGAAAAAATGCACCGCTTAGATGATTATTTGTTTGTTATCATCGCTTTACTGTAGCTTAACTACAGGTGTTACAGGTAACTACAGGTTTACTACTACGGGTATTAATCCGATATTATTCTGATATTCATTTAAAGTAGTATGCGTCAAAATATACAGTACTGAAGCTGCTATTATTAAATTATTGTAGTATAAATGTTCAAAATGTGCGCCACCGTGCTGTAGACACTGTTCATAACGGTCACGCTATTTTTCAAACATATTCTGGAACACAGGTTGCACCAGATTCCTGAAAACCGAGACGATCTTCTCACGCAATGCAGGCACGGTTCTGGATGGATCTGCACAGCCGAACACCTTCTCTTTTAACATTTCCCACATGTAGGCGTCAGGTGGTGTAAGATCAGGAGAATGTGATGAGTAGTTGAACTAATTCCCACGGGAAATGATTGATCCTGGAAAGTTTCCTGCAACATTGCTAAAGATTCTCGAGCGATGTGACTGGTCGTCCCATCCTGTTAAAACCACTCTCTACTCATTCGAAGGTTCCTACCACGACAAAACCTCCCTAAATCCTGAATAAATGGCCGGACCACCATGTTCCTATAATGTTCAATGGTAACAGTAAGAGGTTTACCGTTATCATCCTCAATGAAATTTGGACCAAGCACACCGCGTCACAAAATTTGGACACTGCACACCATATCGTCACACGCTCACTACGTAACGGTTTCTCGGCGATATCGTCTGGCCTCTCGAAATCAAGGAAGCGAGTTGTTTGGCGATTGATGAAACCGTCCAAGTGAATGTGACTTTCGTCAGAGAATCACACATTGAGAAAGAGAAATCTGGATCCTCGTACACCATTGCCAAAAATCTTCCTCAATACAAACCCTGGCATCCATATCTTGGTTCGTCAATCGTTTTCCAACCTGAATTCGGTACGGAAATCCACCTGTGTCTTTAAACAATCGCCGAAGTGACGTATTGCTGATGTTCCATTTTCAAGGACGTTCGTCGAAGACTTCGTTTAGATGACTCCAAAAGCAGATCAAGGACGCCTCCATAATTTTCATTTGTGGACACGGTTACTGTTCTACCAGACCTTCCCTTCCGTTGACACAATACTACCAGTACGACGAAATTTCGCAACTATAGACGGCATAACTGTGTTCCTCGGTGCCGCCTCTTTAAATTGTTTCGCCATTAACTTCAAACTCGGCCTGCCTTGATTGCCTTTTCCCTACTAGCGAAAATAATATTCCACAATGAAAACTTTTCCTCCTTCCTGAGACCCATTTTCAACTCCAACCTTACAGCACAACGTTCTTTGTAGTACTAACAACATATAATGCTGATGCAACAAAACGCCATGACATGCGCATGAGAATTGCGCGTATCCAGTACTGTATATATTGGCGCATACGTTATTTTCACGTGAATATTCAAGAAAATAATTTGAAAATTTTAAGATAAATATTACTAAATATTCCCGACAGACTTATATTTCTTTACGTTTTTCTCTTATTAATTAGTTTTATCGAGATAGGTTTCTTCTCTTCTTGTCTACTCCAAACGGCCTGTCTCCCGGCAGAGTATATTTTTTTACTTAAAAAGAATTGAAGTAAATACACAATACGTTTCCGTTCTTATTTAAGTTACGCCAAATTAAGGGTCACTTTTTTCTTTTTTCCCTGTTTAGCCTCCGGTAATTACCTTTCAGATAATACTTCAGAGGATGAGTGAGGATGATATGTACGAGTGTAAATGAAGTGTAGTCTTGTACAGTCTCAGTTCCACAATTCCTGAGATGTGTGGTTAATTGAAACCCAACCACCAAAGAACACCGGTATCCACGATCTATTATTCAAATCCGTGTAAAAATAACTGATTTTACTAGGACTTGAACGCTGATACTCTCGACTTCCAAATCAACTGATTTGGGAAGACGCGTTCACGACTAGACCAACCCGGAGGGTTAAATTAAGGGTCACTAGGTTGTATACAGTTTTTTTGTTTTTAATTCAGCACTAGTTTCAAAAAAAAAAGAAAGTATGATCTGGACACCACATGACTTCCTTTACGTCTATTATATTACATACACATTTTTTTTAAAATGAAAAGTACATAAAATTTTATTTCATTAATAACTTTTATTTTTTCATATTCTTTTTTTATTGTTATTATTGAATTATTATTTATTATACAAATTTTCTTGCAATCAAAGGTTAATAATTATTAAATCAGTGTATTTAAGTTTAAAAAAAAATTAATAAAAAAAGGAGATAAATTCTGATTTGAACCGAATGTGCCTTCCCCTTGTAAAATCCAAATATTTCATTAATTATTATTTTATTTGGCTATAACTCTGGAACCAATGAAAATGAAAGTACCAATTATGATACATCGTTGAAAAGCTCTCGATGAGGACTTAAGTCCAAAATTCAATTTTTTGGATATGAACTTTTTTGGACACTTTTGGTCCAGCCGATAGCAAACAAAAGGGGACGAACACATCTAGGTGTTACAACAGTCCATGTATCTCGCATAACTCAAAAAGATTAGGATGTTGAAATTTTAGATTTTTGACCGTTATAGTATCTAGTTATGCTGCACCTCCACTTTTGATTGCCATCAACTGAACCAAAAGTGTCCAAAAAGAGCCTAAAATCCAAATAAAAAAAAATTAGTTTTTGGACGTTTTCTTAACTGCAGTAATAAGCCCTCATTGAGAGCTTTTCAACGATATATCACATAAGTGGTACTTATTTTCATTGGTTCCAGAGTTATAGCCAAATGAAATTTTAATTAATGATTTGGATCAAGTGTTCGAATCGGATTTCATTTCCTTTTTTTTGCTAACTTTTTTTTTTAATTTAAATATACTGTTTTATTAGTAGTTATTAACCCTGATACTAAAAGAAAATTTACGATACATAATAATTCAATAATAATTAAAAAAAAAAAAAAAAAAAAAAAAAAAAAATATCAGAAGTTATTAATGAAATAAAATTTTATGTACTTTTCATTTAAAAAAAATGTGTGTATGTAATTAAATAGGAGTACAAGGAAGTTGTGTGGTGCCCACATTAGATTTTTTTAAGTTACAATAGAATTAATATTTTTTTAACCATTTTTACTAGAAGATTATTAAGATATTTAAATCATTTATTTTGTTATAAAGACAAACTGTAACAATTTGTTTTTATAATTATAAATAAAATTGATTAGTCATTGTATATATTTACATTTTATTCTTTATTACTGTTATGTAGCATACCAAATATATAAATAACGGACATGTGTTTTATTAAATTACGACAGTTTTTATTTTGTGTATGTGTGCGCGCGCGTGTGCATTTTTTAATAATCTTCCACGGAATAAATATGGCAGCTGTGATCTTTCCTCTGCTCAAATACTATTTACGAATATGCGTAATTGTAATTTAAAGTAACGAAAGATTCTAATGTGTTTTTTTTTAGGGTGGACAGATTTGAAAATCTATTTACATTGTTTCAGTCTCAAAATTTCCTCGGTAAGAATTTTTACTAAAATGCACAGATCTTGAGAGAATAATCACAGGTTAAATGACAAATTATGTCGCCTGCATGTCCGATTTTCATAAAACATTTAATAGCATCAAATGTACACGTATGTATATGTACGATTCATCACACTTAATTCGATGAGCACATCCGTTCACCAGTTCCAGGTATATTAAGCAAAGCAGACACAGACTTACAATCAGCAATAAACATAGGATTACGTCCCGGGTTTTTTTGCAACATTTTTGAACTTACGGATCCTTAAAACAGATTAAAAAATAAAAACTTTAAATTTGAAAATCATAAGAGATATTAATGTGAAAAAGTGTAGTAAATTTATAATAATAGTAACAAAAAAGTATTTAATTTGGGGAACTTATCTTTAGGTGACAAAGGTTTAATTGATTCGGGTATTTTTTTTTTTGATAACATTTTGAACTTGAATCGTTCGTTTTCATTCACTTATTTGAGATTGCTGGTAGGATGTCGGGTTTACTGAGGCCTTCTAGATAGCTCCGTGATACTGATGCAATTATCTTTGTTTTATTTATCACTCGTTAGGAATAAATGGAAGGAGTATTCCGTGAAGGTATGGAACTCCTTTTGCGTTTGGAGAATAATCGTTGAAGAATAATTTTTTTTATGTTAGAGTTATGATGGTTTTTATTGTACTTTTCTGTCAGGAATAATACAATATTTTAAATTTCGGAGTTTTTAGCTAAATTAAAAATTTATATCACTCATTCGCCTGGAGGTACTGATTTTGCATTTCCCTATTAATCGATAGCTTATTAATATAATAGTTGGATTATTATTCAGTAAAATGAGTGATGAAGTCATCATTTATTTTTTAAATCCTTCCTATCGATTCAGTTTACTTATACGTCTACAGTGCGTAATTACATATAACACTCCTTAATTAATTAATTTTTTTTTTATTTGTTATTTCACATGTAATAATCTTACTTATACATTTTTTCTTACAGTGTATGTTACGTTATAGACATAAAATTGATCACTTTAAATTTACATTCTGGTTTCATTTAATGACAGTAAGAACGGTTACGATTAATTGATTATATTTAATTGCAGTTTAATGATTACACTGAAGTTTGAGGTTGATTTTTTGATTGTACTGTTTTTTTTTCATATAATTTGTCTACTAACTATATTAAAGTATACCGTTTATATTTAGTGAAGCAAAGCGGTTGCTTATCTCTTGCTTCTGTTAAATAAAAGTCGAGAATCCAAAAAAAAAGGAACCCACAATTTTACCCGTGACAATACATTTGCTTTTTATTGGTGTTTATACGATAGTCGGAGAGTAAAAAAATATAATAGTCGCCTACAAGACTATGCGGGAAGTCGTTTGCGAGGAACTGTATCTAAAGAAATTGCCTGCCGAAGTTTTGTTCAAATCCTAACATCTATAAGTTTGATAGAAATTAACGTCTTAAAATATAAATTTGAATTTTCATATAATAATAAAACTATTTACCTTGCGTATAAGTAAATAATATGACTTCAAAATGTTTATACTTTCTGAAAGATAACACGTAAATCTGTGTAAAACAAATTTCGATCAATATTTTAAAATATGTAAAAAAAAAGAGAATTTATTGTCCCCATACTACGAGCTTTTGCAGTAAAGAGTCTGTCTGTAGGAGGACTGACGAGCTTATCGCACCCATTAACTTTCATGAATAAGCGAATAAAGCCCTCCCGCCCTCAGGATGACCTACGATTCCTAAGTACTGTTCTAGTAGAGTGATTTGTGGAGTGTGAAGTAAATATATATATATATAAATTATTATTATAATAATAATAATAAATGTAAGCTCATTGTATGAATCAGAAAAAATTGATAGGGGTCTGAAGAATTCTTACCGAATGTCTCTGCTATAACGAGCGATAAGAAGATAAAGGACGTTTATTCGAGAGAAATTACTTTCATGACCGACCAAAAAATGTTCCATATTTTTGTTATTAGAAAGAACACTTTTTCCAGCGGAATTCTTGTTTCTTTTTTGTAATCTTTCCGATTACAGTTATATCTATTATACCTCTATTTTATCTGTTATATCACTGATGTAATAATAAACACGTACTTATTTTTTGGATTAAAAGTGTAAATGTCCACTATATTAAAAAAGATCCCTCTTTCAAATTTTGACATTTTTTTATAAAAGTCAAGGATTTAGTTATTAAAAAATAAAATTGGTATTGTCACAAATGAGAGTTTTTTTTTTTTACACACCTTTAGAGAACTTCCTGTCGTTAATTGTTACAATGTTATGTGGGCGGTTTGTAGATACTTTACTGTGTTAATCTTTCTTTCTTTCGTTCTGTACGTCTTCGTTTTAAGTTTACGTAGTTGAAGTTCCCCTTTTAAAAGTTTACATCATTATTTAATAACTACATCCTTATTCTTTTTTTACGCTATTTTCCTCTCTACTTCGACCACTTCTTTTATTAAAACTTTTTCTTTTTAAAATATGACCGATCCAATTTCATAATATATATACACCGGCTCAGTAATATCGTTCGTCCTCGGTTTTATAACTACTTCCTCATTTTAAATCCTCATCGGTTTGTTTTATCTCTGGTAGTCTTCTACAAAGGCACCGTTGAAAAACCTTCTTGATAGTTTTCTGTATTATTTTTTAATACACCGCATTAATTTTTTTATTACAGAATCGATGACTGGAAAATTTATTTGTTTGGAATATCCACGAATATGTATTTAAGAGGTGGAATTTATTAAAATGTAAATGAGAAAAATAGAGGAGAATTAAACGATGAAAGATTTTCTTTTTCTTTAAATAACGTTATGAAAATCGCAACGAAGTACAAAAAAACTTATTACTCCATAAAATAATAATTGTGTTTGATTTTGATCAAATTTGTACGAATTATTTCAGAATAATTTCTTTTTCAAAATTTTAAAATTTATAAAATCATTACATATTTCTGTTTTTTAAATGTAATCTATACCAAATTATTAATTTTATTCAATGTATAAATTCCATTGTCCTTATAATATTTTACGTAGAATTAAAGATAATTAAATTTTATAGAAATAGTATGAACCGTAGCGTTATCGAGAAGTTCGTCTAAGAACATTTTACTAACCCGATGACCTTTGCAGTAGTGTATCGGTTCATCTTTTTCAAATCGGATCTGCCGGTTTCTTTTTTTACCGTAAACTTTTTCTGTTTTTTCTCGACTTTTTTTAATAAATGATGCGGCTGGCTGAAATTTGCATTCATTAGTTTATGTTAAGCGATCAGGTACTGGAATCTGGTGTATTAACAAATACAGAGACGATGACAGACATACTGATTTACGGACAATGTAATAATAAAAATAATAATTATTATTATTATTATACAAACGAGTGTTACGATAAGGTCTCTAAATGCTAGTAACTTATTACTTGGGATGATTAACTCTGAATCTTAATACATAACGTATATACTTCGTAAAAGAAAAAAAAGAACGCTTAGCAGTATTACAAAATGCGTTGTGCTTATATTTGAACTTAGTGTTTCTTTTTTACACTGTTTTATTTTAAGTTCGTTAACATTTATTTTTGCGCACTAGTATTGACATCTAAGTTCAGATTTGTAAAAAAATTAGTGATTTTTAGATTTCATCCTCCAGGTATAGATAATTTTTTTTTTGTAATTGTGACACGTCATTTACACTTACGATGATAATTTAAGTTCGTTTTACTATATGATACGGCAAAAATATTAAATAAATGAATGTGAGTCAAGGATTATGTGGATCGTTCACTTATTTTTTCAAGGTTTTTTTTTAATTTTTAATTTATCGGTTACACTGATGTCTTTCTAAGAAATTCAAAACTAATGAATACGTAACTGCACAAAAAATCTATACCTCTCTCTTTCTAAGATAGAAAAACTGTTTTCTTTTTTCTCAGCGTCTTAAAAAAAGGAAGATTTAAAAAACGGTTAAATCTAAGTTCATTTATTGGTCAAACGATTAAAAATGTTGATTTCGAATCTAGTTTTTTTACTTGTTTTTGTTTGGTTTTTTGCCGTCTGTAATAAATATTTTTTTTTAAATCGTAAAATAAATATTTTCAAAAAACAGTAAAGATAATATGGCTTGAAAGTCAAGATATTATATAATAGATTTTTCGGTACATTACTGTTGAAAATTTTATTAATACGAAAACGTTTTTAAAATATCATTAACAGCTGGTGTTGTCGCATATTTAAATTTCATCAAAACATTTTGTCAACAGAAGTTTTTAATTTCTTGAAAACGATGTGGATACCAACACTTTTGCATTTCCAACGTTTTTTAGATCCTCTAGTCAAACAAGGACGCAATTCTCCACGTAAAGGGACTGCTGTTTTAATAATCGTTGTTCGAAATATAATGTTTGTCATTTCCGACCGTTTCTATGATTCAGGTTTACATCTAGTCATCATCGGAATCGGAATTTGAATAGAAAATATATCGGTCTGTGTAATAATAAATTATTATATTTATAAAGAAGCGCATTTTTCATAAAGATGTGACTTGTTGAAATTTTTGTTTTAAAAAACTGTACGACGGGCGACATATTCCCACCTCCACCTCACCCCCCCCCCCACATATATATAAGGCTTGGGATAGAAATGGATGGAAACTACAATGTCGTAAGGGGTCTGCCACCGGGTACACTAGTAGATGATTATTTTATAGATAATGGTTGCCCTAGCGGGCGGCATCTCAGAATGGGATTATTAGTTGTCCAAAATTGTTTACCTCATGTGTAAAAATATTTTTTTTTTAATTATGAAAATTGATATAACGAAAGTTAAATTAGAAATTTAACTCTACAAATTGATACTAACTAATCGATTTTCCGCTAATGATCGATACATTCCGGTGCCTACTTTTTCTTTGTAGTTCATTATTTTATGAAGAAAAACAATCACATAAATAAATAACACCACTTTTAAATTGAACGCACTAAAAGGTAAAATATAATTTTAGGACGGTATCAGAATGGATTTGACCACAAACTTTGATGGTGATATGTAAGATTATGTAAAAGTCATAGCTTCAAATTAAAAATTTTATATTTTTGCCAATTTTTTCATATGCCTGTTTGCACCCCACTCTTTAGGCCGTTCATCAAATTTTTAATTTGAAGCTATGACTTTCACATAATCTTACATATCACCATCAAAGTTTGTGGTCAAATCCATTCTGATACCGTCCTAAAATTATTTTCTACATTTTAGTACATTTAATATAAGAGTGGCTTTTAAAAAGTTTTTTGATATATTTTTTATTTTATAGTTTTTAGTCTTCATAAATTTATATTATACAGCTGCGCTAGCGCACAGGTTTGAGAGTATTTAGCGAAAGATTGGATCGGTACGTTTTACGGTGGGTGAGTGCAATCAAAACATAGGGCTAAACGATTTAATTTCCGGATAACCAAGATCCCGTCGATAAACAGTATACCCGATGCGTCAAACAGTTAGATCTCGACCTGCTGATACATACGCCGTTTGAATCGTGAAAATCGGACGAGCGGTTGCCGAGATATTACGGTGGCATCCTGTCGCACCTCCTCCACAATTTGTGAACAGCCCCCCCCCCCCCCGAGCACTTGAAAATATTATCATCCTACGGGTACACTGGGAGCGAATAAACTTCAATATATATATCGAAATGTATACGGTACGTCGATGTATAATAATATAACAAGTATACAGCTGACCACCACGAGACATGTACTAACGATTCGGGATTTTCCGCTATTGATCGGTGCATTCCGGTTTTAAGCTTTGGGGGACGCACACACAGACATACAAATGCCGTTTAGTAGGGGTAGGATATGTATATTTTTCTTAATAATTACTGCTTAAATCTCAATTTCAGTGCAATTACAAATCACTTTATCGTATTAATTGATGAGAATCGGTTAAACTAAATATGGTATGAAAAATGCTAAGCCCTACTGGGATTCGAACTTAGTAAAATATAACGAATGAAAGTAATTCGTAATTTTCGCATATATTTTTAGCACAAAACATTTTTCTGAAAAAAAAATTACAAAAGCAAAATAAAAATCACAATTTTTTTTTTTTTTAATTTTAAAACTTTTATATTAACTGTTGTAATTTTGTTAGGTTTGTTGGTTGCACGGAATCGGAACTGAATATTACAAAAAATCAGTCGATCTAAATTAATAATACATTCCTTTAAGTACATATGGACACATATTTTTTAATATCTTACAAGAGACCTTTCTAAACACTATAAACTTATTTTTCTTTAAATTGGATTCTTTTTTCACTATCATTCAAATTTAAATGATGTAAAAAAAATAGTATTTTAAAAATTGAAAAAAATATGGTATTAGTTTTTATTTTTAAAATCATTTTACACCAGTGAAAGGTCTTCGAATTTTTTTTTTTTTTTTAAATTTCATCGGATGAAAACTTAGAAGGTGTCTAAAAACATGTGTATAATTATTAAATAAGACAAACCGATACTGACGTTTACCTAATCTTATATGTATGAACGCACATGTGCGTGTGTCGGTCGTGATGAATTTGATTTGTATTTAGGTTAAAGATTTTAATTACGAATCGGGATTTATTTATTTATTAACTTTTTAGTTTTATATGTCATATAAACCTTGAGATTTTAAACGATGTTTTTATTTATTATTATTATTATTAATGATTTTTACACCAAAACTAATTGTTAACATTAGTCATCGGGTATACTGGGTTAGACCAGTATGATATGAAAAATTATGACACTATAATATAACCTATGTATAATTATAAAGATGATCGTAAGAATAATAATTACGGTCGTTGCGGCTTGTTATTTGCTGTGATGGGTTAATCGCCCGTTCAGAAATTTATGTTTAAAATAATTAAAGGAATAGTTTGTAATTAGTAATTTATATTTGTAATGTAGAAAGGAAACATATTGTTAATTCAGGTTAATTTACTACAGAGAATGTCATCTGAGAGGAGGGTAAGAGAGGTAAAGATTTGCCGTAGGCGATTCACATGTAGTTTAATTTTTTCATTGATAAATTGTTCATTTACTTTATAGACAATTTTTTTTCTACTATCCCGTCTGTTGTAGTTCGTAACAGATGTTAAGTAACGTTATCGGTCAGAAAATACTTCCCATTTTTATTTGTATTTTTTGTACTTTTCAAGGTCTTGAGGGCCCATGGATTTAAAAATGCTAATAACTTCTTACAAAACTATATGTAATATTTATAAAAAAAAACCATGAACTTTGGTGTAAGAACTTATTTCATAAAATTTAGTAAAAGGTATTCCATTATCTGCAAGGAGGGGGAGTTCATGCAAATTAAAATTTTTTTTTTTTTTTCATTTATTGAAATGTGTCATCAGAAGATACTATTAACAATTTTTTTTAATACCTTTTTTTATTTATCAACTTTGATTTTATTATTATTTATTTATTTATTTTTTTTATTAAGCCGTTGTCAAAAGCCGGTATAGTCATAAACACTTTTCGGAAGGTTTGGAAATAAGAAATCCCTTTCCACGTTACATACGCAGGAGTTGAATTATGTTTTAATTTTTTTTTTATATTACCCACTTAAGATTTTTGTATTATTATTTTTGTAAATGAAATTTTTTTTTGTTCTGGAGTAAAGAATATTTCCAGGTCTTCAATAAAGGATGTTTTTTGTTATTGATAAAAACCAAGATAAACAATCTTTTTTGCTCATTTTTATTATAAATTTGTTAGTTTATTATATAATATTAAATAAAAGTTTGAGTGATAATAACAGTAAACAGTATGATCTTATTTTACTGAATATTCTTTTATAAAAATTGTAAAATTTTCTGTATTTTATTAATTTTTATTTTTTTTTTAAAATACATATTGATTTCGTCGGTGCAATGTCTTTAAGCAATGAAAATAAGTACCACTTATGATATATAATTCAAGAGCTCTCAATGAGCGCTTATTACTGCAGTTTAGAAAAAGTCCAAAATCCAGATTATTTTGGATTATGGGCTTTTCTGGACACTTTTGGTCCAGTCGATTGCAATCAAAAGGGGAGATGCACAACTAGATGTTACGACAGTCCTATATCCAAAATTTCAACATTCTACGGCTAATCGTTTTTTAATCATGCGAGATACGTACAGACGTCACGCCGAAACCGGTGAAAATGGAATCAGGGATGGTCAAAACGGATATTTCCGTCAATTTCAACGGAAGCCGCATTTCGCGAAATTTTTCGCGATTCCTACTTCCTTTACTTCGTACAAGGAAGTAAAAATGTTGTAGCTTATTTTTCTTATGTCTAATACATCAAACGTCTAAACTTATATGCAATTTTGCCTGGGGTCTTAAGTAACCGTTCTAGATTTTTATTTTATTGTTTTTTATATAAATAAATAAGCAAGGTCTAGTGGTAATAATCGATTGATTTATATGATATTCTATAAGTTTCCAAACTATACTACTATAGTTTTTTTTTTAACACCTGTAGGCAACTGGGTCAATTATTCATGTAATTAGTGTATCTGTAGATGTTGCGTTGTTACAACCTGGGATCACCGGGCCAAAACCTACCGTAATTACGAGCCGATAACAGATGGAAAGCCTGATTCATTATCGAGGAGCATTAAAATATAACCGATTCGGTTGGCCCTCGAATCGTTAGTTTCCGCATGGAAAAGGTTATATTATTTCAAAATTCTCGCTACAAGAGGTTAAATTTAAGGTACATGCGATCGCCTAAAAAGTCGGCAATGTCGTTGCAAATTTAAAAAAAAAGTATTTTTATTGAGACTGTAACTGTAAAGGTCCTTAATAGTATAAATTACTTACAGTCATTAAATTCTTGTCTATTTTAGTTGTCTGTTATAGATAATAACGGTTAACTCGCCTGACTTATAAAAATTGTACTGTAAAATTAAGTTGTACAAAATGTAGTGTTATTTCAGCTGATAAGACTATCTCTTTGCTGCGTAAGAGGTGTAAAGTAAGATCTGTCAATATTTTTTCGTTTATGTTTTACCGCTGTAGATAAAAAAAGTCACCGGTTTACGATTAGATGTTGAAAAATTTTAAATATTTAAAAAGTGATATAAAGAGTTTTAATTTTACACATTTGTTTTATAAACTGCTTTAATGATTCTCCTATGTACCTAATTGATAACACGACTTTTTATTCAATTAGCGTTTTTTTTTATTTATTTTTTTTTTTATAAATAAAATCGTAGTATTTCAGGAATCATTGAATAATGATATTGCACAGGATATTGAAATGTGAATCGACCGCCCGATTTTTAAATTTATACTTTCTTAGCGACTGGATATAGTCCTACAGTTTGTTGATTTAAAAATTATTACTTAGGCAAAAAAATGATCGTTTCTTTCCGAATAAGTTTCCGTAAAAAAATAAGTATTTAATCGTCCGGTGCTTCGGAGGATTACCTATTAAAAAGGATTAGACGATTGTAACTGTAAAATGACATTTACATCGGTAGATTATCGTACTGTAGAATTTCAATTTAACTTTTCCAAAAACTCGAAAACCAACTTTTTCTCACGACACTGGTAGATGAAAAACAATTCAAAATTTATTGCCCTAAAAACAACTGTTTTTAATTTTTACATTTATAAGAAAGTATTGTGATTGCGAAAAATTTCGGTTTTCAGATTTCAACGGAAATTTTCATTTTGACCATCCCTAAATCCATTTTGGCTAGTTTCGGCGTGACGTCTGTACGTACGTATGCAAAAAAAAAATGGATTTTCGACTTTCTTAACTTAATAAGTCATAAGCCCTCATTGAAAGCTTTTCAATGATATATCATAATTAATAATAATTATTATTAACCTCTGATTCTAAAAAGTGTTTTAAATTTAACTGTTTAATAATAATTCTATTACAATAAAAAAAAAATTTAAAAAAAACAGAAGTTATTAGTGAAATAAAACTTAATGTACTTTTAAAAATGTGTATATGTAATTTAATAGGCGTACAAAGAAGTCATGTACGTCCACATCAGTTTATTTTTAAGTTTTGTTCTATTTTGTTTTTAATAATAATAGTTCATTATGTTTTGCTTTAAAAGACCTTTATTACTTCAATTTTCCCAGAATTAAATTCTGTACAATTTTTTATAATAAAATTTACGCATTTATAAGCAATTTAATACAGATATTGTGCTTAAAACTAAAAAAACTTGTTTTTCGTCAAAACTTGAACTTTCCTGTTTTACGATAGATATCATGAAAACTACGGGAGGTACAGTTCTAGGACCTGTTTTATTCGATTTTTCAGGTCAAAAAACATAAGAAACTATCAAGTTTATTATTTTTGTAATACCTTAAAAATTTCAGTTTGACCTCATTACACAGGGTGAACTTAAATCCGGGCGAAATGTTTCGCTAGGTGTAACTCGATAATAAAGCATTTTCCGATATTTGTTTGTATGAACGTTTTTCCGTATTTTAAGCTGCAGAATAGGTTCTTAAATTATTTCCCTTTTCTCTTGAATCGCTCCGTAATATATTTTTTACGATGCCTTTAACACGTCGAACTCAATCGCTAAGTTATTTCGTGCGTACCGTAAATGTTTCTGATTAACGTTGTTTTACGTACTGTAGCTCGTTTAATTTATTTTTCCTGACGTTCGTAATAATTTTTGTCTTCCTCAGTTTCATTATTATGGAATTACACAAATATAATTGCCGTCCTTAATCGGTCTCTGATGCAATAATAGTTATAATAAATATAATTTCGTTTTTTCATTTTACATCGATAATCTAAATGCCTTTTCCTTCCAATAAGGTGTACCGTAAACCCTTGGAATAGGATTAGTGGTTTACGCCTTACTTATATTACAATTTCGAATTAGATAAGCTTTTACGCTTAATAGTATTTTTAAATTTGTCCTTATTCATTACCAGAGACAATCTATTTTTTATTAACTGAAGTATAATTTTTATGGCACTTGTGGTTATAAAAAAAGCGGTTTGCATTGTATAATAATAATAAACATAACCGCTGTAAAAAAAATCAATTCGATTCGTATTTCTGGAGGGATATATTTTTTTTTATACGAATGAAAAATGGAGTTTTAGCCCTTCGATTTCCGGCGATAGTTATACCCTAATTCCTAATAAAGGGTGTGTATCCTGTTAAATGAAGAGGGTTACTTCTTTTCATTTCTATTGGTTCATTTCTGTTTAAAAAAAAACTGGAGTGTAGTGAGGGTTGATTTGTTTGTAAGCTTTTTTATGGCGATACGCAACCCTTACATTATTTCAATTTTGTATATTCGACATCAAAGGAGCTCCGTTCTCGTTCCTCGTTCTAATTTTATCGTTAATTTCAATTTGCGTTACTTTATTTAAATTAATAGGGAGTTATATCTGGATGGATCTTACTGTTTTTGCTATAAATTCCTTCCTTCACGTTACGAAAATTTGAATTTATTTTTTTTTTAATTTTACTATTACATTTTAATAAATAAAGCTTTTCTTTTTGTCACTCGATAAAGGACGTACGATTTGAATGATTATATAATTTCAGTTTTAACGACTTAACTTTATTTTTCCCTGACTTGTGGCTCTGGCGCATATTAAGCGTATGAGATACACGAAGGGTAGTTAAGTCATACTTTTTGTGATGTCTGATATCGATTCTTGTGGTGAATAGAGTAGATAATATTCTTTGAAAAAGCAACGGGAAACCACTTCCCTCCACAACTTTTCCTAGTAAGCGTGACGTGTGATGCTTGTTATTCTTACTAGTGTCATTGTAGTTTTAAGGGGTGTGACTTGTGATTCGTATTAAGTAGTCTACGACCGTTGTACTTACAACATTAAACGGTACATATTTACAAAAAAGTTTTGGATTTTTAACATTTTCTTAAGTTACGGGTAATCGTTAGGTAAAGTAAAAATCGATATAAGCTTTGAATTGTTTTTACTATTCAATTTTTTACTAAAAAATAGGCGTTCTTTTCAGTAATAAAAATCTCTGATTTCGTCTTTTTAACTCCTGTTATCTTCATCGTAATTTCAAAAGAAATAAACGTTTGTGGTAAGTGTCTTCCACAAAAGTAGCAATATTCTTTTGTTATGTTTACTGAAGAAATATGTGTGATTAGAATCTATATTTTTTGAATGTAATTCGTAATTCGATGTAATTTTTTGGACTTCCATTCGGTAAACATTTAAGATATAGATAAAATTTAAGTCTGAATTAGATTAGGTATATCCTCTAGATTTCTTTAAAAATTGGTTATTGCATTACACCAGGACACAAACAAATCTACACGATGATCAAAGTTATTAAAAATTTGTATATAAAACGCAAGAAATATCATGAAGTTGATTTCTGAATAATTTACAGCAAACATTTGTAATCATATTTTTTGAATGTAACATACTTTCGAAAAGTATTCAGGACTTAAAGATAAGAAAAAAGTTATGTTTAGAAAATATGTTTTGTTTTCCGTCTTTTTTTTAATCTGAAATTCACATCTCAAGAATGATTTAAATATTGTATTAAAATTCAGCACACGTATTCTGTCTGACATTTTCTATGAAATAAATAAATTGTTGTTCTTATGTTTTCAATATTAAAAAACGACGGCAGTTTTCAATTGTTAAATATTAAAGTTCAGATGAATTATGTTGTATTAGATAAAATCTAGGGTATTTTATTACTACACCTTATTTGTTCAAACGCAATTTCAAATAACGGATTTACCCTGGAGATCGTTGTAGCTTGTGAACGGTATAAAAATTCACGTGTTCCGCACAAAAAGGTAATGTGGCTGAATTGTGTAAGTTTGTGTTTTTCTTCTTTAAAACAAAAATAGAATTTTATATGAGTATATTTTTTATGTGTATGTTGTATTGTATATGTATATATATATTTCTTTCTTCTTTTCGTCTAATGTATTCATAGCAATCTGTTCAACTAGTGAACAATAAGCAACCCCCACACGGCCCAGTGAGTTGAAGATGATATGTAAATGAGGTGTAGTCTACAGACTCAAGCCGACGGTTTTGAGGCGTGTAGTTAATTGAACCCCAACCACCGGTATTTACTGCTTAATATTCAAATCTGTATAAAAGTGACAAACTTATACTGGGATTTGAACCTTAGAACCTTCGACTTCGAAAATCAGCTGTTAATTGATTTGCAACGACGAGTTAACCACTTATTAGACCAGCCCGCCGGACTAAAATAATATATTAATTGTCAAAAATGAACTGTAGATACGGTTTGCTATTGCAAAAAATAAAAATCATTTTTATTACAATCCTACGTATTTATAAATTTTTGATATCGACGAAAAATCTATCCTTAAATTTTGTAGTAACAGGACTGCCATACCAAGAGAACTATGTCGTCGAATGTAATGGGATTATACTGTATGAATATTCACTCTACTATAGGTGAGATTTTTTGAAAAGATTAAATAAATAAATATATTCTTGCAATTTATTCTTGTTACGCTCTGCATTTATAATGGTCAGAGAAATTTATTCGTAATCGACGATCGTATTTTTATACGCGTATCGTATAAGTTATTGCCCGTCACAGACAACTGCGTTTATTTGTAAGCGTATTTATTAGTCTAATAGACTATTATTTTTTTTCACAGAATAATACTGCACTTGCCGATAATGAAATGAAGTGCACGCATAATATTGTCTCGCTCGTTTATTATACAGCTGCCACAAGTTTCTACTTTTTTGTCGCAAGAAAAGTATGCGGTTTCACATAATTCTGTCAACGATCTTTTAAAAGAATAGGCTGTTAAAATAAATTCTGTAAATTAATTTTTTATCACTTTCTTATTTCGTACTTCATAAGAAAAAAAAAAAAATTTAAATTATACGTTCATTTCTTTTAAGAGCTTTTTTATCATTTTTTATTTTATATTTTTCTTATAATCTTATTTTGCTTACACATTCTCCGGTGTAAATATACTGTTCCTCTTTCCGTGTTATTTTGTCATCGTTTATTATATTTCTTATATTTTTTCGTGATGCATTTTATTGACACTTTCTCTCGTCGAGTTCATTCTCTCGGGACTTTGTTCTCGATTTCGTTTCGTATTTATTTTATTTTATTTTATGGTGTCTGCTGTGGTATACATCATTGAATAGACTATAACCTGTTTTATATCTATATTTTATATTGTTTACCCTTCCTTTTATATTATCTACCGTTTAGGAAAACGTGTTAGATATTATGTTCATATTAGCATTTCTAATATATAGGCGTGGCTGATACACTTTTAAATAATTTTTTTTAAGTTTTCTTTTATTTTTAGGGTTATACATTTCTTCACGGTAAATTAAATTTTATGTAAAATTTAATATACCTTAATGTATTTTACACACGCGCGCGCGCGCGAGGGTCATCCTCTGGAGCTAAAACGGTTTATTTGATCTACGTGACATTTGTTCACTTTACAACATAATCTCCAGCAATATTTAAAACACTTGTCCCACCTTCGAATCAGCTTATTAATACTTGCTACATAGAAATCTTACATGTCACAGGAGCGTGCTGTTTTTCGTGGTCGCCGATCTAGAAAATTAACAAAACCCTCCGGACCTTTTGCATCCCAAACGATTTTTCCTGTTGATGGTCGGGTTCGGAATTTTTTCTAGGCAGGTGAACTCGGGCTCCTCCATTCCATTCCCGTTCATAATGGTGAATCCACTTGTCGTTACAGGTTAGAATGATGTGCAAAAAGGTATCATCTTCCTGCTGATATAGTTGTTTCAGTTCTGTGCTCACGGAAAATCTTGACTCGTTATGGTGATCTGTCAATATACTCTATTGGAACACATCCTGCGCTTGTTTTACGGTAGTCGAGTTGTTGGTGATAATGTTATAAACTGTACCGACACTTGTACTCCACCTATAATCTCAATTGTAATCCGTCAGTCTTCTTGGATGAAATATATACTATGCGAGTTTAAAGTGCTGCAGTTGAAACTTCAATCGGACGTCCAGAACGGTGCTCGTCAGTAAGTGAATTTCGATCGTCTTTAAATTTTTCTAACCGCTTGTAAATATTTCTGCGGTTCATACAAATTTTTCCGTATTATTTGATCAGTTAAGAGTAAATGTTAACTTGTTTTTCACCTTCGGGGGGAAAAAAAGGTGTTTTGAATGTTGTTCAACAATTCTCAAACTTCAAGAGGACTTGTCATCGTAAAATAAGATTTTGAAGTTACAAGCTTACTCAAACAGCCGAGCCGATCAAAAGTCACCATAGTTACCTGTTTATTGTTCTGAAAGTGTCATAACCCTCTTAACGACTGTTTTGCCACAGTAGCTATTTGTGTCTTTAATTATTGAATGACCCTCGTTATATATATGACTACAAATATACTAATTATACTTTTTAGTATATTCGCACTACATTATTTTGGAACTAGGAAACTATTTTTTATTTTAAGTGCTAATAACTCAATTTTTATTCAGATCTCGTTTAATATATTTTTCTATTCCTAAACCATACTGTAGTATATATTGCCTACATAATAAGTAAAAACGTTTAGAATGTTTTTTTATGTTGAGCGAAGGCAGAATACTTGTATCCAATTCGTTAGTTAGATACAATTACAACTGATTAGGTGAACGTGTTGCCGTGTTGTTAAATCACAAGATGGATTTAAGTTGGAAGTAGTTATAAATTTTATAAAGCTATTTCAACGACTTGGAGACCAGTTAAGAATTAAGAAGAAAAATTAATTATTTGGGAAAAATAGCGTTACATAACTTCACGTAATAACAATTTTTGAAAAAAAAAACTCGTAATTAATCAAATAAAAAAAAATAATAATTTGTTACATCTAGTTTTGATAAATATTAGAAACCTACTTTATTCATGGGGGTATTTTCAACAACCCCGTCTAGATTTTTATTTATACTTAAGTTCAGTAATTAATTAATAGTAAATAATCATTTTGTTATAAAGAATGTATATATTTTTTTTAATCTGTTAAAATATAACAAGTTTAGTTACTGACATGTAGCCGACATTTTTTTTTATTTTTGATAGTGATGTCAATAACTTAACGTTAACATAAGTTATGGATCGATCTCTATGTCGTGTTACTGGTTCAGCTGTCTTTTTGTCTGTTTATAGATCAATAACACGCGTCCATATGAGAAACTAAAAACATATAGCGAGTTAATACAAGTCATATTTTTTTTTAGGCATGTATGTTTCACCTTCGTTGAGCGGTGTCTGTGCCCAAACGCTCTCACTCGTAAACATTGATTCTATAATTGAGATCGCTCATTGGCGATCAACCGACGTGAATTAGTGATGACGTCACGTTACTTTAATCTGCTATTAGCTTGTATCTTTATTAGTTAACATTTAACATTTTCTTAAACAATAAGAATCAAGTTTACAGTTTAATTACTTATTTCAACAGCTGTCAAATATATGTACATATAAAATATGTTAATATATGCCTTCCTTTCCTTCCCTTCGTTTCAAATGCTAAGTCGTTGACAGTGGACTTTACGCCGTTATATTTCATTCTTTAATGGACCACGTCCTTTTTTTATAAAATTAACTGATTGAAAGTCAGTCTTTTTACCGATTGAAAGTGGCGAAATGACGGATTTAAACTATGATTCTAGGATAGGAAAACTTTTACCCTTTAAATACTTGTCTTTTTTGTTGTAGGACTTGAACCGAAAGAGAGGATTAGGCTATCGGTTATACTCCATGTTTAGTGTAAAAGTGTGAAAAAAAAAACACCGCGATTTCGTTATTCTTAATACAAACATTAGGCTACTTCGAAAAATTTACGAAAGAATCTTTTTTCAATTTCCCTAGATCGATCACCGAGAGAAGCTTCTATTATAATTAAAGCATTTCAAAATTTCATCACAGTTTTAAAAGAAACTTAACAGAATTTTTTCACGAACCTTGTGTGAACAGTATTCTTGGGTGAAAAAGGAATTATTAAAAAAAACTGTTGTGCGATTTTTTTTTTGGCTGCTGTATTTAATGTGTTGATTTTGTAATTTCACTTACTGTTATAGCCACACTAACTGAAGTCGGTTTTTGGCTTTGTCAGCTAACTACTTTTATTATCTCTTGCTATCTGTTGCTAGATATAAATTTTCTCTCATCAAGCGAAGATCTTTATTCATCCTTTCTCACCATCTCGTTCACGGTGACCCCAACGGTTCGATTCTTTCTCGTTTGAAATTAATGAGAAATTTCATTAAAAAGTTACACCAAGCGTTCTCTAGTATTCGTATTACATTAGGAAATGAACTCCGGTTTCAAAATGTAACTTAATGAAAATCCTATCGGTTTCTCTTTCGCGTTTTGTGGTCTGAATAAGTTATCGTTTTATCTTTGCTTTTTTTTTACAACTGCTTCCTTATTCTTCTTTCTCGTAGAAGTATTCTCTATAAGATTTTGGAAACGCATTTAAATTAAAATCTTGCTCAATACTTGTATTTACGGTTTGATGGAAGCCGTTCGGTTTATAGATCTTACGAAAATTTAGGTCGATCAAAAACACCGACCCGGTGCCCTGATATTTTCTGGTTAAAATTCTTACACGTATAAACAAACGTTAAGTTCTTTTACCGTAAATTTATTATAAGCTGCCCTCTGCGGAGCTGCCGTTCGCACGTGCTTGTACGAGTGGGGGGGTAGCGATGAGGTACGGGGATTCTCTCACTCCCGAGCAAAAAAGACCGAGTCCCGGCGGGCATGCTCCACTCGATGTGTCCCCGTTAGAGGCATTGGCATAAAGACCGAGTCTCGACTCCCGGAGTGGGGACCCAGGGACGGCATAGCCGGGCCTGGTGGATCCTACTCTGGGGGTTTGAGACGGGCGCAAATTAAGATCTGACCGGCGGGCCGAGACGTGGATGCCCGTTAGAGTAAAGGGCACTCCTCTGGGCTGTGTAATACTTAACTGCAGGATCCGGCTAGGGGGAGAAGAAAAAACAATTATAAGCGATCTGGTATTGGTTACAAGTCGTTCAGGAAAATACATATATTATTTTTTAAAAATAGCGATTAACCCGTACTAGGCTTACCGGGTAAAATAAAGAGCGAATTCAATTTCTGTCCGCTTACAGTGGAATTTATCGAGATGAAAAATATACGGTCGCATATTAGCATACCGAGTCTACTGAAATTTTAACTATTCTCTACGTTATGTATACGTCAAAAGACTATTTCTATCGTTTTAACTCGAATTACCAGTACGCAGATATAGATGTTAAACAGCACACTTTTTTTCCAGAATTAAAATAGTATGAGAAAATAGAAAATAGGAAGTTCTTAAATAACATGAAATAATACATTTTTTCTACAAGTTGTGTTAATTAAACTTTAAATCGAGCGTTAGAATTTTCATTATATCTATTAATTTCATTATCTGTTTTTGAATCCTTATCCGGAAAGGATACTAGAATTGGCTTAACTCTTTCAAAATCTGCTTTCTCTGTGTGGTCTATACTTCTCCGTTTGTGCGTAATTTTTTTTTTTATTCTTAGACCTTTAGGCTGTTGTGTCGACTGGGATTAATTGAAACAGTTTGTTAGAAATGAAAACAACGCCGTAAAATTAATGTTGTTTATTATAAATTTTGTACTTAAATGTTAATTTGTACTTGCGTATGTGTTTTTTTTATTGTAGAAATGTACCGTATTAGAATAAAAAGAGGATTTGTTGATCGTTAGAAAACAGCAATAGCCGTCGTCTTGTACGGCAGTCTCCTCGCTTGTATACCGTAGTGGTACTAGTTTTATGGTTTTTGTGATTAGCCACTAACTACATTGTTGTGTTGTTGCTTTTAAGAATGAATTTTGTATTTAATTGCATTTTAATACCTATTCCTTTTTACACCGTCATTTATTATACATCTGCCGCTAGCTTCCGTTTTGTTTTGTTATTTTTCTTTTTTTTTTAATTTCTAATTTCATTCCTTTTTTCAGTTATTTGAAAATGCACTTGTTTATTTATTTCTATTATGTGTTGATTTTTCAATCGGAAAATATTTTTACAAAATATAATGTATGAAATGTTTTTTCTTTATTTATTTATTTCTTCATTTTTTAAAGTACCAATTTAAGAATCCTTTTAAAATCTTTTCATTGGAATTTAATCGTAACTGTTTATTTTTACTCCTTTAACATCGGTTTTCTAAAGTCTGAATCGTACTTTCCGGGCTGTATTTTTATTGCTTCTGCAGCCAGACACTTATAAAGGAAACGAATAAAACTTTTATACATCGGGGTTTTTTTGGAAATGTCGATGTTTCAAGACCCTCGTAAAATATAAAAACTACAAAAAAATTTTAGAAATTTCCGAAACATGTACTATATATATGTGCGTACGTATGTTTTTGGTATTTTGATTAATATTTCTGAACTGGCTTGTTATAAATTCTTCGAATTTTTTTTTGTCTTCAGTCATTCGACTGGTTTGATGCAGCTCTCCAAGATTCCCTATCTAGTGCTAGTCGTTTCATTTCAGTATACCCTCTACATCCTACATCCCTAACAATTTGTTTTACATATTCCAAACGTGGCCTGCCTACACAATTTTTCCCTTCTACCTGTCCTTCCAATATTAAAGCGACTATTCCAGGATGCCTTAGTATGTGGCCTATAAGTCTGTCTCTTCTTTTAACTATATTTTTCCAAATGCTTCTTTCTTCATCTGTTTGCCGCAATACCTCTTCATTTGTCACTTTATCCACCCATCTGATTTTTAACATTCTCCTATAGCACCACATTTCAAAAGCTTCTAACCTTTTCTTCTCAGATACTCCGATCGTCCAAGTTTCACTTCCATATAAAGCGACACTCCAAACATACACTTTCAAAAATCTTTTCCTGACATTTAAATTAATTTTTGATGTAAACAAATTATATTTCTTACTGAAGGCTCGTTTAGCTTGTGCTATTCGGCATTTTATATCGCTCCTGCTTCGTCCATCTTTAGTAATTCTACTTCCCAAATAACAAAATTCTTCTACCTCTATAATCTTTTCTCCTCCTATTTTCATATTCAGTGGTCCATCTTTGTTATTTCTACTACATTTCATTACTTTTTTTTTGTTCTTGTTTATTTTCATGCGATAGTTCTTGCGTAGGACTTCATCTATGCCGTTCATTGTTTCTTCTAAATCCTTTTTACTGTCGGCTAGAATTACTATATCATCAGCAAATCGTAGCGTCTTCATCTTTTCACCTTGTACTGTTACTCCGAACCTAAGTTGTTCTTTAACATCATTAACTGCTAGTTCCATGTAAAGATTAAAAAGTAACGGAGATAGGGAACATCCTTGTCGGACTCCCTTTCTTATTACGGCTTCTTTCTTATGTTCTTCAATTGTTATTGTTGCTGTTTGGTTCCTGTACATGTTAGCAATTGTTCTTCTATCTCTGTATTTGAACCCTAATGTTTTTAAAATGCTGAACATTTTATTCCAGTCTACGTTATGGAATGCCTTTTCTAGGTCTATAAACGCCAAGTATGTTGGTTTATTTTTCTTTAATCTTTCTTCTACTATTAATCTGAGGCCTAAAATTGCTTCCCTTGTCCCTATACTTTTCCTGAAACCAAATTGGTCTTCTCCTAACACTTCCTCCACTCTCCTCTCAATTCTTCTGTATAGAATTCTAGTTAAGATTCTTGATGCATGACCAGTTAAACTAATTGTTCTGTATTCTTCACCTTTATCTGCCCCTGCTTTCTTTGGTATCATTACTATAACACTTTTTTTGAAGTCTGACGGAAATTCCCCTTTTTCATAAATATTACACACCAGTTTGTATAATCTATCAATCGCTTCCTCACCTGCACTGCGCAGTAATTCTACAGGTATTCCGTCTATTCCAGGAGCCTTTCTGCCATTTTCTTCGAAAATATCTCAAAAAATTCTATACATAGCGCACTTATGACATTAAATTTTAAACAAAATTAAGAAAAGAAGAACTTAGTGTTTGCAATATTTAATTTTTAATCTTTTGTACAGTGTTCGTAGAAAATTGAGCTGTAGAACATGAAATACTTCATAAATTATTTAAAATTCCAAAGTTAAACGCAAATCGGAATTAGCAGTGGGGAGATATTCAAAACTATTTATTAACAACTTTTTCCTCATTTCTTGAAAACCCTGTTGGTAAAAAAAATTGAAATTTAAAAAAAAATATTTGTATAAATATATTTACGATTATTTTTTTATTGTTGTGTTGTTATAAGAATGAATTTTGTATTTAATTGCATTTGTCTCACTGAGATTTTCTGCGCCATCGGAGGAGCGGGCATCACGGTATTCATACTTTTCTTTTTTAGAAAATTATATTTTGTTTTGCATTTTTGAATAATTTTATGCAAAATTGTATTAAAGCTAACGATTACTCATGAGTAAAATTTGACGCACAAAACTAGTGGGCTGAGTAAGTCCCATGCATAAAACCTTTTTTCACCTTTAATATTCAAGATTGAAAATCCAACTGAATCTAGTATTAATATCAGACGGTATGGGAATTTTTAAGTAAAAAGGGACCCAAGAAACGCGACTTTCAGAATAATAAAAATCGTTTGAAGTGTTCTAACTTCTGATATTTTGTTTTTCAAGTTTTGGCTGTTATTAAAAGTGTAACTTGAGGTAGCTGTCAAAGAAGACGTTCAAATTGGACCAAATTTTGATATTTTCGTTTAGGTCAAATCTAGTTTTTGTAACCGGTTAACCAAACCAATAAAAAATACTATTTTTACTATTATTAATGATTATAATCATTAATAGCTTTTATTTAATAAGGATACAGTTTTTATTAACATTATTAACTTTTTATGGCACTAAATATTTCTTAAAAGCTGAATAATATTTATAATTTTTATTTAAAATTAAGTAAATTTTTCTTAACAACTTAATTTTGTTATATTATTTCCACTTTAAATTTGTGTTGAGAGTAAGCTACAGCTCCTGGAAATTTTTGCAATCTTTTCCCGGATTTTTTATTTCTGTGTTGCTTTTTGGGGTCCGAAGTGAGAGAAAGTATAGTTTGTTTTTAATTTTTTTCCTAATAATTAGATCTTTATTTGATACTAGGTAACCCTTTTCTACGTATCAGCTTCTCCTTCTTGTTGTAGACTGCTTTTCATATCTTTCCACCTCAAAAAGATTGTAGGGCCAGAATCAACGATGTCGATTATAATCTATTCCAATCTAAAGGGTTCCTCCCTGTTTCGGTTGATCGTCCTTTTCTTCAGCTCCTTCTGTATTCTTCATCCCTTTCTTTTCCGATTAAAGTTCCTGGGAATTATTTCAGCTACGTTTCTGTATCGTACAGCTCAGTGAGACAGCGAAGCGACCCGGGTTTTTTGTTTAACATACTCGTGCATAGAAGAGTGCAAAAAAAGAAAAGCAAAATTAGTAACCGAGGTGGTAGTCAGGTAAAGCCATGCCTCGCACTCTTAAATCTAAGGTCTAATATGTGTATTAAATTTTATCGTGTGTAATTGTGTTGGTTAAACCGCGTAAATAATTTAAACCTATAATAAGATCAAATTATTATCGATTATTAATGAAATTTCTTTACACATTTAACCTTCTTGTTTGTTTTAATTATCATCTTCGAAGCTTGTTTTTATTTGTTTGCACAGATTTTAAAGAATGACATATTTTCAGATCGTAAAAACTTACAAGTTTATGTTGGTAGTTTGTTTTTTAAATTTATTTTTTATGTAAATTAGATATCTTTAAAGGTTTGCTTTTTATTTAATTATTAGAATTTTGCTACTTTGTTACCCTTCGGTTCTCGAACGTTTAAATGATGTTATATCTTACGTAATTTTAGTTATTCTGATATCTTAGATTCATAAGATTATTTTTATAGTTTTCTATGTAGGAAAGATTAAAAATTAAAAAAAGAATAAAAGAAAGAAAAGATGAAGAAATAAATCCTTGAAGAAGTACAGTAAGCGAGATAGGACATTAGTTTCTTGTATATACATATAAGGTTTGCTTCTGTTTCTTCGATTTTATTTTATTAGTTTTTTTTTTCTGTAAGGTGAAAATGTAAGGTTAAAGTGTGTAAGGTTTTTTTCTGTAAGGATAAAATGACGCGTGAGGATAGTACAATGATATACATATAAAAGTGACCGTTCTTTTTGTGTCGGACTACCGAGTGATTGATTAAAAGTTGGTTTTTCTTTACCGTATAGACGAGTAGAAGAACGCGTTATCTTTTGAAAGACGAGCACCCGAGTTACTGGAAGTGTAAGATGATGATGATGTGGCGGCCAAGGACGATTTCAGGAGGAGTACAAGGCCAGGTTAGCCATTAACACCGCTAAAGACTTTTAAAATAAGTAATAATAATAATAAAAAATTCTAATGCGTATAATAACCGAGATTCTACCGTATTTTTATTGCGTATATAAATCAGTAACTTTATGTTTGTTTTAATATTTTTTACTGAACTTCAGCGAGCTAGGAATTCTTTGGGTGTACACCGACATTTCCTGGTTATAATTTTCATTCGGTTTCTATCTGAATTTAAAAATGCATCTTATTTTAAGTTTTTTGTTGTAGTAAGTAATATTAAATTTACTTATCTATTTTGTCTTTTTTCTGAGGTTGGTATCCGGTTTTATTATTGATTTCACTATATTATTATGTCTTTTAAGTTGAAATCATATCATAATTTTAATGATATTATTTTTAATATGCAAATCGGTAACTTCTGTGCAGTTTGCAAAGAAATTTTATCGGTTGAATAATACGTACAATGAATTACATAGATGAATGAATACTAGATTTTCATAGATCAGGTCGGCCTGAGCCTGTACAAGACTACATACACCTCATTTGCACTTCACAAACAAGGAACGCGGTGCCTATGGCCTTCGAATACAGAAAGCTGAATAGGATATCTTGAGAGTTCGGAATATTCATAATAAACCAAATAACAAATGAATTATACATTAAGCCGAATAGTGGGTTAGTTTTAAAATGTGTGTATATATTTTATATATACATAAAAAATTCCTTAAAACTAAAGATGGATTTGAAGGCGAATTGTTGGAAGAACGGTTTATTTATACCTAAACGCATACATTTATCCTTGAAAAAAAAAAATTAAAAATTCTTTGAACTTCTCCTTTCCCACATTAAAGTCACCGTTGTATTATTTACAAAAGGAAGGGATTATTACCGGCAGAAAGTATTTTTTCTGATTCTGAATTTTCCTTTCGTGGCTTATGATTAAAGACGAAATTTAGACTATCAAGACTCAATCTGTGTTTATCTTTGTTGTAGAAAAGCTGTAATCTATCTTTGGTCGGCTGTATTATCGCATAACTTCTTTCGTATCTGGAGTTAAAAATGGCTCTGTATCACTAAATATATTTATGACCGTCACTAGGCGGGCGTCTTCCCCTACGGAGTTGGGATGTCCACCTTTCTCCTACATTCCCCGACTTATTATGTCGGTTTTTGTCAGGCGTCCGATGAATCCGTACCAGGACGTGGTGATCTGTTGTTCTAAGTTTTGTGGAAATAGTCCGGACCGCTTCCGAAATTTTGTTTTCTCTCCGGTGAACTAATACGCTTACCGAGTAAAATTGAGCCTCTTAATTAAAGCATGTTTACGTCGATTTCATTCACGGCTCCGATGTAGTAGCTCCATCATACTGTTCATCGGTCCCGTTCGTTCTATTTTTTTACGAAAAGAGCAAACAGAATTCGATATTTGGAATATTTTCTTTACATGAAACGCGAAGTTAATATTTATTTTGACCATTGTGTAGATATAACTGCAGTTTTATACTCGTATACTATTAGAAAACAAGTACCTTACTAAAAAGCTATCCTGATTTCCAGTTATAATAATAAACTCTCATATTTACTTACTTCAAGTCTGTAATAAAAGAAAAAACCTATAAGAATGTGTGTGTGTGTGTGTGTGTGTTTAACTAACTTAAGAAGTGGTGTAGTAGGTGTTAGTGATATTAACAGCGTGGATATTCAGCAGTTGTTCAGTCAGCCAATAGCCTACTTGTCGGAGTCAACATTGCCTCTATGTTTTCTCATCCCTGCTCGTGAATAAATACCATCCACAGATTCAAGTGACAGCCTCGAATGATTGATGCGATACGAGTGTGTGTGTATGATGCGATGTTAGGTACCTTCTTTACTATTATTATTATTATTAGTTTTTTTTTTTTATTGTAGTTAACCTATACGGACGGTGTATATTGCTTATGCTAGGACCGTTTGCGTTTGCTTCGTTGCACGTTGTTGCTGTGTTGTGTTATTCTAGCGGAGCCAAATGGAAGAGCTATAGATATGTATATAGTCGCTTCCTTCTTTTAGTGTTCGTTAATTGCACTTGATGGACGCGGACTGTATAGCGTACTATTTGGTACTGTAATATAAAAGTATACGGATCTCCTTCCTTCGCCGCCGACATGTATTCTATCCTTCTGGAATTAAATGTAATGTAAAATAAAATCTGTAGTCTTTTTATTTTTTATTTTATCTTTCTTTTTTTATTTATTTTTACACCTGTGAAACTTATTCTTTTTATTTTTTTTTAATCCTGTACTTTTTTATTATCGCCATATGTTTAAAGTAAATATTGTAATCTCCTTTTGCGGTTTGTTTTTATAATATCATATGTAATTTTCTATGGAATGATTAAAAGCGAACGGAATCAAATTTTACTTAATTATATTATATAAATATTTACGTTTATGTCAAATTATTATCGACTGTCTCTCAAGCAGTTCTATATCAGTTAGTTGCTCTGTTGTAGTCATAACGCAGCCTCACAGAATACGGGCACGAATTACGTTTTCATTTTTATAATATGTATTATAAGTCGAATGAAATATTTATTATCTTTTATAAAATTTTACTATTATAAAAAAAAAAATACAAACTATATTTAAAAATAATATTACTGAACAGAATTCACAAAATATACTAAAAGCGATGTGTGAACGATGAAGTATGTTGGATAATGGAGCGACGTTAAGCCGGTACTGTACGCTATGCACTTACGGCTTACGTTGTTACCTATTTACGTACGTTTATTTCGGTGTAGTGTTTTGCGTACGAAGTCGTGAGATGTACGGTCAGTTCGTCGTTCGCCCTTCCTGCGTAATTATACGCCCCCTCTTTATCTCGGCCTTAGTTTTTTAATTTCGTATTGGATTATGTTAATTTAATGCTTATTCATTTATTGTTATTTTCTCTGTCGACTAACAACATTTGTATCTTTGATTAATTATAATAAAATGGTAATAATTAATGATTAAATATAGCCCTAATTTATCAGATGAAAATCGGCTTTATTATTTTTTTTTTATGTACGATTGAATATTTATTACGATCTAAATTTAAGCCGTCATTCGATATTTTGTTTAAGGAATATAAATATAGAATTTATTGAAAAAATCTGACTAAAGGTATCCGAGTTTGTACGCAGAGATTAATTCTCTTGAACTAGCACCTCTCGGTTTTCGAAACCACACTGCCGCCGGCATTATTCGAAATCGATATTTAATTACGAGTCACTTGATTTTTATAATTTGAGTTTAAAATGATCCGGCAAGAGTCCAATAATTTTTCGTTTCAACTTAAAAATGATAGTTTTATATCATTTTAATTAATGACTACTTTGTATAATAAAATCTTCGAATTTAATTATATGTTTAATTAAATATATGTATAAATGTTCGATTTCATTTATTCTTTTTTTTTTCCAGCTTTGTTATATCACTTCTAAATACCGCTTATTAACTTTCGGTGTGAGTAATAATTAAAAATATAATTGTTTTTCATAGTATTTTTTTTTTACACTTTGTGTATGTTATGTTAAAAAAATTCCATCAATTTTTTGCGCAATTTTTTTTTTAATTATTTGATAATGAGCGATGACAGATGTCTACTGATGTATTGCATAAATTTAATTATCATTTGCATTTTAATTTCTGTGCAACAGCATAGTTTCCTTCTAATTCGTTCACTATTCTACTGATTAGGTGCGTTTTCCGTTCTGCAGATATGTTAGTGATAGCATTTATTATTGATCTTCCAACATACACACTTATATATGTACATATATATATATATATATATAAAAAGTTACTCGTTAGGGAAATGTTCATTGTCAGTTTAGAAAAAAATATAAATTTCTTTTATTAGTGATAAAAAATTTTCTCTTTATAATCAGAAATAAAATTTTCAGTAAGTCTTTACCCCTTCTAATTATAGGCGCCCTCAATTCATCCCATTCCCTCTGATGGGTCGAGATACCGTAAAGAATTTCTTGGTTTCAGATTACGACATATGTGTACATCTTATACGATATACAGTAAATCTAAATAGAGGCCGATTTTGTTTTTATTTATACACACCAGCATAATTTTTTAATGAAGACTTTAATATTTAGACTTTAAAAAAGTCTATTAGAATAAGAAAAAAAAGATATTGAAATATATTTTTAACAAGTTTATTGATCACCGATAAGTTTTTAAATTTCTTCTTACCCTAAGAATAAGAATTTGATAGAATAATTTAAAAACTTGTTAAGCCGATAGAACAGTCTTAAAAAGTGAAAAATTTCTAAAAAAAAATTGAATTTTAATGTTTGGTTTTATAAACAAATTTAATACTAAAGGAATGTTGGTGATTTTTTTTTTTTGCTACAGTATTTAAAAGCGGTGAAAGTTAAAAATTACGTCCGAATATAATTTTAATCCAGACTAACCCCACTTTTTAGATATAGTATCTTTCTATGTCTGATGTACCGTAATCTTATTTTATAAAATAATTTAGTATAAACCATCCCTATAACTCACAAACTTCTACGTTAGATTTTATATCTAGAAATTTTATGTGATTGTAGGATTAATCATTTTTATAATTTCATCTCAGATAGAAACAGAGCATACAAGAACTTTCAACTATAATATATATATATATATTTATAAAGAGAGAGAGAGAAAATTGTTTTTCCACTTTTAGGTCTCTAAAGACTAAAGTAGAAAAATCTGGAGGAAAGTATTGTCAACTGACATTAGTACTTCCTGTTGTTAAAATAGTCTCGATAGTTTTAACAGAAAAATCTAATTTGTTTTTGTTCACAAAACATGCTGATTATCTTTTGTTAAAGTACTTCTGCTTGTTTTTTTTAGAAAAGTTGTAGCTATTTTGCACACAATTTTGAGGTATGATTGAAATGGTTATTAGTAAAAAAAAATTAATAAATTACAATTAAGGAATAATTAATTTCATCTAAGCATTGCATTGTATCAAGTAAACATTTTAACCTGTGGTATTAAATTAAGTATTTTTTATTATATATTTTTCCCAATTTGATTTTCGTCTTTACACTTATTTTTATTTTTAAAAAATGTTATATTTTTCTCTTTGAACTTTTTATTGTGTACGATTGCTTTTGTTGTGATTTGTTAAGTAAAGGAATTATGCGTTCACATTTATATAAACTGGTGTCGATGAATCAGGAATCTGTTGTTGAACGTGGGAATTTTTTTTTTTGTACTTGAGAGATGTAACAAACATTTAAGAATAGCCTATTGATAAATGATTTCTTTTATACTTAAGAAGCTTGTGCGTAAGTAAAAAAATGAAGTGTTGAAAATTTCATTCAATTTTTTTTTTACAGGTATTTTGTAATAGGTTGATTTAATATTATCATAAATTATTTAAATATATCTTGCTACTAGTTTTAGTGTTTTTTTATATATATATATTTTTTACTTTCATGGAAACATGAGTGTTTTTCCCTTCTGATTTTATATCCACAAACTTGAATTCCACAAACTTGGGGAATAAATTAAAATAACCAATAATGGTAATTTAAATTTGTTTACAATGTATATAACATTTATAAAGTTATTACTTAATCATAAACCGACTTGTAGAGAATGGAAATGTTTTAATTCATGATGTTATTGTACCGCCTTGTTTCATCATAGGAACTCACCAACCCAAAATTAAAAAAGCTATTTACCCAATCTTTTAGTAGGTTTAAATATAACTTAGTCCTCATGGGCAAGTTACACTTATTAGGACTTATAACTAACCATTTTTCCAACATTTGGAGTTAACAACCTTTCACTTAAAAGTTATTTCGATGTGTATCAGCCAGAATAGCGTATCCAACAAAATTGAGGAAAATAGGTTTTTCTTTTTACTTTTTGTTTTCCCTGAATTCTATTATAGATACGACGATCTAGATCTATAATCTAAAATATTTATACTGGTCTTTTTACATTTTACTTTCTCATTCTACACAGAAGCCATCCTCAAAAAAAAAAATATATATGTATATTAATTAATCTTCGAAAACCTTTTTCTCAGTTTCAGCATTTTGTGTTGGATCATTAACGCGTAAGACAGATCAAATAACATACAATTTTTTAAATATATAAATTAATTATTAAAATAAAATATGAAAAGCGTCTCAGAACGCATAGTATAACTCAGATCGAATAACAAATGATTTTTTAAATATATAATTTAATTATAAAATGAATTATGAGAAGCGTCTCGGCATTTCATGCGGAGGTCCCGGGTTTAAATCCCGGTCAGGCATGGCATCTTTTCATACGCTAATGACCATGTCTGCTGATGCCTGCTCTTTCATAATAAATAAAAAAAATACATGAAAAAGTATAACATGATTTATTACACGTATGATTTTGTTAATGTGTGTTATTAAATTAAACCGTATAAATTTATAACGTTATTGAAATTAATTTTAATAAAAATAAATTTTTCTTTTGCCAATTTAATTTACTTTTTTATGGTTTTTTGACCGTACTGTACATGAAAACTTATATAATCCCTTTAAAAGATTAGATGAATAGTTTTTTACCCAAACGAATTTCTATAATAAAACAAAGTGACACAATAAACCTTAAATTCAAAAATAAAACTCCCTTATAAGTTGGTTTATAATTAAAATAAAATAGTTAAATAATCAAAAAAACGTTGCAATGATGACTATTCGAAATTATAAAAATAACATGTTTATATATTTTTTTTAAAGTAATAAAAAAATCCAATCTATCTATTAATTAATTTGTTTATTTATTTAACAGTAATACAAAGGGTAACAAATTGCTCCGTTTAATAATATTATTTACATTCAATAGATTTTTCAGCTTAATTTAATTATTACTAAACTAGACATAAAACTAAGAACACAAACTGGTTTCAATTATTCATTTCCTATGGCTAGTGAGCGATTGTTGACCGACATAACTTTACAACATGAGATTAACGATCGTTAAATATATCAATATTCGGATTTCATTTGTTAACAAGAGACAAAAACCTTAAAAGGTAAGACGTATAATGATGGACCGTATAAGTTCTTTGGAGTAACGAACAACATATCCGGGTCTAGGTCTATTATTTGGAGACACAAAGAAACGCTCCAGCTACGTCGAAAGCTCTACCAAGTGATTAATAAATTTATAAAAAAAAGTACCAGTGAAACGATTTCCCGCCTTATTTTTATTCGACGTTAAATGTTTCTCTCAGACTCTGAATGTGATATCCCAAAGAGCTATTGAATTTCTTGTATTATACGAATCTCAGAAATTTATTCTGCTCAATCTCGATTGAATCCACATACGTCCGTTGGAATGGATTCCAGATAACATTCCATACTCCAATCTGCTCTGTGCCAGACCGTAAAATAATTTTATTATTGGGGAGATATCTATAAATAGTGTTGTTCTCCTAATTACAAAACAGAGTAATTTATTGGCACTATTGATTAGGGAGTCGATCTTTTGTGAATAAGTCTATGTAGAGTCCAGTAATATTCCAAGGTCTTTCATCAAAAATAACTCTTACCAAATTTTTATCGTTTGTAGATAATTTTATATACGATAATTTAATTTGCTGTTGAATATTTTGTATATTAATTTCATAATACTTAATTCAAGATCCTGCTGAAGCAAAATATCATCATTAGAAGTTTCCTGCTAGAGCAGAACGCAATCATCATTAGAAAGGTTCAAATTTTAATATCATCCGCATACATCAAACATCTTGAATACCTGAGGCATCAAGGGAGGTCGTTGATTAATAAAAATAAAAGAGAGCCTAGGTTACTTCCTTGGGGAACTCCCAAAGTATTACAAAACATATACGAACTACGGCCTTCAAATAATACAAAATTATTACTACGTCTTATCGACAGATTATATAAAATTAATATGGAACCCAAAATAGTACATTTTTTTAATAATGTGAGTGGTCAACACGGTCAAATGCCTTTTTATAGTCGGTGTAAATTCCATTCACAACCCAAATAGTAAGATATATCAGATGTAAATATGACAAGATTGGTTATTTTAGAGTAGTTCGGACGGAATATTAACACACAAAAATTTATATTCTGACGGAGTATTTTCAAAATACAGTGAATATAACTGTTTAACGAAGAGCTTTCCAAAGCCGTATCAAACATATTTCTACATCAGCTAGCCGAGATAACAAAAATATTCCACACTTTTGCCCAACTACATATATATATATATATATATATATATATATATATATATATATATATACTAGCCGGTCCGTCTAGCCAGAACCTGGACCCTCGAGGCCCATGTCGGCCCGGGGGCTTCTGTGACCAAGAGGCCTACCTCAGCGCTGCAGAACTCGCTTAGGTCGTCATTCCCGTTTACTCAGAGGCTCCGTCCCCTGGATCCCCGCACTGTTCATTATCCTCATGGTCGTGAGAATAATACTGATAAATAACAGTTAAAACAGGCAGTTAAACTTTATCGAAACCTGAAAAAGAAACTAAAATTACAAAAGACAGAATTAATATAGTAACTTAAGTACACACACCTTTAACGACGAACAATTCTTATTTCTTTGCCGTGGTGGCAGAAATATAATACGAAGTAAAAGGATTTTTTTTTTGTTATTGAATATCTTTAATTCAGAACTTCACCTACAAGGAGGATAGGGTCTCGGTCTTTGGTTTCTCTGGGATAATACGAATGTATCCTGAGATTTGAAAGCAACCGGTCGGTTGGTTCTCAGATATACGTGTATATTTAAAATATCTTTATTGAGAAATGGTTTGTAAGCGACTCGCCATAAGAAAGGAGCATGGGGATTTAGCGGCCCGAATAAGTGCAACGCCGTAACGGCTTATTTATTATTTACACGTTTAAATAAATAATTTTCCATCTTAATATAGCCTATAACATTCCGGATTACTTAATGACGCTACTGTTCGGATTTGGTAGCGATTATTTTAGCGGTTCTCGAGATTTTTGCTAACATAAAAACAAACGTTTCCGCTTTATATAATAGAGATATAGTACGAGGGTTATTTTTTTTTCAAGTTCCGATCGGTCACCAAATTAAAACTACAGTCAAAATAAAATAAATTATTATTTGTAACTAGTACTTACATAGTTACGCTATTTGTCTACATAGTCGCCACTCCGATTTAGACATTTGTCGTAGCGTGATACCAACTTTCCAATACCCTTGTCATAGAACGGAGCCGCATGTGTTTTCAGCCATGTTTATACGCTGGTCTGCAGCTCGATGTCTGTGCCAAAATGTTGTGCTCCTAGCCAGCGTTTCATGTGAGCAAAGAGGTGAACACTGGATGGAGCCAAGTCCGGACTGTATGGTGGGTGATCAAACACTTCCCGACGAAAACGCTGCAGGAGCTTCTTTTTGTTACAGCTGCTGTGTGCGGCCGAGCATTGTCGTGGAGAAAGACAATTCCTTATGACAACATTTCTCTCCGCTTATTCTAAATTGCCCTTCGTAGATGTTGAAGAGTCACACAGTATGAGGCTGCAGTGATGGTCATGCCATGTTCCATGAATTCCACCAAGAGAACTCCATTCCGGTCCCAGAACACAGTAGCCATACCCTTTCTGTTGCAGAAGGTTCGATTGAACTTCTTTGGTTTACTGGGAGAATGAGAATGGGTCCAATGTTTGGATTGTTCTTTTGTTTCTTCAGTTTCGAAATGGACTCATGTCTCCGTCCCCTGTAACAATTTTGTTCAAAAAATCTTCTCCTTCATTGTGGTAGCGCTGGAGAAACGTTAGGGAGGCGTCCATCTCATTGTTTTGTGATGGACAGCATCTTGGGAACCCATCTCGCACACAGTTTGCGGTACTGAAGTCTCTCACTCAAAATGGTGTAGAGAGCTAACCTTGAAATTTCAGGAAACGAATCGCTCAATATAGAAATTGTGAACCGACGATTTTCTCGAATTGCCTCATCCACTCGCTCATCGATATCATCGGTTGACACTCGCTTCCTTCGCTGACCGCCTGCATCATGAACATCTGTACGTCCTGCTTTAAAGTTCCTGCACCATTGTCGCACTTTGCTGTCACTCATTGAAGTTTCACCGTATACATTACTTATTCGTCGATGAATTTCAGCTGCATTACACCCCTCAGCCTGAAGAAATCGAATTACCGCACGCACTTCACACTTGGCGGGAGATGCTATTGTTGTAGACATGTTTACGTGCTAGCTACGTGTTCAGAACTAAACGAAGTGACGCGGCGTGATTGAAGGCCATACTAGAGACGCTGCGCAACACATATGCGAAAAGGTTCATCCGATTTTTGCGCGGGTTTTTATTTCGCGTCCGATCGGACCTTGAAAAAAAATAATCATCGTATTTATTATTATAAAATAATTTAAAAGAATAGCTAAAAATAATTAATTGTATGTACTACAGAATTGTGAGATAAATATTAATTGTGACAATTTTAATTTCGTAGCACGTATTTAACGCAAGTAATTTACTACGATATTTGTGAGTAAAGAAATTATTTATTACCGAAATCTTTGTTTTTAATAGAAAACAATTAGTATCATTCATTTTCCTCTTACGATTTAAGTTGTTACGTCAAAGTGCGTTTGTAATTTTAACTTTTAAATATTTTAAATATTTCAGTATTTAATAATTATAAATTAACAGAATGTAGCTAATCATATCCAAATTTTTTGTTAATTAATATATAATTTTATATTTTTAACGTAGGTTTTTTTTAAAGTTTTTTTGTTTATTTGTTTCTCTTGCGTCATTTGTGTAGTTTGTATGATTAATCAGAAAAGTGAATTGTGTAGACCCAATCTGAGACGTGGTTTTTTTTCTTTTTTGTTTGTTATTGGCTACACGTTAAATGTCATCACTAATTAAACGGGCATTCAGTGATAGATCATTCAATTTTATATTGTTATTATTATTATCACTACCATTAGCAAACAGTTAATTAAAGAAAATTATATGCACGGTATTAATATTTTATATGAAGATTGTATTCCTTATACAGATACTTGTTTGTGTATGTGTATTTTATGTGTGATTATATGCGGGATCGGTACGCGTTCAATACTTCAAAATTACTTTTTTTATCGCAGTCGGTTCAGTTGTACGGGTTTGTTTCGTATGCCCGATCGGTCGCACAATGAATGGAAATCTGAATAATCCTTTTCTTTTATAATCTAATGATGCGTATGTAATATTCCTTATTGTAAAGCAACTTGGAAGCCGCATTTAAATCGTTTAAAAGTAAAATTTGATATAATTTTTACTTACACGGCTGTTCATCGGGAACATATTACTGTCGATTAAAAACGTTCCTAAATTTTTCTACCTGTTCGTTTTGTGGTTCGCTGAGTACAAAAATTTTGATTACAAAATTACGTTTCCGTACATGAATGTCGCGTTATATCTTCTCGGCAATAGTTTAACCTATCCATTAGGATAAACTCACGCCAAATTTCATTAGAAGTTTGGCGTGCTGTCTTCTGATTTAGCGAGATTGATATTTTTAATTTTTCTTTCAAAAGTTGTATTTTTCGGCAACAAAAAAGAAGAAAAACTGGAACTTTTCTTTTTTTATCTGTCATATAAGTAGATGATGTGTTGTATCGTGTAGTTTTTACAGTTCGCTATGTCTTTTTCACGTCTCGCTTAGCGATCTCCTTTTCCTTAAATCGTTAATTCGTTTTCTATTTTTTCTCCATCCTTCTTTTCTTTCTGTGAACACTTTTCCTGTCTTCGAAACACTGTTTTTATCCTGTCTCTTTGGTTATGTATTAATCCATTTTTTCTTTTTTCTCCTGATTTCCAGAAGAAATTGTATTTTTTCATAATTCTGTCGACTCATCGCTCATCGTATTCAGTATTCTAATCTGATTACTCTAAAATTCATTGATAAATTTTACTGTTTTATCAATCTTTTAACAAAATTTTCAAATTTCAATGACAACAAAAGCAACATCCGACCGTCTTAACCGAACTCGTGGGAAATACTGGAATTAATTTTATCTTTTATTTATATGTTGCCCGGTGTTAGATATTTATTTACATATTTTCTCTTTCTAGAAACTGTAGACCTCTTTTTTCGGTGTTAATCTCCGTAAGGTATTATATGAATGTAAATGAAGTATAGTCTTGTACAATCTCATGTCTCAGTGTAACTACACAGCTCAGGAACGGTCGATCTGAGACTGCAGAAGATTACGCTTCGTTTACATATCATCCTCATTCATCCTCTGAAGTAATACCTTACGGTGGTTCAGGAGGCTAAACAGAAAAACGGAGAGAGGTCTCTTAGTCTTGTACATTCCTGAGACGTGTGGTTATAATTGAAAACTCAACCACCAAAGAACACCGGTATCCACGATCTAGTATTCAAATCCGTATAAAAGTAACTGTCTTTACTAGGATTTGAACCTTAGAACTCTCGATTTCGAAATCAACTGATTTGCGATGACCAATTCACCACTAGATCAACCCGGTGGGTTAAATTCTAGGCCTTCGTACGATTATAGCAGCTCCCTTACTACGTATATTTACAGGTGATTTTAAATCGCACGGTAAATCTCTCTGAAGATGATTCTTTATCCAAAAATTAGAAAAAAAAATCATATAAGCACAGATCAGAAAACGGTTCATTTGCTAGTTTCTGCTCGCTAAACATTTAGCCCTGCTTTCTGCTCTCCCTTTGAGATTAAACAGTACTAAATTTCTTGAGGTACGAATCGAGGAGTAAATTTGGTTCTTCCTTACGGTTTTTGATCTAAGAGATTGAATAAAAGCGGTCCCAACCTCTATCTCACTTAGGTTTTGAGAAAAACGGAGTAAAACAGGAAAACATTTTGCCAGAAAGTATACCTTTTTTAAGTTTGGAATAAAATAACTTTGTTAATTTAACAATAAACAAATACAAATTTCTAATTAACTTTTTAGAGAATTATATTCTGAAAAAATTGATGTAAATAAAGTTTATTACATTTCAACTCAAATTTAAGAATGTCTAGGAATAATAATGATGTTATTAGACGTGCCCGGCTAGCATGGATTCAGTTAGGCCCAGCTGAACTATACATTGAACAGACTGCTTTGAAGAAATATTCGCAGCTTTATCAAGTAACCATTTTGATATTAATAATTTTTTATTTTTTTTATTTATTTTTTATACTTTTTTTTAAAAGCTTTATTTTTTATCAAAACGCATAGCGATAGAATCATTGTAATAAGGATAAAATCAAAACCTAAACCGACAACGATTGTTAACGTTTATATGCCTACAAGCGCCCATGATGATGATGAGGTAGAGTGTGTATACGAAGAGATTGATGAAGCAATTAAACACGTAAAGGGAGATGAAAATTTAATAATAGTTGGAGATTGGAATGCAAGCATTGGAAAAGGCAAGGAAGGAAATATAGTGGGTGAATACGGGCTGGGCAAAAGGAATGAAAGAGGGGACCGACTTATAGAGTTTTGCACGAAGTATAATTTAGTAATTGCCAACACCCAATTTAAAAATCATAATAGAAGAATATACACTTGGAAAAAGCCAGGCGATACTGGAAGGTATCAGATAGATTATATCATGGTTAAGCAAAGATTTAGAAATCAACTCGTTGACTGCAAAACTTACCCTGGAGCAGACATTGATAGCGACCATAATTTGGTGATAATGAAATGTAGATTGGGGTTTAAAAACCTGAAGAAAAGTTGTCAGATGAATCGGTGGAATTTAGAGAAGCTTGAGGAAGAGGAGGTAAAGAAGATTTTTGAGGAGGACATCGCAAGAGGTCTGAGTAAAAAAGATATGGTAGAAAATGTAGAAGAAGAATGGGAGAATGTTAAAAAGGAAATTCTTAAATCAGCAGAAGCAAACTTAGGCGGAATAAAGAGAACTGGTAGAAAACCTTGGGTTTCAGACGATATATTGCAGCTGATGGATGAACGTAGAAAATATAAGAATGCTAATGATGAAGAAAGTAAAAGGAACTATCGGCAATTAAGAAATGCTATAAATAGGAAATGCAAACTGGCGAAAGAAGAGTGGATTAAAGAAAAGTGTTCAGAAGTGGAAAGAGAAATGAACATTGGTAAAATTGACGGAGCATACAGGAAAGTTAAGGAAAATTTTGGGGTACATAAATTAAAATCTAATAATGTGTTAAACAAAGATGGTACACCAATATATAATACGAAAGGTAAAGTCGATAGATGGGTGGAATATATTGAAGAGTTATACGGAGGAAATGAATTAGAAAATGGTGTTATAGAGGAAGAAGAGGAAGTTGAGGAGGATGAAATGGGAGAAACAATACTGAGATCTGAATTTAAGAGAGCATTAAACGATTTAAATGGCAGAAAGGCTCCTGGAATAGACGGAATACCTGTAGAATTACTGCGCAGTGCAGGTGAGGAAGCGATTGATAGATTATACAAACTGGTGTGTAATATTTATGAAAAAGGGGAATTTCCGTCAGACTTCAAAAAAAGTGTTATAGTTATGATACCAAAGAAAGCAGGGGCAGATAAATGTGAAGAATACAGAACAATTAGTTTAACTAGTCATGCATCAAAAATCTTAACTAGAATTTTATACAGAAGAATTGAGAGGAGAGTGGAAGAAGTGTTAGGAGAAGACCAATTTGGTTTCAGGAAAAGTATAGGGACAAGGGAAGCAATTTTAGGCCTCAGATTAATAGTAGAAGGAAGATTAAAGAAAAACAAACCAACATACTTGGCGTTTATAGACCTAGAAAAGGCTTTCGATAACGTAGATTGGAATAAAATGTTCAGCATTTTAAAAAAATTAGGGTTCAAATACAGAGATAGAAGAACAATTGCTAACATGTACAGGAACCAAACAGCAACAATAACAATTGAAGAACATAAGAAAGAAGCCCTAATAAGAAAGGGAGTCCGACAAGGATGTTCCCTATCTCCGTTACTTTTTAATCTTTACATGGAACTAGCAGTTAATGATGTTAAAGAACAATTTAGATTCGGAGTAACAGTACAAGGTGAAAAGATAAAGATGCTACGATTTGCTGATGATATAGTAATTCTAGCCGAGAGTAAAAAGGATTTAGAAGAAACAATGAACGGCATAGATGAAGTCCTACGCAAGAACTATCGCATGAAAATAAACAAGAACAAAACAAAAGTAATGAAATGTAGTAGAAATAACAAAGATGGACCACTGAATGTGAAAATAGGAGGAGAAAAGATTATGGAGGTAGAAGAATTTTGTTATTTGGGAAGTAAAATTACTAAAGATGGACGAAGCAGGAGCGATATAAAATGCCGAATAGCACAAGCTAAACGAGCCTTCAGTAAGAAATATAATTTGTTTACATCAAAAATTAATTTAAATCTCAGGAAAAGATTTTTGAAAGTGTATGTTTGGAGTGTCGCTTTATATGGAAGTGAAACTTGGACAATCGGAGTATCTGAGAAGAAAAGATTAGAAGCTTTTGAAATGTGGTGCTATAGGAGAATGTTAAAAATCAGATGGGTGGATAAAGTGACAAATGAAGAGGTATTGCGGCAAATAGATGAAGAAAGAAGCATTTGGAAGAATATAGTTAAAAGAAGAGACAGACTTATAGGCCACATACTAAGGCATCCTGGAATAGTCGCTTTAATATTGGAAGGACAGGTAGAAGGGAAAAATTGTGTAGGCAGGCCACGTTTGGAGTATGTAAAACAAATTGTTGGGGATGTAGGATGTAGAGGGTATACTGAAATGAAACGACTAGCACTAGATAGGGAATCTTGGAGAGCTGCATCAAACCAGTCAAATGACTGAAGACAAAAAAAAAAAAACTTTTTTTTATTGTTACTGATAGGTTATCTATTTTTTTTTTTTTTTTCACTTACATTATTCAGTCATTGATGAAAATTGTTCTGTTCAAAATCGTACCCCTTTTCCGACCCAGATTGTGTTTTGTTTCTAATTAAAGTTGAACTTCTCAAATTTGTGTTTTATTTTAATAGGTATTATCTACATCAATTTTCTCAGAATTTAATTCTCTACATAGTTAAGTAGAAATTTCATTTGTTTAGTGGTAAATTAACAAAATTATTTTATTCCAAACCTAAAGAAATCTACTTTCTGTTAAAATATTTCCGTGTTATATCCCGTTTTTCTTAAAACTTAAGTAAGATAAGTTAAAAGCGGTCGATAAGATATTCAATTTCTTAGATAAAAACCCATAAGAAATCACCAAATTTACCCCTCGATTTGTACCCCAAGAATTTTAGTACCGTTTAATTTCACAGAGCGAGCAGAAAGCAGAGATAAGAGTAACGCGACCCGCAACTAGTTAACGAACCGTTTTCTGATCTACGTTTATATGAATTTTTTTCTTACTTTTTGCTCTAGAATTATCCTCGAGAGATTGCCGTTCAGTTTGGAATCTTACTGTACATATATATATATATATATATATATATATATATATATATATATATATATATATATATATATATTTATTTATTTACAGAATTTTGTAGTAGATGAAAAAATTCCAATTTTTACCGGAATTCGGATCCCGAAATTTCTAGATGAAAGGCAGAAGGTAAATATATTTTTTATTATAAAGTTTATTTACATTTTAACTTTTCATTGAAAAAATTATCATAAGTAGACAGTTTTATTCCTATAACAAATTACAATTATATATGTAACTGAATGACATTTTAAAAATAAGATGTTTATTTTTTCGATAGTCGTCTTTTTTTATAACTTGATATTTTTTGCTTATTTTACGTGGATCAATAATAGACTGTAAAGTGTTCCGAGACGCGTTTATTGATGTTATTATTGAAGAACTTGATTTAATAACTGTTATTTTTATATTAAGAAATAAGTAATATTTAAATTAACATAATAAGAAAAATATCGGGTGTAATCTACTCATGTACACACACACACACAGAGAGTGTCTGCGTATGTTAAATGACTGTAGTACAGTACTCTGTTACCGTAGCCTATATAAGTCGTTATAATGCGAAGCGTAGAATATATTAGTATATTTTATTACGAGTTCGGTAGCTGACCGACTATAATTTGCCATTTCATTTTAAATTTACGTCGAATTCAGTTGTAGTCGTATTATTGCGGCCGGTTTGCGTGTGAAGGAAGCGTTACTAGTTCTATTATAATGTTACTACTGTACGTAGTTATGTAGGATAGTGTAGGTAAGGGATTAGACGATAAAAAGACGTGAAAAAGAAAGAATGGTATTTTCTCACCCCGGATAAATAATTTTAAAGTTAAAGAAAGGCGTGAGGAATGCGTTTAGCACGGCACGGCCGAACGGGTAATATATAATAGTACGTAGTAGAGTAGAGGAGGTTATGCGGCGGTAAATAGATACTTCGGCCGCGTAGCCTAGCATCTGGTAGCCGCTCCGGCTTCGGTCGGGAAGGCGGCCGGTACATAGGGTCGCCCTACTCCGTACCAGCTTTAGTCGGTCTCTCTCAATTATCGTTATTACCGGTCGAGAACTTATAGCCGATTACTCGAAGAAGGAATGACAAATCGTCCGCATTACCCTGTAAGTACACTCCCCGTCGTAATGAAAGGCCGGCTAGGCCCTTATTCTTTCTTAGTACTTCCCCTCTTCTGCTATAGTGTAAAGCGTTACGGTGATGAAATAAATAAAAAAAAAAGAATGCATTTAATAAGAGAAAAAGATAGAGTCGTCCAAAAATCTCAATTTAGAATCCGTAATATCCTTAGGACCAACTACTTCATTATTTTCTTCTTTTTCTTCGTTGTATTTGTATTATTATTATTATTATAGTTGTGTAAATAAATCTTTGTTATAATAAATAGCGTTCTCTGTATTATACTTCGAATTGTTTTCTCCTTAGTTTTTTCTTCTTTAGGATTATTACTTTTATTGCTGGAAAAGATGTTTCTACACGTATCTTGTCACGATTAATATGTATGACCTATCGATATTTTTTTGATATATGTTTAATGAAACTACGTTTACTTATTTTTCAGAAAATGATGTCAATTTTTTGTGTACACATATTATATATATATATATATATATTTATATATGTCGTAGGCGAATTGAAAAATCAAGCTTATTTTAAAGAACGCCGCCATTTTGCAATGCTTCCAGCAAATTGGAAAACTATCTAGCAATTTCTAATCAGCCTGATATTTTTCAGGCTTATTGTAATGAGCCCATTCAACTTTAGGCTAATTAGAAAATGTGCAATTGTTGCTCATTAAAGAGAGATAGAGGTCTAATATAAGCATTATTGCTTATATATAAATGTAACCTACATATTTATAAGCTATATATTTATACATAAATATAATCTAACCAAACTTAACCCACGCTCGCTAACCTTGACTAGCGTGCGTAGGTTAATTTGGTTAGATTATTTATAATGTCTCTGCAAATACCTTCAAATACCCAAAATGTATTAAATTAGAAAGTGTGCAAACAATTTCACATTTTCGAATTAGCCTAAAGTTATACGAGCTCATTACAATAAGCCTGAAAAATATCAGGCTGATTAGAAATTGCTAAATAATTTTCCAATTTGCCGGGCGCATGCAAAATGTCGTAGGCTGTTTACAATAAGCGTTAATTTCCAATTCGCCTACGACATATATATGTATATATATTTGTTAATTGTAAATGTTTCTTGTAATATACGAGATACCTAAATTAAATCAATTTTCATTTTTTTAAATCTTCTTTAATTTTAGCAGAATATTTGTATGTACATCATAGCGATATTTTAGAAACGGCTCGACCAGTAGAGCTGAAATGTTTAACTGCAGTTTGATTACCTAGCGGTGTTAAATAACTACGTCAAAAATGATCATTCATATTTAGGTCTAACTTATGATATCTTAGTAACTACTCGTCTGTATTGACTGGAATTTTAACTGTAGCTTTTACTATCTTTAGGACGAGTTTGTGACCGAAAAAATTTAGCCGAGATGAATCGAGTTGCCACAGGTAGACGTCGACGGAAATTATAAATTTCGATGGAATTATGATTGTTGATTTTACGCAATACGTATACAACTCATACTCCTGAAATATGAGTAAAGATAAAATTTTAATAATAAACTGTATGTTGAATATCTGTGTACATTAAAAAAATATAGTTAAATTATTATTTATTATGTGGGTATGAATTAAATAAAAAGTAGTGACCCTTTGCTTCTCTCCAGCGTTATTATTACAAAATAGTGTATACGTTTAAAAGAATCGGCTAAAAACCTGTTCATTTTACTACTCGTCTCACCACAAACCCTCTTCTTTTTCTGTTTCCTTTCCTACCGCAGGTAGAATCCTTGCTTAAAACATACTTCCAGTCAATCCAGACGTTCTGCTGGACTGACTGATCGGGCTGATTTTGTTTTTATTCTGTTCGGAATGGCCCGCAGAGAAAGATTTTAACTGGCGAGAAATTGATGAATATTTCACATGGTATATCGAAACTCAAAGGGAAAACGTCATGTTGAAAGAATAAGTGCAACTGTAAAGAAATTGGAAAATTTTGTTAATTCAACCGAAATATGTTCGATTATTTTTTAATTAAAAAATTCAATATAATTAAATTTTGCTTACTTTTCGACGTACGGTTCATCATCAGTTAAATTAATATTATAAAGAAATTTTATTTTTACTTTTTTCCTACAGTTATATTCTAAAAAAATTCAGGAGTTATACCATAAAAAATAACGATGCATTTTTTGAACTAACGTTAAACTGTTAATTTTATTGAGAAAAAATATAAACAACATTACAAAACTTAAGAAATAAACAGAATTTATTTAACACTGTTTAATGAATAAAAGTAAGATACGAACTGTTGGGGAAAAACGTTTGTACCAATAATTAAGTTACTTAAAAAAATAATTATTGAATTAATAAAAATTGATAATGATAGATTATTCAACATTATATATAAATAATAAGTAAAAGTTTAATTGTGATATTTTATCTATAGTAAATTTTAGTAATCGAAACTCTCACGTGTAGAATAGTTTTCTTTCTATTGAGTTACTTTTAATTATTTGTAGACGTGTAACGAAAACGTTACTCACATTTTTTTTTCTAATGCTCAATTCTGGTTTTAATTTATAAATTTAACTGACGAGACACTTTCATAGAAACGCACGTTTTTATAATTAAACAGTTAAAATTAACCGTTTATTATTAATTTATTAATGTAACAAAAAGGGTTTTATATATATATATATATATATATATATATATATATATATATTTGCATTAACTGCCCTGATCTATGACAGTCGCTTTTTCTGAAAGTAATAATATTCACTAAAAGGTCAAGTTCTTGTGATGAACGTAGTAAAGTTGGGACTTGGCGTGACACCCAATAGTGTACTCTGCTTAGTGAAAAAGGTGAAAAGAAATGACTCCATTCCTCTCACACCTTCTCCTGAAATACCCTGGCATAGGATGTCTATTTTTTTTTTTTTACAAAGGTTCTTTAATAAATTTCTTGTCGTTCATTTCTTTTTCCTTAAAAAGCGACAAAAAAAAAACACCTAATATTTTTTACCTTTTTTTTCTTAAATTTAATCTTACCCCCCAGACATATTACTCGGAAAGTATTAGCTTTCCGGGTGAGTAAATGGTTTATCAAAAACGAGGTCAAGACAACCATTCGTTCCAATTTTATAAAATATTTTTTCAAAAGTCGATTTAAAATTTTATGAATTGTATATTTTTTTTTAATAAAATTTATCGGTCAATAAACTCGATAATTATCTTTTGTGAAGAATAATTCGTGTTACTCTAGGCCAGAATGAAGTTACGGTAGATTCATGTTGCAAATCGTTATTATTTTGCTTCTGTTAAATATTTTATGAAATATAAAAATATAATTTAAAAGGATTCTTAATAATTTACAAAATAGCAATATTAAACTATATATATATCGTAAATTTTTATGTATTCTTAGATGTAGAACTGCGAAATCTTATTTCTTATTTGTAATATTTGTTTGTTTATTTTTCAGGTAAGACATCAGTCGGAGATGCATTTTTGTAATCTGTTATTAAGGTATGTTTAATTAATTGTGTAGAAAATATTTAGCATTCTTTTTTCGGCGAATATTATAAGTATTGAAACTAGTTTATTGAGACTCTAATATTTAGCGTTTCTAGATTTAACCGTTTTCTTTCAAGTTATTGCATATAAATGAAACTTTTACTCGATTTATTGAATAATTTATGCGCATCTGTTTTAGAACAATGGAGTAAAGTCAATACGATTTATTTTTGTGTCTGACGTGTACCACGTATATAAGTAATATGACCGGTTTGATGCAATTCTTCAATTGGTTAACAATTTTTTTTATTCGAAAAATTTATCGTCTTTTTTATACATTTAGATTTGTTGTTTTACCTTGGATGTTGTAATATTTGCTCCATATTCTTTCGTATTCGAAAAAAGTGTGCAAATATTTTTATGTATCCCGGAACAGGCTTTTATAAGATGCTTATTGCATTTGATAAGAATCTCAATCGCAGGATTGAACATTCTTCTAATTGCTCCTTAAGCAGAGCTGTCTGTCCCCATTAAAACGCCTACGTAATGCTAATGGAGGAGTGATTTCTCGAGTCTGTCAAAACCCAACAAAACCACCCTGTAAGAATGGATCATGAGTAAGAAGAAAATGTGGATACTGAAAAAAAGCAACGCTCCACCCGTAGAGAAATCGTGAAGCAAGAATGTTTAAAACTACTCGATTTAGTACGAATTGTGGGAAAATCCATCCCTATCAATCGTACTTCAATATTTAATTATGAAAGTTTTCTTGATTTGTTACATTTGTTTAACATATTGTTTGTGTCGCAGATGTTTATACATTTTAATGATTATATCTAATTATTAATCGGTCAAATTATTTTGGAATTCTACTGATATAGTCTCCTACGTACTAGTAGTAGAAGTTTGACATCCGGTATGCTGTGTAACAGTACGCACTGACATGATGCCAGTAGCGACCGAAGAAGTACGATATCTCATTATAGCTTTTCTGTATTAAGAAAGTTATTTGTTGCAGCAGTATCGTAGAAACATGTCGGGGTGATTAACCGTGTATAAAGACTTTGTTGCCCACACGGGGCACGATGCTTTTTATATAAGGAGGTGGACGGCAACTCACTATAGACACTTCATATATATATATATATATATATATATTCAGTGTAGTAGACGACTATTTTATTCGAGTATCATAGACTGTACTGTTTAATTCTTTTATATGTATACATACACACACATACTACATCTTTCTTCCCTTCATATTTAATTGCGTTTCTCTAAATCATTGAATGTGTATGTAAAGTAAATTTTTTTCCGTTAGTAAAACCTACTTTTTCTTTCGTTTAATAAATAAGACGAAATTAAATTTAAGTAGGCTGTTCGTATCCAATTTATCATTTATTTTTATATCCCTTCTGTAGATATTTACTTATTTATTTTAAGCGTTGAGAAACCAGGAATCGTATAGTTTCTTCAGATTGCATCGAGTATACCTCGATTTCAGTTTAATATCGTATATGGGAATTATTACATTCCTTTTTCCATGAAGGTTACATAGTTTCTGCAAGCGATGCAGCAGTCCTTAACAGTCCACCTCCTCCGAGCAGTACGAATAAAACAAGAGTATCTAATGCGCCAGACTAACCTGAAAAATCATATTTAGTGATAAGAGGGAAATACGATTTTACTGAACGATGTGTAAGCTAGGAATAGATTATTTCTCATTCTCCTGAATACTGTTGACGTTTGAGGACGTTACTTCAGGAACCCCGATTACTTTTTCTTCGGTGGCTGTTTAATTCTCGAAGAAAATATTTTCTTTTTTGCGGTTTACATTTGAGCCGGTTGACGCTACGTATATTTGAACAGTCGATCGTTAACTTACCGCTACCGTTCGGATAAAACGTTTTTCAGATCTTCCCAGGAATTGTATCTGCCGCCCGTTGGGAACTTAATTTTTCCTTCATAAGTCAATCAACCTGAAGGGACTATAAACGTAAACGACTCGACCGGCCTTTCTATAGATAAAAATTATACGATCGATACCTGTTGTATACGCGTCGTCTATATCCTAATACAAACGATCACATTAATTATTTATGGGTAGGCGTATCATTAAATTAAACGAAACTAAAAAATTTCGCTTTACGAAAATAATGAGAATTCCTCATACTAAATTCGGTTAAAATAATCATAATTCATAATATAGGTCATAAGATAGAGATTAAAAAAAAGGTTACTAATCGACACAAAATAGGTTACTAATAGCGACACAAAAGTAGAACAACTTGACTGGCTGACAAGAAAGTGTCCTCTCCACTCTAGTTTCCTGCGCTCATTGAAATGTACACTTCTGTACAGTTGTTAGTATTGTTGTTTTTAATATGTTTAAAAGGAAGAAAACGTCCAATTATTTATTTATTTTTATTGTTTTCACCACAGAAATAGCTTTTTTCAAATTCCCAATTTCATCTGAAAGTGGAAATGTCCAGTTTTTGACCTAATCATATAAATGTAAATAATTTAATCGTGAATTATTTATTGGTAGCTGTTCAAAAATAAAACCAGTAAAAGCATAAATAAGAATTGTTTAATTAATCAACAGTAAATGTTATGTTGGGACGCAGCTCCTGACGGTTCACTCGGTTCCGTACGGCTCACACAGCTCCTGGCGGCTCACTCGGCTCCATCCACGTTAGAAAAGCTGACTTCGCACTACAATAAATCAGGTCGTTTGTAATCCAATTACAGCCGGTTCACGGAAAGGCAGGCTAAAGAAGAACACAGGAATAGATGAAGAAGAAGAACGAAGAACTACAACGCGTCCCACCACCACGGATTGGAGTCCGGCCGACCGATCCCAGCAGAGAAGCAGCACAAAGGGCAGCCAGAATGTAGAAGAAGTTCTCTAACTTCTCCTTAACAATTACCCGTCTTAGAAACCCTTACAATTTTACTTCAGTCAGCACATGCGACTCCCTCCGGAGAAGGGAGCGTATTGCTTTCAGCAAACACTAGGGTGCCGGTAGGCGTATTCCTGTTAGTCCGAAAGGCGCTAACTGACTGAAGCGGACGGACTGAAGGGAGTACGAGGCACGTATACGCCTTGTCTCCCACGATCAGCCCCGATAAATTATTTCGCATTGGTCTAAGGACCGGAACGCAAAAACCAAATCCGTCTATTAATAAAACATGAATATCTGTAACCGTCACTAACTAAATAATAACCCGACCGATAAAAAGAAAGACACAGCAGCAAGGGATATTGTCCAGGTTCTGCGATTAGTAAGGAGATAATAATAAACTCCCGTTACCCTTACGTTTCGTTCTGTTCCGAATAAATCAGTCTAATCTCATCCTTCGAAAACTAATTTGTGTTTGTTACAAATTAATAAGAATTCATACATATATGAATTATAAGTTCAAGATTATAATAAATATAATTTATATGATAATTCAAATAAGGGGTTTTATTTATGTGAAGGTGAACTAGGGAACAATAAATAATTTAGAATAACATAAACCCAACCAAGGTGTTAGACGTAAGGCGGCGTATTATTCGACATATTTTGGTCCCTCGTATTTCAATAATGAATTAAACCAACCATTTAAGGGATTTGTTTTGCGATATGAGAGAACGATAAGCTTTTTTGTCGGATTGAGCTAAGAGCTAATATTGAATATTCGGTTTTAGTCGATGAGATAGAATGTTTGTCGTTTACACTTCTTTCAAAGTAAACGCGGCACCGAATACGGGCGAGGTTATATCGTCATTTTGATTTTTTACCGCTTTTTCTTATCCTTCATACTTTCCCGTTATCGGTTTTGCGAGTGAATCTGAATCCCTCAGGTCCCGAATCGTCCAAGAGCCACGATCTGTAAAACCGGTACATCATCGGATGCGTAGACGTCTGAATTTCTACTTAAACATTTTTTGTAATTTATTCCTTTTGGGGAGATAAATTTTAAACGATTTCATCGGAAATTTTTAAGCGAGTTCTCTTTCTATGTTAAGTGACTATAAGAGAAATTATCCGAGTAATTCGGATAGAAATCTAGTTAACGCTAACTGAATTACAGGGTTTTTTCCGAGTAGAATTATTATTTTTTTCAACTTTAAAATGGATGGCCTTTTGCTGTACTTCTTCCCTAAATTGTTACGGTTATAAATCTACTGCAGTTCCTGTTTTATTATGTTTCCTTGTATCTACTTAAATGTTCGATTAATTGTGTGAATATAATTACCGGCTTTTTGTTAAGGCTATAATCTCGCTATACTATAACTAATTGCGTACAGTTATTTTTATACTGCCTTTTACATCGTCTTATAACTTTTTATTAGTTATTAAAAGTAAGTCTTTATATTTATTTAACGATTATAAAATTTCATTAAGATCTGCCGTATAGGTTTACTAATTTAAATAGGAACCTGTTAGATTTTGAATTCCGTTATTTCTTACGTTGTTATTTATTTTAAAATTTATTTCTGTTTTAATTTTACGTTGTTTATTTTTATCGTTTATAAGTAGTTTTTATTTATTTAACGCGCGAATTTTATGACCGATTTAGACTTGTTAAAAATTATAGAAAATGAAAGCTATAATAAATTTTTTTTTTTTAAATGTATGTTTCTTGTAATTTCCATAAGTTTGCTGAAAATATATTAACTATAATTTATTTATTATTATTCGTTACGCGTGGATCGTTGTGCTACATTGTAATCTGTAGATTAAGTTAAAAATGCAAATTTATATATATATTTTTAATCTTATTGCAAACTAGCAGTATATAAAAGTAAAATAAGTATTAATGATAGTAACTTTTAAAAAGATTATGGTGTTTTTTTTAATTCTTTATATAATTTCTTATAAAATATATACGCTTATTTTTTACTATTATTATATTTTTTTCATGAAAACATTTATTATATATCTGTAAAACTTGTCGGTATTTTAACGCCTTCAGAATAATTGACGTTCCGTATTCTTTTTCCTTGAAGGTTTCGTCTATTATTTAAAAACCATTAACACTCCCGTTCACATGATGTTTCGTCGAGTAAATAATTTCATTTAGATCAGTACGTATTTATAAATTATGTAGATCGCATCAGGAATGCTCGTTACTTTATTACTGTGTAGATAAATCGTAAGAACCACCTATCATTTACATAGATAAATTGAGATAAACCTCAAGGATAACGTCATAATCATCTGGATAATGTCTAAAATAAAAAAAATATAAACGGTTAAGTCCGTTTTAATAAATAACAATAATTAATGTAGTAAGTAATAATGATATTAATGCGTTTAACTAATAAAGTAAATTAAATTAATACAAAAAAATCTGATGTGGATATTACATGACTTCCTTGTACGCCTATTAAATTACATATGCACATTTTTTTTTTAAATGAAGGTACATAAACTTTTATTTCATTAATAACTTCTGATATTTTTTCATATACTTCTTTTATTATTATTATTATTATTTATCATAAAAGTTTTTTTTTACAATCAGAGGTTAATAATTATTAATAAATCAATATATTTAAATTAAAAAAGAAAAATCTGATGTGACAACACATGACTTCCTTGTACACCTATTGAATTACATATACACATTTTTTTTAAAATGAAAGTATAAAATTTTATTTCATTAATAACTTCTGATATTTTTTCATATTTTAAAAATGATTTATTGTTATTATTGAATTATTATTTGTTGTACTTCCTTTACTTCGTACAAGGAAGTAAAAATGAAAAATAAAAAAATCTTTGGTTTTCAATAAAAATGGATTTAAAATAATCGTATTCAGTTTTTATTGACTTTAATTATGTCGATTTCCGAATAATTAAATTCTCTACAAATTTTGTCTTACCAAGTTTTATGGTTACTACCATTTAAGCAAAGTAGATGTACACAAAATGTAAAAAACAAACATGCTTTAAATGTTTGATTTAAAAGAGTCCAATTTTTTTGGTTTTACAATAGGTTTCTAGAATACTACTAGAGACAGTTCTGCGACCCTTTTTTCTTCAGTTTTTTTCATGTAAGTTGCATATAAAAAACAACAAATTTTCTCAGTAATTTGTGACCGTACAGTTTTAATATAGCAAGCGCTATTTGATCTTTAGAAAATAAATGTGGGCGAATCGTTTGTTAACCGTAACTGTAAACTGAGCGTTTCCAGACCTATATTTATACGAACATTTTTCATCATTTTAATAAGAGGAATGTGCCTGTAAGTTATGATTGAAACTTCCTGAAGCATTTTATATATATACAGTCGCCGCCAAGTAACGGGGAACTTGTAGTGGCAACGATTACTACCCAACGTAAAAACTTGTTCCTCGCCCTCAGTAAGCCCCTGTACCAAATAATTTTTCTTTTTTTAACAAATTAATGCAGCAATTTTAAAATGTATTACAGTCTGCGAATTCTGTATTGCACATTGTAAAATAACAGATAACAAAATAATTACTTATTTCTGATTACACGGTAAATATTGCGACAGTTGATAAATTCAGCCGTAACTATTCGCAGGTGAACGAACTACTTTAAAAATTTTGAACCGTACACCACGATAAAAACCTTCTACAAAATATCGTATCGTACATTAATTGACAAAATACATGGCACACCCCAAAAGAACCATCCCGACACGCAGAACCACATAACTGAACTTTATATACATGGAAAAGCAAAAGAGAAACAAAAATTAAATAAAAATAATTGTTTTGTATTTGAAAAAGATCACTTTCTTAATACTGTAAACACACAAAAATACATTGCTTCGTCGCATCATGTTTACGCCGCTAATCATCGTGTGTCAATGTTTCAGAGAACAGTAGCATAGCAGTGACGTGCGGGCTGATAATCCAAGCTCGCGGTTACTGTACATATATGTATAATTGTGTAGATATATGCTACCGCACCAGATTTCATGATGTAAATTAAACTGTTCTGAGAAAGCCAATTAGAGACCAATAGAGTCGCCGCCAAGTAACTGCGAGCTTGGAATTGCGACGATTACTACCCAAGGTAAAAACATGTTCCTCGCTCTTAGTAATTCCGCTTACCGAATAATTTTTCTATTTTTAACAAATTAATGCAGCAATTTTTAAATGAAAACGGTCAGCTAAATTCTCTACTGTACATTGTAAAAAGTAATAACGGATGACAAAATATTATCTATTACTAATTACACTGTAAATATTGCGATAGATAGTTATTACTGTAACTCTAATTATTTACTGGAAATGAATTTTACGTTTAATTCCTCAGCTAGAACGCTTTCCTCGCTGTCATCACTATCTTCAGTGTGATTGTTACTATTGTCACTGTCATATAAAGAGACAATGAAAGATTTTGTCGGAGAATCTATTAACGATTCTTGGCTCCAATATTTACCTAAGATTTTTTTTAACCTTTTCATAGTAAGATTTCATGTGTTCGCCGCTCATCGAATTCATTTTATCTTTACACAGTTCTGCACTTCTGTCATCTTAAACATGTGTTGTGGCTCGCAACATGTCGTTTTACCTCTGACCATTCCATCTCGATTGAATTTAAATCAGGATGATAAGGTGGAAGCAGTAAAATTTGATGTCCACTTCCTTCCAACAATTCGTCAAATTGGTATCGTTTTCTGTTACTTTTGTTCATTTTAAATTAATTTATATAATTGCGGTTTAAGCGTTTGAGACGAAAATGGAATATGATGTTTCTGCAGCCAAAAAGTCATATCTTGTTTCTTGCTTCATGACACTGGAAGTTTTTCAGAAAGGGTATTATGATTCACCATTGTCGGTAACTACTACAGATTCAGGAGGAAGGTTAGGAACTAATTTTTTTTCAGCCCGTTTTAAATAATTTTTAGTATTCATGCTATCATTGTAATTGCCACTGTTTGATTCGGCTGTCCAAGTTAACATGGCGTTTGGAATTAAGCTCATTTCATCTCCCGCGTGAATTATAATTAAGCGTTCACCTTTATTTGTTGGTAAATGAAGTCCTGCCCCGCTGTCATCAACCAATGATTTTTGCCGTTGAATGAAGTGATAAAACATAAGATTCATCTACGTATGCTATCGCCCGGTTACATTTTCTAAATTCTCTGATCGCCTGCAAATATGAAATCCTTTTCTGCCTGATACCGTATTTTTAAACTAAAATTTTCCTTTCGTTTTCTGTTTTGCGCCACTTAAAACCTATTTTTTTCAAAATTCTTCTTAAACTACTTTCACTGCCGTTAAAATTAATTTTAATTTTGAATTCTTTACAGAGTTTGTTAACTGTTGGCAGCTCCCCTATCTTTGATTGAAATCCATTCACAGTTTGCCTAACCAAATCTTTATCAGAATCATCTGATCCGGTCACCGGTTCAGAACGTTTCTTTTTCGGGGTGATGAACGAACATCCTCACCCCTCGGATCGAAAAAGTTCTATTTTTTCTTTTCTTAGGCTTTGAACCTGAGTCCTGGAGATGCCACGTCAGTTATAGTTCTCTCTTCCCACTTTCACTTAAATATAGGGGAATTGCCAAATATTAACAAACTGACTACGGACTCAGATCGTTAATTGATTGAATCATAAACTTTAGAACCAACAAAACAAGTGTTGACCGTAACAACGGCAATTTTTTCTTACAATTCAATTTACTTAAATAAATCAAGTCAACTTGATTTACTTAAAAATTAAGAAACAAATTCATAAATTGAATAAGCCTCTAATGTAAACATACCCTGCCTCTCTCTGCTCTGTTCGTTTTCAGGAAAGAGGTCAATGCCTACACCACATGTCCACACCACAGCTCCATCACAGAGTTCTCCATACATCCATTCTCATCTTTACTGCAAATATCGCAGCTAACCGAGGATCGATGCCAAAACGCCTATCTTGGTGAAGAAAGCACCTAGGCGGACCCCTAACCACCCGGGCTGCTATTCTATCTATACATTCATAACAGCATCAGACCCCCTCAGCCATCCTCCGCAGGGTTAAGAATCTAAGGAAGCCAGCAATTATGTTCCGTTCCCGTTTTTGTTTTCCAGTTAACTTTCAGATCAAAACCAGAATTGATCCTCGCAAGCTCTCTTTACTACTTTGGTACGTTTAGCTTTGTATCTGGGGCAGATATATAAGACATGGCGTACATCATCACAGGCCCTACACTCTGGACAGAAACCTGAATTAATCAAGCCAAATCTGCCCAACCTATCTCGAAAAGCACCATGTCCAGTAAGAAACTGTATAATATGTCGATTGGGGAAAATCCACCTATATACTTGAATACTTCTCACATCAAGAAAAATACCTTGCCTATAACGGTCATCGGAGATTCAGTATGATGGCCTTTGTAGCCTTACCTAAATGGAAATCTTGGTCGTTGATGGTAGTTGGCCTACCTTCTTGGCATCATAACGTAATTGGGGCTGTCACAAGGATATGAATGGCTTAATACCAGAAATAACAAGGACCGTATTTTTGCCAATTTTTTCATATGCGTGTTTGCACCCCACTCTTTAGGCCGTTCATCAAATTTTTAATTTGAGGCTATGACTTTCACATAATCTTACATATCACCATCAAAGTTTGTGGTCAAATCCATTCTGATACCGTCCTAAAATTATTTTCTACATTTTAGTACATTTAATATAAGAGTGGTTTTTAAAAAGTTTTTTGATATATTTTTTATTTTATAGTTTTTAGTCTTCATAAGTTTATACTTTACAGCTGCGCTAGCGCACACGTTTAAGCGTATTTATCAAAAGATCGGATCGGTACGTTTTACGGCGGGTGAGTGCAACCAAAAGGTACGGCTATACTTTTTAATTTCCGGATAACCAAGATCCGGTCGACCAAGAGTGTACTCGATCCGTTAAACAGTTAGCGCTCGACCTGCTGATACATATGCCGTTTGAATCGTGAAAATCGGACGAGCGGTTGCCAAGATATTACGGTGGCACCCCCTCACCAATTTCCGAACGGCGCCTCGGGGGCCCTTGAAAATATTATCATCCGACGGGTACACTTTGAGTGGGTAGGGTAGAGTTGAGGGGCGTCAAAAAGTTTTTCAGAGCACCAGGACCGAATCGGGATTTTCCGCTAGTGATCGGTACATATCGGTGCTAAGCTAAGGCGAACGCACATGCAGACACATTTGTGTCTGCATGTGCGTTCGCACATGGCATTCGCAACGGCATTTGTATTTACAAATGCCGTTTATTAGGGTGGGGTATATAATTCAATTTATTTTTGTTCAATATTTTATCCCAGTTTATGATAAATAAATATATATATTATCTTTTAAATATTTTAATATTTCATACTTATAAATATAATATGTTGGCATCAAAATTAGTCATATTTACTGGATATTTTCAAAATTTGTTATGATATAAAACCTTATTATTTTAGGTATATAATAATTTAAAATCAATTAAGCAAAAAAATGGATAAATAAAATGAAATAATTTTAGTAAAAATAAAATCAATAATTTAACTGTAAGTTCGTTTTATTACGTTAGTAATGTTTATTGTATTTTTTCTTGCACAAAATTAATTTTAGTTAATATTTATATATTTTTTAATTTTAAATAACGTGAGCTATCTCGGTTGCTATTCTTTATCAATTTTAATGTAATTTTCGTAAAATATACTAAGAAATCATTTTTTTCTTCAGAATATGAGTATCTCCAGAACTAATGTCGATACGACTTAAGAAATTATCAGAGCATATCATCTACATGTCCTGTTTTTAAAAGCCTTTTAATAAAAAATAAATGAAAATATATTATTTTACAGTAATTAAATTTAATTCTTATTCATTTAAGTGTAGAGTAAAATTTTTGTATGATGAATAATAAAAAGCATAAATAATGCCTTAACATTCTTTCTTTTTGCTCTCCTGTAAAATAATCAAACTTGAGTCACGTTATTCAGATTCTGAGCCGATGATATAACATGCGGAAAAGTAAAAAAAAAAAACACAAATTGATCACAAAAAAGTACAGTTTATTTATTATTTACTTATATTTATATACTTGAACGTGTTATGTGGATTATCGATAAGAATTTCCGGGGTGTGGTATTATTATTAGCGTAATAAGTAATGATACGGTTTTATGTATTCTTGGTGTTAAATAATTTTTAATATCGGAGCTTTGGATATATTTATTGTTTTAGCCTAAAACTAATATACACATATAATCTACAAGAGTAATTTAAAAAACTTTTTTTTATGAATATCCTAACTTAGCAACCAATTGAATTGAAAGTTGTCGACTTTTTCAATGTTAAAACAATAATAATAGTAATGTTTACGCATATTATGACGGAATTCATTTTTATTTATCTTTTTTTTTCTTAGAAAAATTCTCTATCTTTTTATGTATTTGTTTAATTAGTATTATTTGTATAATCTCATCTAAAGAACTTCTTTTAGTCGTGAATTAATGAAGTTTTCCCTTTAATTTTTTTGAACTTGTCACCTTTTTTCATTTAATTATTCTTTTTAACTCTTATTATTTTCGTGTTCTTTAGGGCACCGTTTATTATAATGTTAATTTTATTATTAGGTACTTTTTTAAACGCATTGAAATATTAATGAATGAAAAAAAAATGGAGTGCGTTGGTGTTATTTGTGGTATAATGCGATAAGCCTCTACTATTCTATAGAATTAAGCTTGTTGTACGGATGGGCATTTACTATCCCTGCTTCTTCTTCTTCTTCTTCTTCATTGTTATTATTATATTCTTACTTTTTATTTTTATATTTTTATTTGAAGTGTGCTGTAAAATGAAAGTTTTTTTTTTTAATCCGTTACCACTACTGTTGCCGGTGATATCTAACGCAGCGGTATACGTATGTCTTTGTAGAATCCTTCGTCGCCTGTATATATGTAGCGTAAAAGTTATAGCAGTCGTCGAGTTTCTCCCATCATCCTTTTCAGGTGAAATTGGGGCACCGTTGTTCCGTGTAGCCAATTACAGTCTTTGTAGACAATAAAATTCAACAACGCGAATCGGTATCGATGCCGATCAATGTATCGCACCGCATGCTGTCCGATCTTTAGGCTAAACATAAACACTCCGGGCTATCTTATATAAATCTATGCGGGGACCTACCTATATTATACGTCATCGTTGATCTTCAGTACCGTACTTCTACTCCTGCGTTAAATAATTGTTTTTTTCCTTTCTTTTTTTTTTCTGTAGGGATTATCTTTATAATGAATCGGTATCAAGGATATTTTATTAATAAATTATTAATTATAAATAACTTTTTTTTTTCTTTCGCGAGTCATTTTACTGATATCGTTTAATTTTACGTTCCTTTCTATTTTGTGCTGATTTTTTAGTATCGAATTGTTTTTTACTATTATACACCCTCATTATTCATTTCATTTATTCTAATGTCTTTTTTTACGATTGTACCCTTTCAGCTTTAACCCAGTTATACATTAAATTCGATTAGAAAAGTCTATTATTAAACGTTTTTATCGGTCGTATAAATTTTACTAATTATCACTCGACTGCCGCTGCTTAGCGCATCAGAATATTTTCTTGAATAAAAACCCCTATGGAAGTTACTGTTTTTTTGGGTATAACCGAAAAAACTTACGATTTTTTCGTAAATAGTATTCTTGTATCATCTGTTCTGTAAAATTATTTTATTAATCCGTTTGATAATAATACGAGTAAACATATTTCCGTTATCTGTTATTTGTGGTAACGTAAGATTTTTCGATAACCGAAAAAGAGATGCAAGTCTCCTTCTCTTGAAAATAGAATATTTGTTCGTAAGAGTAACAAGCTGTTATTCCAGGTTTATGGTAGTGAGCGGTGATAGAATTAATTTACACCGCATTATTTTACACCGAACTAAATATTCTGTCGGTCATCGGCATCCCGAACTACCGAACTCAACGTGAATTAATAATCTAAGGTCGTGAACACGTATGATCTATAATAAGATACAAAAGAAGAAAATTGAAATCGCTAAACATTTTTTTTATGAGATTACGTCTACGGTCATTAGCCCGATAGGAAAATTTTGTACCTTATGAAAAATGTTGTGGCTAACCGGGATTCGAACCCGGGACCCCCGGATGAAAGGCCGAGACGCTACCGCTCCACCACGGTGATCGGCTAAAAAAAAATGTATTAGGAAGCGTGATCGTTTCCTTAATCGAAAGCTGTCGACTACAATTTATTCTTCGGTATTCGGTAAAGGTCTTTAAAATTCTTTAAAAACAAAAAACCTATTTTAAAAGTTTAAAATCAATACAGTTGATAAATATTTTTGTTAACATAACGAAATGCGAGTACAGTATCCGGGTTATGTAATACGAATCGCATTAGCCGTAAGCTTTACGTACAAAAATCCGTACAAATATAGAGAAAATTAAATAAATAAATTAAGATTTTGCTTTATAAAAGGTTGATGTTTACATAAATACACAAATATTTTGTAAACAGTAAATAGTAGCGGCTGTTTCTTTTATTTACTTATAGGCGACTGCCTGTATGAACGGGTAAGTTTTTTTTTCAAAATTTATGATTTATCTAAAAAAAAAAATTGTCTGTTTTAAATAAATTTCATAATCGATTAATATTTAATTAAATATGTAGTTGTTTGAAACGTAATCTTAACTTAATAAATATCTCCCGTCTGCATATACCCTTCGAATTAGAATTTGTCTGACTTAACGTGTAAGATTACTATGTCCGGCGGTTTCCGTACATTTTTTAAAATCTTATTCGGGTTTGCCATTTAATCGGACGGTCGACTTTTCTATTCTCAAATAGCGACGTTAGCGACGTTTTAAGCTGCATTTCCAGCTCGCGGATTATTTGGAAATTGCAGAAAAATTTATCTGGGTGAAAAGTATTAATGTAGAGTTTTTTGACAAAAATCGATACGTTAGCTTTCTTCAACATCTATACTTATCGCGCTTAAAATAATCGAACGACAAATGCTTTTAGCACAATTATTGGTGTTAAAAGCGGGCCCGAATACCACTCTCAAGACTAGAAAAATGTTACACGCGCTCGCTACGGTCAACTGAAGCGCTATGCTAAGCCGCGCCACTTTACCCCAGTTTCACCTCTAGAATAAACTAAGGTCGGATATTATTCGAGTAGACTTTGAAAGTCTCGTATCTCAATTTCATTCGAATTTCATCTTTCAAGAAATCTTGAGATGACGGCTCGGTGAAATTAAATAAAAATAAATTAGGTGAAAGAACTAGTGTATTGCAAATCAAAAGTAGCAGAACCGGATACAGTTTTTTTTTTTTTGTAATACTTTGATTAAATCTGCCGAGTGTTTGCCACGATTATGACCGAATGCTGCTCGGCTGTAATGCGTTAAACAATAATAAAAACTTCAAAAAATAATATTCAGTTTTCGTAATTTTTTTATTACATTTTTACTTTCCTGATTGTAGCAATATATGCTGTAGCAGCAGAAACGGGAAAGTGTATAGACGGGTCAAAAATCTTTTTAAAAAATCGATCTTTTTTAAGTTTTGCGCTTTAAGGAAACATTAAACCAATTTAAAAACGTGACTTAAATAAATTGTATTAATTGCGAAAAAACATTTTATTCCAATCGTCTGGAATAAAATTAAAAATTTTTACTGGAACATTTTAGCAAAGAATTTTTCATAATAAAATTTTTTTTTACAAAATCACAAATTACTTCTATTTTATTTAATATTCACCCCTTCCCCAAAAAATGAGTTTCTACATATTTCTTATTTTAGCTCTATCTTGTTTCAGAAAAGAAGCTAATGGGAAGTTTTTGTATCATCTGTATTTTCTACATCATTAGGCCTTCAAACCACTATAAAAATGTTTTGCCCATCTCACTCCAATGGTCTGTTAGAAAAAAATTTCTTTCAATTAAAAAAAAAAAAATTATTTATTTTAACTTCAAATCCGTCTTGCAAGTTACCGATTGCATCTAAAATGTAAAAGTTTTACTTTTTTGATACTTTATTATTTCTTGAAAAAGGAATTTTTGGCTAAAATATTTTAGCCAAAAATTTTCATATCCTTCCTAGAAAATGAACTTCGTTTATTTAGAATTAGGGCTGTATCTTTGTATTTTTTAAACAATTTTAAGTAGTTTTTTTTTTTTAATTTATTATCACCACTTTTATTATTTTCTTAAGAATTAATCTTTCCGGAATGGTTTCCCTGCAATATGGGAACCCTCAGAATGAAAAATAATTTTTTTTAGTTTCAAATTTTTATTGCTTAAATGTATTTTTTTAAACAATAAAGCCACTGAAATAACTTGATAACCTCCTCTTCTGATGGAGAGCTCCCAATTTTTAATTGTTTTTAAATTTTGATTTTAGTTTATTTAAAAATCAGTTTTAGTGAATATTTTAATCATTAAACAAGCCCCCTGAAGCGTGAGCCTCAAATTTAAAAAAAAGTCGAACATACATTTTTCGAGACTACGTAAAAAAATGCGTTTCCAAGAAACTGAAAAAGATTATAAAACGTAGTCTTTATAAAAAATAAGAATTGAAACAACGCTAATTAATTACTATCGAGGTAATAAGTCTATTTTGAGAGAATATGTATTTGTCAAAAAGTAATCGTTATGCAGTAACAATCCAATACTAAGAAATGACGATTTCAAACTAATACAAAGAGAACCTTCAAATTGTTTGATGATTATATACATTTTCATTTGAAAAATCGTTAACTTCTGTTATTTGTAAGAAATTTACTGCGTACAACATAAGAAAACGATCAGTGAAATCGATCCGTTTGCTGAAGAATAAAGTTTCAATCAAACTCGTGTATAAAATAGTCCCGAATTGAGAAATTTATTAATTTTTTTAAACCGTTTAAAATTATTAATAAAAGTAAACCACAATATTCACGTCAATTTTGTACGTTGGATATTTTCCGAATTTCTGGAAAACTGCCTAGGTGGTATGCCTACCCAAACCTGGGAAAAGTCTGCTCTTTCCCCAGAATTACAGGCCGTTCTCCTTATTGCCAGTGTTGTCAAAGGTATTCGAAAGTATTTTCCTGGAGAGACTTAGGCGACATTTGGGAAAAGAAGTACGGCCTGAGCAATTTGGGTGCAGGGAGAGCAACTCAACGACCCTCCAACTGGTTAATCGACAGCCTTGTCGGAGGCCTAAATAGAAAAGGGGTAACTGTAACGGTTTTTCTAGATGTGACTAAAGCCTTTGACAAAGTTTGGCATAGCGGCTAGCTATATAAACTCGCGCATACGACGATTCCCTGTCGCTATGTCAGATTGATGCGGTCTTATTTACTAGACCGACAGTTTGCTGTACGCATAGGGGGAACAATCTCCTCCACCAGAGACGTAGCCGCTGGATTCCCCCAGGGAGCAGTGCTTTCGCCGTTCTTGTACACGGCCTACGTCAACGATATGCCGCTGTCGGAAGGAGTCAAACAGCTATACACGCAGACGACACGGCATATTATTATGATTCCAGAAGTGTAGATTATGCGATCGAGAGACTCCAAAGGCAATTAGATCTAGTAGAGCCGTGGCTCGATATGTGGAGAATCAAGGTCAACAGTGAAAAATCGGTGGCAGTGAGGTTCACATACAAGACAGGTGCTCCAGCCAGGCGACTGGAAATCTCAGGAGAGAAACTCCTCTTTGGGAAAACAGTCAAGTACCTGGGAATAGTCCTGGATAAACGGTTTACCTTAGGAGAACATTAAATATGTGACCAAAAGGCCGTCAGGGCCTCACTATACCCAGTACTGAACAGTGCCAGCCCATATCCACTGGCGACCAAACCGCTCATTTTTCGGCTATACTTCCTGCCGATTCTAAAATACGCTTACTCGGCATGTAGAGCTCTGTTGAACTTCACTTTTCAAAAGAAATTATAAGCCGTCCAAAACATAGCGTTGCGGACGATATTTGGAGCACCGTGGTTCGTCAGAAACGCCACTCTTCGTCACGATGCGGGACTACACACCGTATCCGAGGTGTGGGTGGCGCAGGCACACAGACTGTTCGGGAGAGCGGCCGTGAACGAACACAGCCATCTTCGGGACATCTGCCCAGAGGACCGTACTCCACAGGGTATAAGAAAACAGCCTCATGCCGTATTAGACAAACCACCGTGTAGAAGCGGTACGGGAGTTAAAAAATGACAAACCAGGCTTAGGGGCCTCTATATCTTGTAACCTATAAATGGAAATCGCACGAAAATTCCGGCCGCGAAAGTGACCGTTTTCACAATTAAATTCTGTTAAAACTGTAAAAACCTAGACAACACCACACACCGTCCCACGAACAGATCACAATTTAATTTAATCACATATGCGACTCCCTCCGGAAAAGGAGACGCATGCTCCCTCCAAATAACTAGGGCTCCGGTAGGCGTATTTCTGCTAGCCCAAAAGGTGCTAGTACTGAGCGGACGGACTGAAGGGGAATCACACCGGGAGTACTAGTCTCAAAAGCTTGGTCTCCCACGGTCAGACCCAGTAAATAAATTTCACGCTAGTCCATACGGATAGGAACGTTAAATTACCAGATCCGTTCATAAATAAAACTTAAAATTTATAACCGCCACTAAATAACCCATGAAATCCGCCCGATAATAGAAAGATACAGCAGCAAGGGACATTATCCAAGCTCTGCGATCTGTAGGCAGAAATATTGAAACTCCCGCCATTCTTGCGTTCCGTTCCGTTGTATTAATAAAAGTAACCATTTATTTCCTTGTACGAAATAAAGGAAGTATTGTGATCGCGAAAAATTTCGATTTTTAGATTTCAATGGAAAAATCCATTTTGACTAGTTTCGGCTTTGACGTATGTAAGTAGATATCTCGCAACACTCAAAAAGGATTAGCCGTAGGATGTTGAAATTTTGGATAGGACTGGTTTAACATCTACTTGTGCACCTCCCGTTTTGATTGCAATCGACTGAACCAAAAGTGTCAAAAAAAGCAGTAGTAAGCCTGATTGTGAGCTTTTTAATTATTATTGGTACTTATTTTCATCGGTTCCAGAGTTAAAGCTAAATAAAATTTTAATTAATGAAATATTTGGATCTTACAAGGAAAGGCACAACGGTTCGAATCAGACTTCATCTTCTTTTTTTTTTTTTAATTTAAATATATTGATTTATTAATTATTAACCCGTGATTATAAAAAACGTTTTACAATAAATAATTATTCAATAATAACAATAAAAAAATGAATAAAATCAGAAGTTATTAGTGAAATAACATTTTATGTACTTTTAAAAAACATGCATAGGAATTTAATAGGCGTACAAGAAAGTCATGCGGTGTCCACATCAGGTTTTTGTATTTTAGCTAATATTACTTGTCTAATATCGACCTGGGTTTGGATCGATGAAATCAGATTCATTAGTTTTATAAATTCGATCGATTACCGCCCTCTTACAGTACCGTATAATAATAGGTACAAATTTTAAAAATAATTCACACCTTAATATTGTTATTTACTTATAACATTAGTTACTATTATTTATCAAATTATAGGCGGCAAAAAAATATTAGTCGGTTAATTTTATATTATTAGTTTATAATCGGTTGGAATATATATGAAAATATAAAAATAGAATCCCCTGATATTTATGTCTTTAAAATACATTAGCCTTACTTTATGAATGTACCCTGCATTTGTACGTCAATGGAATTTATATATATATATATAAATTTCTTACTATTTAATAAAGTAAACAAAAATTAACCTTTGAAATAAAATAAAATTTATTTTAAAATTGCACTAAAATATAAAAAAAGGTGTATTTTTAAAATTCTTTCTTAAATTATGATTTTGAAAGTCAGCGATAAATTTAAAAAAAAGATCCGACAAAAATTTGAAACTTAAAAATTTGTTAAAGGTAGTTTTGTTAGTAAATGACTTTTTTATTTTCAAGGTATATTCAGAATAATTTTAATTTAAAATATGGATAGGTCATCAAAAAAAAAAAAAATGGAATGCCGCCACACGTATAGAAAAATGTCCGTATTAAACAAAAAGGTTTTTCGATAAAAATAAGAAAAAAGGAATCCTTAGAGATGATGTAAACGGCCACTACTGAGTGTCAGCTGTGACTGGATTGTCAGAAATAAGCATTATTTTATCTTTACCAAATTTTTCCATCTAATTACTTTGAAGTTTTGAGGGCAGATATTTTAATATACAAATGACATTACGCTATTCTGTGTCTTTTCTGTACCGATCCGATGATGAAATTAAAAGAAAAATATTATTAAAATAGCTTCTATACGCAAAGGAATTTTTTCGTTTAATTTATCTTTCAGTTAATTTTTTTGGTAAAACTAACCGTGTTAATAAAACTTTTTTTTTAATAAAATAAAAATGAATCATTGAATTCGATGCTATAAATTATTAATTTAATTAAGGATTGAACATTAATAAAAAAAACTACGGTCTTTAATTCAGATCCTATTTTTTCTTTTTGATTTAGGTTGTTAAAAAGTGCAAAGGCAAGTACATTTAAACAAAAAAATGTACTAGGTAAATATAGCAAACTCTATTGTTTTGTTCGTTTATCTAACTTATTGTAATTTTTTTGAAATACAGAGTATCTACAGTGAGCTACGGTAATTAATTAAAACTAAATCGTAAAGAGCAACGTTAAAGAAATGTCTTCAAAACTTGTTTGCGAAATGTTTTTGTCAAAACAAATCGATAAAACGTTAATATTATTTAACGGTGTACGTGTTTACGCGCAATCAGACCGTTATCGAACAAATAAACACGGTTGTTTTACATTTTTAAATCTCAAGTTGGCAACAATAATTTACTTAGTATTTGATGAGATTCAAACAATTTTGAAATTGAAGTACGTTAGATTATTTACCGTTGGTCTTTCGATATTCATCATATCGGCATACATTGTGTTTCACTCGCCTGATACTTCTTTTAATAGCAGTTCCATTAAATTCATGAATAATGAGTATAGATTACTAATCGTATATCTTCTAGCGTACGGTCGGTATCTGATTTGCACCTACTGTTTGCGCATCACACAAAAAACGACCGAATTAACTCTAATGATTTTTATTATCGATGATTTAAAACTTGGCTTTGATTTATCTTAAATTTATTTATTTAGCGTATGAAACTAAAACATAACACCAATTACAGTCAAAATTATAAACAAAGATTTAACAAACTAATATATGCTATCGACTCTCGAGTCGCCATCAGGAAATCTTCAGGATTCCCTTCATAAGTTGTCACAGGGCAAACTTCTGTGATGTGTCTGATAGTTTGATTTTCACCACACTCACAAAGAGGCGTCGGTGTTTTACCCCATTTATACAGGAAATAGGCGCACCTACCATGCTGAGTCCGTATTCTGTTTAGCGTTGACCATGTCTTACGTGGCAAGTCAAAACCCGGCGGCCTTTGAGTAATACATGGGATTTGGTTATTCTGCTTCGTGGTCCATTCTCGACGCCAGGCAACAATTAGGTCAAATCCGTCCTCTGTGGCAGCAATTGCTGTTTTGATAGGTGGCTTTCTAGATCGAAGGCGACCACGATTGGCATCCCCATTATTTTATCTTAAAATATTTAATATACGGGTTCTCTTTACGACTATTTTTTTCTTTAAGATGCGGTATATAAAAAAGATTAATAAGGAACAAAAGCTTGATGGAATTCACCAATTTACAATAAATTTTGAGGAAGATAGTTTGTAATTTTTTTTACACAATATTTTTAATATTTACAATTGTTTTGTTTTAAATTGATTAAATAAGTAACAATAATAATTTTAAAAAACCAGCAAAGGGTTACATAACTTCTTCGGCATTGTCCTTGACAGATTTTTATCTTGAAAATTATGCAGTATTAATGTAGGCTACTAATATTTTAAATGTTTATTAGTTTGTACCTATTGATGTTTCGTTGTAGGGGTAGTCGTAAGTCTTTTATGTATTCCATATGAACGGGATATACAAATTTTAATTTAAATAATAGTTTTAATACGCTTAAATAAATGTAATTTTTCTGATTAAGTAACAGTAATTGATTTTACTGGTATTATTATTTCTATTTAACTGGTTTTTTCCTCGTCTTACTTTTGCTCCGCCTCCCAGAACCGAACCCACACTTAACACACCAAACACAACTCCGGGAGTTGCCATCGCCTCAAACTGCCTGGGTAGCAGCCCTGGACCCGGATATATCCCCAAGGTCCCCACCCTGACAGCTGGGACTCGGTCTTTTGTGCCATGCCTCTAATAAGGAGACCCCAAATACGGATCCTCCTACCGGGACTACGGTCTTACAGCGCCTGGTTTCAAGCGGGAAACCTCAGAAGGATCCCCCACCGGGACTTCGGTCTTTCCTTTCACCCCCTCCTCCGCGGTTCCGGGAGGAATCCCCGCCCGATCGCCGAAGTTGAGACGCCTGAGCATCCCCCCTCCCGGACGAGGCTGTTCCACACTGGAACCGCCAAGTGTCCGAGAGGAGCTGTAGCCAAACCTCACATGATTACCTCATGGGTAATCGTAGAACCCCGACCTCCGGGGGGCATTTCCATGCGCCCGGATATTTAACTGTTAAATTATTGTTTTTTTTATTTATAAATAGTTATATTTTTCACGTTTGATTGTGCAATTTAATAGAATAATGTGTAAAGCTATTATAATAATGTTTTAAAAGTTAATATTTATGAAGCGAATTAAAAAAGTTATTTTTCCGTATCCTGTTAATTAAACACGATTACGGTAGCCGATGATATGATTATGTGTAATGTAACAGTCGATCCGCTGCTCCAGTTGATTAGTTTGCATTGTTGACCCGGCATCGTTTTCTAGATTTATACGATGCTGTATGACCCACAATTAAATGCAGTTCGAAGTAAAATTTTTTTTTTAATAGAATTCGCCGGTAAAAAACTGTTTTAAATCGTCTGATACATTGGTTTTATTCCCTTATAATATAATACAGAACTTTCCACCGTAGTTTGATACCTTATGATAATATGTAATTTGAAATCATAATCCATTTGTTCTGCGTATAACATATTAAATATTCAAATAACATACATATATCTATATCGTTATTTTTTTATTTTTTGATCGGTATATAAAGGAAAAATAACTATTTTAGCTGATGTTTACAAATGTTAACGTTAATAAATAAATTCAAAAGTATAACTAGCCGATATAAAAAGAGTTACAATTTTTCGTTACTGTTTATTCAGTCCTTGCTTTTTTTCTTTCCTTCAAAAAACCGAATCGATTTTAACGTATTTTCAATTTTTTTTGTTAACTATCTTACTTATCGTGATGGAGCAAGATTTTTTTTCTTTAAGCTCGATTTTTATCTTAAGAGCAAAAAAAGAGATCCTATTACAGTAAAAAATAAAAGGGATTCGAATAATTGATGTATTTATTATGAAATTAGTAATTGAAAAAATTCAGCTACCAAACTCCGGTTCTTTGTACAGTATCAATTATAATTCACCGCGGACTTAAATAGTGTTGGTCTCGGGCACTATTGATGTATTTCAAACTTATTAAACAATAAATCTGTATATATATATTTTTTGTTCTTACGACTAGAATCGCTTCGATCGTCATTCCCGTATTGAAGGTAAACTGCGCCTTGGACACCCGCAGAGCTCGCTTTGGTCGCCTTTCCCATCTACTCAGAGTGCTCCGCCCCTGGATCCCCTCACTGTTCGTTATCCTCATGATTGTGAGAATAATGCTGATAAATAGAAATTAAAGTATTCAAGCTTTATAGAAACCTGGAAAAGAAACTAAATTAAAAAGGACAAAATAATAGCAGCTGTGGTAATTAAAGTGTGTGTTTAATTAATAAATTAACAAAAAGGTGTGTGTGTGTGCGTGCGAGGACGAAAAATTCATAACTTATTTCCTTTGCAATGAAGGCAGAAATATAATAATGAAGTAAAAGGATTAATTTTTTTTTCCTTATGAATATTTTTAATTTACAACTTCACCCTCCTTGGGGTGTGAAGAAATAATGAATATTTTTAATGTTTTTACCTTAATTGGAGCTAGATTCTCGGTCTGTGGCTTAAAACCTTCCACGGTATAAAATACGAATGTATCCTGAAAATTTGAAAGGAATCCATCGGTTGGTTCTTCGAGATTTTTCGAGATCAAATATATCTAAAAACCTTTTCAGTTATGCCAAGAAACGTGGGTATAAATTTGTTTACGAGCGAACGAATATTTTTTATTTTTTTTCCGAACGAACAAAAACCCTCTTCGTCTTTATGTAATAGTATTATGTACAAGATTTTTTCGTCCGCTCTTCGGGATGCTAATCCTAAACGATTTGGCGAAACTTGGTGGGGTAATGTGTAAACCTAATAGGAATAGAGCCCTATTTATTATTAAGCGGTACGGTTCAGAGGAACGAAGTTTAAAAAAAAATGGATTTTTTGATAAATTTTCAGTTTTTTTTTCTTTAGTTATACTGGTCGCAATTTCTAACAGATTTTGATGAAACTCGGTGGGATGATGTAAACCTATTGGAAATAAAAATTTATTAATTTTCAAGCAAATCGGTTCACAGGAGCCGGAGTTAAGAGGCAAAAAACCGAGTTTTTGAGTGCTATCTAAGGTTAAATGAAAACCGAAAATCTGACGCACTGACAGCGACTTTTTTTTTTAAATAACATAAATCGATGAGGTTCTTATAAATACTGTCAAAACATTCTTTATGAAGTGCGAAAAAATGTCACGTACTGTCATTTAACTTAGATTTTTAATAAAATGTTTAATAAGCTTTATCGTTATAAAAATGTATTTAAAGGCGATTAAAACAATTTTATCGTTTTATAGACACCATAATACGATTGTAAAACAACATCGTATTCAATAAAGTTAAAAGCAATTTAATCTTTTTTTTTCTGTAAGAATATGTGTTTTGCATAATATGAAGACATCTACGCTATTGATTACTAGATAAATTAAAAAATAATACTGTATTCTGTGACAAAACGATTTATATTCATTTCACTATAAAATATTTTAATTATATTTATTTTATTATTATTGCCATAACATAAATTAGAAATAAAGATCGATTAATTATGAAATAGTATCTTTAGTATTATGTTCGTACGTATAAAATATGCGTAATATTATTTTACTAGCAGTTGTCGTATTTACCTTAACTTTGAATTTATAATAATTTATTATGATATAAAATTAAATAAACTAATTAAACACACCTATAATATACACATTGTAAGCCGCATGTTATATGAAGGCGAGAAAGATGGACACATGCAGCTCCAACATTCCGGCGTGCTATTCATGTAAAAAACGTTACTATCTATAATGTATTACTCGTATACGCTTAAACATTATACGATTAATTTAATACTTTTATTTTTATAGTAAATCGGTTTTGTTTTTTTTCATTTTTAGCGCTGTGCCATTGTTTCGGTATGTATAGTTTGTTTGCGTTTCAAGTATATATACCGTGTGTTCCACAAAGAGGTATACTTTTTTAATTTAGTATCACTCGCCCATTCCTCCACCGATTCTGTTGAATGTTTACATACTTTTTTTTAATGAAGTTTCTAAAAATGAAGAAATAAAATGGCGGCTTTCAAATAAAAACATTAGTTTCAGATAAACCACATTTTTTATTCATTACAAAATAGGTGGGGGAAAATGATTAAAAACAGTTGATAATTAGAAGAACTAGAATAATTAAAAACGGTTTGATAATTATTCATGATTATGACTAATTGTTTTATTCAATTTGAACAGCTACTTAACAATACATCGTCTGTTTTTAATCATTTTTACAACATATTTTGTAATGAATAAAATTGTGGTTTACCTGAAATTGATGTTTTTATTTCTACAAATCTTAGAAGATTGAAATTTTCACAGAAAAGTTTTAGAACCTTCGTTAAAAGGTCTATAAAGTTTCAATAGGTGGGAGAATGGGCGACTGATACTAAATCAAAAGAGTATACCTCTTCGTGAGACATACTATATATTGAAACAATAATTAGGGAATATTACACATCAGAGTGCATCCTCAGCCGTTTAAAATTATTTGTTTGTAAAATTATCTTATTAATTATAGAAACGTATATAATACATATTGTATATATAAAATAGTCGACCATTACGGTGAAACCCTACAATTATATCTATCTTTGCCTCAAAAAAAAACCACTGAAATTAATTAATATACTACTAAATCAATTAACATAATTATTATTTTTCTGAACTTGTGAGAGTCCTGTGTAAGATATTTTAACTTAGCAAAATCTTTAATTGTAGAAGTGTCACATCGAGGAAAAATCTTCGTCTTTAAAAATGTTATTAAATTAAATAGCACTTTGCACGATTGTCTTTGGGTTTACTTTTCCCAGATAATTTTGAAATCGTATAACGTAACCTAAATATAGGTTGGGCCAAAAGTTATTCAACTTTTTAAAAAAAATAAAACTACAGATTAATTGAAAACTAATTTATTTTTGTCTTTAAATTAAATTTCAGTCAAAACATTATTTAATGAATTAGGTTTTGAAAATAATATCTTTTAAATGCTGGCCTCTGAAGCGTTAACAAATCTAAGCTCTAATACACACGTTTGCATAATTAAAACCGATGTTTCTTCCGGTATTGCCGCTATTTCGGCTCGAATGTTACTTTTTACCTCTTCTAAATTTTGTGGCTTATTGACACAAATCTTTTCTTTCAAACAGATCCAAAGAAAAAGATCAGGTGCCGTCAAATCCGGTTCCATGGAGGCCAACGAAAATCTAAATTTCTCGAAATTATTCAGTTTCCAAATTTTGACCTAAGGACTCCATGCGGATCTTCTGATGTGAGCTGTGGCTCCATCTTGCCGATCCAGGCCTCTTTGACGACCTCCAAGATCGGAATAAAACATTCCTCAAGCGTTTACTGATATCTATCGCTATTCATTGTCACCGAGCACCATTTTATTTTTTAAAAAAACAAAAAAAAAACGGCCCGATGATTGTTTGTTGAAAAAGATGTTGTTTGTTACTGTACCGTAACTTTTGCTGGCTGTAAAGAACGTTCATGTAACTTGGGGTTTGGCAGTACCCTAAAAACGAAGAATTTTGTTTATTGACATAGTCACTAAAGTGTAAGTGGGCTTCGTCAGTCGTTCATAAATTAAGCCAAATCGTCAGTATTAATAAACTGCCGGCAGTATTCTAGGCGTAATAGGTACTCGTAATGCGACTCGTTCGAGTCCATTTTACGGGCCAATTGGATTTATAAGGAAAAATTTTTAAATGCCCGTGCATAATTCTGCGCAAGATGTTCGATTAACGACCCACTGAGAGAAATGTTTTCGTGTTGACGTTGTGGCATTCTCCGATAAACCTTTCCTTACAGATTCAATATTTTCATTACTTTTGGAAGATCCTGATCTTCTGGTATGCGTCACCGATCCCTTCTATTCATATTTCAAAACCATTGCGCGGATGGCTCCGCCAGAAGGTGATTTTCTAGTTTTGTAAAACTTTAAAAATTTTAATTATGTTTTGGAATTGATCTTTCCAAATAAAATGTGACTATTTTTACTCTTTCTTACACGGTGTATTTTTACAAAATGAATCTTGTTTTTATTTAAGTTTATTCTGAAATAAATAAAAAAAATCAGTTATACTTTATTCACAAGTTCGATTTCTGATTGGTACAAACCAGTGATCGGATAAAATAAAGTGTACCCTAAATTTGTTATCGGTGTTATGAAGTGATTTATTCAGCTTTAAACGGATGGGTAAATTATAACGTTCGATGTGGTCGCGCTTTGTCTTTACGAACATTTTGAAGTCAGTAACTAGATTCGTAATACAGTAAATAAAAAAATCGAAAGTGGTCTTGAATGATTATTTTATTTTGTATCGAACGACACGATTTAATATGGTTACAGAATTTTTTCGATTACTTATCAAGATTTTTCGACTTTTCCCCTTGTGAGACTCGCAAAAGAATCCAAAAGTGTACCTTATAAACTCGTTTGTCACCGTCCTCGATAGATTCGAGCGTTTTATGATGCACGTTATTTCAGGTTTCAAGTCGTAGTTGTTTCGATCGAGAACGATAAAATTCCTCTCGCTTTTACTTAACACTAGTAAGTATTTTTCTTTTACCATTTTTTTAATCCGATTTTTCCCTCTTTTTTTTAGATCAGGCTCGTGGGATTTAGGGAAGTCTTTCGGCCCTATGCCCCACCCGATACCCATCTACTAAAGGCAATAAGGTATGATAATTTTTAACGTGCAAAAAAAAAGCCGTGCCCGATCAAGATTCGAACCCGGAATCTCCAGATGAAACTCGAAGACTACCGCTCCGCCACGGTGGTCAACGTAGTAATATTATATTATTTTCCTTTTCCAGTATCTAGGTTAAACTACTTGTTCGTTTTAATGTCTATTTGAAATGCGAAATTACCTATTTTTTTATTCGCTGTAAGAAATTATATTACGCTTAAAATACGTGTTAAGCACGCGGAAGTACTTAAATGTTAAGATTTGGACCGATAACTTGTTGTGTGAACGTGTAGAGTAGGCCGTGTAACACGGACTATTCTTAACGAGCCCCCATTGATACACCGATACCATTTTCCCTTTATACGATTATCATCATATCGGTCTAGCCGACGGTCGCCGCCATTTTGACATAGAATTGCGGTCGTTCGTTCCAAGAATGTACTATATATATATATATATATATATTTATACTTTACCGAAGGAACCGAACTGCAACGACCTCCATTCCGATCGGATCGAAACCCCCCCTTTTCTTCTCTCATCTTCCTCCTCCATCCTCGGTCCGTCACCCTTCTCTAGTTGATTTCCCCTTCCTCTTCTCGCATTCTTTTTTTATGTTTTATTGGAAAGGGGAACATATCATGTTGTTTTCTCGCCGTTTGACACAAAACCTGACCGTCCAATCAAACGCAAAGATTTAATAAGTTGTTATTCTTGTTTCTCAGAATTTATTATTCGATTCGATATAAGATTTGAATTTTATTTACTAAATTTACTTATTATTTTGCTTTCTATTTTATATTGTAAGATCGATCTATCATTATCTCTTATTTTACTTACGTATTATGACGCTATAATGGCTTAATGTAAAAGAAAAAAATATCGATTAATTTTTAATATTTTCTCATCTTCTTGTGACGCAAATGCAATAATTATTTATTTTTTTACGCATGTGAAATAACATAAAGAATTATAATTGCCTATTTTTAATGTTTAATTTTATAAATCATCTCGTACTGTCATTAGTTTTTTAATTCATAAAATTCTTTGAAATATCATTAACCGTCTGTAATGTTTTCTTATGTTATGTATGAGTACGTTAATAAATAAACGAGCTTTATTATTAATTAGTTCCCCTAATTATTTTTAAATAAGTTGAATTTTAACAATATTGTTTTCTAATCATCGATCAGTCGACAGGTTTGATGTTATTTTCTGTTTTCTGCTGAACGGTTAACCGATTTATGTTTTCAGTTTTTAACCCCCTGCGGCTAGATGTAATTCGCCTCTTTTACAAGAAATTCGGCCATAAATTAATTTTTTTCCCTATTTGTTTGTCTAGTTATTTGTTTGTCTTAATATCTCATCATTTCGAATTTTATCGAGTCGCAAACTTTTCGACTTTCTCCATACCGTATTTCGAAACGCTGTTTTTCCTTTGTTTTTTCTACTTTCCATATTCAATCGCATAAAGCTCTATACTTTTCCTGTAGTTTCTTACCGATTATTATATCAATATTTGATAATAGCAAAACGTTTTGCCGCATAAGAATACGTCTCGCTTGTTGCGGGTGCGTTTTATATCTTCAGTTACTTCTTTCATCCTTTGCAGAAAATTTACCATATGTTAATAAATTAAGTTTTGCCGTCTAACGTTTAATTCTTCATTTTCCTCCTTTTTACTTTTCACTTATTTTTGCATTTAATTTTCTTGTGTTTTAGTTTTTTAGTTTCATAAATCTCTCTTCCGGCAATAAATCCGTACCGTTCGTTATTTCTTCCGACTCTTTGTGTTTCCTATGGAAAGAACAATCTTTCTGGCGTCTTGACATCTTTATTTTTCTTCTTTGATTTTTATTATGGTGTAAGATTTTTCTTTCGACTTCTATATCGATTTTACGTCGAAAAGTAACGGTGTCAAACTAAATTCTTGTCTTGCTCGTTTCTAAATCGAAGCTCTCTTTCTTCGTCTATTTTTTGTCGCAGCTACCTGATTCTTTACAGATTATAGATAACTTTTCTTCTCGTATATGTAAGTCTAATAATAAAATGCTTCTTTTTATTTTATCTACAACAAATGTTACAGTGTTTTTTAAATGTATTTTATTATTTTATGTAGATACCAGAGTCGCTTCTAATTTTATTATTGTAATTTCGAAACGGATACCAGATGGTTGATTCATTAGTTTTAATTACCGTACGCGTATGGAAAATTGCCATGTACAGCTTCTTCGCGACTAAGAAGATATCTTCAGTCGTAGTGAAAACGAAATAGAATTCATTTTCAATTACCGTAGTATTTTATTATAGAAGTTTATAATCGTTCATTAAATCCTAGTTAGAAATAATAAAATTACCGGGGAGAAATATTCGCAATACTTAAGTCACGTCAGAAATGGAAGAAAACATCCGAGTTTGAGCGTTCAAATTTGATAAAATGTTTGGAAAAAACAGTATCGAATTAAATCGTGTAGTTTTTAACATTACTTCATTAAGAGTTCATTTTAAAGACTAGAAATAAATCGTTTTGAAAAAATTATGACATTTTTAGATAAGAACACGACTTCGATCGGCTAATGTCATTTACTTGATCGATATCCCTCAAAACAGTACTAGCAATTCACTTAAAATTATTATTTTTTTAAAGTACTTTAAATTTGAAACTTTAAAATATTTCAATTGATATTTCCTCGATCCTGCGAGCCCATAAGTTTTATTCTATAAATAAGTCCTGCTGATTTTTCACAATTTTTATTACTGCAAATCGATTCATCGATTAATTAATTATCGGAATTAGTAGTGACGTGCGAATATTACTGGAACGCCTCGATTCATAAAAACTATTCAAGGTTATTTAACTTGTTACATAAAATTCGAATATTTTGTTGTATATCATGCCATACGTACATTGCGCTAAATAAAAGCCTCTATCTTTACCGAGGCGAATTATTTTTAAAATAAAACTTTCGACGCTGTCAGAATTGGTTTTTCATAATTACTCTTCATCGAGTCTTATTTAATTTGCGACAAGAAAAGAAGCAGATTTGACCCTCAACATATTCAAATTCTTAAATAAATAAACAAATCTTTTATTCTGATAATAATATAGATCGGATCAGGAATAGCAAGATATGCGATTCCACGGATATCAAAAACTACCTCAGTATTTAATAGGTGGCTCAAGGAAAATCGTGGTAAAACCTTGGTCAGAACAGCATAACAGAAACAAATTAACTATAAAATAGAAAGAAAAAAAATTAGATGTGACTAAACTATTTAAAATGTAAACACATTAAATAATGTTAAGGTAAATACATGAATATGTTAATTATACAAAATAAATAGAAGATAATTCACAATTCAGAAAACTGTTAATGAAAAATTATTTTAACAGATATGTATTTATATACGTTAAACGGAACGCAGAAAATTCATGGAAAAAGTAAATTATTTCTATAATTCTTTTACTTGTATTCTAAATAAATTGGTGGGAAGATTTTTTAAGCGGTTCAGTAATTTATTAAAAATTTTAACAGCCATCATTTGACCCGTTCTTGTAAGGCTTGAGTATTTTGTTAAGTTTCACGAATATAGTTCTGTTGTCCGATTTAATAGAGGTGGATATTGTTAGTTTTTAAAAATGATTGATTTTTAATTTTAGCAAAGATTCTTTGCTAAAATTAAAAATTGAATTAAGTGAATATTAACAAAATACTAGTACATCCATACATATGCATTTTATTATTTGTTTGTCTGGTGATAGTGTGTATTTTATATATATTTGTATTTTTCTTCTAATAAGTTTTGCAATAAAAATTAATGAAATTTATTCGATAATATATCAAAAATAAAGTAAGCAGTTCGTTATTAAAGCGATAAAGGTCAATACAATATTGATTGTACAATAATAATTTATTCAGTAAGATTTACAACAATTGATGTTGTGCTGTATGATACTTTGTAAAATTATTACATCGTGCCGGTCGGATCGGATTGTTCCTTCTTAGTCTTTAATAGTGTACTTTAATCGTGCAGTAATGAAGGCAGCTCGTTAGTTAGTTAAGGGAATCATTATGACGGTCCGTAAGCTACCTACACATGTATGCATTCGTACGATCAGACCCAACTATAGAGTACCGTATTGTATAAGTACTAGCCTCTTTTGATGATGTTGATGATAATAATTTTAACGATGATGATGATGATGATCACCGACATATGTCATTGCCGGACCGCATCGTAATCTTTTGTTTCATTACCGCACTATATTTCATTTAGCTCTTCTATCAAATAAATACATACAATGTTTGAGTTACCTCAGAATTTAAATGTTTGTGGGTTGAATTTTTTCATTTTTTTAATTCGTTTTTTTATAAAAAATAATATAAAATTAAGAGTTTAATTTTGTTAGTTACGTGCGTTGTTATTTATCTCAATAAAAATTGTTTCCAGGAAGGAATGTAAGGAGTCGACAGAACATTACTTTAATGTGTCATTACCCGGCTTCATTTTATCGATATCAAATTTTATTTTAGTTTACGATTTTTATTTAAAATATAGATAATTTTTCATAAAACGCTGCCCGTATTAAAAAGAAGACGTTAGTTAGAAACCAAAGGGGTTTATCATTTTGATAAAAGTAAGAAAGAAATGCGAAGAAACGACGTAAAATGATTACTATTTTGAGCGAGTTAAAAATGAAACGCCGAAGTATTTCTTTTATTTACATAAGAACTATTCTTTCTGTTATGTAAGTTTTCCTAATAATTTTCTTGATTTTTTGTGCTTGAAAATAATTTCAATGTAGAATGAAGTATCATTTCATTTTACCGTTCAATAATTTATTAGCAATTTGCAACGGTAGTGACAAAAAATTGAAGAAAATCCCGCTTAAATTGATAATATCTGGGAAAAGGTTACGTAGGACCATTAGAAAAATCTTCTCTTAAAAAAAACAAAACATTCAGTCCATTTTATGAAAATTGACGCTTGAATGTATGCAAAAAAATAGTTTTCAGAATGAAAAACCTTTTATCAAAAAAGTATTTTTAATTTTTATTTATTTATAAAGTTTTATCGTTACTGTTTAATTAGGTTATATTTTTTATCTCTGCTTTTGTCTTATTGATCGTCCAAAAGTAGTAGAAGATTTTTAAAGCCCAGATTATTAATCGTGCTAAAATTGTAAGTTTAAAGATAATAATGATTTACCCTTGCCAGTGCACTTTCCGTTAAGTTGCCTTAAACCGGATTTGTAAATTTATTTACAAAAGCGTTAAAATATTACTGGTGCCCCATAAATATCCCTACGTAGGAAAAATAAACATTTCTTTTGAAGGCCGTGGTGTGTCAGGAAATGATACAAAACATAAATCATCTCGAGGAATGTTATCACCAACGCCATTACAAACATATTTTTTATGGCCTTCATAAAAAAATATTTATTTTTCCTACGTATGGAAACTTATGGGTTTAGTGTTCTTCGGCAGTGAAGGACACGCATCGAAATATGTTTTCAAAACGATGATAGTTTTGTAAATAAAAATAGTTTCATAAAAAAAAGTATATATTTCTATCTATGGAAACATATGGGATATTTTGTATATATTTATTTTTTATAACGCTATTTCATCATTAGGTATTCAAAGCTTACGCATAGGAATATGTAACTGAAATTTTGTATTATAAGAAAATTAGCTAACCCGGCCCGGATTCAAACCCGGGACATTTCGGATGATACTCTATGGACGCTACCGTTCTACCACAGAGCTCAACTTTATTGTTTTATTATTATTACGCGCCAGTTACATTGCCTTTTGTTATCTTTTTTTTTATCACCCGAAAGGGAATTATTTATTACAATTCCGAAAAAATTTTCAGTAGTCCGAAAATTTCTTCAATTTTTATTTTTTAATAAATAATTGAAGTAAGATCTTTTTTTTAATTTATTCTCGGCAATTAAGTCTTAAAAAAGAAATTCTTTTTGCTTCTGTCAAACCTGAAATATTTTTAAAATTTAAAAAGAAATTATGTATTGTGTTAAAGAAAAACTGTTGTTAAATTAAAATTTTTATCCCGCAAAATATTTATTTGTTATGTAAGTATACAAGCGTTTGTTTTTGTAATTTAAAGAAATATATTGTTTTTCTATATGTCCGTTGCAGATGTCCAACAGTAGATGGATTCCGTTTTGATATTTAAAAATAATTCTTCAGATAAGTGAATAATAAATCAGAAAAAAGTTTTAATGAAAAAGTTAATACCGAAAAATTATATTTTTTTTAGAGGTGGACACGTGTTCGATGTAAATATTTTAAGTTCAGAAATAGGTAAATTTAGATCAGTTTGAAAATTGTCGTAAAAATTGTTTAAGACATTTTACTTATTGATGGCAGATAATGTTGGTTAATTCGATTCGGTTTCCTATAAGACTCAAAGTTATCGTGAATTAGAATAAGTATAGATAAAATATTTTATTTCGCATATGAACAATTTGTTTGTTTTAGGGATAGGGATTGATGAAAAGTGGACTTCATACAGATAACTCAATATAGAAAATATATGTAACGTTAATTAGTGCAGGTTCCTTTTTTCTCTGCTATTTGCTTGTGTAGTTTTTTATTTATTTTTTAAATTGTGCTTCTTTATTTATACTAAAAATATTCAATATAATTCACAAAAGAAATCAATTTTTCTAGTAATAGTAAATATTACATTTATTTCCTCTGCTTGGACCAAAGAATGTGGTCACTGTAGGCGGTTGGTCAGATCATACAGTTGGTTAATCTACGAGTAACAAGTTCTACTATATATAGATGATTCCATATTGCACGGCAATCTCTCGGAAGATGATTATATAGCCAAAAATAAGAAAAAAGTTCATATTAACTAGATTAGAAAACGGCACGTTAGCGAGTTCCGGTTCGCGAAACATTTAGCCCTGCTTTTTGGTTTCTCTGTGAAATTAAACCGTACTAAGATTCTTGGGGTACAAATCGATGGATAAATTTGGTGCTTCCTTATGATTTTTGATCTACGAAATTCAATAAAACTGAGTTCAGATTTCTGTCTCACTTAGGGTTTAAGAAAAACGGGATAAAACGCGGAAGAGTTTTGTCGGGAAATACTATATAATCTACCAATAAACAAATACAAATTTCTAGTTAACTTTGTAGAGAATTTAATTCTGAGAAAATTTATGTAGATAATATTTATTAAAATTAAACAAAAATTTGAGAAGTTCTCAACTTTAATTAGACAATTAAACAATCTGGATCGGAAAAGTGATACGCCACGATTGAAAAACCACATCTGCACTCCATTTGCAAGTGGAATATCTTCCAAGAGTTGTCAGATTTATTTGCAAAAAAATTCAGGTACCGCTTTCCATTGAGTCTTGGCGGTAAGAAAAGGGCCTATGAGATTATCACCAAGAAGACCACACCACACATTAAACGAAAAAGCGCATTGGAAACGACTTGTAGCAGTCTCATTGGGATTTTCTTCTGCTCAAGTGCGAGTGTTTCGATAATTTACAACGCCATTTTTTGTAAAACAGGATTCATCAGCATTTAAAATAGTACTATGAAAATAGAGATGATGTTCGTATTTTCTAATTAAACATCGACAGAATTTCATCCGTTTATCAAAATCGAGTGGGAATAACTCTTGAGTTATTCCCACTCGATTTTGTATGGATTTTTCGTGTTGTATGGCACGGGTATTATTGTTGCTCCCGTAACGTTCTCCATACACTTGATTGGAAACATGAAAGCGATGTGGCAACATTCTGGTGCTTGAGGTAGGAGATACTTGTACCGCATTCAATTTGCTTCTTCAGCGTTGGCATTTCTTACAAAATGTTCACGTTCAGAATCAAATAGTTTTGGTTTAAGCATACCCGTTTTTCGAACTCGCCTCTTCAAAGCCTCAAATGTTTCACGATCCGGTACTCTTCGATCTGGATTATTTTCCCTGTATTCATCCACAGCAACCAATCCATTTTACCATAAATATATACTTTACCGTAAATTAAATACATGTCCATCACCTCTCTAAATGAAAACAAATTTGTGGTATCACCCATTGTGAATGACTGACTGAACAATAACCACTCAAATGAATATTCAAGTGGTAGACGCTTAACTTAATTGTTGATCAGCTCTTATTGCCAACCTATGAAAAAATAAAAAATATTTAATATGTTTTAGGAGGATGCCTCTCAAATTTATTTTTATAATTTTTAGCATTTATATGTATATTATTCTGTTTAAAATCGTATCACTTTTCCGAACCAGTTTGTGTGTTTTGTTTCTAATTAAATTTGAACTCAAATTTTTGTTTAATAGATGCTATCTACATAAATTTTCTCAGAATTAAATTCTCTACAAAGTTAACTAGATACTTTTATTTACTTATTAGTAAATTAACAAAGTTATTTTATTCGAGACTAAAAAAAAAGTGTGTTTTCCGATAAAACGTTTTCGTGTTTTACCCCGTTTTTCTTAAAATCTAAGTGAGATGTCGAGGATCACTTATTCAATTTCCTAGATCAAAAACCGTAAAAAAGCACCAAATTTACCCCTTTATTTGTACCCCAAGAGCAGAAAACAGGGTTTCACGACCCGAATCTCGGTTACGAACCGTTTTCTAATCTATGTTTATATTTACTTTTTTCTTATTTTTGATTATAGAATCATCTCTCGAAAGATTTCCGTGCAATTTCGAATCGCCTGTATGTATATGTATTTTAAATATCGTTTCACTATTATTTGTTTATTTAATAACGTTTTAAAATTAACGTACCATAAATTACCAATATCTACACCCAGACGAACGTTTTGTAACGATGTGGACCGAAGATGTTTCCTAGTCACATAAAAAATTTACTGTTTAGTTAATTCCGGGAGTTTAACTGATTGTTTATAGAGAGTATATTATAATTTTGGACATTAGAGCAGTGGTTCCCAAACTTTTCCCAGCCGCGGCACCCTTTTTCAATTAAAATTTTTCTATGGCACCCTACCCTAAGTAAAAATATGACTACTCGTAAGTGATAAAAATAAATAAAACTAGTGTATTTTCATTATTTAACTTTTTTTTTACTTTATTAACATTAAACTAATAATTAAAAATATCTTGGTTCAATTAATTATGAAGCTTTTACAATATTTCGCGGCGCCCCTGTAAAGAGGGGCCACGGTTCCCCGGGGCGCCGCGGCGCACAGTCTGAGAATCACTGCATTACAGTATAACGACTATAATGTAGCTTAATATAATAATAAAAAGCATTAATTTATATATAAACTTTTTTCCTGTAGTTACTAAAAACAAATATTGAATTACATTAATAAATTCGCCTTCATATTTCATTAACGAAAAGAAATTTACAAATTTTAAAGGTTTATATGCGTTTACCTTAGGCAATTGATTTTTTTCTTTTATTTGCTCGTGTGTACGTGAAAATATTTGTATGTATGTTGGTTTTGAATTTGAGTCATAGATGAGAGTAATTATGTGTGAGAAGAGAACAAGAGAGAGAATTTACAGGCGAGAAGTAACCATTACTAGTGACAGTGATGGAGATCCCTTCGGTTGAAGGGGCCGCGCGGCCGCAGCGTGTTGTTATGTTACGTATCGTATTCGGTCGGATGAGTGCCGATCGGCGAATGCCTCCGGGGCCAAAGCAGCATCGCTATTTCGTTTTACCGTGGTACTTCTTCTCGATCGTTTCTCTTCTGACGTTTGCCGTGGCCGCCACCACCGCACCGTACCGCATTGTTGTTGATGGACTCTTCAACACCTCGCCTCAACGGCAATAACATATAACACGACGTTATGTTGTGATCTATCACCTTAACACTATCTCACCGACACACCGCTCTACAACGCGCCTTCTTCATCACCGTAGTCATCAAACTGTTGTGTCTAATGACCTTCTCTCTCTATATTTCATTTCTTTTTAGTAGCCTGTTCCGATCGTCAGTCGTCAACCCGCACTACCTGCGATGTACGCGCGCGCGCGGGCGTGTATGTGTGTATAATTTATATATATGTGTGTTGTGTGTGCATGTATGTTTGTGTATAGGTAAAAAATGTTCTTCCTCACTTGTCAATTTAACACTTCTGTCTATCTGTCTTACCTGTACTCCTTCTATTCTAATCTATTTCTCTCTTTAAACTGGTTCACATTATTTATTTAATGCGGTACGGCATTAATTTTTATATGGTTATACTGTACACGAATGCTCTAGCTACTTTTGTTTTATATTTTTTCTCTTTGGTCAGTTAGTATATCATCTAGTTTCCATTTATCAGATACTTCATTAGTTTCTTATGTCGAATACATCATATTTTAATTGTTTTATTTTTGTAAAATTTTCTTCCTCTCTCTCTATTCATTGATACCGTTGAAAAAATATAATTTTATTTGAAAAATTGTCTGTTCCTTTCGGTCTGTGAAATTCAAATTTAAATTAAGATACCATCGGTAAAGTAGGAACATTCTCTTTTAAAGTGTAGAATGTTACGGGTGAGGTATCAAAAGGCGATAAAAAATAAGTATGCAACTCCTTTATGTTTCGACTGATTCATTAATCGACAAATGGTTCTAAGAATATGTTTTTATCATGTATAACGTATTAGAAAGAAGTAAGCTTTAACTTTATCTGATAAATATCTCCGATTCCGGTCGCACTTTTTCTATCACTGGATAGAGAACTCAGGAACCGGATTCATGTGCAGGCCGTTCCAGTCGAATCGTACGAACATCGAAGTCGAAGCGACTTGTGAGTTTCCGTAAATTCAGAAAGAATTTACCATCCGATCGAATTCTTCAGAACAGTGATGGGGAGAAAAAATCGAGATTGATCTAAGGGAGTGTGTAGTGAAAAAAGAATGATCTACCCTCAGATGGACTGTGAAATGAAGTAAAGAAACCGATTCGGAGTGCTTCAAGGCGCGCCTCCGTCTGTAGACAAATAATCCTTCAAGAAATCTCATTTTGTTTTTACACTGACTGGAGAAATACTTGATTTAAAACCCAGGTTTGTTTCAAATACTCGCTGTGACAAATTAATCTTTCTTTGTGATGTTAAAGAGCCACAGAAAACAGCAATACACTTCCATATGGAAAACTTTCTCTGTTCCCAGATTCTCAGAATAGCATTAATTCAACTGATTATAAACTGTATTGCATGATTCCAACCGGCCTGTTACCTCAAGAAATTTATATTTATATCTCAACAGAAAGTATAGGTCTTACATCAGAGTGATGCTTCTGATTTGTACTGAAGAATAGCATTAAATAATCTTGGCTTGCTGTACAGAAGATAGATAATTTGAGGCATGGCTGAACTGATTATTATATTTTAACATCAACAGATCCTTAATACTGTCTCCCAGCCACCTGGATGTTTCTCTGGTAAGAAAAGAACAATCAGGGGCAGGCTACTCTTCCTGAGGTCAGTGCAACCATTAAAAGTGGCTACTAAGAAATTATATTCCACTAACATAACATACTTGTTTATAATTTGCTAGAATACGCAACTCCAGTTTGGAATCGATAACTTTATTATTAAGCAGGACTGAATTCAGTATAATTTTCTGTATCACATTTACTGTAATGTATTTGGTTTACCTTGTGCTGAAAACTTCTTCTCATTTAAGGATTTGAGAACTCTACTTAATGTTTCATTCCTAAAAAAGGTAGTTAAATATAGTGACTTCTTTTATTTTATTAAATAATCTACTCAACTTCTAAACTCATAAGCATATTAATAATCTTGGTTTTAGTACTGACTAGAAAGAAACGCTCCTTTTTTTATTTCTGGATTAATTACACTGAATCTTTACTACTTCAGTTGAGTAGCTATAAAGACTTTATTATATTATTTTAATGTGCTGGATTTATTCCAGAATTGTTGTCATTTATATTTAATCTTAAATTAATGTATATTGTTGTAATTACACTGCATAACCATGTAATAGGTACATTTATTTATTAACAATATTAACTTTTGCGATAATTTTATATTGAAATCTTTTTATACAATTCCCTTAATTCTATTTTGCTTTTTCCTTTGTAATTAATATTGTAAATTAAGTTTAATATATTTTTATATTTAATTTGTGCGTTAGATGTTAATCATTTTAAAAATAAAAAAAATATTTCTATGTACTGTTGTGATTGGTATTTATTTTTTTAATTAGATTTTTTTATTAATTGTCTGAATTAAATTTTTTCTTTTTTTGATTGATGATATCACCTTAAAAGCTTGAGAAGCTTGTGCATGAGATGTGGAAATGGAATTTTATTGCATATGAAAAATTCCATGCCTGACTAGGATTTCAACCCAAGACCTCTGGATGAAGGTGGATGAGACACTACAACTTTACCATGGAGATTTTTATGTTAAAAAAACAATGTGTGAAATGACTTGCATGGTTTTTTTTATGCGATTAATATAGTAAATAAATGTACACATAATACAATAATAAAGTCATAGAGCCCCTGGTTGATCCAAATGCTCCTCCAGACAGTCCAGAGATGTAACAAGCAATAGATATTCTTTCAGTTCACAAACATGAAAAGTAGCTGTTTACTGGCCTTGGATCAAGAAAGCTTCTCTAGATGTCTATAGACTTCTAGGTTATTATATCAATCAAACTATCAAAATATTTCTTCAAGAAAAAATTGTAATTATTACATAGTTTTCAGTAATTAAAACACGTCGAATTAAAAATATTTACAAAGTCAACAGTCTACATTTGTATTTGCTTTCATATTTTTTATTTACACTGACATTTACATTGTTAAATATGATCTAATAATTTTATTTTTATCTTGGTCTCAAAATGTACCACTGTTTTCAAGATTTGATGTATAAAGGAAGTATAAGAAGAATAATAAACTTAATAATACAATCGTTGGTTTTTTATACTTATTATATATTTTATTTTAATATTATTTATCACTTTTTGTTTATAGGGGCGAATGCCTTATGTCCGTACAATGAGCATGGAGCAAAGATGGCAGGACCTGGCGAACCTGTTAAGTTTACCGGATCCGAATCATCCTTATCATCATCTACACCCACACCCGGGTAGTCCGTACCCTGGCAGTCCCTATCCAGGAGGCAGTCCAGGCAGTTATCATGGACATTCGCATTCCGGAGCAGAGACTGCTTCCACTAGAAATGTTTTACTACATAATGCTACTCTAGCGCCACCGATTGGTGATCTTAACAGCACTTCAACACCTTATTCATCCCTCAGTATGTTTTAATTCAATACGTATTGTTTTATTTATTAAAATTTTTTCACATAAATGTAAATTTAATTAAATTCCCAAAGTGGTTTACTCTGTTTAATGATATATACACTTTAATGGTTATGTTTTCTTCTGATTTCAGTAACTGCTTAAACCAGTTATTACAATGAACATTTTTTTCTTTAACAAAAAATTATCATGTTTAATCAAATATTACGTCATTTTGATCAATTAATGAAAAATATCCCTAGAGTCTTCACTTTTTTGTTATGGCTTCAATACTAAAAACTTGAGAATTGACTTATTATAAGGTTAGGTTTAACTTTTACTGCACATTGCTCTTTACAAGAAGACTCATCAGACAAGAAGACATTTAATGCAGAAAATAAAATTTTCACTGTCCATAACCTCTGTATATCTAGTTTTAGTTGGTAAAATGTTATTTAAGATCATTGGATTGATAAAAAATCAAGGAAAAATATCATATACCATGAAATATATTTTTGTTGTATAAACCATTGCCTAAGTTCCCGGTGTGATTAATCTGGGATGTACCTACTATGGTGAGTGAAAATAGATTAGATAATTTTACAATAATAAATGAAGCTCTGAACAAAACATCATAAAACAAAATAAGGAAATAAACAAGAATTACTTTTTATAAAACAGTGGCAATAACTGTTTTAAATCAAAAATATTGTATACAGTTAACTAACTGGCTTTGCACAAATCAATACATTTTACACATCTTTCTTTAACATATAAATTATGACTGGAGGATTTTCCTACTTTGCATTCTGAAAAAAATATGAGTCAGAAGGATAACAAATGGCTCATTCAGTAATTAATGAAAAAGAAAATGAATTCCTGTTATAAAACATAAGGATAAAAATAATTATTTTGATGATTATTATAAGTATTACAGTTAATTGTGTACCTATGCAGCCTAGAAATGTCCTCACTTCAGAGAAATTCCTCGAATTAATGTTTCTGTCAGTAGAGAAACTTAAATTCTTGGTTCTAATCCATGAATATAAAAGGACTATTGCCATTCAAGAAAGAGTTCTGCAACCGAGAAATCTATATTGTCAGGATCTAATGTAGACTGTTTGAGACCAGGCTGGACCAGTTGTATTTTAATGGCAATAGCTCTTTGATACTGTCTGTTTCCCAGTCATTGTTCTCTTGTGGGGTACTGATTTACAACACATCCTCGCCTGGCAATCCAGACTTGTAACAAGCATCAAGTTCACTCGCTACAAGACAAAATATATACTGTCTACAGGCCTTCAAATAAAAAATAGCCGCATTAGATATCCAGAAAATTTCTTAATATCAGATGAATCAGTCAACCTGTTACCAGAAAGTCAAGTTCTTATTACTTTTTTTAATACTTAATATACTAATTTTATCTTTTTTATTTTTAAAAGTAATATCTGTCTTTGATATTTATTAAGAAAAATTGCTTTATTTTGAGCAGTGGATAAATTAATGCGTGTGAGGAGCTGCTGACAGACATTGTATTTTACCAAGTGTAGACAGATCGTAGAGCTCTCTTAACGAGCAGTTAGTTTAAACATTCCAACAAGGTACAGCACAGTACTGCTGCGTCCAGTTGCTGCAGGCATTCCTCACATACTAATCACTGTTATGTATGGGCATTTCAGATTAATTGTGTTTCTGTTGCATCTGTGTAATTTAAATTTTATTTTCTTTTTAAATATTTTAATTTTACTGTGTTTTATCATAAAACTATTATCTCATAAGATGATCCTTTTCCCTTCATAATGAAATGAAAACAAATTAAAAAGATTTTAAAAGTGTCAATTATCCTGTTTTCTTCTTTATTTTTAACTTTTTTATGACTATAGAATTAGTATTTTTATTTTGGAGTATAATTGAAAAATAATTTGTGAGTTAGTTTTGTACAATCCTGCAATATGGGTACCTCTTTATACGTAATACTTTTTTTTTTATTTTGATTGTTGTGAATAAAAAAAAATTATCCTTTAATTATAAAACAGTTTTAAAAACTGCAGTATAAAATTATCATCCCCTGTTGTTTTCTGCATACAGCAAACACTAAGAAGTTACCATTGTAATGGAGTAAATTAAAACTTAAAAGCATTTATTTGTTTTATAGTAGGCGAATATGTTTGTTATTTAGAAATTACTTAATTTATTGAAATCATTAATTGGTGTTACACTATTAGAAGAAAATCATGATTTATAAATTGTAGGTCATGTAAGCCAATTAACAAGAATATATTTGTTTGTGTTTATAGATGTCATTAAGGCTTTCAATTGTGTTGATTTGGATGATTTTATTTGAGGTTTTAAAAAGAAGTAGCGTCCCTGTGAATTTAATAATAGAGATGATAATGATAATTTAATAATATAAGGGCAGTTTATAGAGATTCAAAGGTATATGGAGAGGAAGAGAGTACACCAATGTCAATAGTACTTAATGAAAATTTTTCATCGGAATGTAATCTTTCCCGTAACCATTAGATTATGAAAGTACTTCAGGATTGATTAATAGATAAATTGATGATTGTGGTTTTGACTTGCGTATGAGGAGGGAGCTGATAATGAAAATATAATGTGACTTGCAGTTTTCATCTTAAACAAAATATTTAGTAAATATGAAATTTTTAAAGAGAAAACTACTTAGTGGTGACCTTTAAGTAGTAAGAACCTGTAAGATACAAAATTGTTTTAGAAAACCAATTTGTTAAACAGGTAGCTTGTTTTCAGTGTCTAGAAGGAATGTTTTATACTAGAGGAAATCAATGTGTGCTATAAAATCTATAAGTTTAGCAGCAGGATAAATGGGAAAATTAAAAGACGTTTTACTTACTACACGTAAATATTAACATGTGTTCACCAGCAGTGAAAAGAGTGCAGAGATGATGTTCCGGAAGTTAGTAGTAGTATACACTCCTTTAGGTAAAATATAGTGTTGATGTTGATGAATAACTTAGTATATACCATCAGAATGAATAAGTTAAAAGTATCACTGGCAACAGTTCCGACACATTGAATCTGTGAATCTAATAAGAATTTTTGATCGGTTATTAAACTCGAACCTTTTAAGAAGAGTTCTATGTTGTGTAATAATGAGATGGCTGATCATCGTAGTTAGAGATAAGTATGGTATACCAGCAGGTATTTAATACTAATTATGAAAAAGAAGTTATTTATTTACCGAAATGAACTTTAAAAAGATAAGATGGAAATCATTTTAAAATAAACTACAAAAATGTATGAAAACTGAAAAATAGCATTCCTTCAATTCTTTAATGTTCTACTTTTGAAACTAAATTATGATTAACTGGATTGGCACTGAATTAGGAGTAAATAATTACCAACAACTTGTTAACCCTTAATAGATAAGAGTACTGCTCCACTGGTTACAAGAAAAACTGTTAAAAATAACTGCTCTGATAACTGCCAGAAAGATTTAAGAATATCTCAACACATCAGTGTAGTTAATAGCTACACTTAATAATAGTTAATAGCAAGTGAAATAAATATTTTTAAATGATGAAATAAACTATAATGTAAAAAGTGCATCAGTTTATGTGTGATATTTTACCCTAATTAACTCTTAATTTAGAATCTAATTCAAAAGTCGAACATTAAAAATAAATTTAAAAAAAAATAATTGATTTTTATTTAAAATTTGAATAGGCTAATAAAAACTGCTAAGCAAGAAGCTTGTTCTTGATGAAAGTAAGTAAAGAATCATATAGATATGATCAAGACTAATCAAGCGCTAAGGCTGCCTAGAAAGCAGTTATTTGTATTTTTTCTTAACAAATTTTTTTGAGTTTTATATGAAAATGATTGTTATTTTCATTACTTGTTATCAAAATTACATTACACTATTGATTATGTATGTATATCAAGCAATGATATAAAAAAAGTAAAGCTCTTCAAAATGTACGTAATCACACAATAGTTTTTTAAATGCTTCCACAAAAGTTATTTGGAAATATCTTAAAACAGGGCTATCAGAGGAACCCCTTTTATAAAATAAAGAAAATATTCTTCAATATCTATAAATTCAGAAGAATAAGGTGTGAACATACATAAAAAATATACTATGTACAATCCGTTGAATAAGAATCTCCTTTCTTCTTTTCTTTTTTTGAGGTCAGTTTTAAAGTAATTTTTTTCTTATGCCCAGTACAAAGAATGAATTCAAATAAAGAACATTGATGAAGTATTTTTCAAAATTGTAGTAATATAAAACCATAGAGTACCAAAGAATACATTCACTACGTATAAAAGTGACATTTTAAAAGAAAAATACTTACTTTTGAGTGACAACAGTAATTAAATTAATTTTATATTTGTGATTTATATATTACTATTTATAAACGCCTAAATGTTCCAACGTTTGTTACAATAGTAAAATATTAAAATTGATTGGCACTATTAAACCGAGTCGTACACGTACATTTGTGTACATGTAAATCTGGTGTACCGGATAGGCTCACTATATCTATAACCTTTACATCTCTGTATGTACTGTATTGCTGTCGTAACAAGCTAAATAATTGATTGACTGAAAGTCTGTCTAAAATTATTATCATTATTGTTATTGTTACTGTTAGTATGTTTTTTTTTTTTAACAAGGATAACCTTACGGTAATAATAGTTATTGCAATAATAGTAATAATAAATAAGTCAAGGCAAATAATTTAAATATATTTAACATTTGCAATATTTATTATTTTTAATAATAATGAAAATAAATTATTCAGTTATTTATTAATAATGATTAATTGTAATCATTTTTCAGTGTTTAATTTCTTTTTTCTTATTTTAATAGTTATTTTTAAAGAAGGAACTTATTATCTTACATTAAGAAGTGAAAGCATTTCTTAAATTGCTTTTTTTCTATGATTTTTTATAATGAGCACAATATAATTATTTCCTGTTACAGATCATGAAGGGTTTTTTTTTATTTTAGATATTTGTTTTGTTTTCTTAGTTGTGGATGTATAAAATTAATTTTAAGAGTCAAAAAAGTTAAAACTGATTTTATTTTAACTACTTTTTATTTTTCTACATAAAAGAAAAAAAAATTTGTACAGTTCTGTGCAAGACCCTCTTTTCGTTAGTTTATTTTGTTTCCATGTTCCAACTTGCAGCATGATAACAAACCATGCTTCTAACTTGTCCCGTTCAATTTTTTTCAATTTCAAATTGAGCATAAATCAAGAATGACAACCTGTCCTTCGTCAAATTTCCACATGCTTCAATACAGCTTCAATGCAACTTCAGATACACTATTACAACATATCTAAATTTCAATTGATCATAGTTTTGGAGATTTTGAAGCCATGAAATTTTATACCTAGGCCTATAGATAAATAAATATATAAAGAAACCACAGTTTAAGTGAATGGTATTTTCATACTCGTCATACCTCAAAACGTAAAGAAAATTCATTTTCTCTCCCACTCCTACCATGCTGTCTAAAGTAATACTGTACTCTTTTTTGAAAAGTTTGTAAAAAGGTAATTTCAACACATCAGAATTATTTTATAACTTTGTTTATATTTTTTATTTTATAATTGTGTATTATTTGACACTGCTCTAATCAAGGTTTTTTTAATGGTTTACTTCATCCATCCATGTAAATACTGTGATATTCTAGTTTTATATGTGGAATATTGTACTTACCTGTTCCTGATGTCATCTGTATTATTTGTAACTGTATAGCAATCTAAGTAAAAGATTTACTTATTTTCAACATTTCATTTTTGCTTTCTTAAAAGTTTGTGATGTAATTACATTTTTTCAAGTGTATATTAATGTTTCATTTATGGTTGAGTAAATAATTTTTTTTGTAATTTTTTTAATAATACTAGTGTAAAAATTGTAATTTATTATTTGTGCACTTATCTTCATTTCTTTTGGCAATAATGTTTTATTTTAATTTTACTGAATTCTAAAGTTCAAATAAATAAAAAGGTAAATGCTTTATTCATATCATAACATAGTTATACTTTTTATAGATAAAACAACAAAAGAACTGGTAGACCAAATTTAAAGATAACTGAAAATTCTGTAAATAGAAATGCAAAATTAAACATTAATATCTGCACTGATTACAAATAGTAATAATATAAAAATTTGTTCCATATATTATCAAATACAAAAGAAAATAACAATGACTAATGTAAAACACATGAATAGCTGTAATGGATGTTTGCAGTATATGCATTCATTTTTACTTGTAATCTTATAACTACTGAGCCACTGATGATCTTTAGAAAGTTTTAGTTAACATTTTTGACACATGCAATGTTAACTTGGTCACACTGTATTTTAATTTAATTTTAAATAAATTGGTCAGAAAGGTCTTTGGATTGTGTGGTAATGAATTAATAACAAAGACTGCAGTATAATAATTAATTTTGTAGACTGGTCAAAATGCTATGCTGGTAACTCAAAAACAAATTTATTATCTGATTTGAAATGAGTGAATATTGTTATTTTTTAGTAATAAGTGAGCATATGGATTTTCAGCAAAATTAGCACATTTGTAAATATAGTAATGTTAGAATTTTTAATTCATTAAAAATTCAAACTTTATTAATCATTCTAATTACCATCAGTAAAGATTGAAGCCCATTTTTGTAAACTGGAAACCACCCATTTTGGTTTTAAACTAGTCCAAGGATGTAATAGTATGTCTTAAATACAAATTTACAGAGATATTATATAAAATATTGAACAAGAAAGATGAGGTTAGAAGTTGATTTAATTGCTTCAAAGTGAAATGATATGATTTGATTATTTGTTGCATACAAGATGCTGTGTCTACAAGTAAATTTACCTAAGAACATTCATAAGTATTTGTTGAGCACTATTTAAATCCCCATCAATAATTGTTTTGTTCTGAAAACATTCATCTAAATACATCGATTCTCATGACTGTAATCATAGGAATATATTAATACGTATATACTGTAAATGTATTTTTCTGGTATATCTTATGCAAGACAACCCCAACCTGCACTGCTAAATTCGGCATATGGATTGAACTTAAAAGAATTCAGTAGGTTCTATGTACATTATTGAAGAATCAGTAAATAGTTACAGTTGGTATAAAACTTTTATTGGTATTTTCAGTTTACAAAGAGATATGGAGATCAACTTGGTTTTGAAAAATGGCTCCGAACTGTATTGTGGGTCACAGCGACACTCTAATGTGGTGTTACTAGAAAACAGATAATTATTTCAAAGGTACATTATATGGTGGTCAGTCCCTTTGATTAGATTAGCGATTGAGTCCCTATTTCTCCCAAAAACTACTCGGTTCCAAAGTTAAGATTTTGTGTTTTTATTAATTAGTTTTTTGAGATAGCCTAAATAGTTATTGGACGCATAAAAATTATTTTATGAAGTCGTTTGATTAAATTATTTCATAACAAACTGAAAAGTATCCAGAGTATTCATTTCATGATTCTTCCAGCATCTTTTGAAGTCTGTTATATTAATCTGTAATCAATTACAATAAAACTTTATGTTCACCTGTTAGTGTAATTTAGTCTGAGCCCTCAGATAATTTTATTGATTATGTTTAAGGTCACTCTAATCTTGGATCCGCTGTTGCTACATCTATGAATCTTACAAATAGTAGTGAACCGATGGGTAGCGATCCACCTGGTGCCTCATTTAAAATGGAAAATCAAGATATGATGTATTATCAGGTAAATGTTTTTATATACGGAATTAGTTTTATAAGTTATTAATCAATGCTATAATTCATTAAAGATCAAGATTATTGTTACCTCAGCTGTACTATGAACTCTTGATGAATCGAGTACTGAGGAAAACTTAAGTACATCTTTGTGTACAATCTGATAGTCCTGATACACCTGGAATATCTTCAGGGTAGTATCTTGAAAAACAAATGGATATGAAGAATAAAGTATCAGTGATCAAAATCTTGTATAGCAAATTAACCTATTCTAATATTTCTCTGAAGGTAGTAAAAGCGGGTATAGTTTTCTTTTTTTCAAGTGTTTTCATCCTAATCTGTTTATGGCAGTTAAATAGATAAGTAAGCCAGGAGTTGTTACCCTGTTGTTAATTTTCTTTTCATAATTATTTGATGTAATGTTATGTTTGTTGTCGGTTGAATAGGTATTTTTTATATGTGTATGTTTTTGTTGTGAGATGGAACTATAAAGTACATTTACACTTCCACCTAACACGGATGTGTGTGTGTTTAATATAATATCAGATTAAGACTGGATAGTATCTCTCTTTTATAAAGAACAATAAATAGTAGTTTATAAGTATTGAGTTAAAAACAGGATCATCAATTGTAGTAACATATTTGCTCAGAAGTATATTTATAAATGAATTTATATTTTTAATAATGCTTCTGTAGCAACTAAATTTTGTGACAATATAGTTATTACTGGAAATAATTATAATTTTTTTTATTTACAAAAAGAAATTGTATTCCAGTTTGGTTATTAGAAGAAATTATGTGTAATAATAAAGTTATGGTTCATTTATTTATCATAAGCAAGAAATAAGAATCAAACCTTTTCAATTTATCAGTCGGTTGCTATACCATTATAAAATTTTGTAAAAATTATGTAAAATATAAGAAAAATAATTTCCAACAGGTATCCCCTTACTGTTTGATTTATGAGATGTTAGTGTCATCAAAATCAATTCTGTGTACTGGTCATGCTAACCTTTGTTCTCGATCACACAGTTCCAAATAGTTGTCAGGTTTTGGTTTCAGTGGCAAAGTTGAATGTTTTTGGTTCTTGTTTATTGTAATAATTTCTTATATAATGCATGTAAAATCATCAATTTTTGTTTCCTGCAGTTATTTATTTCTTTTTACAGAATTTTGAATTGTTTAAGAAATTTTTTTTAAATATTTTTATTTGTATATTTTTTGTTTTCTGAAAAATATTAAGAATATATTTTTCAATAAAATATATGTGTTGTAAAAATTAATTTTTCTATCTTCAGAATTTTGTGTTAGCCTAATTTTTATAATAATTATGAGTTGATTTATTTTATATTACAAATATATAGTGATCTTTTTTAAGATTGTTTTCTGAGATCGATTATTATTTTGGTGTTCAATCTGTATTTAGTTAAAAATTTTATCTCTCTATTTTAACAGTCTTGCTATTTTGTATATAAATTAGATACATAGTTTATTAGGAGAATTTTCTAATCCACAAAATTGTTCTCTTACAAAATAAAAAAAGGAAGATTATGAAAAGGATTGTGAAAATGGTATTTAATCTTATTTTTCAGTCAAACATGTGTTTTTAAACATAGATATTTCAAGAATCAGATTTTACTGCTTGAAAAACCAAAAAAAAAAAAAACTAATCAAATAAAAATCGTAAATTTTTACATATTACTGAAAATGCATGAAGTTCATTGTATAAACAGATTCAAGTGATCTGGCCATAGGGTATATCAGCAGCATTTCTTGCTAGGCACAGTCATACTTGATCTCTTATGTTAGAAGTTCCATTCGGTATAAAGTTTTTTAATGTGTTTCCCATTCCTTACAACTGAATTCACAGAAAAATTTATTAAGTTGGTCTAACTGTCCTAACCTATAAATTGAATAAATAACTAATAATCTAATAAATAAGTAATCAATGTAATTAATAAACTGAAAAATCGACTACTACTTTGATTTGCCTACTGGAACCATTTTATTGAATGTTGTTGGCATTTTATTCTTCTCATGCCTTACTATCAGTATTATTTTTATTCTTGAAAGTTTTTCTGAATTTTTGCAGAACCATTAATGTTTTCAAAGTTATTGTCTGCTGTCCCATGCAGGAAGATCTAAAATGTTATTTATAACAAATTAGGAATGACGTTAGGTTTTCAGAGATTTATTGCATTTTCTTCTCTTTGTTTATTTTTACCATATTTCATTTTTATTTTAAATTATTAAATATATCTCTGGTTATCTACCATTTGGTGGTAAGTCCTTTTTATAGATTTTTTTTTTGTTTATTTCAGAAAACTCTTTCACTTGTATATTCTAACTAGATGTTTATTGAGTTGAGATGTCAGGAAAAGGGCATAAAATTTGTATGAAAGTATTTTATTTATTAGATCTCTAAAAATTTTGTAATTCATAATGTATAATGTATTGTAATTTTTTTTTCTTCTTAGAATGGTTCCAGTGAAATGAATCATACAACTGAAGGATTTCTCTCATCAATTTTAAATGATGAAGATTTACAGCTTATGGATATGGCTATGAATGAAGGTTAGTAAATTTTAATATTTATTCAATAAATTTACATGGATTCAACTTTTTATCCTGGATTTAACTTCATTGGATTTTTTTCATGGATTTAACTTTATATTTTTAATTCACCTTACACAAAATAAATTTTGAATTATATTTTGCTTTGTATTTACATTTTTGTAAAATATAGAACACTTTATAAACCATTTTTTTACTCGATGACTTATATCACTAGATACAGCTTATTATTACCTACAGCTGACAGCTATAGAGTGGTTGATAGTGAGTATTACAAAATGCAGACTCTTGCTCAGTTCCAACACATGTAAAGTAGTGATATCTCATAATGTTGTGAACTTGAGATATATATATTTATATATCAATATTGTGTATATGTGTGTGCGCACACATGTGTGAAATATGTCTTTGAAAGTAAAATTAACTCTTAATTTTTCATTTGTTTAGTCATTCACCAACCTTCCTAAATTATTTTTATATACAAGTGTTTCTGTTTGAATCTTTTTTTTTAACATTGTGTTTATACTAGTATTTTAATAAATTTTTTACTTAAATATTCTTGATGAATTGAAATCTCTCATAATACTATGAGAAACTCTGGCTAGAAATTCATTATGTATACTTACATATTCTGATTCTATTCAATCTACTGCTAGGTCTGGATATGTGCTACGCTTCTCCATACATTCCTTCACTACTCTTTCCATCTTGTACTGTCAAACATCGTCTTTTTCTTCTTTTATTCGCTGCTTTTTCAGTCACTCTTACTAATTTTTCCTTGCCCATTTTTTAATGGCGTCTGGATCTTATGACCTCATTCACTTAACTGTTTTCCTTATACTCTCTCGCATCTATTATATCTATACTTCTCACTTCTTCTCTTTTGGTTTCCTCTTTCATAACTCTCAGGCTGAAACCTGCTCCGATCCCTTTCTGTGATCTTCCGTGTCTTTAATTTATGCATTATTATGTAGCACAATATATCTTATACATAATAACTTACATCTTTTATGATAATTTTTTCTTCTGTGAGAAGTGGAGCATGATGAATTTTCTTTTTTTTAGTCTATTTTAAATTTCATTTGCCATGCATATAAAACTTTTGATCTCTTTCAGTGATTTTCCAATCAGCATTATATCTCTTCTAAAACAAAAAAAAAAACATCATCACTTTCCCTCATTTTATATTCATTCTTCATTACGTCAACTTGCAGCTGCATTACTGCAACTTGTAAAACTGTAAGTACATCATAATCAAATATAACATTCACCTGTTTATTTATAACATTTTTTCATGCAGATTCACACTTTTGTGGTAGGTTTGCCATATAAATTCACATAAATAGGAATCTGTCATTGCCTTGTTTGTTCTACATTTTCAATTGTTCCTATGTTTTGCAGTTGCCCAAAGTAGTTCAGTCCTTTGAGTGTGTGCACCTGTAATCAGACAACTAAATTCTCTGAATAATTGAAAATGAATGTTTATTCTGCGTTTCAGGGATATTTCATATTCCCTCATACTTCCTTCTTCTCTCAGGTATAATTGTTGTACCAGGTAGAATGCTGGCAGTGATTGCTTCTAGAAGTGTTTCACATACCAGTCCAGCACAACATATAAGAAAGAATAACTTGTTTCTCTATAGACACTTCTCAACACCCACTGAGTAGAATAAATCCAACATCATTTTGTTTCTGCCTATAGAAACATGATTCATTGATCTCTATTGTGCATTCAGGCTGCCCTCTTATACTGACTGGATTAATAATTAAGAAATTAGCACAAATCTTATTTAGATAACATTTTAAATCTGTGATTGCTTCTGTTCTCATGTCAAATACATAAGCACAGAATTTAGTTGTGGTGTCCTTATATCACAATAAATAAATAATGCAATTTTATCAAATGGTTAACTTACAATTGTTCAGTCACGTGTCCTTATGTAAATACCGATTTCCATTCTGCATGTTTTTCTATTGCATCACCAATGATCAGACCACACATTAACCATTGATGGTCGTTAGGACACATTCTTTCGTGTTGTAGAATTTCACATTGCTGAGAGTATTTATTTATCATTTGAGTTAACTTTTTCAGCAAGTTGAAACAACAATATTGCACTTCTACCACACCTCTACAACTAAACATGAATAAACCAAAGTTATTTAATTGCTATCATGAAAGAAATTAATCAGAAATAATAAGAAACAATTGCATTTGATATGAAGAGTAATATTTTAATATCCTCGATAGCAAAAAAAATTTGTTTGAATGAGAACGCGACTGAACTTTGATCATGAGTTTGATAAGATAAAACTTACAGGTGACATCCAAAAAAATCCCTCTTTTTCTATGACATTTCCTTTACTATATTAATGTATGTCCTCAATGTACATTATCCTCTTTGCTTCTCACAGCTTCTTTTTAATCATAGAAATTTACACCTTCTCTATACTTATGAAAACAAAATCAATTTATGGGGTAGATTCATAATTATCTAAAACTTCAATTATAGTTATAGTTGAAGCAGTTACTGTGTATTATGGAAATAAATGTTTAAAATGAGTTAAGAAAAGTACAACATGGTTATAAATATCATCTCTTAAGTATATCGTCCCAATTTGGAAAACACAAAGGCTATAAAAATGCTAATTGTAACTTAAGGTACAATCAACATGTGTTCTACTTTCTTCAGTGACTAATGAGAAATTTTTCCTGTAGTTACTGAAGAAAACTGCCTTAGGAGTATTTTATCTTGTTAAAAAAAATTTTTTTTAATCAGATGATGGTTTTTGAAAAAAACTGGCAATTTTTGTGGAACACACACAATAAACATTTTTTATTTTTTTTATTTATAAATGCAAAACAAAATTAAAACAATTCTTTTTTTTTTTTTTTATCAGACATTATTTAGATAAAATTTTATTTAGTTTTACTATAAACAAACATAAATCTCAATCATTGTTATATAAATTATTATGAATTGCTACCTAAAAACAAAACACTGTAAAGGTAACATTAAATAATAATTGGAATGGATGTCAGTAGTAGGAAAAAATATTAAGGAATATGGTAAACTTTATTTCTGTCACGTGTAACATTGAGATCTACAGTACCTTTTTAAACAGACTGTATTATTAAATCTACATGAGTGAGTGTACCTATCTTTTGCCCAAAATTGTTCAGACAGGATCACTTATTTCATGTATTAATGAATTAATTTACGAGGGTTATTTTTTTCAAGGTCTGATCGGTCGCGAAATAAAAACCCGTGCAAAAATCGGATGAACCTTTGTGCATATGTGTTGCGCAGGGTTTCTAGTATGGTCGTCAATCACGCCGCATCACTTCGTTTAGTTCTGAACACGCAGCTAGCACGTAAACATGTCTACAACAATAGCATCTCCCGCCAAGTGTGAAGTGCATGCGGTAATTCGATTTCTTCAGGCTGAAAGGTGTAATGCAGCTGAAATTCATTGACGAATAAGTAATGTGTACGGTGAAACTTCAATGAGTGACAGCAAAGTGCGACAATGGTGCAGGAACTTTAAAACAGAACATACAGATGTTCATGATGCAGGCGGTCAGCGAAGGAAGCGAGTGTCAACCGATGATCTCGTTGAGCGAGTGGATGAGGCAATTCGAGAAAATCGTCAGTTCACAATTTCTGTATTGAGTGATTCGTTTCCTGAAGTTTCAAGTTCAGCTCTCTACACCAATGTGAGTGAGAGCCTTCAGTACCGCAAACTGTGTGCGAGATGGGTTCCCAAGATGCTGTCCGACCATCACAAAACAATGAGAATGGACGCCTCCCTAACGTTTCTCCAGCGCTACCACAATGAAGGAAAGATTTTTTGAACAAAATTGTCACAGGGGAAGAGACATGGGTCCATTTCAAAACTGAAGAAACAAAAGAACAATCCAAACTGTGGATGCATTCTCATTCTCCCAGTAAACCAAAGAACGAACCTTCTCCAACAGAAATTGTATGGCTACTGTGTTCTGGGACCGGAATGGAGTTCTCTTGGTGGAATTCATGGAACGTGGCACGACCATCAGCCTCATTCTGCGTAACTTCAATGTCTATGAAGGGCAATTCAGAATAAGCGGAGAGGAATGTTGTCATCAGGCATTGTCTTTCTCCATGACAATGCTCGGCTACACACTGCAGCTGTAACAAAGAAGCTCCTGCAGCGTTTTCGTTGGGAATTGTTTGATCACCCACCATACTGCCCGGACTTGACTCTATCCGATTTTCACCTCTTTGCTCACATGAAACATTGGCTAGGAGGACAACATTTTAGCACAGACATTGAGCTGCAGAGCAGCGTAGAAACATGGCTGAAAACACAGGCGGCTCCATTCTATGACGAGGGTATTGGAAAGTTGGTACCACGCTACAACAAATGTCTAAATCAGAGTGGCGACTATGTAGAGAAATAGCGTAACTATGTAAGTACTTGTTACAAATAAAAGATTTTAAAATTTCCATTGCAGTTTTAATTTCGTGACCGATCGGACCTTGAAAAAAATAATCCTTGTAATTAATTAACATTTGTTTTTTTACCACTTTCTTTCTTGACGAGAATTAACGGCACACTTTATAACTACGCAAATGTTATCAAATGATTGAATATTTTACCATTCTTTGCTATCACAACTTACATCTATGTTCTCAGTTTTTCATTATTCATTACCTCACTCTAGAGGAATGAATTCTCCATATTCAAAATGCTTGTGTGTCATGTGTATTCAGAAAGCATGTATATCATTTAAAAATGGAATTTTTAAATGATACACATGCTTTTTAAATAATGAATACAATTTGTGTTTAATATTGTTTGACTACACTGGATAACATAGTTAACTGATGTTCCTTATTATTTTATGGTACTGTAACAATTGAAAAATTTTAGTGAGTAAAATCTTGGAAACAAATTGAATTATGAATAAATGAATATTTATTATTTTTTTTAAATTGTAGCAAATATATTTGTACCAGTAAATGAAATCATTTTACATTCAACCAGTTCCTTTAAATTATTGATCTTAAATAAATCTCCTGTTACATTGTGCAGTTTACATTTGGTTCGGTAACTGATTACTGTTGGAATTTTTTACTAATGACCTTGGAAATGCCTTAAAAAATTGTTTCTTCAGTGTACTGTTATATATATATATATATATATATATGTATGTATACTGTTTTTTCTGCTACTTTATGACTATTGATATCAGTTGTATATTTTACTACCTTGAATTGCAGTTTCTGTATTATATCTTATCTTATACTTACCTCCTACTTGTGACTTTTATATAGACTATTTTAGTTTCAAGATTTTGTGTTGTGATAGTTGTTTTTCCACTTTGTTTCATAATTCAGGTGTGTATTACATATAATGCTTACATGCAAAATATTATACACCTGAATACACAGTGAATACTTATGCTTTTAAATGTATTAATCTGACTACCTAGGAAGTAAAATTTAAATTAATATAGAAATATTATTTTTAGGAAGTACTTATGTAATATTTAGCTGATGTATTCACAATATGAGCTACCGGTAATAACCAACATAATAGTTTTATTAGATTGTGAAATCAAGAATATCACTGACCTAGTCTACAGTCATTGTAATAGAAGTAAAAATTTTCTCTTTGTTTTAATAAAACAATTGCCGATATTGCATGTTTTTTTATAGCTATTTATTTTATTTCATCTTTTATTACAGGAAGTTTTTTTTTTAATATTACTACCACATCATAGATTTATTTTAGTTTTGTATTGTTTATTCCCATTTAAGAGTTATTATTGTACTAAAAATCTTTTCTTTTTTTTTAGTCAAAATATTTTTCTTTCAATGCATCTTTTTGTCCTCCCCTTTATTTAGTATTTCCTGTTTCTTTATTTTTTGTATCAAAAAAATTTAGACTAGAGTTGAAATTTCTAACTGTACTGGTCTGTAACTGATTATAAGTAATTATTATATTTTAAATTAAGAAATTTGACTGAATGCTGGTTTGATCTTCCCCAGTGATATCAGCAGCTGTTATGCAAAGCTTAGAATGCATCTGTTGCATTTACTTGGTGTAAATTTTTATATTAGGTTACAAGTTTTTTATTTTATGGCAAACACCCATTTAGGTTATTATTGACCGTGTTGCCAAAAGTACCTGCATACAGAAGGTAACATTGTAAAATTACTTTTTAGTTGTTAAAAATCAAAAGTAATTACCCAAATTTCATTAACATCATCACTATTTATTTAAGAAGAAATTTATTTTTTTATTAATTTATGAAGCAATAACAATCAGTTGTAGGCAGATTTTAAAAGAAATCTTGGTTCAATTATAATACAAGAAATGAACTGAGTATGTTTACACATATTCATACGATAACACTTTTAATACTTTGTAATACTGTAAAGATTATTTGAATATAAATTGTCTTATTTTAGACCAAAGTTCAAAGAGAGTTTATTTACAGTAACTGAGGTACAAAATGCTTATGAAAAGGAGAAAACAATTCTTGATTTAAAGCTTTTTTATTGTATTGAAGACTTACCCTTCCCAATAATAAATTGTAACTCAGTAATAAGTAAGGTGTTTACTTAATTGAGTTCAACTTTTGACTGATCCTACAATCTGTACTTAGTCATAAGAGATGGTGAAAAAAAAATCATTTAGGAACTGAAAAAATATTGCAAAAAAAATTACAGTTCAAAACACCAATGTTTATTTAATCATGTTGACTTTATCCATCACAAACAACATCAATAAAAATCAACAATTAATTATATTATTAAGATAAAAAAATAAATGTAATGAAGAATTCATTTCCTTTTTTCTTGGTTCCACATATAACACTGTTAGATAATTATTGATAAACTTAACTTAATTTTTGATTAACTTATAATATTACATCAAAATGATTGTGCTCCAAGGAATTATAATTGATATTATTAATACAAAAAGAGTTATTGAAATTCATTATCTGATTATTTGGTCCTGAATAATTAAATTAAAATTCCAGGTTGAGCAGCTATGACTTGAAAAACTGTTACTTTGATTTTTGTTCTAAATTTACTCAAAAAATTTATTATCAAGTTCATAAGATTTTAATGTGTACTTAAACTACATACTAAACAGTTTATTAATATATAATTATGAAACTATAATAACTGAAAATTATAATTTGCATTGTAAATTAAAATTTAATATAAAAAAAACCATTTCATTTGTGAGTGTCAAATTTCCATTTCAGATTCCATTATTCACTGTACCATACGGTGGGGGGTTGCCTATATAAAATAGCTTTTGAAAGAAACATTAGAACATTGCTTACACAAGAGAACCGGGTGCATAATAGCTGTTTGCTGCATTATTCAATTGTCAGATGCAGCTTATAATTTGTTCTTTTTTTAGAAGATTGTTAATTTTATAATAAAGATTTTTTTTCTGTAAATCTGCTGACAGTTTTTTTAATCACATTTAATTGTAATGTAATTTTTTTTTAATTTAATATTTTACTTCAAGATTATACTCTTATAATAACAGAATATTAATCATCCAGTTATTGACTTACAGTCAATCTTGTCCAATTTCAATCATTCTGATATAGTGCAGACATTAATTAATTGAACACTTTAAATAAAAATAATTTTGATAATATGGGTATTCAAATCTATTCAAAGTACCTTTTTGGTCATTGGTTGACAGTAGACTACCTCAATCCAATCCCTATCAAAATATCCCCATCGTTCTTTTCATTATAATACTCCATTTTTAACTCCTCTCTCATTTAAGCTTACATATTATTTTGAGTCCAACCCAGGACATATTTTTGAAATTACTTAAAAGTCTTAACAGTTTACTGAAACATTAAACTTTATTTATTTAGTCTTATTTTTCACTAGACATGACTTTTTCAGAAATTGTTTGTTTTAATTACATCATAAAATTCACAACAAGAAGTTCTGGATTAATTTTAACATTTAGAAGCTGTTTAACAATAGATACTGAAGGTTTACCCCTTTCTGCTGACCAAATGTTCCCCATAATTGAAAAAACTCTCTCAGCTGGAGCAGATGTCCCAGGCAAAAACATTGTAAGCTCAACCATTTTAGAAATATTGCAAAACAAGAAATATCAGTCTTTTGAAACACCTTAAAATTGCTTTCCACTTCTCTTCAATAGTATCTGGTACTTTTTCAGAACTTGAACCATAATCTACCCTCTGGTTTTGAATTACCTGGTTCAACAATGTATGTTCATCAAATAATTCATCAGTATTTATAGAATCTTTATAATTTCATTAACAACTTAGGCACTCTCATCTAAATCAGAACAGGCAATTTCAGTTCATAAATTTATCCACTGAAACTTACTAACTTTATCAAAACTGGTTCTCCACAACTGTAAGTATTGAATACTCTAATTTTAGAAATGTTCTATGCTTGAGAAGAATTTTTGTTCCTGAACATCACTGTTTTCTTTTAGCTTGGCAGAATATGGTATAAATTTGAGGGTTTTTCTTTCCTTAAGTTGACAAATTAATTCAGAATATGTCTGAAATGCTTCTGTTGCTGAGATAGAATTAGCTTTCAGTTTCAGAACTATATTATTAAATAACTGTAGAGTACTATATAAAAATTTCAAAAACAGTTCACTTTCTGGATTTTTAAAAAATCAAATAATAATTTTGGACATTTGTTGCAAGATAAGAGTTATGATTATAGGCCATCAAAAATAGAAGGAATCTATTGCAGGTAACAAACTAAAGAACCTTGTGCTGCTATGAGATAATACTTTTTTGTAATCTGTTTCCATAAATTCACAAAACTCTTTATGTTTCATTGCTGTTACTGTATATATGTGAAAATGTTTATACATTTCTATAACAATAACTTCTATGTCTCGGGGTAAAGAATCACATGCTGTTTGTACTGAATTGTGTACAATGTGGGCTGAACAACCAATTTCTAAAATAGGTTATTTAAATCACTTTGAACTTTTCTGAGTACATTTTCATTCTCCAGTGTGCAATAAACATGTTCACACCACCAAAATTACTGTTAGTGTTATCAGCAGTATAACAAACCAACTTTTGTTCACGTTTGTATTTTTCACACACTGCAAAAGATACGAGTCAAAATTTCAGCAATTTCACCTTGCACTTCATCAAAATTTAAAAGTTTAACTTGAATTCCCTCCTCCAGACTGAAATATCTTACAACAATTGGAACAAGTTTTACTTCTCTTCTGTTTGAGCTATCTATCATTACTGTTACATAATTAATGTTTTCCAAAGAACACAACACATTATCAAATATAAATGGCAAAATAACGTTAACGTTAATTGCCTCAGTTTTGGTTCTAGCAGATGAAATTTTGGTTCTTATAACTTTTTAACCAATTTAGATGTGCAATCATTTCGTGCAATGTCATTTCATGCAGTCAATGTGCAATCACTGAGATGATCTCAGTGATTGCACTGAGACATTTGTAGCTAAAGAAGCTACATTTCATAGCAGTGTGCTATGAAATGTAGCTTCTTTAGCAGCACACTTCAAATCACTGTTATTGTTATTCCCACCTTTGGCTTGATAAAACTCTCTTGTGTTTGCCGAAGCAGTAGCATTAATAGCACTCCTGTGTTTAGCCGTTTTCACGTGGTCTTCAATATTACCCTTTCCTGAATGTGCAACAGAAGATTCTACAGTACATAGTGTGCAATAAACACGTTCATTGTTACTGTCATTACAGAATTTCAAAAATTTGTATTCCTGTTGCAGGTTAACATTAAACACATTTTCTTCTGCCCTTTGCTAAGCGATGAGACAAAAAAACAAATAGAGATAAAATTATCAAAAATGTGTAGACAAGTTACTTCACACATGAAAACAACATAAACACGTTGTTCCTATTGTGTTGCCAAATGAGTAAGTAAAAGGTAGTGGCGAGACCAGTAGCCAAGCCTCCCCTGGGGTTATAAAGATGTCCAGACATTACCCTGGACAGCACTAAAAAACCAGGACTGTCCGGGCTAATCCCGGTTGTATGGTAAGCCTACTCTTATTGGTATCATGGGAATTTTGTTGATTGCTACCCTGGCGTAGTTATGGCACCTTCTAGTAGCTGACAGAGCTACTTTAATTTTATGAGACAGTGTTTCATGTCTGGTGATCGCACTAAAAGCCAAATTAGCAATCGAAGTGCCTGTCAGTAAATAGCAGTTCTCTTCTTGAAATCTAGAATCTAAATCACATCTTTTATCAGATTCTTACCTGAGTCCTGCAACAGCTATAAATAATAACAGATTGCCAAGGCAATAATAATATTAATAAACATTCTCCTGTTCAATGTAAGTATTTTCAGAAGCATTTTCAAAACCACATCAGTATGATTCTAGCCACACTTGAAAATTTAATACAGTTTAATTTCATCAATCATTTCACTTCAGTATTATTAAAAAAAAAAAAAAATTAACTTAAGTAGAAAAGTATTCTAATTAACATTACAACTTTAAAATTTAATCTTTAAAACTGTTTAAATTGTCAGTAGTTTAGTGTGAATTAAGATTAATTATATTTACAGTTTTAGTAAAATTGTGGTGACAGTTTGAGCCCTTTTTTGAAGAAACTAATTCTTGTTATGAATATTGTGATAGTTTAAAATATAAAGCAAGGGATTAGGTAGAATACTGTTTATCAGATAATGAGGTTATTTTATTTGGTATTTACTTTGTTACTTAAATTGACAGATAATATTATATGATGTTTCCTAGCATCACATGGGGAAATTTCAAATTCATCTGATTTTCAAAATTCTTTTACAATGTTAGAAAATATTTTCTAACATTGTATTTTTGTAGTAAATTTCAGAAGCAAAGATGTAAATAATTTAAAAAAAGATTTATTAAATTTAGAAATCTTACATAATTTCATATTAATAGATATTAAAATTCTTTTTCTTCTGTTGTTTGCTAGCCAAGTATAAAAGGATCACTATATTCGAGCCAGTGTTCACTACTGCTATTCAAGCTGCTTCCCAAATTATTTTATTTATTATTATTGTTTTGATTGTAATTTTACTTGTGCTATAAAAATTGTTGATTTTTTTTCAAAACTCACCAGATTCTTTATTTAATTTTAAGATGCAGGTTTCATAACATGTAAATAAATTGTTACATTCAGTTTCATAATATGTTTAAAACTACTTCAGAATTTCTATGTGCCCTTTCTAAAAGCCAAAAAGAAATCTTATAATTAATTATTTTAAGTCTAAATGGAAGAAAGTTATCACAAGCTTCTCATACCACAATTGAATGAATATTTTATTAGGAATTTTATTATTTTGAAAATCTAGTGAATCTAAACTTTGTTCCCTTCCAATAATTTTGCATTATAAATATCAGTATAATATCATTATAATTATATCAAGTAATGAAAACTCAATTTACTCCTTTCAATTTTTATATTGTCATGAGCACTTTTTGGTGATCATCAGTTCACCAGAGGATCTTTTATTAAAAATTAGGTATCATTAAATTTAAAATGTTCAACGAATATATCTGTTTTCTTTCAGTCTCTTAACAAAAATAAATTTTTTTTATGTAAAAGATTTTTTTTTAATTAAAATTTTATTTATATTATTCGTGTAATTTTTATTTTATTTTAATAGAATTTTGTGAATATCATAGTATTAGCATGTGTATACATTAAATAAATCATTTGTTAATATAAAAAAAATCCTATAAAATACAGTAAATAAATAATGGCTTTATTTGAAATATTGTATTTCCTGTTTTGTTTGATGATGTAGTTTATAAACTAATGAGTCTATTCACAGAATTGTGTATATTAAATATTTAAAAAAATCCTTATAATCAATGAAATGCTGATGTAGGTTTAAATATACACACACACACATATATATAGTATTTATAAATAAATATTGTTATAATTAATTTTCTTAGAGGGGGAAGTAATTACAATTTTTATTACATTTCTTGGAAAATCACTTAGTCACCATAAATCAATCTTTCAGTTGTTTGTCCAGTGTCCTCTTATTACAGTCATTAAAAGTTATTAAAAAAAAATTATCTCTTATGGTTTCTATTTTTAAAAGTTATTTACATATATTTCTTTTCTGTGTACATGAATCTAATTTCTCTGCCTTGTACCAAAAACAACTGTCATTGTTGTTTTATTTGGTTTCATCTTTTTCATCATGATGCTTGCAAGTCTGGTAATGTATTATTTTAATATGTACTTTTGTATACATGAAAAAGATATGTTGCACAGTAAAATATCTTTTATATTATTGAGATAGAAAAAAATTTATTTACTATGATATGGTAATATTTTTTTTCCTAATTATAAAATAGAGTGATAAATATTTATAATAGAATTTACATTAAGTTCGATGTATAATAGACAAGCCAAAATTTTTACATTAACTAAATCTTTTATTTAGACAGAATAGAAAATATTTTTGAACGAAGCTGAAGCAATTACATAAATTAAATGTTCTAACTAATACTCCAGTCTTCCATATAAATAAATAAATCAATTTTAAAAGAGAAAAAATCAATAATAATAAATTTAATAAAAAAGGAAAAACTATCTATTTTTCTTTCGATTTTTTTTTAGTATTAATTTCTTTTTTGAAGTCGACACTAAGTTTAAATCAAAAAACCATAAGCAACTTACAAGCCATTAATTTGATACAATATTCAGAAGTTGAAATTTAAAGAATAATTGATAAATATTACTTTCTCTTTTTTAAGTGATTTTTAAATCAGTTTTATTTTTATCTAAAAATGTTTACTTTTTTTATATGAACACTCAAACAAGAAAACATAATGCTGGCTGGGTGATAAAAAAGTTTGCTAAAAACAAAAATTGATTAATAAAACCTTCTATGATGCAGATTTCATAAAAGAACGTGAAAAAAATATTTCTGAGCATGGTGTACATTTCCTGTCTGTAATTCAGGAGTTAGTTGTATTAAGTTTTACCTTGTTTTCTTACAAAATTTGTTGGAGTTTTGTGTGAAAACACTAGTAATATCAGAATGACATCAGCTTATATATTATTGTTTTATATTAACCCAATGCTAATCATCAATAATGACTGCAAAGAAATATTATCTTCAAATTGTTTTGTAGGCTGTAAGTTTTTTTTATTTAGAAAATTTTTCATGTATATTATTTGTAATAAACTTATTATGATATGATCAGCAGAACTTCCTCTACAAAAAATACATGTAAACATCATTGTGTATTTAGTGTACATTGATGGAATAAGACTCGAACACATACAAAATAAGTATAGTTTTTTTCATAAATAAAAAAAAATTATTTGTGAAGTCTGTTAAAATATTTTTTATTTATTTATTGTTACTTATTATCAGTTTTGGAAAAATTAAATTTAGAATGTCAAAGATTGCTTTACCGATTTTAGTTAATTTTGACTTCCACATCTTGCGACTAATGTAAAAAGTGTATTTAATTTTTCTCAGAAAATTGTTCTAACTAAAGATAGTTAGAACTTTTATTACAAAATAAAATCTCTTTTTGTTTACCTTTCATTTTTGATAAATTGTTTTTATGGATATTTGTGGTATTATGAATGGTTACAGTTATATTTTATTAACTTTTTAGTATTCAGATTTTCCAAAAATTAACAATTTAGTGAGCCTTTGCAAAAATAAAGTAGGTTTCTTACTACAAGTATATATTAGATTTAGAGAGGTGTTTTATATTTAAAAAAATGTTATTTGTTATGGTGTGGTATATTAGAGCTTTTATCTTAAATTGGCACCGCTTTTTTGATAAGCACTTCAGCCTCAGGAATTAATTAGTTATGGAACTACGGAGAGAAAACTGAGATTTTGTAGTTCTGTAGGAGACACCTTCTTATAGAATAATTACAAAGAACACAGATTCATAACAGTACAGAAGAAATTAAGGCCTGAGAACAAATACAAGATTCATAAAGGAACAAATTTGCTTTTCCCTGGAACCTTACGACATGAGGAACTGTATGATTGACGTAGAAACTGCTTGACCTACTTGTACTATAGGAGTACTGTACAATATAAAGAAATAAAAAATTATTTAAAATCATAATTCTTTGGTGTTCAGTTCTCCTTAAGAATATAATTATTTTTATATAAAGTGTATTTTAACTAAATATAATTTGTGTTTTAATTTTTTGTTTATGTTAATTCTTTTTGAAACCTTTTTATAATATTTCATTTTTGGAATGTTGACCTCTCTTGGAAATCATGCTGACTTCTTGGGAGTATGTACTCTTTAACATGCTTGTGGTTCAACTTCCTGACAATATGAAACTTTTTTTCTAGTAGTCTATTTTAATAAGCATACATTTTGTGCAGTTTAATGTTCATTTGTGATGCTGTGACACCCTTGTTCAAATTCAGTTACTTGAGACAAAATGAATTGCCTTTATTATTACTAATTATTGATTAATGTCACTGTATGAAAAATGGTTCCCATGAGTCCGGACAAAATGAAACTGTAATTAGGCTTAAAACCAGTGGCAAGGCAGTTTAATTATGAATAAAAGTAAAAAACACATGAATCATTATTTTGCATCATTAAAAAAAATTGTGATGGGTAATCATGCTTACTTCGAAGTGTTGTTAATATAAGTTGTAGTAAATGAAGGTGTAAGTAGGTGATAAACAATTTTTTTTATTGTGTTGTTTTGTTGTGAAAAATAGAGTGGCCATTGAGATAATATGTAACTGCAAACAAAAACAAATTTACTACTCAATTTTATTACTTGACATTTTTTAAATTAGTGGAATTCATATATTAGTACATTTTCTCTGGAGGAAATTATTAAAAGATTTGTACATGTTGTTTAAAAATGCTAAATACTGCATTTAATAATTAATTAAAAATTAATCTTTTAAATAATATGCAATTTTAACATTTATTTTTTAAATTAAACATTGTAAGTTATATAAAGCATAACTTGTTTTTTCTAAGCTTAGTTTCATGTATTGATATCTTTTTTAATATGCCACTTTTTAATCATCATAAGAACAATCAGTGCATGTTCTACTGTTATAATAAAATAAATATATGTTACTTTTTTAAATACCTTATTTCGAATAAGGTATTTAAATTTTATAATGTCAAGCTTTAAGGAGAAATATGAAATATATATTTGTCACAGAAAAGTAAATTTTCATTGTTCCGTTCCTTTTAACCAGAAGTTTCTGAATATAATTTTGCTCTCTTGATTTAAGGCTGATAACTATTATCCTTTCTTCTTATAATTAAACTACACTTACAGGAATATAATATTATTAAATAATGTGTCAATTGAATTAAGAAATATTAAATGTCTTAAAGTATTTAATTTTTCTTTTTTTTCCCCTGTTTAGCCACCGGTAACTACCGTTCAGATAATACTTCAGAGGATGAATGAGGATGATATGTATGAGTGTGAATGAAGTGTAGTCTTGTGTACATTCTCAGTTCGACCATATCTGAGATGTGTGGCTAATTGAAACCCAACCACCAAAGAACACCGGTATCCACGATCTAGTATTCAAGTCCGTGTAAAAATAGCTGGCTTTACTAGGACTTGAACGCTGGAACTCTCGACTTTTCCAAATCAACTGATTTGGGAAGACGCGTTTACCACTAGACCAACCCGGTGGGTTTAAGTATTTAACTTAGCTGTTAAAATTGTAACAGTTAATCAAACTATAAAATACCAATTGTGCAGTGAAATGGAGTAAAACATAGCTGATTATGTGTTATATTATTTGTTTTAATACTGATGATTATTTTCAAAAAGAGAAAGCATTTTATTTTCATCTGAATTTTATAACCTAAGATTATAAATAATTGTAATTAAGTATCTTCAATGTTATTCTATTTATTCTTATAAATGATACGATATTTATTTGACCTTTAGTATTCATTAGTATATGTTTATAAAAACCGTGAAAAACAAATAAATTATTGACAAATTGATGTTTTATTAAATTGTTACTAGTTCCTATCATTCAAGTTTTTCTTTGATGGGGAGTAAATAATGATAATTGTAATAATTTTTGTGTGTTCTACAGGTTAATTTTGAATATCTTTTATTATTGTTTCTTAGTAAATGTATAATATTCTGTTATAAATATATAAATAAAAAGTAATAAAATAATCAATCATAATGTAGGTTTTTAAATCTATGCATCACTAGGAAGGGTTAAGTTAGAAACCAATAACAGATAGTAGCCAAGAGCTGGTATCGAGAAGCTGTAGGAATTAATTATTATGGTTAAAAAAAAATTATAATTATACCTGCTTTTCCTGGGTCTTAAATAAACCTCCTGTTTAAGGAGTTGGGAAATCTAGCGCTAACTATCGTTCTACTCTGAAACTTAGAAACAAAATCTGTATAATTTTTCAAACGCTTTTCTGATTTTAAACAGAAATAAAACCATGCTGCTTTATTGATATCAGGATTTTTGAACTTGTACCTTGGTTAGTTTTGATCAGAAATTGTACTCAATTTGTAGTTTTAGTTCCAGCAATATACTCATGACTGAAAATAATTGCTAATGTGAGTATTTATATATATATTATATGAAATTATGCCTTGGTACTAATTGTTAAAATCATTAATATTCTGAAGCTCAGTTCTCTCAGTTTTAGTTTTGTTGAAGTAGTGCGGTACTTGTAGTTTTTTTAACAACAATCTGAACTTCTTTAAAAATGTATAAATAATCTTATTTCTTACATCTTTATTTATATTTCTAAAACAAAAATAAAATTGTACCTTATAGTTTTTTACATATTCATTTTTTTATCATTATAACAAATCTCCAAAATCTCTGAATTATTTTTGTAAGCTGAATATACTGTTATATTGTTTATACAGTGAATATGCTGGAGAAATATTACATTTATAAATATAAACAAAAATTTTAAATGATGAACCACTAGATCACATTCAAGGATGATGATTTAATTAAAAACATAATAAAAATACAATCTTAACATTTGGCAATAACGACAATAGAACAAAGCAAAATATTGTGTTTTAAAGATTAAATTATTCCAGTACTGGACAGCAAAATTGCATGTATACTTATAATCACTCAAAATTTCACATTATACCAAATTCAGTTAGCTTATAGAGGTAAAGTAAACAAATTGTGTGTATGCGTGTTCAGACACCTAATTCACAAGCATCTCAAAATTGAACATGAGAACACAAGAGTAATCATATGAAAAGATCCGGGGTTTTAATAGAACTGAAAGACATAATATTTTTAATTTATAAACATTTGATTTCATGACTACTGTATGACTAATTATACGGTGACTAATGTGAGTAATGATTATTTTACTGTATGTAGATACGGCTACATTGTGAATCAGCACTGATACAAAGGACGTGACTTACCAGAAACATGACGAAATCACTAACACAAATGCAACATTTCTTTATTCTTCACGGTAACTGAATATAGTATAAAAAAATTTCAAAAAAAAATGGCATTAAAAAATGTTTCACTGTAATAAATATAGAATTTAATACCAACTGAAGATGCAGGATACTGCGAATATCAGTTATAGCAAATTAATATATTAAGTTCAACTTATCTATCTAATTACTTTGATCTGGTGGTGTTCATATTTCATGTAGTAATATATATATATATATATATATATATTTTACTGTATATCTGGGATTTTATTGAGGAGGCAAGGAATGTACACAATAAATCTTCTGTTCACCGGAGAATTATTTGTCTTTTTTATATTTTTATCATCATCAGTCAAGGATAGAAATTAAAATAGATTGTTTATGTTTATGACTGAAATTGAATTGTTTATGTTTTAGACTGAAGACCTACGTACTGTACTAGATATTTGACTTGATTTAATTATCGATTGTACTGTCACATGTTTTAAAGTTTTGATTAATGATAATGAACTTAATGTGTAACTTATAGTTTGTGTAATATTTAGGAATGTACACAATGCGAATGCTGGATGGTGGTGCAGCATGTGCCGAAAGAGGAGCTGATTCTGATAGTGCTGTGTCCTCTATGGGTTCTGAACGAGTACCTTCATTATCATCAGACACAGAATGGATGGAAACTAATTCAGATTCAGGACATACCCCTGCTGATCATTACACCGATTACCATAGGTAAGTAATAGATGTTATTCATTATAAATTTTTTATTGTTTATTATAATTTTGGTTTAAATATATATATAATACGTCCAATTTCTCTACGGAATACTGAAGTAGAAATTTTATTCTTGTAAATTACATTCTTTGTTATTATATACTAACAATTTATTTATGTAGCAAATGCATATTTTTCTAATACATGTATTCAGTTAGTGCACATTATTTAGAGTTTGAGTAGACATATATGAAATATATCACATTAAATAAAACTATCAATAGTTGTATAATAATAACTCTATAATAAAACTAATAGTTGCAGAAGATTCCTTAATTCATGTTAGTCTAAAATATACAATAACCAAAATAACTCTTTCATCCTTATAATTAACAGAAACAGCAAAAAAGAGCTTTCATCTATTATCAGATAGTTAAATCACTTATTTATTAATGCCATAAGTCCAGAAATAAGCTGATTATTTTTTATTGCATTTACTGTTATCACAAAGTATCTATTATGCAACTTACTTTTAAGGTCTGGTTTAACAGCAAGTTGAGTTGCAATTAAAAAAATTAAATCTGTATATAAAAAAATCCTAAATTGTCAGTCATCATTAGTAAATCAAAATACTATTTTCATTCCAGAATAAGACAGAATAGACAAATTCATGCTTTCACAAATCATGCTTTTATCTTTATAAATGATTCTGTTAATTGCCTATTTTTTCCTGTTGTGATGAAGAAAAAAGTTATGTAATGTTGTCTGTAACGCTGCCTTTCTATTCTCTGCTGTTTCATCTTGCATTTTTATTTGGAAACATTCACTTTATACTGTATTTGATTAATTTAGTATTATTATTTAAATTTGTGCTTGCATACATGTTTATCTTAAATATATACTTGTTACAGTCCAGCCTCAGCCAAATACCAAAAATGGTATGATATAATATCATTATTAAAGTTATTTGATGAATCTATACTGAATTTTTAACTGAGATCATGTAAATTAGATTCAGTAGATATGCCTGTCGGCTGTATTTGAAAAGCACCACTAGCATATCTGATCCAGATAGGTTTTATAGGATTTCACTGCAATATTATATATACAGATCAATTAGAAAATAAAAAATATACATCTTTTAATCAAAGTAATTATGAAAATATTAACAATAATTGTTCAAATTAACTTGAATGCTGTTTAATAAATTAATAAATATAAACATTATGAAGGCATAATTTACATTAAATTATTTTAAATTCTTTAAAATAAAAAATAGTTCAAAACTGGTGATAAGAAAAAAAAATAAGAGAACACATGAATGTTATAATCTAAACAAATTATCAATAAATGTGGTTCAAGAGAATACTAATATTACAAAATTAAGATTTTGATTTTTTCAAGAATAAGGTATCAAACCTTTTTTTAATGTTAGTCATTTTTTAATGAAGCTCTATTTTTTTTCAAGCTCTAATAAACACAGAGGCTGGAAGTCTTACATGTAACCTAGGTTTCAATCAAGTCTGTAACTAAGTCAACCTGCAATTTTTATTAAAACTGAATCTATTGTTTGGGAGAAAACTGTGCTGTCTAAACAGATAAATTTTCATTTTTATATAAAAATGTTTCCTGTAATAAAATGAAGTCTGAAAGGAATTCAGAATGTCACAGACAGTTTTTAATTTAATAGCTTTTAATCAGCTGATTAATTCCAAGATTTAAAAATATTCCAGACATCTTAAACTTAGAATTGAAACTCATCATTGTGCTTTTATAGTAACAGCTTTAAACCAGTGATAATTAAGTTTAGTATTTCACATGAAACTTTTTTTTTTGAATGAATTACAGTTCTTGTTGTTACAGTAATAAATATCGTTGGTACGATTATAGTTACTCAAATCGGCAACATTCTGGAGAAGGGCCTGTCAGTAATGGAAACTCACGTATACACCCGGTTGCCCAGAAAAAGCATCATTTATATGGAAAACGATTCTTCCAGGAACAAGGAACGGGTAATAATAATTAGAGTTTAATATAATAGACTTTACCACAAACTTGAATAAATATGAAAGAAAGTTTTTCTGTAAAGGAAAATTTTTTTTTTTTTTAAAAATGTCTACACAATTTATGAATAAAGTATTCTGTATAATGTATATTTATTGATTATGTTAAAAATTTTAATACGAAGTTCAATAGTTTAAAAGAGTATGACAGATTCTGTAGTATATGGACTCCATACAAAGAAAGATGAAGCAGATGCCTTTAAAATTGCCCACCTCATTGGTACAAAGCAATCATTCAACAAAACAATTAACTTGGATTATATTTCTTTGAAATTTTGTCTACAAACTGAATCTGTATAATTGAATGTTAATAAAATTAATAAATTTTAATTATTTTTAATTCTAAAATATATTGTTTGCTGGTTGTATGGGTATGTTTGTTGCATAAGTGGTATATCAGCATAATGCATATCAGCCTGCTAATTTCTGCACCCATCTTTCTTTTAAAAATGTTTATTAATCTGTATTAGTTTTACAAAGGTAAAATACTTAACTTTGCTGGTGTAATCAAAAAATTGATATCAGTAGTATGTAGTTTGCTAAGAATAGTAATATGTAATTTATTAATTGCTGATAATATAAATATTTAGATTTTGTGTATATTTTTTTTTTTTATGAAAACTGATTATGCAATTTTTTTCCCCCAAGGAGTTCCTCCAAGTAGTCTAATTCCACATAGTACTTCACATCCAACTATGTCGAATGTTAAATTTGAATTTCCTGGTACAGATGGTAACCAAGCTTCAGGAGGTGGAATTGTTTCAACAAATTCATTTGCTACAGCATCACCACTTGACATTTCAAAACCACAACAGTCAGAAATGAAATATAGCTGTAGTTTAGAATTCTCTAGGCAAAATTTAGGTAAGGTTTACATTTTAATTTAACATACTATTTTAAACTGGTATTTACAGTTTTATAAAATTTTATAGAGGTTATAACAAACAACTTTCTTTACAGCTTAAACCCTTCTCACATATACATCTACATTGTACAATACATGTTTTTTTAAGTAAGGGCCATTTTGATATAAAAATTGAAATAAATGAAATTGAAAAAACTTCATTATGACACAGTAAACTTACATATATATATATATATAAATACTATTTTTCTGCATATTTGTCATTTACTGCAATACATTTTTGATATCGGCTTACCAGCCTCATTATTCCATTACTGAAGAATTCTCCCGTCTGATTTAAACCAATTACTCTGTTTTGCAGTTCCTCATCATCTTCAAACTTCTGCGATGTAGCCATTGTTTAAATGGAGGAAAGGGTAATAATCAGTCAGTGCAAGTTGTAGACTGCAAGGCGGATGTTCAAAGATTTCCCAATGAAATCATTACAATTGTTCAGTGGTTTTGTTTGCAATGTGAGGTCATGTATTATTGTGGAGAAAAAAAGTCCTAATAATAAAAACTTCTATTGGTTAGCTTCCTGTGCCTTTTTATTTTGAATGTCTAAGTTTTGTAATTGTTTCACAATACATATCAGTATTAACAGTTCTTCCACGTTCAAGAAATTCAATCAGCAGTATCACAGGTTTCTTCAGCATCTCAATAAATTGTAGCCATAAGCTTTTTCATTGAACTGTCTCGTTTAAACTTTTTACACTTTGGGGATGATGGATGCTGCCATTGAATTGATTGCTGCTTTATCTCAACGTTTGAATAAGATGAACTGGTGTTTCATCAACAGTCATGTGTTTCCATAAATCATCACCTTCATTTTCATAGCGCCTCAAAAGTTTGCCTGCAGTGGGATGTTTTTCTTTGTGTTTCTGTCAAAACGTTTGGTATCCATTTGGAACACAACTTTCTATAACTCAGTTTTTTTTTTCAGTTAAAATGTTGTAAATTACTGATCACGAAACAAAAAGAAATTCAATCAATAATTGAGAAACAGTTAGCCTTCTGTTTTCACAGATTTTTGCATTCACATTTACAGTCAATTTATCTGTGATGACAGTCGAGCAACCACTACGTTCTTTGTTGTGAGCATTCATTCTTCCACAAAACAGTCACCATTGGTGAACTTTACCTTTGCATATAACACTGGGTCAATAAACATCAACAATTTCTCTATTAATATCAGCAGCAGATTTGTTTTTAACTAGTAGATAATGAATTACTGATCGCACTTCACAACTCACAGGATTAGTTATTGTAGCACTCATTTCAGTCAGGCTATATAAGCAACTAACGCAAATAACGTTAACCTGTTGTTGCGAACAGATGATCGTTGATATAAATAAGCATGCTACACTAGTGCCATCAATTTCCACCGCATCTAATGGCGAGAAATTGAAAACAGCCCTTACTTAAAGAACACGCCCCGTATAACAGAGAGACAGATGGTTTCCCATTTTTTAGTCATTTTATACATACTAAAGTATGATGTTATTCTTGAAGTTGATAGTGAAGATTACAAGAAATTGCTAACTCTTTTAATGATAAATTGAACAAAATGTATTCTTAAGGGATTTATGTGAAAGATTAATTTCATTATTGGAAGGGTTTTTCATTATAATTTGAAGTGAAGTTTTGTGACCTTCAATTTATTTTCATACAATGTGTGATTAAACTTCATATATGTATACCTAAGGTATAAAAAACTCTACTGTAATGTTGCTGTCTCTGATGGCATTGATGTTCACTGTACATCCAGTTCTGTAGAGAGGAAAAAGAAAGTGTTATTTGCAAGCAGAATGTCACTACATTGTGGTAGGTAGGAATCCTGATATGCTGTGTTGTATTTGGTTCAGTGAATAAAATAACAGGAAAGCACTCTCTCCTCTTTGTTTTCCTAATAAACATGGCATGAGTATGGTATGGCTTATTGCTATTTTCTATGTCATGTCTACTATTATGTCATTTAAGCCATAAACAGACTTAATTACAGAATTTTTTTCAATGGTTTAATTTATGATTAACATGAGTTTTTCTGCTTTTTGTATTTCTCAATCTCTTTATCTGAATTAGAACTTTTAAGTAAATGAAACATTCTGTATGTATTTTGATTGAAGTTATAATTATATATCTTTTGCCTTAAAACCATAATATTTGCATTTGTAAACCATTATAATATTTTACTCTATAACATATCTACATATGTTATTGAAATGATTATAAATTGAGAAATGAGCATTATTAACTTGCATTATATGGTCACAAATGCTTGTGACCTTAAGATGTCAAATTCACCAAAAACACCAAACTAGATAAGATTTATAGTTGTGGAAACTTTAAGATGTCAGCCTTATTGTTATTTTTCTTAAAATCATTATCCGTAGCACAAGTTTGATATATAGGTTTTATAATTTTATACTTGTTGAAAAGTGGAATTTCTACCACATGTGTAATATCTTATTAACAACATTCCATTGTACCTTCTTTGTCTCAGCCTTCAAATCTTGGAATCTAACAAAAAAGATTATCTCTTCTAAAAGAGATTATTCTTCTGTTTTTCTGAAAGATTATGAATAATTTTTATATTTAACTCATTACATTTAAATATAAATGTAATAAGTTGGAAAAGCCCATTACACGTCTGTTAAATACATTTTGTAAATTAATCATTGTAAACAATTAAAGTTGTGATTATTTAAAAACAGAATCATTAACTTTCTATATGTGTTTCAAAAAAGAGAACCTAAGCAGCTCAACATTTAATGATACTCAGAAATATAAATGTACTGAGATAGTGTGAACTAAACATTAGGATTTTTTTATGGTTTAAATTTGGTGGTTTAATTTGTATAAATTGAAGATTATGGTAATTTTAAAAATATTTTAGGGTTTTAAAGAAATTGTTGTAAAGTATTTTACTTTGTATTATTAAAATTTATACATTATTTTAATTTAATTTGTGAAACATGAATTTTGATAGATTCTCTAATTATGTTCAAATAAAAAAAGAATTACTGGACTAGTAATGAAAAATTAATTTAAGAAAATTCTATCCCAGTTTGTAAATATTAATCTACTTTATGCTATATTAAAATATAGAAATGCAATATCTTATTTCATAACAGTATAAATTTATGTTTTAAAAACAGCGACATACTTAAATTCAAATTGTTATCATGATTTCAGTATTAACTTTTTTATTCTGATGGGTACCAATTGATCAGATTAGAAATTTGTTTGCCTGCCACTTCATGGATAAAAAGAGAACTATTCTAACATTTGCCTGAATAGATGAAGAGAAATCTTGGTAAAACCTTGATCAGACAAACATCACAAAATACACAGTTATAAAAATAAAAAAAATAGTTGAAGTGCACATTAACATTCAAACATAATAAATACATGAAATAATAGTAAATTAAACATGAAAAGTTTCAAAATAAATAACGATGTAGAAAAGAATTTATAAAATCTAATATACAGTTGATTTAAATTTTAAGAGGGAATGTTTTTAGAATAGTATTATAGCTGTGATTACTGTTGAAATAAATAGCTATTAGTGAGTCTATTTAATCATTAGTTATGTTTATGATAACTCCTTTTTTCAAATTTGCTGTAATTTAAAATCTTTCATAATATATCTTTGTTAAATTTTTATTCTTACTAATGTAATAAACAAATAACATCAGCAAATTACTTGCATTGGTGGTATGCAGTTGACGTGATTTTTGTTTTTATGTTGCAGCTGTTAGGACTCCGCTGGAACATGTTGCTCATAATCACACGTATCATTTACCACCAGAACAAGCAGGTGCTATGCAGAGGCCAATAACAAGAGACAAACAAAAAGGTAAGTTAGTTATTAAAGTCTTTGGTTTTTAAAATTACAAATTCATTAAGACATCAGATATTTATTATTAAACTTGGGATTAGATTGATGTTTTTAATTGTCAAAAAGTAGACTTTATTGTTTATGAATTCTAGCTGTTTTATACAGATAATTAGTGAATGACATTAATTTTATAATTAATATCATTAATTAATTTTATAATTAATATCAGATTGATTTTAAAATTCTCTTTTACTACCAAAAACTTTTTTGTACTCAGAAGTGATATGAATGTCAATTTTAATCTGAAAAAAATATTTTTCAATGGTTTACTGAATTTTAAAATTACCAGAATAATTATATCACTGTTTAGTATTAAGTGATTTAAAACTTTAAATCTACCATGACAGATAAATAAGTATTATCATAAAAAAATTAATGATGTTAAAACTTTTCTTGCCTGAAGAAGCAGTGAAAAATATTTGAAAAGAGGGCCATAAAAAAGAAATAAAACTTAAGTAAAAATTTTACTCCAATAAAAATAAATATATTTTTATTTTTATATATTCTAGTGGAATGTCATTTGAACAACGTAAATTCGTGCTTGGTCTCTGTTTTTTTTTCTTAATTATTTATTTCGGCAGATAATGAAATACCCCAGGACCTTCACAACCAAAGAGCCAACAACTAAACATAAAAAAAGTAATGTCCTAGTTTGAATTAAAAATATTTTTAGAAAACGATATTAGTGATGAAGATTTTGATGTGATAGTGACTTGTACTATGAGTGGGAAATGATAGTGACTATGATTGTGAAACTGGAAAAGATGATGAAGAAAAGATGACACTTATTACAGTACAAAATTCCGACGACGATTATTTTTAAAACTTATTTACGAACAAAGCAATGACAAACAGACTTCTGTTACTAATAAACAAACACCTACAGATTTACCTGCTATTATTTTGTGAGCATCATTACCGCCAACTTTGAAAAATATCCTATTTACTTTAATCAGAATTGTTAAATTATTTTTTATTTTTCTATGTTATCTGTGTGTAAATAGAATTTGTATAAAAAATTTGTAGAACCTGGAACAATGAATAAATAATAAAATTAATTTTATCTCTAATTTTATGTATTTTTGATTTGTTTTGCGTAACATTATTCTATAGTTTGTTTCTGTATAATAATTATACTAAAAATAAAAGTGTTTGTTTTATGTGTAGATAGGCCATAATATCAAATAACAACATAAACAAGCTTTGACTACTCATAATAATAATCAACACAAATATGGTAATAATAAAGAATAAGTAGTTGTATCGCTGACCGAGAACTACTAAACGACTGTTGCCACATGTTCAACCAGTGGCGCTGTACACACACTTCTCAATCAATCGCATTGTATGCGTCATTTCATTATTTGGTTTTAAACAGAGCCAATATTTTTTTTTTACATAAATATACTCACTACACATTAATAAATTAAATTATGTTAAAATATCTGTTTGGATTTTTTAATAATTTCAAAATATTCAAACTGCCACTGAAAGTGTTAATGATATTGGAAAGAAAACTTTGTATTCATTTAAAATATCTGAGAAAAAAATGAGAATTTGGTACTAAGACAAGCTCAGCAATTATACTGTAATATCATAGTATGTCTTTATAATAGACATTTTTAATAATAATAAATATATATATATATATATATATTATATAACAGTATAGTAGTCATATTATTATATAATAGTATGTCTTTATGTCTCTTTCACTTTTTTGAAAAAATAACGCAGAGATTTTCAACAGATTTAGTGCAGATATTTAAATTATTGACAAAAAAAAATGTTAATTTTTAACTCACCCCTTTAACCCCCTTTTAACCTTGCTATTATCAGAAAGCCTTCTGAGTGGGTTCCTAAGACAATTTACCATATTTCAGCCTTTTAGAACTAATGATTTGGATATATTGTGATAATCATGGGAGTGATATTTGGCATTTGTATGAGGATTCTCTAGAAATTTCTCAGCCTGACAAACAAAAAGAGTAGATCTTTCAATTTTTTTTTTATTTTTCAACTTAGTCACCTTTGCAATTTGATACATTTAGACCAACTACTTTCAAACTTCTTAATAACTGCATTATGCAATTTGTCCAATTCTGTACAATAAGTGCTTGTCTCAGCTTTGAAGTGTACCTCTCTGTCTGCTGAGCTATTTCTTCAGGTATTGGAATATGAAGTAATCTCTGGGAGTTGAATATAGTGCATGTGGAAGCACTTAATAAACAGTGATTTATAAGTGAAGCATAGATCATAGAGTTTTGCAGCAACAACCTGAGGCATGTGTGCAGGTCCATTATAGTAGTGAAAGAGCAGTTTATTTTTGACCAGATGTGGATGTTTAGCTTGAATAGCACCCTTCAGTCAGTTCAGTAGTAAAGCATGATACTGCCCAGTGATGGTCCTACCTTTTTCCAGGTAGTCTATAAGCACCACATCATGAGAATTCCAAAAAAACCATAGCCATGACATTTCCTGCAGATAGAATTGTTTTTGCTTTTATCGCTACACTTTCACCTACTCCCATCTACTGTTTATACTACACTTTGTTCTCTGGCATATAATGGTTAATGCATGTTTCATCTACTTTATAAAACATGCAAGAAAAACAGCAGAATTGTGTTTAAATAATCCTAAACACTCTTGAGAAGTGTTCAGTCAAATGAGTAATAGTTCAATTGTTAAAAAATGCTGCAAATATCAGACAGAATGCTTTTTCATCTGCAAAACATCATATAAAATGTAGTAATATGATTTTTCAAAATTTACATTCTCAGTAAGTTCAGGGTGATTTTAGAGTAATTAATTAACTCAGCGTCAAATAATGGGCAGGCAGGAGTAGGTTTCGTGATGAACAAGAAGATAGGGAGGAGAGTGGAGTATTTCAAGACGCATAGCGATAGAATCATTGTAATAAGGATAAAATCAAAACCTAAACCGACAACGATTGTTAACGTCTATATGCCTACAAGCGCCTATGATGATGATGAGGTAGAGTGTGTATACGAAGAGATTGATGAAGCAATTAAACACGTAAAAGGAGATGAAAATTTAATAATAGTTGGAGATTGGAATGCAAGCATTGGAAAAGGCAAGGAAGGAAATATAGTGGATGAATATGGGCTGGGCAAAAGGAATGAAAGAGGGGACCGACTTATAGAGTTTTGCACAAAGTATAATTTAGTAATTGCCAACACCCAATTTAAAAATCATAATAGAAGAATATACACTTGGAAAAAGCCAGGCGATACTGCAAGGTATCAGATACATTATATCATGGTTAAGCAAAGATTTAGAAATCAACTCGTTGACTGCAAAACTTACCCTGGAGCAGACATTGATAGCGACCATAATTTGGTGATAATGAAATGTAGATTGGGGTTTAAAAACCTGAAGAAAAGGTGTCAGATGAATCGGTGGAATTTAGAGAAGCTTGAGGAAGAGGAGGTAAAGAAGAGGAGGACATCGCAAGAGGTCTGAGTAAAAAAGATAAGGTAGAAAATGTAGAAGAAGAATGGGAAAATGTTAAAAAGGAAATTTTTAAATCAGCAGAAGCAAACTTAGGCGGAATAAAGAGAACGGGTAGAAAAACTTGGGGTTCAGACGTTATATTGCAGCTGATAAATGAACGTAGAAAATATAAGAATAATAGTGATGAAGAAAGTAAAAGGAACTATCGGCAATTAAGAAACGCTATAAACAGGAAGTGCAAACTGGCGAAAGAAGAGTGGTTTAAAGAAAAGTGTTCAGAAGTGGAAAGAGAAATGAACATTGGTAAAATAGACGGAGCATACAGGAAAGTTAAGGAAAATTTTAGGGTACATAAATTAAAATCTAATAATGTTTTAAACGAAGATGGTACACCAATATATAATACGAAAGGTAAAGTCGATAGATGGGTGGAATATATTGAAGAGTTATATGGAGGAAATGAATTAGAAAATGGTTTTATAGAGGAAGAAGAGGAAGTTGAGGAGGATGAAATGGGAGAACCAATACTGAGATCTGAATTTAAGAGAGCATTAAAAGATTTAAATGGCAGAAAGGGTCCTGGAATAGACGGAATACCTGTAGAATTACTGCGCAGTGCGGGTGAGGAAGCGATTGATAGATTATAAAAACTGGTGTGTAATATTTATGAAAAAGGGGAATTTCCGTCAGATTTCAAAAAAAGTGTTATAGTAATGATACCAAAGAAAGCAGGAGCAGATAAATGTGAAGAATACAGAACAATTAGTTTAACTAGTCATGCATCAAAAATCTTAACTAGAATTCTATACAGAAGAATTGAGAGGAGAGTGGAGGAAGTGTTAGGAGAAGACCAATTTGGTTTCAGGAAAAGTATAGGGACAAGGGAAGCAATTTCAGGCCTCAAATTAATAGTAGAAGGAAGATTAAAGAAAAACAAACCAATATACTTGGCGTTTATAACCTAGAAAAGGCATTCGATAACGTAGACTGGAATAAAATGTTCAGCATTTAAAAAAAATTAGGATTCAAATACAGAGATAGAAGAACAATTGCTAACATGTACAGGAACCAAACAGCAACAGTAACAATTGAAGAACATAAGAAAGAAGACGTAATAAGAAAGGGAGTCCTACAAGGATGTTCCCTATCCCCGTTACTTTTTAATCTTTACACGGAACTAGCAGTTAATGATGTGAAAGAACAATTTAGATTCGGAGTAACAGTGCAAGGTGAAAAGATAAAGATGCTACGATTTGCTGATGATATAGTAATTCTAGCCGAGAGTAAAAAGGATTTAGAAGAAACAATGAACGGCATAGATGAAGTCCTACGCAAGAACTATCGCATGAAAATAAACAAGAACAAAACAAAAGTAATGAAATGTAGTAGAAATAACAAAGATGGACCACTGAATGTGAAAATAGGAGGAGAAAAGATTATGGAGGTAGAAGAATTTTGTTATTTGGGAGGTAGAATTACTAAAGATGGACGAAGCAGGAGCGATATAAAATGCCGAATAGCACAAGCTAAACGAGCCTTCAGTAAGAAATATAATTTGTTTACATCAAAAATTAATTTAAATGTCAGGAAAAGATTTTTGAAAGTGTATGTTTGGAGTGTCGCTTTATATGGAAGTGAAACTTGGACAATCGGAGTATCTGAGAAGAAAAGATTAGAAGCTTTTGAAATGTGGTGCTATAGGAGAATGTTAAAAATCAGATGGGTGGATAAAGTGACAAATGAAGAGGTATTGCGGTAAATAGATGAAGAAAGAAGCATTTGGAAAAATATAGTTAAAAGAAGAGACAGACTTAATAGGCCACATACTAAGGCATCCTGGAATAGTCGCTTTAATATTGGAGGGACAGGTAGAAGGGAAAAATTGTGTAGGCAGGCCACGTTTGGAATATGTAAAACAAATTGTTAGGGATGTAGGATGTAGAGGGTATACTGAAATGAAACGACTAGCACTAGATAGGGAATCTTGGAGAGCTGCATCAAACCAGTCAAATGACTGAAGACAAAAAAAAAGTAAGTTCACATACCTTCAGTCGAAGATCATCTAATATATCATTTAGAATTTAATGACGCTTTGTTGGTCGTCATGGTTTTCGGGCATCCTGAGCATTCATCGTCTTGAATGGGTGTGCAACCATGTTTAAATTCACCAGACTGCTTTTTCACTATTGAAAATAAAGAGGAAGAATATTTAAAGTTAAGTGTAATTCTTTTTGTATGTTCTTCAGGGTTAAATCTTTTAAAAAGAAGTACTTTTTAATAGCTCGAACCTCAGTTTCACCCATTTTTCAGAAAATGTCAAAACTTGTTTACTTTACTCGAGAGCCACAAAAAACTAAATTCAACATGTCTGAAATTTCACTGCACATCATTTAAACGATCAAACTTGACATACATCTTATTTTTTGAAGCACATAATTTTTTCAAACTTATTTCATTCAGAGATGGTTATTTATTATTTTGATAAACAGCAAAAATGTTTTCCTTTTATAAGGTATCTTGACAGTATTACAAATAATTTTTTTTTGTCAAAAACAATTATTTCTAATTATAAGGTCATTAACAAAACGTAATTATTGTAATTTAATTCCTATGCATTGGGTATATCTTTTAATTGTTATGTCTGAAAATAATAATTTTATCACAATAAATTAAATGAAGTAGACTACTTGAGTGCTTTATTGCTACCTTAGCAAAACTGCATTCAGATAATTTTATAGACTTCAATATCATATTATTGCTCACCAGAATTTTATTTTAGTCATATAAAAACGATTTAATAAATCCTCTTTTTAAATTTTATATAAAAATCATTTATAGGAGTAAATTTACATTATGCCAAGTAAATATTTCACAAAAGAATTTATTCCAAAATTTTGTTTCTGTTGAAAAATTAAACCAGCCATGCTAATTTTTTTTATGCCGTTTTAGCAAACCCTAATAAATTTATGAATCTGTTAAAGTGTTTGTATGAATAACTGCAGAACAGGCATACTTTTTTATCAGTTTCATCTAAAATTATTTAATAATACTTTCTATAAACTTGCAACTCTATGGTTGCATGTTTGATATGAAACTCTACAGTTTGGTACATTCTGTTACTAACAATAAGTATAATAGGTTAGGACAAGATTGATTAGAAAAAAAAGGAGTTTTTGTTATTTTTAAACTTTGATAGACATTGGATACTCTGGTGATCTAAGTGATCTTTTTTTTGAAACTGTTTGTCCTATAGTTAAATAATCATTTTTATGTTATTCACTAGCGAGTATTTAATCTACGAGGGTTATTTTTTTTTTCAAGGTCCGATTGGTCACGAAATTAAAGCCACAGTGAAAATAAAAAATTTTTTATTTGTAACAAGTACTTACATAGTTACGCTATTTATCTACATAGTCGCCACTCCGATTTAGACATTTGTCATACCGTGGTACCAACTTTGCAATACCCTCGTCATAGAACGGAGCCGCCTATGTTTCAGCCATGTTTCTACGCTGGTCTGCAGCTCGGTGTCTGTGCCAAAATGTTGTCCTCCTAGCCAGCATTTCATGTGAGCAAAGAGGTGAAAATCGGATGGAGCCAAGTTCGGGCTGTATGGTGGGTGATCAAACACTTCCCGACAAAAACGCTACAGGAGCTTCTTTGTTACAGCTGCAGTGTGCGGCCGAGCATTGTCATGGAGAAAGACAATGCCTGATGACAACATTCCTCTCCGCTTATTCTGAATGGCCCTTTGTAGACGTTGAAGAGTCACGCAGTATGAGGCTGCAGTGATGGTCGTACCACGTTCCATTAATTCCACCAAGAGAACTCCATTCCGGTCCCAGAACACACTAGCCACACCCTTTGTGTTGCAGAAGGTTTGATTGAACTTCTTTGGTTTACTGGGAGAATGAGAATGGGTCCAATGTTTGGATTGTTCTTTTGTTTCTTCAGTTTCGAAATGGACTCAGGTCTCCGTTCCCTGTGACAATCTTGTTCAAAAAATCTTCTCCTTCATTGTGGTAGCGCTGGAGAAACGTTAGGGAGGCGTCCATTCTCATTGTTTTGTGATGGTCGGATAGCAACTTGGGAATCCATCTAGCACACAGTTTGCGGTACTGAAGTCTCTCACTCACAATGGTGTAGAGAGCTGACCTTGAAATTTCAGGAAACCAATCACTCAATACAGAAATTGTGAACTGACGATTTTCTCGAATTGCCTCATCCACTCGCTCAACGAGATCATCGGTTGACACTCGCTTCCTTCCCTGACCACCTGTATCATGAACATCTGTACGTCCTGCTTTAAAGTTCCTGCACCATTGTCGCAGTTTGCTGTCACTCATTGAAGTTTCACTGTACACATTACTTATTCGTCTATGAATTTCAGCTGCATTACACCCCTCAGCCTGAAGAAATCTAATTACTGCACGCACTTGACACTTGGCGGGAGATGCTATTGTTGTAGACATGTTTACATGCTAGCTGCGTGTTCAGAACTAATCAAAGTGACGTGGCGTGATTGAAGGCGCAACACATATGCGCAAAGGGCATTCAATTTTTGCATGGGTTTTTATTTCGTCACCAATCGGACCTTGAAAAAAAAATAACCCTCGTATATTTTATCAGTGTTTTGTTGGATCCTTTGATTAGTAATTCTTTTAAAAAATATGTTGAATTTCTTGATGAAAAATTAATCCTCTGAAGAATTTTTGTGTATTGATTTGAATTTATTTTCATTGAATTGAGTATTTATAATATATACTTGTAATTCAGGACTTAGTTGATTAAGGTATCTTTATGTTATGTTTTATGTTTAACAGGAAAGAAAATTCTTTGATCTCGTAAATTTTGACATAACTTAACATAAAGAAAAAGTTGTAATAAGTTTATTGCAACATTTAAGAACTATTATGTAGCTATTGTATATGATTATAACTACAATTATAAATATTACATGTTATATATATATATATTATTTTGTAATACACAGGGAAAAGGAGTGAGGAGGAGCATATGACTAGAGATGAAAAGAGGGCAAGAGCATTAAATGTTCCATTACCAGTTAATGATATTATTAATCTACCAATGGATGAATTTAATGAAAGGTTATCAAAATATGATCTAAGTGAATCACAACTTTCATTAATAAGAGACATACGAAGACGAGGCAAAAATAAGGTAAATTTCTTATTTTTTTGTGTTTTTTAATGAGTTGTATAAGCATTGCACATATGAGTAGAAAATGAATTTTTATTAAGAAAAATATATTGACTTAAATCCAAGAATCAATCCCTTCCTTGATCTGTTGTTTTTGTTTTTTTTTTAGTTTAGTAGACATTACTGTTAATTTATTGTTTATTTTTTAATTATTGCAATTATTTAAAAAAATATATATTTTATTATTATTATTATTATAAATAACAGCCAGTTATTGTAAACCAGTTATCCTACCAGGTTGATCTAATGGTGAATTTGTCATTGCAAATCAGCAGATTTCGAAGTTGAGAGTTATAAGGTTCAAATCCTAGTAAAGACTTTTATATGAATTTGAATACTACATCTTGCATACTAGTGTTCTTTGGTGGTTGGGTTTTAATTAACTACACACCTCAGGAGTGATCTACCTGAGACTGTACAAGACTATACTTCATGTACATTCATACATATCATCTCATTCATTCTCTGAAGTAATACCTTACGGTAGTTCTGGAGGCTAAACAGAAAAAGAAAAGAAAAGTTATATCATAATAAGAATTTTACAATATATACAAATTGTAGTAATTATTATTATTAATAAAATAGTGAAAAAAATTGTTTATTGTTGTTTGTGTATTTATTTTTTTTATAAGGTGGCTGCTCAAAACTGCAGAAAGAGAAAATTAGACCAGATAATGAGTCTTGCCGATGAAGTTAAACAAATGAGAGAAAGAAAACAGCGGCTGGTCAGAGAACATGATTTTCTTATAGCTGAACGGCAAAGAGTTAAAAATAAACTCAGCCAGTTATATAGGCACATATTTCAGGTATTTGTTATATATATATATTTTTTTTACCTGATAACTTTTTGAGATTATACTGATATAAAAGTTGTAAATCCAGTAACAGGTTGGCAGTTAGTGAAGGTCACGATTATTTTTAGAAGTATTTCATATACTGATGTCTGTTTTTTATTTCTACTCTTAGAGTAGAAAGTTTGTCCAGAATTATAGGTTTTTTTACCATATATATGCCTAATTTAATATCGGCGGTCATCCGCCTATGAGCTGGCGCACAGTATACGTACGCGCTGATAAGCATCACTACCGCCACGCAGATGACTGCGCAGTTCTCCCACAATAGTGGCGCTGCAGCTGCATCACTCTCAGGCTCCAATAAAAGAGCGTGCATGAGAGTAAATTTTCAATTCATCATTGACCACCACTTGGAGAAGACTAAGAAGAAGAAGATGGAAGAAGACAGAAGTTCCCTAGCCACCTCAACATGAGACCTCCCGGCAGATGCCAACACCCCTGCTGTAGCAGCAGGCCTAGCCGGCCTGCCAAGGAAGCTGCTGGATGCAGATACTACCTTTCCGCTCCAGCTCGCCGGGCTTCAATCGCCTTAGCTGGTGGACTCAGCAGCAGTGGCCAGCTCAGCGTGGGATCACTCAGGGAGAATCACCTCGGCTGTGCCGATGAAGGATGACCGATACCAACCCGACACTGCGGGGCTCTGGGAGCCACCACGGCCACACTGTAGTGGGGACCCTACTGCCGCTGAAGGAAAACCCAGTCTCACTTCAATGGACGAGCTGCAACTCTTTGACTTCACTGGAGACCAGCTTCTAAACCCAACAGCTCTTATCAGAACTAATGCAAAAAACGGTTCCTTTCAGGGCCACCACAAGGTTATGAATTACGAGTCGTCAAAGCCATTCGATGACAACAGCCCTTCTCAGGGCTACCATAGGTTAGTAATTACAACAAGCTGTCGAAGCCATTCGACGACAATAGTCCTTTTCAGTGCTACCATAAAGTTAGTAAGTGCCACATGCCGTCGAAGCCAATCGGTGACAATTAAAAATAAATTTGCTTTATCTTGGTATAATGCTTTAAAAAATAACAGAGCAAAACCGATATTTCAAATATAATAAACATTTTTTCTGATAAAAAATACATAATTTAATTATGCATAATGTACACTTATATATATAAAAGGCATGTTTTAAAGTAAGATCCGTTTTGAAATAAAAACAAAATTGAAGAATATGAACAAATTCTATTACTTATGTGTAAAAAATACATTTATTTACTACTTTTCTACAGAGTTGCCTTCAACTTCAATGCATTTTTCATAGTGTTTCACTAGCTTCTTCATTCCAGCTTCAAGAAATTCTATGATCAATACTTAAACCATATAGAACACATTTTTCAATGTGTCATTCTCATCAAACCTTTGTGATGCAAGCCACTGTTTTAAGATGAAGAAAAAATAATTACTGAAAATACAGACCTATGGGGTGGATGATTGAAGAGTTTCCAACAAAATTTTTTTCAATCACCTCACTGTCTGATTTGTTGTTGGACCGACCATCGTCATATAAAACCAAAATCCATAGGATAGTATCCCATTTCGTTTGTTTTTTATAGCTCTTATAAGATTTTTTAATATTTCACAGTACATATCGGTATTCACAGCAATTCTGTGATTACTAAATTTGACAAACGATCCCAAAAAAAAGTAGCCATAATTTTCTGTACTGAACATTCCTGTTTAAATTTCTTCAGTCTACAAGATGATGAATTCTCCCATCGTATCAACTGCTGCTTTGTTTCTACATAAGAATAAAAAGCCAGGTTTCATCTCCAGTAACAGCACAGTCATTACCTTAAATTGTGCAATAAATCATTACCTTCATTTTTGTAAACACAAAAATGCAGCGTTTTGAAAATGAAGATGAAAAAATCTTGTATACACTGCAGCAAGACATTTTCCTTATGTGTGTTGGTTAATTCCTTTAGCTCCCATCCAGTACACACTTTTTTGTAGCCCAATTTTTCAGTCAAATCTTAATACATAAAAGACATCCTGACCCCATAGAGGAAGACACCCTCCATGTGATGGTTTCAATCACCATGCCACTCCCTCTGAACCTAGCTCTGATGGGCTTTACCAGAGGTCATCTTCAAAAGCTCAGCAAAAGGTATCTCTCAGCCTTGTTCTTGTCTCAGTCAGGATACCATTGAAGCAAATGCCACATGTGATATTCTCATCAATCAGTGTACTGCTACCTACTAGATAACTCTTTAAAAACAAAACACAAGTCCAAGTCTAAACAAGACAGATTAGACAACTAGAAGGAACTGAAATCACAACTACCTACCTGAAATAGGAAAAAGTTGAGTTCAACATGCAACATTAGTGCAAAATACAACACGAAAACAAGAAACAATAACAAAATATAAAAACAAAACCAAAAACAACAAAAAAAAACATGTAGGATAAGGCAAATCCAAGTGGAACCTGAAACTCTTTTGGTAATCCTTTCCCCTCCTAAGTAAATAATGAAATTCTCAATGATCATTCACTGGGCCTGGTCCCTCCAATTTACATGGAGATCTAACACCAACCCGATAATATCAAGCTGACAAATCGTCTCCATGCGCATTACTTATACTTAGGGCATACTTAAAGAACATAGGCATCGTCCAACTGTACACATTGCGGACACATACCAGAGTATACCAGGCCGAGTCTCTGCAATCTGTCTCTGAAAGCGCCATGTCCAGAAAAAATTGCTTCCTGTACTTTTTAGGGTGTACCCAAGAGGCACCCTGCTAATCAACAACATCTGGAAAGATATCATATGTGTAACGCCCACTCTCTGTTTCATCCCATCTGGCCTGCCACAAAGTATTGCCACATTGTTCAATTTCCCACACTTTCATTGAAGTCAAATCACCGGACTTCCTAGCAACATAATGCTTTCTCAGACCCAATCAAAGGTCTCTCACTCTGTGAAATTTTTCAGTAACCACCCATTATTAACAATATAAGGCATTGAGCCCAATAAAATATCTCTGTAGCTTTTGAATTTTAGCCTATTTACCTAAACTAGCGCCTCATATAGCATAATAATAGCCTCACATAAGCCCTTATACAGGACACACATGGTCTTGAAGTTAAGACCACAATCAGGATTGACCACATGTTGTACTGCAAAGAAGGCACAATAGGCCTTCTTTGCAACATACTTCTTAAATTGCAATTTCTCACCAAAAACACCCCGAGGTACTTTTGAACCTGAACAAACTTGATATGCTGGCCCGACATCAAAAAATAGTTGCTGACTCACTGCCGAATGGCCTTTGAGTAACATCGTCGTGGTCTTCTCTGGGCTGAATGTCATCTTATATTGATGACCCCACAGTTCAAGTATTCTGCAAGCTTGAGTGGCTCACAGTTCAACCTGCTTCTGCGGCATCCTTCAATTAGCAGAAGCCCAACTTCAGCATAAGCCACAACGCGACACCCACCAGGCAATCTCAGCCATAGGAGAGAATCAAACTCCACCACCCACATCAAAGGACCTAACACACTGCCCGGGAGACTTCATTTGGACAGTGTCTTCCCAACCTCATGGCTGTCCTCGCGGAGCAGCACATCCTAATGATTGAAGTAACTTTGCATAACCTGCGATTCACTCACAGTACAATTTCCTCTTCTGGAGTTGGTAAATGGCAGAGGGCCACCACAGATTATGAAATGTCCAGGAAAATTCCCAGGACATACTCCACCTCACTGGTAGTTACCACACTCATCACACAAAGTATGGTGTCCTCAGTACCCTTTCCTAGACAAAACCCGTACTTATTCTCCATCAATAAGCCTAAACAGCTACAGAACCTTTTCAATGACCTGCTAGGGCGGTTATTGGTAAGCGGTTAGTCAAGGGCCTGTATGATGAACTAATAGAGGGATCCGTGTCACCATCTTTAAACAACAATTTAAAATCCTCTTCTTCCAACACACTGGGAAGTATCCTCCAAACAACAATTTATTGAAAACTTCTGTGATCTCTCTCACACTCACCCCAATTGAACAAACAAGAATCTCTGCCATTATTCCATCAAAGTCTGGGGCCTTACCCCTATCTAAATTGCAGATAGCTTGACGCACCTTGGCCTCAGTAATCTCCAAGGACACTGCACCCCTGCAGAACTGAGCGACCTCACGCCATATTCGTAGGTGGTATGCGATCTCTCCAACTTCACTGTCATCGGGCAGTAAATCATCAAGTAATTTGTGTAAAATTTCAGAAAGTCACCCCCCTAAGAAAGACATGAAAGTCACCCTTTCATGTAAACATCAAAGTTGTTTACCAAACTTGAGTGAGTCAGAGATAAGTTTTGCTGTCTCTTTGTCATCAGCAGTGACAACTAACCCCTTTTTGGTCACCCTTATGTTATGAATTTTCAAGTTCGACCTCTTCTGACATAAGACGACCTGGAATTTGTCCTTCATCTCTTTGCTTGTTTTTCTGTTACTCCTTCCTAAATATTTACAAAAAGAATCATCTCCAGCTGCATTCGGGACAGACTAGTCTCCCGTTTCTTCTTCAGCATTTCTGCATAACGTTTACATTGCTGTGGGACAGGAAAAGAGGCAGAAAGACAGTTATGACACAATGAAGTTCTGATTTTCTAAATTTTTATCAGTCAAATCATCATCCATTGTCATCGACAACCTGCTACATTCTTCATCGTGAACATTTGTTTCATTCTTAAAATCAACAGCATCACTATTTTATTTCACCATTGCTTATAATATATGGTCTGTAAATGTCATAAATTTGCCTGTGAGTTTCAGCAGCAGAATTGTTTTTTGCCATCAAAAATCGGATTATTCTTCGTACTTTATTCTTTGTGGGATCATGAATTGCAGCACTCGTTGCTCATCAGTGGGCTAGATTACTGGACACTTGCTAGATTTTGCACACAGATCTACAGCCAGTAATATAGCCAATCCTCATGCTCCCTTGATTTACTTCAACCCATGGGACTCTTCCAGGTCAGCCTAACTGTATAAAAGCTTGAGCTGGGATTAAAGAGGAGGTTATTAGATAAAACTGAATCACTTTTACCTACAGAAAAAAGAAAAGAAGCATTTAACGTAATTCTTTTTTCTTATTAATCTATACTTTATATTATGATTGTTATTTTTTTTTTTTTTCTTTTAGCGAGAAGCTGATTTCATGTTTAACTGATCAAGACTATTGCAAATAGTTAGCTTATTTACTTTTTACTTATCTTATTTAAATGATAATTGATTTTAATTAATTTTCAGGCATTAAGAGACCCTGATGGTAATCCATATTCACCGTACGATTGGAGTTTACAACAGGCAGCAGATGGATCCGTTATATTGGTTCCTCGATCGAATTCGTCCTCGATGTTAGAACAAACGGAACCACGACCTTCTAAACATAGTAAAGAACCAGACCCTGATCATCGAAAACAATGATTTTAACGCTCAATTTTTTGTTTTTCTTTGTTTTTTTTTTGTTTTTAATGTAGAAATAAATTGAGTAGAACATTATTATATTGAAGACTGAATCATAATTCAATACAATTAAAAACATATTTGTTATCATTCTATTTCAATAATATTATGATTTTTTGATTTTTTAATAACTTATGTGGATGAACTCTTTTATTAATAAAATAAATGAACTGATAATGAAGTGCTAATTTATTTTTAAATTAACAAAAGAATAATAAATTAATAAATAATGATTAATTGTGCTCCAATATATATTATGAATTTTAATAAAATATGGCGTATTAATTGTTTTACACAGGTAGCTAGCTGGTCTGGGTAAGTTTTTAAATTTTAATTAAATTAATATTAAAAAAGTAATAAAATAAATGAGTAAAAATATTATCTTTGAGCACAATATATCTGCCTATTATTCATAGCTAATATATTTATTGTCATTGTTATAAAATTTTATTGTCTACATTATAAGTGATAATATAAATATTACATTTCTTGCTATATTTATTATTATTATTATTATTTTAAAAATGTAAAACAAATATATATATTTTATATACAAATTTTTTTATATGAATGATATAATAATGTACAATATTTATTTTTTACAAAAACATTAATTGAAATTTTTATCTTAAATTATTATGTATTATAGATAATGTAATTAAATAATAAATGTCATAAATTTTTCCTTAAGTCTTATAAAAAGTTAATAAAACTGAAATTCAGTTTTATTACAAATTCTTTTTTAATTTCTGAAGGAGACAACATTCGTGCCTAATATAAAAATTATTTTCCATTCTATTATTCTACTTTAATGTAAATTCAAGATTTTTTTTTTTTTTAAATAGTATTATTGAGTTATCCTTATTGTTTATATGTATATGCTACATTTTTGAAAAAAATTAAATTTATTTTGGTAATAAAGTTCCTTATATTTTTTGTTTTTATAATTTTTATTTTGGAGGCCTAATATATTTGTTTATATTGCATTGATATCATTTTACTAAATTCTTTTTAATTTTAATCTTAAGTAATGGTTTTTTTTGAGTAACTAATTTACCTGAGATTTTCAGGTATACAATTTTTTTTATAAAATTCATCATCATATTGTGAATATTTACCTGTATTATTTTTGTTGCAGTTACTTCTTTTAGTCACATTTCTTACATGTAATCAGGAGTACAAAGTTTTAAAAAATTTTAATTACCCTAATAATTACGTTAACTGTATAACACTTTGGAATTGGTACCCAAGAAAGGCATTGATAGAAATATGAATATGGGTCTTATCAAAGTGATTTATGATTTTAACATATACACAAACAATGAAAGTTAACAATCACATGATTGATTTCATTATTTTTTTTAATAGTTATATATTTTATTTAATGCCTGCATTGAAAAAGAGAAAAAGTATAAACAAAATATTTTCTACATAAAATAGTTTATATAATATAACTATATATATACTTTTATATATTTTAACTATATAATAGTTTATATTTAATATTTTCTATATAAATAGTTTTCATCAGGCTTACTCATTAATTGTTATATTTTAAGCAATTCTTCTTGACTGAATCATGAAAACTTTTGTTCTATTAAGGCTACAGTTTTTAATTCTTCAGTCTAATTGTTCATTTATTTTAAAATTGAAAAACATTATAAAGACTTTCAAACAAATTTGTAAATAAAGAAATTATCAGTGTTGTATGATATAGTAAAACCAAGCAAACAACTGTATTGGTTCAAGTAACTTAAACTATGTAATTAATTGCAGCACATTTGATTTACTTATTAAAGTTGATTCAAGCAAATTAAAAACATACAACTAAAGAAGTAACATTCTATAGCAATGTGCTGCTACTAGAGGTTTTTTGGTGTTTTTCATTATTTGAAATGCTTTTATATTCCGGGATACACTTGATAAAGATTTTGTCAATACAATCACACTATTATGTAATAAAGTATGTTAAAGTTATCTGGTAATTGTTTTTTTTTTAAGAGTTATGTATAAACAAATATAGATTCAGTGATTAAAATTTTGATCACATTAAGGTCAGCTTTTTCAAAATATTTTTACACCACAAATAAATATTATGTTACAAATAAACATGCTTTTATAAAAATGTTAACATTACATATTGATGAACAAAACTTTTGAGTGTATACTAGTGATTTTAAATGGTAAGTAAAGAGTTGTTTTTACTTGTAAAAATCATTTTGGATATATGTCAATAAATCCCATTGAGAAAATATGTTAACAGATTATAAATTTTTAAAATTTGCCAGATCCTAAGTGTTATATAATATTTTCCCATCTTTATTAGATAGAAAGAAAAGTTTTGTTTGACATTTACTTTAAACGTCCAATTTTTATGTACTTACATATGCCAGTACTGTAAACTGTATTATATTATAAACTAATGCAATAATAATAATAATAATTTATTAATAATTTTAAATACATATAATACTTTTATTGAAGTTTTTTAATTTTTTCATTATTAAACAATAATTATAGTAGAGTAATTATTATTGTCATTATTTTTATTATAATAACCACTTAGTATTATATATTCTTAAATTAATTAATGCTGTGTATTAATTAAATCAGGTTTGTTGTTAATAATAATAATAATAATAATGTTTCTTAGTAATTAATAAAAATATATATTGTAAATTTAATTTGTATTTATTTACATGGATCGTTATTGTTTTAATTAATGAGAAAATTATGTTTTGAATTAAGTTAATCTGATATTTTTATTTTTGTTCTAGTAAGTTGTTAAAAAATTATTGTTTTTTAGCTTTATGCACTGCAGTATAATAAATAATGTGCACTCCAATTTTTTATTTTTATATAAACGTCTTGTGTAATTTCCTTGTTATGTCACGAGTTTAATCTTTAAAAAATTTTTCATAATTGGCCTTGTTTATTACTTTATGATAATAGTAATAATAATTAAAATTAAGACTGTCACTCAATAATAAAATAATATTTATGAAATTTGTTTTCAGCTAAAAATTAGGCAACCATTACACTCCAGAACTTGGTTTTTCAATTTTAATTTGATTTCAGAATTTTACTGTTAAATTTGTGTTATTCCAGCGATTCTAGTTAAAATAGAAAACGTTCCATATCCAAAAATTTATTTTTTGTAAAAACCATCAGGGAATTTTTTTAAAATGTTAACTAAATTTAGTTCTTTGGATGAATCAAAGAAAAATTTTGATGAATAAGTAAACCCATATTTAAAAAAAAAATTTTTTCCTTGGGTAGCTATCATCTAAGAACAGTTTGAACTTAGATTCAAAGATGAAGTTGCTGACTGTGATTTTTCCTTATTATGCCTATAAAAATTGATTATGTCTATGCGGCATAATATTTATAAGTCTTTTACAGAAAATATGGTGATATTAGTAGTAGTAATATTTTTTAGTAAGCCTTTTTTAGAATTAAAAATAAGTGTACTATATGCAAGTAAAAACAATACACACACACCCAAAATCAACATTCATCAAATTTTCAAACCTCTTTTATGAAAGCAATTGCATAAAGTAAGAAGAAAAGATAATAATCAACTCACAAGTAGTAAGTTGGGTTTGTTGTAGGGGTCGTCATACATTTCTTAACAGAATCACTTTAACTTTTGAATTGTTTAGTTTACTCTGTGAATTTGAGCATTGTCATAAAAAAAAATCCTACTACATTACCATGCATCAGATTTGTTTGATTAGTTTGATTGTCTGGCGAATTTTTAAAATTTTATAATAGGTAATTGATTGGCAATGAATTTTTCCTTATAAATTTCTTTGATAGTTATGTTATTCAGTATCATGAAATGAAATGTATAGCTCAAAGCTTCACAGCCTATAGAATTGTTTACTTGAGAATTCATTTATAATAATATGTAATATCATGATTATTATAATGTTTGCCACAAGAATAGAAGCTTTGGGAATTTTACAGAGTTGTTGAACAGCATATTTAAGCATCAGAACATGATGGTCATGCTTGATTGTAAATTATTATCTATTATTACTATTATTTATAGTCTATTCAAACAACTTAGCATGACAATGTTTCAGTTAAATGCAATAAAATAACCTTAAATTGATATTCGTTTGGTAGATATGACAAAACCCTGTTTCTATCCAATCTCCTATTCCTATAATCAGCATAATGTATGCCATTTGATACTAATATTGATATACTTTTTTATTGAAGTTGGAATAGATTGACACCTGATTAGGGCACGGTACCCAAAACATTCTGGATGAAAGATAAAAAGCTGTTACTTCTTCACCATGGAAGTTGCAGTATGTTGTATATGCACTGTCTTATCCCAACAATAAATTTTAGTAAATTTAAAATGTTTCTTAAAAAATGTCTTTCATAGAACTGGTACATTTTTAAAGCAATTTTTGACGGTACAACAATATGCCTAATTCATCTGTCTAGATATCTTACATTACATAATACTTGAAGAAATTAGATTTTTTTTATCCATACTATCACTTTATAGTATTACAGTACTGAATAACAATCATTACAGCTAAGCATGTGATTTGTATATTACGCATGCCAATATGCATATCACTTCATTTTGTCAATATGTCTTTGTGACAATAATCAGTTTTTTCAGTTCAGGTTTGTTAAATATATTACATAACTGTTTATTAATCATAAAACTTTCTACTAACTGTTGACAAACACAGACTGTTTTTTTCTGTAATAACTCAATTATGAAATTCTTCAGTGACAAAAATTGTTCTAATTTTTGTATTATTATTTCTTAATTGATTAAATAAGCCATTCAAAAAAAAAATAAAATCATAAATAAGATTTTATATAGCACCTTGTATTTGTACAATATACAACAATGTGTAGTTGAGGTGGCAGGTTCTGGTTTTGTATCGGTCTTAGTTGCTTTCATATAATTTCGTTACTCTATTTCCCCATTAGCTTTTATATTTTTTGTCCACTTTCTTAAATACTTGTTTCTTTGATATGAAACCTGTGTTACTGTAATTTGTATTCTACATGTGTTTTTTATTGATTTAAATTAATTTAAAATACAATAAAATATGGAAATAAATATTACATTAGAACTGTGAAGTAGGATATGTAAACAAATAAAGAGTAGGAGTAAAAAGGGACTCAGTAGGACTTGCTGCTGCATTAATCAGTGTCCGTAGATTGCATCATCAAATCTCAATCTGTAACTACATACTTTAAATAAAGTAGCCCACTTCAGATAAAAATAGTTCTCTTGAAAAAGATTCCATCTAATTTGTAACATAAAAATAATGCCTTACATTGTAATTTTATTTGATACAAAAATGTTGTTTGTATCTTCTTTCACAATTAAAACTTAAATTGATTTATTAAAAACATGATAATTTTTTTTTTAATAATTGGTCATTTTGTTAAATAATCCAATTTTAGGCATCTTTTAATTTTTTATGGTAACGTAAAATATTATTTAGATAACAAATGAGATATTTAATTTTTTAAATATTAACAATTTAATTTTTTTACTGTTATGACTATTACTATTATTATTACTACTACATCATATTAAAAAATGTAATACAGAATTTGATTTTTTATTAAAATTTAATTTTTGTATTATGTAATTTATCAACAATTATTATAAAGTTGTATATTTCTGATTTTTTTTTTTTAAGTTAATAAAAATAAAACAAAGGAGTAGGATAAATTGTACATATGTATTTATTTATTGGTATATTTATTAATATTAACTTTATTTTATAATATAATATTGTTTAGATTTTTGATTTTTAATAATAATTAATGTATTATTTTATTACTTCTGTTGTATATTTTGCTTGTTATTACTAGGTATGTATGTAAAAATAAAGTATATTTTTCTGATATTACCTATTTTTTAATTGGATTCCTTACAAAAGTAATTAAAAAAATATTTTCCCCACATTTTATGTAGCGTGCAATATTGGTTTTTAATTGTTTTAATTTATATACTTTATATATGTATATACATTTTTTTTTTTTTTTTTTATTAAAATATAATGCAATTTTTTTTAAATTATATATTGTTTGTGGCATAAATATTTTTACAATTATCACAATTAATTATAAATTTCTACTATTTAATAAATTTGGTAAAAATATATATATATTTTTTTAATTACAATTGATTATAAGTTTTTGTAATTATTTGCTTGCTTCTAGGTTCCCATATTCAAAAATAAACCATTATTTTTATTGAATTGTATCATATTTTAATTGATTCATTTTATGTTGTTTAATATAAATATATAATGTTTAAAAAAAATTATTTTTGAATTTAGGTATGATTTTTTTTTTTTTTTTGTTTTATTTAATTGCATGAATAGATTTACTTTTTTTGAATTAACAGTGTGCTAATTGATTATATTTATGTATTTTTTTTATATATTAAAACATTTGCAAATTCTGTAATTTATGTACTGAAAATAATGTATATTTCATAAATACAGGAGGATACATGAACAAAAATAATAAACCTTTTGGATTAAAGTCTAAGTATAAAAACATTACATAAATATTTTGTGTTTGTAGACAAATTTTATTAAAAGCAATTTAGAAGGTTGGAAAAATTTGTCTCAGTTGCTAATTCAATAGTATTGTTATATACTGAACTTATAAAAATGTTTAATTTCTGTTAAATTGTATCTTTCCCTTAATAACAAATTTACAACTGATTTGTTAATTTAGTACTATTAGTTTGTTACATTGTTTACTAATTAATTTTTTTTAAATCTTCTTTTCAATTTTAATAGTAATTTTTCTTATATTGCCCTTCAATTTTTATTTTAATTTAATATTAAATGCTTATTAAAATCATTATCTCATAAACCCCGCATGTTTAGACATATGAAATAAGGAAAATTACACTGTTGCAGATAGTATCCAAAGAGTTTGGACATCACGCAAAGAAATGTGAGCAATCTTATGCATTATTTGTCTGTTTTGATGTATATAGATCATAAGTTTATAAAAAAAAAGTTTTTTTTTGTTACAAAGTTGTATTTTTTGGAGTAATATAACCCATATTTTTTGATGCTACCTCAAATAGCCATCCTAGAAAAATTAAATGATCTAAGAAAATTGTATTAATCATCCAATTAAATATAGGCGCTCTAATTAAGTAATGGCAAATATAGTTCTGTAATAATGGGTATTTTATATCCTTTGTAATAAAAGGTTGTTCTCAATTATCACTGCCAATAGAACCTACATAATGTTATAATATATGTGTTTTCATTTATAAGTAAGCCCTGTGCTAATATGCTCGTTTCTGTTTTTTATAATGTATTTATTTTTATATATTAAATAGTATTTTATTATAAATTAGTAAAAGAACTTATTGTTATAGTCTTAGAATGATGTAAAGTTTTTAGAGGTATAAAAAAAATATGTAACTACATTCATAGATGCCTGAATTCTAGTAAGTTGTTGAAATATTAATTTTTTTCTATTATCAACAAGTAAATAAATTACTATGAAAACGTTGATATAGAAATTATGCTGTTATAATTAAAATAATTCATGCTTATATAAATGCAAAATTGTGATCTATTACAACAACAATAGATAGCTTTCTACTGACCACTTCCAGAAATGCCTCTAGTATAAAGTGGTACAATAGTTAATGATGACATTTATATGTCATAAATTTAAAAATATATCATTTCTGAAGTAACATGACATCTTCATATAATAGAACTGATGAACTTATTGAAGCATCTTCAATACAAATCCAAGAAGTAAATACAAATACAAATCCAAGTATAATCATGATCAGTTCTCGTAAACTCTAGTATGTGAGGGGAAAGTGAGGTAGATTGTACGTATTTATATTGAGACTGTTTAGTGAAGCTAGCTTCCAGAATTGGACTGAACCAGCAACACTTTTATAGTCTCAGATATTGGTAACATGGATCAGCTCACGTAGTATGGCATATGGATATTTTTTATTTGTGGGAATGGTTATGATATTTTCAGGAATGACTGTAGTCTTGTGTTACATCACATATAACTCACCAGTTATGATCTGTACATGTTTGATACTAATAGATTACTTTTATGAATGAAAGTTCTTCTGATATCTCATTTCAAACATCCTTTGTAATTTTACTAAATAAAGATATTCTGCAGTCTCTTGTATATTGTGTAACACTATCCTAATAATATTTACTCCTCGTTTTATTTCATTACTTTTTTTTTATTCTTATTTACTTTCATATGAAATTTCCTCCACAGCAATGAATTCAAATCATTTATTACTTTATTTTATTTGTATTTCAGTTATACCTAGATTTAGTCTACTCACTCCTGACCTAGAAAATTTACTAAGAATTGGCTATACGTTACGTGCAGAAACGTCTTTTGTTTTAAACTGTACTTTGCTTTCCTATGGTATAAAAAGGAGTTCATAGTGGAATTAGGGAAATAGCATTAGAATTACTTCTTCCCCTGTTCGTATTACATTACACAGTTCTAGATTTATTGTGCTTTCAATGTGTATAAACCTTCTTCCTTTTTCCTGTTTAACCTCCAGGAATTACCCTCAGGTATTGTGTAATGTGTATAAACCTTAACTACACTTAAGTGGTAATAATTTTAAAATTATAATTTACTTTCATTTTAAACAAAGAAATAACGAAGGGCAGTAATTAGAAAAATTGCAATTATATTACAATACAAACATAAAATCTTGCTGTATTGATTAACAATTCTACCTTTGCTCAAATGATTATAAATTAAAAATTATTTATATGTAATAATTTTATATTAAAATTATTTTGTTTATTTCATACCTATGTAACCTATCACAATTTAGTACTTATGGTTGGACCTATAATATGTTAATTTCTGTTTTGTTAGTAATTAATGATTTGTTTAAATATTTATTTCAATAATTCTTCAGTTGTAATAGTTAAAAATATGTAAACCTTTCATTTTTTTTTATATCATAGAAATACTGTGAATAGCTCAATTAAAGAATCTTTTTCTATAATGTAATAATAATACAATTATTATTGTTGTATTGAATACTGCAGGGCTATTAGTTATTTTGTTTTGTTTCTTTCTTTAAACATAGTCTGTAAGAAATTCTACCACTGAATAATAATGGGCTGCAAGTATCATTTTTATCCTAATATTTTTAGCCTTGTTTTTAAAATAAAAATAAATTGTATAATGTAAGGTCTTGTAGTATTTTGTATATAGGCTTAAGTGTCCCTTATAATATGAGTGTACAGTTGATTTTTTTTTTTTTTTTTTTTTTTTTGTGCTGGTTTTGGGGGTAGTGTTACTCTGACATATTATTGATCTCTGTATATAGCCGTCATGTATTTCTTTAGATATTTTTTTGTTCTGTCAACTATTTTTTTTTTTAAGTATACTGTATAATGTTGTTGATTCATTTTTTTCTTTTAATCTTCTTTTAAATAAAGTGATGGGGTAACCATATTACAGATTTTATTTTTTCATTTTATTTGTAACCCTTTTAATAAATAAATATATAATATTTTAAAGGAAATAGAAGTATTCTGATACCAACAAAATTTGACTTCAAGAATGCAATCAAATTCTTAAACAGATTCATATCACATTTTTAATACATTGTTTAAAATGCATGTAGAAATTAAATTAGATTAGTGCATGTGGGTCTCTATTATCAAAATTCTTTTTATGTTGCTGATCAATAATTTTTTTCATGAATATAGACAGTAAGGTTTACATCTCATGAAAATCATTTTACACTGATTAAAATCCCCAAAAATAGTATCTTTGCTGTCATATTATGTCTTTAGGTATGGATCAGGACAGATACATGCAGTAATTGAATTTTTTTTTTAATACCAGGGTCATTTTCAGCCTGAAATGGAGATGATCCAAGTATGACTAAATGACTATAATATTCTTAAAAGTGTGATCCTTTAGATGGCAGTTGTTAAATTACAGACATGCTATTAGTTACATGTTTGTGGTGGTTGAATAAACAAACAATTTTTGATATTTGTTGAAAAATGAATAAAATTGAAGTTTGAACTGTTATAAACCACTTAGTTTTAAAAGGATTAACCCTGATGAATGCACAAAAAGAGTTAAGAGTCAATTTAAAAGGATTCTTCCCTTCATTTTCAATGGTAAAATAAAATTGGATTTAAGTGTAATAGTACATTCATTCAAGATGATGAACACCTGGAATATCCAAAAACCATTACAACCAACAAAGTTGTTATAAAAATCCACTATGCCATTCTTATTAAATGATCTCCAACTGGAGGTACATGTTGCTAACATCATAAACATCTCAATGGATTATGTCCATTACATTTTACATGATGTTTGCATATGAAAAGCTTTTTGCTTGATAGGTGCCATGTTTGTTAATAATAGACAGAAAATTCATTTGACTTAATTGTTGCAAGTGTTTAAGACTTATATATAAAACACTGTTCTTCTGAATTTGTTTAGTGTTTTATAACAATAGATGAAATATGGATTCACCATTATATGCCAGAGATAAAACAATGGGTGGAACCAGGTGAAAGTGTGCCATAGAAATAAAAAACAGTTCTATCTGCAGAAAAATTCATGACTATAGTTTTTTATGATTCTTGTTGTGTGGTGCTCACAGACTGACTACCTGGAAAAAGATAGGACCATCATTGAGGAGTATTACATTCCACTACTAGATTGATAAAAGAGTCCTATTCCAGCTAAACACTCATATTTAGCCACAAAAAGAAAAGAAAGTGCATTTTCACCACGATAATGTGCCTGCACACACGTCTCAGATTGTTGCTGCATAAATCCATGACCTGCGTTTCAAATGCTTCCAGTACATTGTATTTGGCTCCTAGTGATTATTTCCTCTTCTCAAACCTAAAGATTTGGCTGGATGAAGATTCACTTCAAATTATTAGGTCAATACTGAGACGACTGCTTGTTTTGCAGAGTTGGACGGATTGCATTATACTCAAGTTAAAAGTTGCATTGAATTGTGCAAGGTTATTGGAAAGTAAAAAAAAAGACTTTTTGAAAAATCGTATGTTTTTTGTCAGGCACAGAACTTTCCAAACAACCTTGCATTAAGGGTAAATTATGTCGTTTTTTAAAAACAACATATTGAATCCATTTTAATTTATTACGTTTTTATAAGTAAAGCCATGATGCCAGTAAAAAAAACATACTTTGCAATAATTGTAGTTTATTTTTTTATTTTATTTTTTTTAATTGGTTGAATTATTCAACTGTCGTGTAGTTTTTATGTTTAAAATAATGTACACTTAAACTCCTCTAGTAATTGAATAAGTAGTTGTTAAAACTGTTTGTTCTACTTCTCTACTGTACTGATCCTTTGCACAATCTGGGAATTAAAATTTTGTCCTGGTTTAATATACCAAGCCTGAACTGGGAAGAGGAACAACTCCTCATAACCAAAATTAAATAATACAGTGAAGTAGTTTACATCCAAACTTCTCTATCTGAATTTTCCATAAGCAGAAACATCAAATATTGTAAAGGTAACGTTTAATTTTTTATTTGTTTTTGTGCTCTGCCAGGAATGGGCTCTATGCATTACTTAATTTCAATTTGTTGTATGGCCAAAATTCAATAGGTCTATTGTACTCTATTTTTACAACTTGTAGTAAAGTCCTGTTAATTGTATTAAGCACAATATTATGTTTTATACTAGATAAATGTAGATGATTTCTTAGTGATGTAGGCAAGAAATGCGGGGTAGTAATTACTCTGACCACTTTTTCATAAATTAAATATCACTTCAGAATATACAAATATATAGTAAAGCCAAAACCTAAGCCAGAAGTTTTTTATCTTTGTGTGTATAACTATTAATTGTTTTTAATTTTTATTGTTTTTTTTTACCTTCACAACTTTCAGTGTGGTGTGGTTACATATTAAATCACATTTTTTTATTACAAAAAGGAAAATAATTGACATTTGTCACACACTATAAAATTCATTATTGTCCATTATAGTTAATATTATTGGTCATCAGCTTATTTATTATTTTCTGCAAAAGCTGGTGAATTGATCACAATATAGAATAATGAACTTTGATTATGAAATGCTAATTGAAGCTGTACATGACTGGTTTCTTTATCAGTGAAAAAAACAACAGTGTTCATGATCCATTTTAAAGGAAATTGTAAAATTTTTGCTAGTAACCTAGATGTCACACACTCATATAAACACTCTTATGATAGTTCTAAATAATTAAACAGGGAAATCCACCATTACGTCTCACAGTTTATGCTGAGGGAACAATTACCTTGTAATAAAAATGTTGTAAACATTTTAAAAATTACAGTAGAATATATATGGGATCAAGAGTACAATATCAGTAAGAAAGGAGTTTCTACAATGATATCTAGAAAGATATCACTTACAATGAGCCTTGACATTTAATCAAAAGAACAGGCATCTGGTTACAAAAAGAGCATAGAAAAGGTTACTCTTATTTATGTAGTAATACATTAAGATTAGTCTTAATTAATACAGTAAGATAGTCTTCCACTTATACTTATTGGGAAATAAAAAAAAAACATTGACAATTGAAAAAATCAGTATGAATCTTGTCAGTAGATTTTAAAATTCACAGATCTCATTTGGGTTATAGAAAATGAGTAGTTTGTTGTTTTCTATTTTACTAATTTTATAGTGAAACTTTTTTTCAAAAAAATGGAATTTTGTTGTGCGTGAAACATATTCTGCTTGTATTATTATGCTTATGAGAAGTTTTACTATATATCCGAAAGATATGAATTTTTGGTATAATACTAACATGTACAGAGTGTCCCAGGAAGTGCTGGCCAAACATAGGGGACTGATTCAGCGTATCAAAATAAACAAAAAGGTTCATATGGGCAATGCTTTACTTCATTTCACTTTCCACCATTTCATGTTTTTTCAATAAAAATTTTTGCCTTAAAATCGGATTATATATTTTAATAAAATTTGGAGTACATATACCAAGAATAGCTATAAAATAAATAAGTTTGAAAATTTTACTTTTGAAAATTCCAAATGGCAGTCTTTTAAATGTTGTATTCATTAACACATTTCTGTATATATTAGTTTTTTCGAATTATATTTTACTGGATAAAGTGTTAAGCTTGTTTAAATTCACCAATAAACAGTTGAGATATGGCTGAAATTGTTAAACTGGATTGGAAAAATTATCCAGTCTGACAATTTTGTGCCTGTTCTGTTGTTGCTAGTAATATAAATTATTTCTAATTAAATCAGTGAAGGAAGTAAAAACTGTTTTAGTTTTTAAGGATATAACCCGAGATTAAGAGTGAAATAAGATTTAATATAAATTTAATTACATAGTACTTTAATATACTAATTATTCAACAGTAAGTTATAACCAAATTAGAAAAATTAAAAATTGTATAAAACATTTTCTTTATTTATATATAAAACCAACTATTTATGCATTAATCTTTTCATAAATCCAGTTAAGGTACTTGTTAACCTGAGTATAAACACCAGGTCTTCCTTTTTCAGCACATCGAATACCCCATGAAACAATTCCTGCTATTTCCCATCGTCTTGCTACTCCAACTTTCCTTTGTATCATCAGCGGTCCACCAGAATCAGCCTAAAATCAAACAAATTTTATATTAGTAACTAAATACAAATTTATTCATTTAGTGATGTTACTAAGTTTTTTTAATTTGTACTGTATAATTAAAAAAAAGCTGGCACTAAGAAGGGCATTGCTCTGGATGATGTAAAAATTAAGTGAAACATTAAGTATGTAATTAAAAAATTACAGAAAAATCTATTCTACTCTTAGAAAAAATTTTAAAATTTTGGGACTCATAAAGTGAATAGTCATTTTCACTTTTTAGCTATTAGTGAAAAGAGGTAGTGATGTATTTGTGGTCTTCAACTGAATACTGAGCAGTTTTGCATGTGGATTAAGCGCTGGTCAGTGTTTAGAGGATATAACTGCTATGTTTGCAGAAAATTGTTTTCATCGTATAACAATATTTAGGTGGTACTGACCTTTTGAGAGAGGAATTTTGAGGATGCTCCAAGGTCAGGTCGATTGTCTTCATTTATGACTGAAGAAGATGATTGCTGCAGCACAAAAAATGGTTGAAACCTACCACAAATAGAGGTGTCCTTCAGAATTAATACACCAGGAATACAAGATATTCTGCAAAATCACTTTCAAGTTACAAAGCTTTGAACCTTTTGGGTGCCATATAACTTGACTGACTATCAGATGGTCATGTTTCGTGGTGAACTGAAATGCTAAAAAAGTTTAAAAATGTAAATCTCCCTATGTGAATAGTATTGTGACAGGTGATGAAACTTTACTGTGCAATTATGACATCTTGACAAAGGCTCATAAAGTGTGGGTGTTCGAATAGAAGGAGACTCCTGTGGCTATTAAAAAATCCAGATCAGCAAGAAGAGAATGGTGGCTGCATTTTTTTTAGTGCGAAAGGAGTTTTAGAGAAAGTTGCATTAGAAACCCAAAAGACAATTACAAGGAAGTGGTATAATAAGGAATGCCTGTCTAATGTCAAAGCTGTCAAGAAGCAGCACCCAAATTCAAGGATGGATATATGGTTTCTTCGCCATAATAATATTCCAGTGCACCACTCCAAAGTTTGCTCTGAGTATTTGGGCCAACATGGAATAAAACTGTTAGAGCCCCCTCCCTAAGTCTGTGACACGTGACTTTGGATTATTCCCCCAGATGAAGAGGAAACTGAAAGGGAGGCATTTTATGAGCAATGATGACAGTTTAGGATGATAAGTGTGCCAAGATCTCTAATAACGCATGGGAGGGTTTCTTTGAAAACTATTTTCAAAGTATGGGAAGTGTATAATGTGTGGTGAATGTATTTTGAAAAATTATAGAAAATAAAGTCATATTGCAAAACTTACTTTAAATAAGATTAATCAATTTAAAATTAACTGTAAACTTTGAATAAAACAGTAAGTATTGATAAAATATCATTTAAATTATTAGGCTGTCTGGATGAAATAGAACTGAGTAACTCTTACACATTAGTATTGAAATTATAAATTTTATAAAATTTGGAAATTAGTGGAATAAGTATATATTTCAAAAAGAATTTAAGAGACCCTACCAAGGAGGAGCAGATAAATGTGAGAACTATTGCCCCATTAGTTAGTATTATGTAATGAAGAAATTTCCAGTGGAGAGGGCGGAAGAGCCTAGGGAGAACCTGAAGAAAATCCAGAGTAGGATGTGCTCTGTGAGCTGTGGTAGAAGCAAACCTCCTAGGAGAAGGAAATTCCAAATGAACATCCTCTGGTCCTCCAGGTTGTGGGGTCTTGCGTTGAACTAACTCCTTGGCCGTGTAAAGAATTTATTGTTACAAAACCAGGAAACAAGTCCTGGAATGGGCGATACTTATGGAGAATTAAACAGAGTACAACTATGAATATGAATGAGGGAGTATGGAAAAGAGGTAAAGACACCGACTGGAGAGTAGCAACATGGAATGTGAGATTGATGTTGACATTGGTGAGGATGAAGGAGATGGCGTCAGTGCTGATTAATTATAGGATGGGTGCGGCGGTACTGCAGGAGATGATATGGTACAGTAGTGGACAAACTGTTAAAAAGGATTTTTTTATATTGTGTAGCAGAAGGGTTGATAGGATGGGTTATGGTGCATTGGTTTCTTTATCAATAAAAAAATGAGAAGAAAACTGTTAAGTTTCAAACCAGGATTGGAAAGGTTGTGTCTAATTAGGCCAAGAGCTAAATACAAATTACTGAAACATAGGTGTTGATGGTGAATGATGCATTGAAACTGAGAATTTTTGAAAGAAGAATAATGAGAAGAATCAATAGATCAGTTTGTGGTAATGGAAAATGAAGAGCAAGAAATAATGTTGAAACTAATGAATGCCACACTTGAAAATGAAGGTATAACGTTTGTTAAATCGGAAAGAATTAAATGTGTGGGTAATGTCGTGAAAATGGGAAAGAGGGGATGGCAAAAAGGATCTGGAGAGAAATGATGTACAATAGAAGAAGAAAAGAATGATGGTTGATGTGGAGCATGACTTGAGGACCTTGTTTTTTTCAGTTGGAGAAGACAAGCAGGGGATCGAGGCAGATGGTGGGACTGTGTTTAGGAGGCAAGAGGTCACATTAGGCTGTAGTGCCTAGGAGTAATATAGTTTAATGTATGTAAAAATGATTACTAGACTATTTTACAGATGATTAGCAAGTAAGTTATGTGTTAGATAAACATTAGCTAAAATTCAGTAAGAGGACAGATACAAGAGAAGCCATTCCCGTCTTAAGATTAATTTCCGAAGGCATGGTTAACAAAATAAAACATTGCATTTGTAGATCTGTAAAAAGGGTTTGATTATATAGTGGATTATTTGTTTGTTAAAAAAAAAAAAAACACCTAAAATGATATACAAATGAACAGATAATTCAAATCACACAGACTTTTTGAATACATTTTATTACATATTTACCTATTTAAAAACAAACCAGCCAGAGTTAAAACAGCAGTTATACTTATTAAAGATGTTCACAAAAATGACTGAAGTTGGATTTTTTAAAACATTTTATTATACAACTTGGTTTGGTATACCATTACAAAAGTTTAAATTTTAAGAAAGTAATTTATAATCTGATTGGACTCAGGTAACAGTTGAAGAATAGAAAATGGGGAAAAGCAAGCTCTGATTCAGAAAGGAATGAGACAACACCAGTATAATCCTTATGTTTTCAACTTTTAAGTATAAGACACAATTCTGGAATTTAGTGTCAAATTTGGAAGTATAGTAGTAACTACAAAAGAGAGCAAATAAAAATGTTGAGATCACAGATTATGCTGTTACCTTAATAGAAAATAAAAATGATTTAAAAAAATTCTGAATAGTGTTGATTTATTGCTAAGAAAAAATTTCTGTTTGAAAAAAATAAGAATAAAGTAAATGTAATGAAATATGATAGAAAAGAAGATAATGATGAATTAAGTATTTTAATAAAACAAAAAATCAGTAGATGGAAAATTTAGTTGTTTGGGAAGTAAATTTACAAAGGATGCATGAAATAGAATAGAAATTAAAAGCAAGGTACAAGTAAGGAGAGGTTTTGTATAAACAATTAGTTTGCTAATATTAAATATATCAATTTTTTATATGGATTTGAATACTAGATCGTGGATACCAGTGTTCTTTGGTGGTTGGGTTTCAATTAACCATACATTTCAGGAATGGTCGAACTGAGACTGTACAAGACTACACTTCATTTACACCATATCATACTCATTCATCCTCTGTAGTAATACCTGAATGGTACTTCCAGGAGGCTAAACAGGAAAGAAAGAAGAAATATATAGATTTGAGAATTTACAAGTTCATAAATTATTTGTGTTGTATAATGGATTATGATTGGAAAACATGGACAACGGGAAAAGAGAAAGTAAAGGACTGAATTGATTAGAAATACGGTGTTATGGGAGGATGTTAAAGATTAGGTGAATAATAAAATTTTAAATGAATGGGACAGGATAGTTTTGAGACAGAATATTGTAAAGCGTTAACTATGTTGTTGGGTACATCCAGATTTAATTAAATTGGTAATATAAGTTTTTGTAGGAGATAAACAACACTACGGAGAAAAAAGATTGGAATAAGATCGCGTTTGCACATGTTAGCGGTAAGTACCACCTTGTGATTCCCCCCAAGGCGACTTAGTGGGTGGAGAAGACAAAACAGTTTTTATTATTTCAGTTTATTTTCTTACTTTGTACTTTTTATATCTTTAATTATTTGTTATGTTTATAGTTTTTAATTATATTGTGGCGTATTACGTTTTAAATCTAATTCTATTTCAGTAATTAAAATCACTGGAAGAATAGGAAAAAATTAACTTTGAATTATTGAGCGAGTTTTTAATCATGTTTAATTTGTAAAAAAAATAGTTGTTGACATCCAAGTTAATTTATAAAACCGTACTCCACTTGGCTTCTTTCGAAGCATAGATTATAAATATTTTCTTTCTCTGTTCTTATGTTTAGTATTTGGTGTTGCCAACATTCGTCGTTGATTTGTCCTTCTTTTCTAATGATAATGTAATTAATGGCAACAGAAGTTTTTTTCGCTTCTGTATTGTAACACGTTTTTATACTTTTCGCCGATCTTCAGCACAACTTTCCTTCCACGAAAATACGGGCAATTATTGTAACCAGACGCGTTAAATGTAATTATAACCAATTAATTGTGCTACTACTGTTAAAGAACGATTCGATAAAGGTTTTGGTTAAAAGTTTTGTCATTAGCCTTAAAGAACGACTCGATAAATGCTTCCCTCATAACTTCGTGATTGTACGGTTATCGAAATTTAATCAGAAAGGCAGTGCATTTTAAAATTTGTTTATTGTTAATGTGGGAAATCTTTGTAATATTATTTTTGTGTAATTAATTTTTAAGAGTGTGTATACTGAACATTTTGAAGGTATGTGATAAGTAATTTATTCTGCAATATATACAGTGCATGAAACGTATGTAAAACATTTTCTATTCCTAATATATACAGTGCAATCTGTTCAATTTATGAACATTAAATAACCTCAAGGCCCAATTAGATGATGAAATATATGTAACAGGTAAATGAGATGTAGTCTTGTTCAGAATTAGAGATCGACCTTTTCTGAGATGTCAAATTAAGAGTTGAATCCCAAACCACCAAAGTACACCGGTATCCACTGTTTACTATTCATGTCCGAATAATAGTAATTTACTTTTATGACGACGATTTTGCCACTAGAACAACGCAATGAGTATAGACATTTATGGAAATAATAGTTATTTTGATTGGTACTTTGAAAGAGATTTTTATTTAAATCTCAAAAGGGTTTAACCTAATGCGTATTTATTTTTAAGACAAGTCGTAAATACTTGCGGTAATCACACAGTTTTGATAAGGGCTATGTACCGAATAGGGTGTGACATGTCAGTAGTAGCCTGGTCAAGCCGATTTGACGTTATTAAGTTTGATAATTAATATAAAAAATATTCCGGTTTCTAATTCGTCATAACATTACTAACTTTAAGTAAATGATATTTCCCATGTTTTTCGTATTTTGTTTGTTGTCTAGTAATTGATAACTTGATTGTGATTATTTTCTTGCAGTATTTATTTTTATAAATTATGGGGTGCAGCTCATTAGTGTCTAGTAGATTGTAAACAACAATCTGATTTATTTCAATTTCAACATAATGTTAAAAAAAACTACAATCAAATTGACAATTCTGAAGCTTAAGCACTCTACAACATCTAGCCTTTTACAAGGTGCGGTTATTTGCACTTTGTTCTTAAATATAGTACTAATAGTTTAGATAACTAGTGGATGCCAACTTGAAAATACTACTAAGCTTCATTTTCACACAGGAGTGTAATTTAAACTCTGAGAAAAATTAGCTAACAAACTGTATTAAAAAAAATAATATGATACCAACTATTAATGAGGTATAATAAATAAGTAAATTATTAAGCCCTATAATTACTATTTTTTTAATGATGTTTGTTTTAAGATATTAAGAAAGAGATAGGTACAAGTTATTTCTGTAGATTTTGCTTTCCATTTAATTAATACTTTCTTTTTCAAAATTGGTGGCCTTTTATTATATCTTGTGTTTATATTTGGAATAATGTTTGAGTCTTATTGTGCTTACTCTTCTTTGAAACAAAATCTCTACTTATTACCTTTCATGCTTGAATGTACAATTCTTAGTCATTTATTTTGGTGTTATGTTGTGTTTTGTTTAAATAATAATGTAAAACAGTAAGAAATAATGATTCCTGATGTGACCTATGTATTATATTATTATATATTGAGTAGAATAAGTTTATTTATTCAGTAGTTGTGGGATGGAGGAATTTGGAATATTTCATGGTAATATTTCGTTGAACGCAACATTTTAGAGAAAATGTGGTGTGAAAATTTGTTGTTCGTTGAACAGCATGATGAGATGTGATAACATGTAAAAAATAAATAACTTTCTTACAAAATGAAATTTTTTCTTTCATAGAAACTTTTGGAGCTATAGAAGCACCCTTTTCAGAAGTTACAGGCAGCACTATTTCTGCTACTCCTTAATATATAAAGCTGAATAGGCAACTGAAGTACACTCCTATCAGTGAGGTTTACGCCAAAACTGATTAGGTTAACAACCCCCCCTAAATTATGTTTAAATAATTTATTTGATCATTTTGTATTTATATATTTGGTATGTTATTTTTTTTCATCAAATTAAATGGGCTTGTAAATTTCATATTGTATTGTTCAGCGTGGAATCTTTTTTTTTAATGTGCTATGTGTATCATTTGCATGTTGTGATTGAAATCTCTGTATAGGTATTCAATGTCTATGAGTTGATTTTCAAACTCAAATTCTTTTGTTATTTGTGTATTGCCTATATTTATTTCTTATATCTGCTGGTAAGTATATGCTCTGACTGTTTCATTAAGTAATTAGTGCAATTACTCTGGTCTACTTTGTACATTCCATGGTTACTGAATTCATCAGTGCATTCTATTTGTATTATGTATGGTGTGTATTTTATTTGTTTTGGAAGTGTACAGTATCCTTATTTCCTGAAAATATTGGCAAGCCTGTATGACTTGATCGATGCACGTTATTGTAAAGTATTTTCTAAATGTGTTTTTGATTTTATGCTGTGCTTTATATAATATTTTTATTAGTATTAATGGGAAGCCATTACAATGTGCTAGATGTTTATTTTTAAATAAAGTTCTTCAGTGTAGTCGACTAACAAAGGTGTATGTATTAGGCAATGTAAATGTGTAAGAAAATTACATATCTTTATTTTGCTGGTAATTAGATATTGTGTCAATAAGCGGTTCAGTTGTAGAAGGTTTACTGCAAATTTTAAAGCTGATTGTAGAAATTTCTGCATGAAAAAATCATATGATTCCTTCAATAGATAAATGGTAAATTCCATTTACATTTTTTATTCAAACGTTATTTATTTCAATAAAAAATTAATTGTTTAGAGTTTCTTTTGAACAGCATAGAATTGCAAAAATTGTATCCAGTTCATATGATTATGAAATATACCGATGATAATACTTCTTGCGAAGTAATAAAGGATTTATACTTTGTGGGTGGAAAGTCCCTTTACACTGTAATAAATCCAGCTTAATTGGGCTCTACTGCTGCCAATTTTCACCGCTGATATCGTTCACTGCTGCTGGAAAAGGTGGGGATCGTCCGGTGTGTTCATCCGTGGTGGGATGATCTTAGTCGTAATCTAGGGTGGAACGATGTACGAATGTATTTACTGTCGAAGAGCGTTTGTTAGCTTGTCCACGAACGTCCACACACTGGTAAAACATTGGAGAACATTATGAATGACTTCTTTGTGCGTTTTGGGAAATCGTCACCATCATGGCAAACGTTACTGACACTGGAAAAGAAGGTTTTGCAGCGAGAAGTGTTCTTGATGCGCCACGCAGTGGGAGGCCGAGCACTAAGCCGAAACGTGTGCTACTACAGAGGCATCGATTCCACAAAAAAAAAAAAATACGTGTTTATGCTTGTCAATTATTGCTTGAACGTTTTCCTAGAGCAAACTATAAAAAGAAATTCATGTTCTCAGACGGGTGTGCGATTTATTGAAGCTCTCGTAAACTTTTTTTTTAGGTAGATTTTATAAGAACACGCTACCTGTTGTAATTGTAACCATGATTCGACTTCCGTAAAATCTCTTTCTTGTGGACACGATAATTGCCGTAATTTTGCGCCAATCACTTTCAAATTGATTCATAAAATATAACGACTCAAAATCTCGGTCGAGTTCGTTAATGGGAAAAATCGGACCATTTGAGTGGAAATGGGGGGCCTTTATCGAAAAAAACAAAATATGGCTATAACTTTTTTATTAAGTAAACTATCGAACTTTTTTAAAGTTCCTGCTATTCTTTGGATAAGGAGCTAAAACTTATTTAAGTAAAGATTTTTTGATACACCAACCATAGGAAGTCATGTTGTGGTGCTAACATCAGATCTTTTAATCAGAATGTTTAGGTTAGTTTTGGACTTTTCAAATGCCATAAATTTACACTTTATCACTAAGCATAGGCCATCAGGTTTCTATAATAAATGGTTATTATTCTACTTTAGTAAAAAATGAATAATTTAAATTTAAAATCAAAACATTAAGTAAGTAAATAATTGAAATAACTAACCTGACATGAATCTCTTTTGCCTTCAGTATCACCTGCACAGAGATTTGTTGTAAATATTGTCTGTGTCATATTATTAGAACAAGATCCATATGTCCATATAGGTAGTTCAATTTGTTTTAGGACATTGCTTCCTGGCCCGCCATGTTTTGTATGACCCCATCCTGAACAAAATTATACATTATTACAAACTGATAAATTATCTATATTTAATTATTTTAATTAATAAAGCAGTAAACAGTTACAAATTTTGCTAATATAATGTAAACATTTTTTTCTTAAAAGCAAAGGTGACATTTCATGTTTTTTTGAGTTCCTATTCTAATAGTTGAACCTATAATGTCATTACTTGACCACTTTTAAAATCTTCAAAAATCTAAATGTCTTGCTGATTTATTAAAAATAATATCTTAATATTTGCTATTTTTTTTTACAATTTTATTGTCGTGTTAATAATGATGGAATAAATAGTGCTTCTTGAATAAGGATATTTTAATATAATTTGATTGTGGAATTTTTTTTATTTGTTAAGTTTGTCTTATTAGAATTGCTTAGTAGAATTGATATTTAGTATTCTCATTTAATAATTCATAATACCAAGATTTTAATTACTGGAACTCTGTGTTTTCTATTACCTGGTTAAGTTATGTATTTATATATCTATTTGTTGTTTTAAAGTAATATATATATATATTATTGCCATGCCTTACCAATATTTGAAGTTGGGACCTCTATATGAAAGACTGAGGTGCTATCACTCCACCGTAGAGATTGGCAGTTATTTTTAAACAATTTTTAAGTTTTACTTTAAATTCTGAGTCTATTATTAAATCAAACCAAATAAACATTACTAATTTCAGAGTTGTAGTTAATTTTTTTCTTCTACCTGCATACCAACGATCAGTAAAGTGCCACACAATATCATCCACTGATACTGTACTTGCCAAACCAAATAAAGTCTCTTGATTAACAGTATAAAGAATAAATAAAGTCATAAAGTAGTTAGATTAAATACTTAACTAGTTGTAAATTACTTAAAAATAAAGTGATAAAATAGGATATTGTATGTTATAGAGGGTTAAATTGTTTCTTTTAAAAAATGATCAGCCGATGCCATAGTGAAAAACAAAACAAAACCATCATTGATTATAGCTAATAACAATTGAAAATATTATGATATAAATATAAAAATGTTTTTTGAAGTAGATCTGGTTTCATTTGTCATTAAAATGAATAATTTTATTATTTTTATTGATAATTGCCATTTACATCAAAAATTCATTTAGGTGTCAGATTTTTAGGTATAAAAAAAAATTACTGGAATAAATGAATTATACAGTATTTACCTACAACGATTGTTTTTTTATCTTTATAATCTTCATTCTGCTTTGGCATACATATTGGTTGAATGTAGATACTGTACTTGACTGGACGGTCTAAAACCAGTAGAGTAATATCATTTTCGTATGTGTAAAGGTCATAGTCTTCATGATTTATCATATCTGCTACTTTATAATCAGAAGATTCTGTTTCATCTGCTTTATCAAAATCATATTCACCTAAGCGAACCGTTATAAAATCTTTGACTGCTATTCCTTCTTTGCTGTAATATAAAGAAAAAATCAAAGTTAGTAATTATATTACCTACATAAAAGAAAAATCTGTTCACTCTTTCATTTATCACATCTCCATTAGCCTTCTAAGGACACTTAAAATAAAATTCTACCCTTCTGAGAGTGTGATCATCTTGTTGCTATGAGAAGTTTAATCTTAGAGAAGTTAGTTTGAGAAATTTAGTATTTTTAAGATCTTAAGGTGACTAGATGGGAATGTTTTATGGCAGTTTATTGTTGCAATTATGTAGCCAGTTGGAAATTGTTTAGCCAAGTATGAAAATATATTTTTTCATGACCAGGTTCATTGACTACAGCTAGTATTTTTACCTAATATGGACCACTTTATGAATCGACTGGTAATATCTTTTTTGTCTTCCATTTTACTCTTAGTCATTGTTCAATTAAGTTTATTTCTACCACAATTTATTCTGTTGTGGCTAGGATGAGTTTGTGCCATAAACTCTGATACAGATGTATTTAATTTTTAATTAGAAAATTATAACAATATAATTTTTTTAATTAAAAAACAAAATAAACATTTACATTTTTTTCTTTTTAATAATTATATTCTTATAAATAAATTTTTATAATGCATCCTGAAAGTATATACCTTAAACAATTTTCAATGGATCTTTTAGAAGTGCTTTTTTATGATTAAAAAGTATGAAAGGAAATACTGTTTTCTATAATTAGATAAATTAAAACTAAGCGTAGATGTTTTATGTAGATTATGTTAGTTATTATGTATGGCAGCAGTAGTGAATTAAATTATGATTTTTAATATGATTATTCATTTGCAATATTAACTTAATTTAAATTTAAATTTGATATTTAGTTTTATTTTTACTTTTATTCTATTATTTTTAGGCGATTTTTCCATTGCAAATATTTTTTTTTCTATGTGACATGCATAACAGAGTAGAAGTATTCATATTATAAAGCTGAATGTTCTTAGCACATCAAGCTGGTCTAGTGGTTAACTCATCGTGTGTTAAATCGGTTAATTCAGTTGTTTAACATCTGATTTTCAAAATTGAAGGTTCTGAGGTTCCAATCCTAGTAAAAATTTGTTGCTTTTGAATGGATTTGAATACTAGACAGTTGATATCAGTGTATTTTGGTAGTTGGGGTTCAATTAATTGCTTACATGTCTGAGTCTGTACAAGACTATACACCTTATTAACATGTTATATATATCATCCTCATCACATTGAGCCTGGTGGTGGGGGCGGGGGTTGCTTAGTGTTCACTAATTAAATAGATTGCAACATACACATTAGAAAAAAATAAACATTCTTTATATTTTTTAATTTTTTTTTTTTTTTTTTTTGTCTTCAGTCATTTGACTGGTTTGATGCAGCTCTCCAAGATTCCCTATCTAGTGCTAGCCGTTTCATTTCAGTATACCCTCTACATCCTACATATGATGAATTTATTTTTTAATAAACTTCCTGATTTAAAATTATACAGATAAATTTTAACTAATTTTTTGTGACCTTATTTCATTTTATATGCACCCTATTATTGTTTTTGTATGCTACTTTAAAGCTTTTTTGTATAAAAATAATAAACATTTACTTCTTGTAAAAGTAATGTTTATTTTTTTAATGTTTATCTATTTTTCCTGTGGTACCTACAGCTTATACCTTATTACAGCTACCCAATTTATTTTTGTACAAAAAATGAATCTTGTAGCATGTGAAAAATGCCAAACCTGACCAGGATATAAACACACAACCTTTCGGATGAAGTAGGAACAATACTACTCTACAGCAAAGGTTGCCTGGCTTCACCCAGCAGACATCTCATTAAGAAATATCCTTGGATACGAAACAAAGCATTTGAATAGTTCCACAGGTAAGGATTGCTAACTTCCCTAAGTTCTACAAGAGGTTATTTCTAAAGTAAAGACCGTTATTGTAAAATTTTATTCTGACAACCTTATAAATATTTTTTATTTCTCTTAAACTACATACCTTATACTATTTCTTTACATAATCGTCACATGAATTAAGACATTTGTCGTAGCGATACACCAGCTTCAATATACCCTCGTCGTATTCTTCTGCCGCCAGTCCATTTAACCACTGATTAACAACATTTTTAAGTCCATCGTCACCCGCGAATTGCTTACCAGTCAAAAATTCTTTTATTTCCCAAACCAACGGTGGTAATCAGAAGGAGCAAAGTCCATACTATAAGGTGGGCGATTGTAAATTTCCCATCCAAATGTTCTCAGTAAATCACGTGTCGTACCCGCAACATGACTTGCAATATCGTGCAGCAGGACGACGCCGTCGGTCAGCCGCCCTCGTCACCGATTTTGAATGACGCGCCGTAACTTACGTAAAGTTTCGCAATAGGCTTCTGCATTTATAGTCGATCCACGCGGCATGAAATCGATCCGCAGTATGGCAAACCGATCCCAAAAGACTGTGGCCATCAGTTTGCGTCCAAATGGCTGTAGCTTGACCTTTGTTGGTCTGGTTGGTGATTGAGGATGACGCCATTCACTTGACTGACGTTTTCTCTCTGGCGTGTAATACGAAATCCATGTTTCATCGCCGGTAACAATCGAATTAAGGAACTCATCACCTTCTTTTTTGTAGTGCATCAACAATTCCAAAGCAGATCCCGTTCGGATTTTTTAGTGACGTTCCTTTAAGACGTGTGGCATCCAACATGCGCAAACGTTTCTGTAGCCTAAACGGTTATGAACAATGTGACCCATAACACCCTGTTTTGAAACATCCGGAAAAAGAAGCGTCAGCTCGGAAATCGTTGAGCGACGATCTTTTCTGATTTCATCATAGACCCGTTTCAAGTCCTCGGTGATTATCAAGGGCCTCCACTAACGGTTCTTCATTCTTTGATGTTTCATTCATTACATTATCACTGTACACAGCAACCAACTGCCTATGAATTTCAACCGGCTTAACGTTTTGATGGTTTAAAAACCGTTTGACTCTTAAGTATTTCGCAGTCAACAGCAACATTGATTTTCCTATTCATTTTATAATCACATAATCAAAGATACTACACCACGACAACTTACAGACAACAATGCAGTGTGTACATATTAACGTGGCCATGAATGACAGGTTCGCCGACCTTAAGGACAGAAGTTTCCCAGCGGTCTTTACTTTAGAGATATTCCTCGTAATAAAGAAGTAGTCATCTTCCTGGCTACCAGAATGTATCAGCATAGTCTATGGTTACGGATGGGTGGCACTTGTTAGCCTAGGAATAGATTATAAGGAAAGAAGTGCAGAGAAGAGAGAGATCATTTCTGATCACAGTTTATTGGAGTAGTTTACAGTCTTGTCTTGCCCCTGGACTTTTATTGAATGTTTGTGTAATGTATTATTTTGGTTTAAATGATTCAGTTCCATAAAATTATTTCAAGATTTTGGTATTATTATTACACTATATCGATTAATACTTAATACTTACAAAACAAAACAATGAGCAGCAGTGAGAACATGAAAGCGAGTTATTAAAGTTCCTCCACAGTGATGCCTGAGTTCATTATCTATGGGTACCATAATTGATGCCATCCATGGCCATGTTTTAGCACTCAGATCTTCTGATAACAGTTTACCATTTCTTCCACAAGCTGTAATTAAAGAAAAAAGTGATTTATTGGAAAAAATTATAATTATTATGAAAAGATAAACCTGATATAAGGTCAGATTCATTTTCCTTTTTAATTTCTGTAATTGGTCACAAACAGTTTGTTGAATTTCAATATATTTTTTATAACCTAAATCTTCAGTTATTTGGTTCAATTCTAATTTTAATCTTTGCTTATTTATCAATTTAACTAATGTAGGATATCTAAATATGATATAAACCAAATTCATACTGTCTTAAAATTTTCATACTGAAAATTTTTCACCTATTCTTTTAACTTTTCTCTTTTTTTAATTAATTTTGAACTTCTTACAGTCATCTAATTTCTTTTATTCTCCTGTAACTCCATCCTTTAATAATTTTTCTTTACTATTCTTATTTTTTATATTTTACTGCCGTAAACTGTTATACTTGTCTCAAATCTTAATCTTATGCAATATGATACTATATATTTTTCATGTGAAGAAATTATATAGCTTGTTAAATATTCATGCATGTATGTGTATTTTTTTTAGAAATAATATTTTTACGTGATCCATTTTGTGTTTTTTTATGAGGCTGGTAGTTCATTTTACAGTTTTACTGAAGGTAGTTAAAGAGATAGTTAGTTATATTAAAGTTTTTTTGTGGGCGATTAATGTACTGGAAATTAAATTGCCTTTTGAAACTGTTTATATTGTTATTCTACTGGTTTACTTACATGACTATAACAATTTAATTTTAAACTGTGAAACTTTAATTTTAATGCTGTGAAATTTTTAAAAATATACATTTATTGGAATTATAACCCTTTTGTAATTTTTTTAAAACCAGCATAAACCATCAAAATTAATTTGACACTTGGAAACTAAACATCTGGATCATAGAAGCAAACTCTTGGAAATTTTACTTCCTTGTACAGAGTAAAGGTAATATTGTGATCGCAAAAAATGTTGGTTTTCAGATTTCAACAGAAATACCCATTTTGACCATCCCTGAATCCATTTTGACTAGTTTGGCATGATGTAAGTACGTACATATGTATGTATCTTGCATAACTCAAAAATGATTAGTCGTAGGATTTTGAAATTTTGGATTTAGGACTGTTGTAATATCTAGTTGTGCACCTTCCCATTTGATTGCAATGACAAACCAAAAGTGACCAAAAAAGCCCAAAATCAAAAACAAATTGGATTTTTGACTTTTTCTTATTTGTAGTAATAAGCTTTGATTGAGAGCTTTTCAATGAATTATTATAAGTGGTACTTATTTTCATTGGTTCCAGAGTTATAGCCAATAATGAAATATTTGGCTCTTACAAGGGGCATCGGTTCGAATCAGACTTCATCTCATCTAGATTTTTTACTTTTTTTTTAATTTAAATACTTGTGTAATGATTAATTAAAATTTAAATAATGTGTATTAATTTAATTTAAATACTTATGTATTGATTATTAATCATTATTATTAATCTCTGATTGTAAAAAAAAATTATGATAAATAATTCAATAATAACAGTAAAAAAAAATATATATGAAAAAATATCAGAAGTTATTGATGAAATAAAATTTTATGTACTTTTCATTTTAAAAGAAAATTTAATAGGCATATAAGGAAGTCATGTGGTATCCTTTACATAAGAAAAATTATGTACTTTGAGAAATCAGCAAGCTTCTATTTGTAAATCAAGCCATATTGATAAATGTATATTTGAAGCATCTTATCTCATGCCATTAAGAGTAGCTAAGATGTCCAAACCCCATACAATCGCAGAAAACCTCATATTTCCTGTTGCAATCAATGTTGGTCAGTGTTTTAATAGGCGTGGACGAAGCAAAAGATTAGAAAAAATTCCACAGTATCAAAGTGAGTCAGTGACATGGCTGCCGATTTTCATGATCAGATAATTTAGCAAATGAGATCAAGTGAATTTTTTAGTATTCAATGTAATGAATCAACAGATGTGGCAAACATTTCTTAGTTGTTATTTTTTGTGAGATATGAATGTGATAAAACAGTCAAAGAAAATATGTTGTTTTGCAAATCAGTACCTGGTCATGCAACAGGACAATGTCTTTTTGATGTTTTTTTTATGAAGTTACTAAAAACTATAATATAGATTGGACAAAATGTATTGCAGTATGTATGTAGTGATGGTGCAAAAGCAGAGATAGGAAAAAACAGTGGATTTCTGAAAAAAAATTAAAAGATCATCTTTTACCAAGGGCGAAATGGATGCACTGCTTTCTTCACAGACATGCTCTTAGCACAAAAAATATGCCGGAAAATCTTAAAAAGTCAACCATTACAGAATAGACAGTTTGCTAAACTATGCAGTGAATTGGTAAAAAGAAAAAATCTCTTCTTTTCTTGCAGAAGTCTGGTGGTTATCTATCAGTTATAGGGGAAAGTGTTAATCTAGTTATTGGAATTGTGAGATGAGTTAATTAATTTTCCAAGATAAATGCTATTCTCAATGTTTTTACAAAATAATGAGTATATGTTGCTGTTGGCTTACTTAGCTAATTCATTTTCATTGCCTAAATAACTGGAATGTAAATTTAAAAGGACATGATAAAAGCAACTTATTAATGACAGATAAAGTTCATGCTTTCGTTAAGAAGCTTAGTATCTGGATTATTCGCCTTTAAATCAAAAATTTTCATATGTTTCCACTCACTTTCGATTATATTGAGGAAAATTTTGATGGAGAAGACACTATTATTCACCACAGTTTGAATAGCTTGAAGATGCATTTGTATGAGCTAAAAATTCAGTTGGCATTGCATTTACAAAAGATAAAAATGGTTTCTCGAAGAGATGGGTACTGAGTCCATTTAGTGAAAAAGTTGTTGCAGTTGGCTTAGTTACCAGTGTAGCTTCATGATCAGCTCATCAAAATGTTTGCTTATAAAACGTTACAACTACAATTCACTCATCGAAGTGAATATGTAAATTTGGTCACAGAATCATTAATCCCACAGAAAATATTAATTTCTTTTTCCACGTCTTACCTCTGTGAATAGTGTTTTTCGTCTGTGGTTGCACTAAAATTTAAATGTAGGAATCGTCTTTTACCACTTGAAAACAATTTGCTTTTGTGTATTTGACTTGGATATGGAGAAACTTTTCAATGAAAAACAAATGTAACCATCTTGGTAATTTATTATCTTTATATATGACTTATAAAGTACACAAAATTCTGAAATGGATCTTGAAATTCAGCAAATCTTTCAGATTTTTTGAAATTCTGAGTTTAAAGGGGTTAAAATAAGTAAGAATGAAATTTACTTTTTTTTTTTTAATTTCCCCCTAACAAATGAAGATATCAACTAGATTTTTGGTTGTAATATTCATGTGAATTTCTAAAAATTATTATAAATTTTTTGAAATATAATATAGTTTAAACGGTTAAAATTGATTTTTGTAGTAAAGTAGGTTATAATAAATGATTTTTTTTTCTCATAAAATGATTTCATTATTGTTTACATGTAAAGTTACAGGCTAAGTTTTTGATGTGTGGGGGTCGCCACCCCCAGGTTGAGAAACGTGGTTTAGACTGTCATTCCTTTTTACATTCTATGATTGTATTAAAAAAATTAATTAAAAATGTAGCTTATCTCAGTAACTAATACGAGTTACTTCAGTTACTCGTGTTAAGCAGATGAAATATATGATTATATATAAAATGTTTTACTTGGATCCAAAAGAATTAAAACAAAGTAAACAAGTCAAAACATATAGGACACAAATAATAATAAAAAAGGCTCTGAATAATATTAATGCATTTCTCTTGCAGTACAGTGGGAAGTAGTAATGATAATATTGCATCCTATGTATGTACTATAAAGATTATAAGTAATTTATATTTATCCATTTATGAAATAATATTGAGTTAAGTTTATAATATAAATATCACATTCATTACAGCTGGAAATATTTATGATCATTATTTCATGTGTCTTACTTTTGTTCAGTGTTTTTGTAGTAACTTCCTCCTCCGTTTTAGTTGTATTCACACTATTTGCCTTGAAGTAAGATGACTGCTTTAAGAGTTCACACTGCCAATAAATGTGAGAATGTTTGTATGATATATTCTATACGTTCTTCTTTTAGAAATAAATCTTAATTATATTTCCAAATTTTTAATTAATTATAGTAAAGGTTCTCTTTATTATAAATTTTATTAATTTTCATTTGGTGTAATGGTGCCACCAGTAGTGTTGCTTGTATGAATTGCATAATATTTCTAAACTGTACTAATGTATGTAATTTTTGTTGTGATTTCAACCATGATAATAAAATCTAATGACCATGATGAAAAAATTTATTTAAAATTGTGAAATTTTGAAAAACTATCTAGAGTATAATCAGCAGAATTGTCCAAAAAAGTTGTAATAAGGAAATAATTAAGGACCAATGGTGTTTTTATTTAGTATGTTTAATTTCAGATTAATTAGATTCTGTAAAGTCCTTGTAAGTTGATTGGTCTAGGTGAGAAATGGTTGTAAAAGATGTTAAAAATTGTTGGTTACTAATTATGTTAAATCAGTGTTATGTGTTAATCCTTTTTGATAAATTGTGCAATTAAGGATATAAGAAAATTAAGTTTTAGAAAAATTATTTTTCCTACAATTTGTGATTTCTTTTTACTTTGCCATCAAAATTAACGAGTTAAAGATAAAATATGTAAAAATTGGGCATCTGTTTAAAAATTATTTGGTGTAATAATTCAGGTAAAAAAAAATTAACTTTTTTTTTACACTGATAAAATCTGTTTTTAATAACTTACTTCAGAATGTTTTCATTTGCCCTTGTCTTTTCACAAAGTTGCTATCTTCAGTCACTGAATTGCCATATAATGAATGAAGTAGTCTATTTTATTATAGGCACATTTTGAAAGGTAATTAAAAATATGTGTGTATGGAATTTGTTTCAAGTTTATACAATAGTTTTAAAATAATGTACTGGTATACAGTTGTTTGGTTATGTCGGTTCATTAAATATTTGACAATAATATAATGATTCTTTTTCAGGTAGATTTCATAAGAAAGCTACCTATTGTAATGGGTACCATGATTTGACTTCTGGAAAATTTCAACATATCTTTGTATTTCACATCTCCCAGACCCCAAAACCACCATCAGCTCAAAAGTTTATTTATACATTTATATATATATTCTTGTCTGTGTCTTGTATATTATATAATCTTTCTTGTGGACACAATAACTGCCGTAATTTTGCACCAATCACTTTCAAATTGTTCCTTAAAAATAACTCGTCCCAAAATCTCAGTGGAGTTCATTAAGGCCAAAATCGGCCTATGGTGGTGGAAATGGGGTGGAGGGCTTTTTCGAAAAAAAAAAGAAAATATCGCTATAACTTTCTTATTAAGTAAAATATTGAATTTGTGTAAAGTTCATATCATTGTTTGGATAAGGGCCTGAAACTTATGTAAATAAAATTTTTTGATATCGCCAACTATTTGGTGATATCAAAAAATGGTGGAAAAATGGGGTTTTGAAAAAAAAAAACATACCTCCTGTAATAGGCACAGTATTGAATCGGTTTAAAATGGTTTTTAGTCCTCTAAACATTACCTAAAACTTTTTTCTGAAACAATTTTTGACATCACCCTTATGGCAAGGGATCACCAAAAAAAAAAAAAATTGCTAAACTTTGTTAAGTAAAATATTGAATTCGTTTAAAATTTCTACTATTCTTTGGATAAGGGCCTAAAGCTTATCTAAGGAAATTTTTTTTATCACTAATCATTGACCCAGGGTATTGAAAAAGAATGGGGTATTGGAGACAAAAAAGAATCATAGCTCCCTTAATAGGCACAGTACCAAATCGCTTTAAAGTGGTTGTTAGTCCTCTAAATATTACCTAAAACTTTTATCAGAAACAATTTTGATATGACCAAACCTTACTGCAAGGGATGACCAGAATGTTGCTGGACTTGTAAGATGGGGCTTGTCGTGTGCTAAACATGTGAAGCTTTTTTTCACATGCAACGATTTTTGTATTGAGTAAATTTGAAGTTTTTCTTAATTTTAAGGTGGAAATCTTTTTTATCCTCTACTTAGCACCTGTGAAATCTACCTCTGCCTTCCAGTATGCGTAAAGAGATTTTTTGTTTTTTTTTGTCTAAAATATTACTGTATTAAATTATTATAAATTTTTTACTTACTATTCTCTTCAACTATTATGCTTTTTGGAACATCAAAATCTGCCATTCTTTTTTGCCTAGCTGCTTTATCACTTGTAGATATTGCTGTTTTTGATTTATTTGGATTGTATGATTGTGGTATTGCCATTGCATTTGGACAGCACACACCTACCTTCCTGTAAATTATATAATTATTATTTAAGTATTATTTTATTTTAATATATTTATATTTTATTCCCTTTTTTTATATTATCATTTTTATAAGATTATTTTTATTGTGTTTGTTTGTTAGCAGATGAGTTTTATAGTTTAAAGAACTTTAATACTAATAATTTATTTGTAATAGTGATCTATTAATTGTTAGTGTCTGTCATTTTTGTTTCTTTAGATTATATATTCGCAAAATATATATGTATTTATTTATCATTAAGTCCCAATTTAATGAGTTTAGATGTGTCCTTAAAAAAATTACAACTCTTAAAGAAATACAAAAAGGTAGTATGTGAGGAAATTTGCTTGTTAATTAATTTGATCATTTATTCCATTTAAATCAGAGTCTGTATATGAAGGAAATGAAATATTATCAGTCATTCTGATAAGAAATTTTCTTAATATTACTTTTTTCAAAAGATGGTTTATGTTTTGTAACTATTATTTGCTTTTGGAAGGAAGGTTGTTTTTCTACCCTAGTATTTCATTTACCTTATTCCAAATAAAAAAGAATTGAAATTTATATTAAAACTATCCTAACATTCAAAAATTCTTTTCGATTTGTGATGAAAAAAGTTTGTCATGTTAGCTTGTAAGGTTCTAATAGTTCCTGTTATTAAATCCTTTGTCTTTGTACATAAGATAGGTGTTGAAAATCTTCAAGAATGTTCTTTTATTGGTATTAATGAATTATTTAATAATTTCCTGGGTTAAGGCAGTTATATAAATGTACCTTGATTTTATATTTATTTATTCATAAACAAAAAACTTACTAAAAAATATATTTTTCATAATTGTAAGTTATGTTTTTTTGGTTTTTCATGTTACAGAACATTTGTTTTAATAGAACATTTTATAAAAGCATTGTCAAATAAATCATGAAATCGTGTAAATAAAATAAAATTAAAAAGTTACCTCAAAGGTCATTTCACATTCCTCACTGCCAATATCAGCTGCTGTACAAAGGTTATGCTGCGCTCTTAAATGTGTTAGATCTAGTTATTTAATAATGTGTAGTTCCTTTCCCTAAACTAGTAGCTACAGCAATAAAAAATCTGTATAATGGTTAGATTATGAAAATCAAATCCTTCAGTCTCTAAACAATCATAGGAAGAAAAAACAAATACCGACTAATGTCTAATTTAATAAATATTAAATATAATTCTAATCCTTTTGTGTAAGGAAAAGAATAATTCAACAGTTAAATTGAGTTTGTTAGAGAGTAAATTTTGTCCATAAAGTTTACCTTTTTAATGTAATTTAATTTTTACCTTTTGTATGCTTTTCATGAAAATTTAAGATTAGAAAATTATGAATACACTAAAAAATTACAAATTTAATGTGCGACTGTGATAAGTTAATGTTTTTAATTCATCATTCAGTTTTAATTTTTTAAAATTGTGTACACTGTCATTGTGCTCTACTATTTAATCAGTATTTTGTAGAATATTTGTTAGCAATTAATCATTTTGTAGAAATTTAGTATAAAGATTCTCATTCAATTCATTGTTATCCGTTTATATGTTTTAAATTTTGTTTTTATCTCTTATATTTCATTTTAAATTCAATAAAAAAGATTCTTATTTTGTCTGAAATTTAGTTAATTTATAATTATACTAAATTCTCACTGATATTATCTAAATTTTTATTCATGTAAATTGCCTTTTCTCGATTTCATCAATAAATGTAAAGGTATACATTTATACCTTTTATTTACATTTACATTTATACCATTTATTAGCAATAAATGTAAAGGTATAATGGGGTGTTAACCAGTTGTTAGTAACAAGTAAATAAATTGTTTACTAATTGAAATAATATTTATTTATTTACCTTTGTTTAGTTATGCAGAAATAATCTTTGTACTTAATGTAATCCTCTTCTAATGGTTTAAGCACACACACTTCTAAATCTAAACATCTTCCTTTTGTTCCTTTATATCCATAGCAAGACTCACCTGTTAACTGTAACATTTATTTTATTATAGTGACTGTATCTTTTTATGACATTATATTATGTTACGAATATGAAATATATTATAAAAAATTTGCAATACAGAGCAGTTAATTTCAACACACTCATTTAAGAAATGATTTTTAGAAAATCTCAAAATGTGAGTTTTTGTGAGTCTTTGGATTTGCCTGTCATTTGAAAATCCCAATAATTATGTCTGATGAGTCAAAGAAAAAAGTTATTTTAAATTTTTTTTCTCTTTTTGTATTTAGTTTATGTGTACCACTGGTACAGTTGAATTTAGTAATGAGTTATGAAACAAAATTTATGTTGTTCATGGACTGACATTTTCAGTATTTAATGTAAGGCCAGTATGCACTTGGTATGTTCACCAGAGGTATTTGTAAGGTAGGTTAATTCACATGTACTCTGCTTCAAGAGGAGCTTGACATGAAAACCAATGCAATTATATTACAGTTGGACCTGATTTGGAGCTCACCAAAACCTTTCTCTAGTGCAGTCACTAGACTCACCATCAAATACATAAAAAACATGTACTGCTCTCCTGTGATGAGCAGTAGACTAAGGGGACCTTAAACAGGCTGAAATCATTTACTGTATGGAGTTTACCCAGATCTGACCTGTAGAAGTATTAGACAGAAACCACAAACCCCCCCCCCCCCCCAGGGGGGCAAGTTGAAAAACAAATTAACCTCGGTAGCATAGACCCTGCACAGAGTTTGAAATTGGAAACTTCTGTCCACCTGAGGAATAAAATCACTGTCAACCCTGCAAGTCCAAACCCAGTTGACTGATAATGAATGATTTGATGTTATTTCTGTGTTGAAAAAAGAGTAACAGCCCCATGATGTCTAAAAATTTGGTTTCTTTTACACATACATCAAAAACTGGTTTTGTGGCCAAGCTATATGTTGCTTGAATTTAGCCTCGTGCATGTCATAGGGTCTAGTTAGGTCCAGGTCATGCATCACCAAAAAAGTGCATATGCAAATGACTAATAAATTATCGCTGTATAAATGTTTTAATTTATTTATTTTTTTGTTTGTTTTGTACTGAATAGTAATAACCAGGTTTTATTTTGCATTTTTTAGTCCTAGATGTAAAAATAATAAAATGAAATATATAATCAAAATCTTTTACACAAATGTTCAAAAAGAGGGAAGTACCAGATTGTAATTATTCACAATCTCTTGCACTCTCATTCTTTCTTCCTTTGTTCTTTATTTACTCATAATTCATATGAACTATTTAGCAGTCTTGTTAAAAAATTATATTTTTTTCAAGCAAAGTAGTAAGCAGTTGCTACTATCGCATCTTTTCTCCACTTGGTACAGTTAAAATTGGCTTACTCTTGTATTGCATACATTGTGATACTGAAGCTAATCGCTGATTGATTTTAGATATAGTAAGTAGATAATGATTGTGATTATTCGTAGTTTGCTGGTTGCGTTCAAGCCTCACTGGCCTCACCAGTTGCATTCAAGTTTTGCATAATTATTACTTTATTATTATGAGATCATGTCATACTAGTCTTATACATTTATCATGCTTTTAAATTAGTTATTAAAGACTATGTTTGAATCTTAAGGAAGTCAAATATTTATTGCTGAAAGCAATAAATATTTAAGTTTTAATATTGCCTAGCTGTTAGCTCAGGATGCATCCAGTTGATGATATATAAATAATTAAATTTACATTTAACTCTAATTATCATGATTTGTATACAAATACAGATGTGTTTACTGTTTGTTGTTTTTCTGACTGGCAAATAGTCACCTCCATGTAGAGGAAATTCAGAACCAGTTTTTTAAAAAGAACTGCTTCAATAATTATTTGCACGATGTAATAATTTTCTTGAAAATAATTCTGTTGCAGACAAGATGCCTGATGTGATTGAACAGAAAGGACTGATGTATATGTTTTCATCATTCTAAGAATTGTGATTAAATTTGAGATTATACATTGGAAGATTCTGAAGAAATTTCTGTACTTAGAACTGATGATGCAAGCTTTGAGTGATTATGACCATGAATATTCTACTGAGATGATTGATTGACAATATGATGGTGATTGATGGAACTTTCCTTTGTAAATTGTGTTTTGAGTCAACGCTTCTTTACATGTGATCGATAAGGTAATTTCCTGTAATTAGGTTATTGGTTACAAAAGCCCCACTTGAGATATTTGCACGTGTAAGAGATTCATCGGAATCTAATTTGCTTTATGTTTTTTAAAATATATAATCCTTTATTTTTATTGAACCGATTGCAACCGATGTCTTACTCAGATTGTAACAGATTACTCAGATACGCTTTATTCTGTCCAATAGCATGATTTCAGGCTTCATGAAGAAATAATTTATTTTTTGAAGCGATCCACTGGTATACCTTCATTTTTTGTATACCTATTGCTTCATTCGTGTTATAACATTATTCTTGGAAGAAAAGTTCGGCTACCAAGATCACCTGTCTTAATACTCTCTATTCTGTGGGTTTATATTAAACACAAACGTAAATGTTTCGTTATCATACATGTGGATATCATTCATATGATTTGGGATGCACTACAGATAAAATGTCTTCTGTATTTCACAGAGCCTGTAATCATCTATAATTACATTTTAAATTTAAATATTTTACACTATTACATATGTTCTCTATTAAAAAATTAAGAATTTTTTACATATTAATTAATTCTTGTTTTGTAAATTTGTGTTGTATAATTTATCACGATTCGACTCGTTGTGATTCTCATCAGTTACCGTCACTGCCACCAGTTACCTTAACTGTTGTACAAAGTGTACGCTGTATCAATCAGGTATGAGGTAATAGATCAGTTTCTACCTTCCTTTGAAACACTGATGATCTACCTAATGACGACTGATGTAATATTCTGAGTACGACAAAATTATTTTGCTACCTATAATAACAGTTACCATAAAGTAATTGTTATCAGTTACCCGATAGTATGGTTCAAAGATAAATAACTCTTGTAGTGATTGGTATTACTGTATTTGAGTTGTAAAATACCTTTCTATTTATCCAAGTACATAATTTTTTGTTTTACTTACTGTTGGTTTTGTGGTTACCGGCAGTGCTCTTCTGTTTCTCCCATGAAAGTGTTCAGGGTTATCTGTAAGAAGAAAAAATATTATTACTGTTTGGTAATTATTTAACCGCTCCACCGATTCATTTTAGTTTGAGATTATCACTCTGGCTCTTTTCATTTATTGTTTTATAGGTAACTGCTCTCGTATCAGAATTACCTTTTACTCTATCAATTGTAAATATAATTATCACTGATGTAATATAATTTATAAATATATTAATTTACCTAGACCGACCGGTCGACTGGAAAATACCTGTGAAATACTGTAATTTGAAAAATAACTTGAGATAAAAATTCAGCACATTATTTCTAGCTATGTTATCAGATGAACTTCTTACAGTCGGTTAAAGTCATGCCTTACTGAAGCAAACTGTCAGATGAAATTTCTCGTTTAAATAAGAGTATACATATAAATAGTAAGTCCTTCCACTGTTCTTGGTTCCTCGCCCTACTTATTTTTTATTAATTATCCGCTCTCAAAATCTTGAATCGTTAATAACTTTATATCTGAAGATAATTGTTTAGAAGGAATTGAAAATTGTACAATAACAGTTAAAAAGATTATTTACTGGGTGGGTTATTGTAACCGTCCAATTTTAAAGTCGGTAAAACCATTGTACTTTTCTGGTAGATGGGGATGAATTTCCCTTTAATAATAGTGATAATATTTATGTTGTCCATAAAACAAAATTTGTGGGTGTTTTGTTGGATGACAAATTTTCATGGGATAACTAAATTGGATTTGGTTAGCTGCAAATTTAAATCATATTGTTTTGATTATGAAGCATCATAGACTGCTGAGTATGTCATTATTGTAAAATATTTATTATGCTTATATATATTCTTGTCTGAACCATATCATTTCTTCAGTCTCCCTCCAAACCCAGAATGAGTTTTCAAAACACAAAAATAGGCTGTCAGATCGTTTTTTTTTGGCATCCGCAAGTATGAAATATGTAAACAGATATTTAGAAAAATTTAAATGTTAACTTATCCTTGTGTTTTTGTTTATGGATGTGCAATCTTTGCTAAAAGTAGTAGCTGCTTGTTCTAAAAAAAAAAGTAATAAATAAATAAATCCATTTTTCTACCAAATCAGACAACAGAACTATTTTCTTGTAACTGAACACAACACTTCGGAAATATTAAAATTAATTACCCTGCTTAATATGACGTACGTGCTAATTTGTCAGTTAATTATTTAGTGAGTCTTGATTAAATTACTTCAAAGTTGTTGACTGAATAATAATTTTTGACTAGATTCATTAATGATAAGTTTTGAAACCTTTTTTTGATTTTCCTTTCTTGGATCGTGAATACTGTTTAGTAAATTCGCAAACGAGATTACCTTTTCAAAGATGATATCCGGATTTGTAGTACATCATTCAAATCAACACTAAACAATATTACAATTGAGAGGAGAAGACAGTTTTTATATTTCGAAATATCCACAGTAAATAGAGCTTCTTTTCTGATTATAGATAATAATAAATTATAAAGATCGCATATAATTGTAGGAATTGGTAGGTAGGAACTAATCAAAAATGGATGGATGGATGAATCAAGGGAAACCATGGTAAAACCTTTTTCAGAGCAATATTAAAAAATACCGTAATTAATTATAAAAAAAGAAAAAAATAGATAAAAAGTCTATATAGACAATTTAAAATATAAATAAACAAAAATAATATTAATATAAAGAATATAAGCAATATAAAGATGATATATATTATAAATTAATTACAAAATAGATACAATTAAGAAAGTGTTAAAAAAATTATTTGAGCAAATATTTATATAGGCGTTGAACAGAGAAAATTCAATTTTTAAAAATTACATCAACAAAGTAATAGTGTTTCCGTAAAAGAAAATCTTTCAGGTTTATTTTATATGGATGGGTATTAGGTATTTTAAATAGTTGAGTAATTTATTAAAAATAGTAATGGAGGCAAAATTAGGGTTTTCTCGTATGTAGATGTGTTGTATCGAGTTACATATAAAACAGTTGTGTTGCCCGATTTGGTAAAAGCAGCTTTTGTTTTTTAAACAACCAGCGGCTACTTTTTTTGCCGACTGTATATTTATAAATATACACTGATGTATGACTTTACCGTTTTTTTGAGCCGCCTCGAAGTAAAATAGTACGATTTGATTTTGTTGAAAACGAAATTATTATGATAATCCCATGAGAATTTGTCACGTAATAAAACAGTTAGAATTTCGTTTTTACGGGCATCATTAATGGAAATTTTACTGGAGCAATTAGCCACGTAAATTTTACTAATGTAATGTCTCTACTTCGTGATTATATGCTGTGTGTACCTAAACGATTATTATCTGACGATAAATAAATATCTAATGTAAGTAGCTTTGTTGGTTCGGCCCGCAGGCAGCTGCATCGCTCGTTTGTGTAAGGCTTTATTTATTCATGAACCGGGCATTGGCAGTTCAGTCATTGGACGACTGCGGAACCAATATTACAAGCGTGTTTTTATGTTTCACAATAATTATTACTACCGCGTGACGTCAGGGTTGGAAAATGCACGACCAACGCCCGGTAGAGTATCGGCGGCTGCGATATTTTTTGCTCCGACACTCGTAATCGTTAACGGAACTTTGTGTATACAAACTCAAGTCGCACAACTCGTAAGTCGGTTGTTGTATAATTTTTATACGTTTGTAATATTATGAAGTCATAACTTTATTCATAAAATACTTTAATTTATATATAAAGGCAAAATGAACGACGAAAATTTAATAGAAATTGTAATCACTCCTCTCTGTGCTCCCGACATTACGTTGAAAGAATATTTTAACATATGAAAATATTACTACAACTTTCTTGCATAGTAGATCAAATAATTAAATAACATACTGTCCTTCAGTTTTGCGTTTTTTCATGCAGGGTGCAAACCCCACCTTATGTTTTGTTTTCGATTTTCTTATTATTAAAACATTTTATTACAGAATTTTCAGTAGAGATGTAAATTGTGAAGGTAAAGACGTAAAAAAACGATACGAGCAATTTTTTTTCGGAAGCCGCACACTTACCTTCCAATATAGTGTAAATTGCGTCCACATGAGTTGAATATGCCCTGTATATGTGTAATTGGACTTTAATGAATATATCTCTGCTCGTTATGTCGTCGGATTGCCAAGCAAGAATGTGATTTTAATTAAAATATAGTTAGAGAATAGCAGTCAGGGTACGTTTTTGAAGAGAAATTAATGCTAAAACGTAACCGGTCTGGCCGGACCTTGAACTTCTGTCTTCTGTTAAGAAAGGTTAATTGCCTTTGTCACTCGGGCGCGTAGTAGAACTTCGATAACTGTTTGATAATTTGAACCGTGTTTAAGTAGCGTGGGAAGATAATTTATAAAGGCAAGTCGCAATCCGTAATTGTAATATTTTATGTTATGAACGTAACTGTACGGAAATTGAAAATAATAAAACGAATGAAGTATTCAAAATAATTATTGTTGAAACCATCCTGAGATTTTATCTTATTTTTCTATAGTTGAATGAAGGAAATAATGTATATTTAAAAAAAAGAAATCGGATATGTTTTACCAGAATCGCGAATGCCATTTATGGCTTCTGTAAGTTATGATTTACTGAAGTCACAACGTTAGTGTAATGAAGGTCGGTATGACACTTGATCCTGTATACACCGACCGATAAAACCTCAGCGAATCGCTCTATTAAGCCTATATGTAAGCGGCTTCGAACTTTAATTTAAGCCTCGACAAAATTTATTTATTTAATTTACGTCTTAATTTACTTATTATATCTGTGGCAAACTGATAATTTACCGATACTGAATAATTCAGTATTAGATATAGTCTTATATTTCAGAGAATTAAAATCGAACAGATGCCAGGTTAATTTTATTTTATAAGTAATTGTACTATATTACTTGATATCCAACTAACGTTTGAAGTCCTGAAAGATCATATCAAGTGGAAAAATACAGTATTCAAAAGTGAACTATTTAAAATCTGTTTCAGTCCAAAAAAATTAATTCTTTAAGTGACACAACAGATATTTTGACCCGGTCGATAGGGAGAACGGTTTTTGAAACGTATGTAAAAATTCCAAACCCGACTAGAAATTGAACCCAGAAATTTCCGTTTGAAAGACAGAAGTGCTACCATATTGACATGAATAGTTTTATGGGCTTAAACAATTTTAACCTGTTCTATAGAATTCTTTGATTTTATACGATTGTGTGTGTATGCGCGAGTGGTCATAAATGTGTACTTATATTTTATACTGTCAAGTAATGGAAAGAAATATAAAAAAATTATATTATTAGTAGATAATAGATATATCTAAAAATTAACGAATACATCTTTATAAGTAATCGTTTTATAATTATTAAAATATTTGTTTGTCTCATAATGATTTTGACTTAATAACCGATTAAAATATAACTTGCTAGATATTTTCTGTAAAAAGAAATTTTTGTTTATCGATTAATTTTCTTTGTTAGTTACCAAACTCATATTATAGTATAATTTGGTTCGTTGCCAATTTCTTGATTGAATTGTGTTTTTGTTTACCATATTTTGTTAACATTATCTCAAGTTTTTTTTTATTACGGAATACTGTGATTTTTAATTTGAACATATTCTATGCACCGACATTTATGGTTTTTAAGATCCAACCGGTTTTCATTTTTATTTATTCACGTAATTCTGTTTAAAATAATGAAAAATAAATTATTTTCGTTGTGACTGTATTACGAATTATTCAATAATAGAAAACATTGACTTTACTTTGTTGTTTTTATTCAATTTTTATCAGTTAATTGATTTCATACACATAAAAAAAATTTTTGAAAGTAGATCTACAACGGTAAAATGGTGCATTATCGCGTCGGATTTTCTTAGTTTTGTGTAAATAACAAATCAGTAATAGGTTGAAATAAAATTGTAATGAATTTTTTATAATTTTAAATTTCCTTTTTCATGAACGTATGATTTATTTTTTAAATGACACCGGTTGGAATTCTCGGTTATCTTTTCGTTAATTTTATATGCGGTACATCTAATAATGTTAATACGACTATTTTTATACTATATATCTAATAAGAAGTTACTGAAATTTATGAAATATTCGGTTTCCCGGCGAGGATCTGGTATATATTCTACGGAATGGATATTCCGTGGACCCTAGATGTTCATCTAGAATCGTAAAACAGTTTTTAATATTTTGAAAAAATATTTTTATATCCCTTTAGAGTAGTTTTCTTCTTAAAGTAGTTTATATTACTTTATTAAAATAGTATTATTTTGTTTCATTTTTGTAAAAAAAATATGTGAAGACCCATAAATAACATCAAAATATGGAAATTACGTTCGTATGAAAGGCAAAAACGGAAAACATATGTTTTTCAAAAAATAAAAAAGGAATGCAGGGTCATATCGAGGGTGAGCTAAAGTTCTCTGGAATATAGAAATATTTAAATTATAGGTTATATAGAGAAATGAAAAAAAAACCCATCCAACTAGTTTTAATTCATTATCTTCTGTTTTACGAGACCGTTGAGCGACGTTCATATGTCCAGAGTGGTACAGATGAAACAAGTCGGAGGAGCAAAGTTCGCACCGATCGCCCCTTAATAATTTCATCATCAGAGTGTTGTCTATTAGAGATAAGATTAAATAAATCGTATTTTACGAATTGTTATTGTTGTAATTTGAGTTTGAATAAACACGAAACTCCTAAAACTAGATAAAACAAAAGTAATTAAAACATAAACCTATATAAAAAAATTACCCCTTTAAAGAATACACTTTTTTAGATTTATAATATCAGAAGATGGCGCAACTAGTGATACCATTTGATCGGATAAAGACTTCAAAAAAATTGAAAAAGTATTTTTTTTATATTTTTTTATATTATTTGACAGGTTTTGTGTGAAGACAGTTTTATGATGTTATATATTTTTATTGTTATTTAAAGTGATGCACAGGCTAACACAAAAATGCTACTCGTTTGAAAAATTCCGTTTGCAAAAAACGCAGATGTCAGAAACCTACGTTTTAATAGAAATTAGACGTAAAGAGACTGAGTTAAGGCTCTTTGGAATGCGGAAAAGTTTTATAATTTTTATCTTACGTTTTACAATTAATTTTACTGATTTTTCTGCAAATGTACTTATATGTACAACGGTCTATATATCATTCTGCTTTAACAATTCAGTAATAATGACGATTCATTTATGCGATGTAAATTTTGGTTTAAAAATGTTACGCTCTAGTTATATGGAAAACACTTACTTAAAATAAAATTTACTTACTTGGAATTTACTTATAATAAAAAAAAACTCATCGAAATAGATAGACCGGGAAAAGAGAAAATCTAATCATACGTACAGTACATAAAAGAGAAAAACAAATTGCTCAGATTGTAATGAATGGAAAACCTCCTTCCTTATTGAAATTGGTTAAAATATAGATGATTCACGAAAAATGTTACATACTTTCAGAACATGTTCTATTGGTAAAAATAAAGAACAAAGTTCATACAAACTAGGTTCGGAAACGCTTCGGAAGCGAGTGTCGGCGGCGAAAAATTTCACCTTGATTTCTGCGCTTTTGGTAAAATTAAGCACGGTTATAATTCTCGGCACCCAAATTAAGGGGTAAATTTAGCGGTTTTATGTGAAATCTGACCTAAAGAATAGGACACACTACTTAATGTTAAGTAGTTTTCAAGAAATCTGGAGTAGGAGACAAAAGATTGGGGTCGAAGAACACACTTATTTTATGCTGGGCGTTAAATAACTTCTTTAAATGGGTAACGTTATAAAAATAAAACTTGTACAGAATTTGATTCTGAGTAAAACGTTATGCATAATGTAGTTATGTATATTCACAAAAACTAAGTACAAACGTAAGAAGAACTTATATGCTATTTTGTTTTTCGAGATGAAGTACGTTCACTCGAAATGGAATGTTTATTTTAAAAAACCAATCATACATGGAGTCAGGAACAACCATACGGCACCGTCGAAACTAGATACCGATAAAGATTCCACGTAAACGTTTGATGTGGTATTACAGACAAAAAAATATTGGGACCATTTGTTCCTGTGAGAATGTTTCGGGTGCTTCTTAGTTAAATTTTTTGCTGAATAATTTTCCACAAGTATAGGAAGATGTTTCTTTGCTAACAAAAAGATGATTTTCTAGCACGATGGGGCAACTCCATACATTTATCTACCAGTTAGATAACACTTAAATGCGACTTTTTTAAACAAGTAAACTGAACATGACTGACCACATTTTGATATGTTTTGTTTGTGATAAACTTCGAAATTATTACGTTTGTATTTGGTTTCTGTGGACTTAATTCATTTTCATTTTACTCAGAATCAAATTTTTACAAGTTTTGTTTGTATAATGTTTTTATGTTTATTTAACAATGATATATTATGCCAAATATAGAATAGTATGTTTTTCGAACCCAATCTTTTGTCTTTTACTCTCGATATCTCCAAAATATTAAGTTGTGGGAGGTATTTTTTTTGGGTCAGATTTCATAATTAAGTTTGGTTTCCTAGGATTACAGTCAGTCTTAATTTTACCGAAGGCGCAGAGATCAAGGCAAAATCTTTTGCCAGCCGAAAGTTTCGCCAATGAAGCGTTTCCATATATATTTTATTTGAAGTTTGTTCTTTATTTTCACCACTAGAACATATCCTTAAAGTTTGTCACATTCTTCGCGTATCACTATCGATTTTAAACGATAAAACTAATAATTATTATTTAAAAACTTCACGGCTTATTTAAAATAAAAATCCGTCAAAGGCGAAGCCGATAATGTTATACAACCCTTTTCAGTTTTTTTTTTTGTTGTTTTATAATCCAAAATTTTTAAGATTTAGGAAAGTAATGCTTTTGTACTAATAATTGTAAGGTTCTGCTATTTTAACTCATGCTTTTGGCTCTTCGTCTCTTTATAACGCCAATGATAACTGCTTTTCCGAATTAAAAAAAAAAACATTTTTCCCAAATATGTTTAGGCAGAACGTCACATGTGTAACGATTTTTCATAGGATTTTCTGTTTTGATCGGCTCTTGCTATCAGTATAGAAAATTTTGAGGGATGTAATATGGTAAAGAGGAAGTTACCTTCGCTAACTCTACACCTGTTAATGTATTGGATTTATAAGTATGTCATGCACGTTCTTTCTTGTGCTTTAGATAAGATTATGCACTATCGCGTGAGAAACAACGTACGTAATTAGTGTGTATAATATAATGGAGAAAAAAGAATTGCATTTGATCTGTCGTGTAAACAATCGCGTATAATTGAATGTGTTGCGGATCTATTCTGTGACGGTCCTTAAAGGTTGTCAAACGGCCATAAACCCCTAAGTGATTATAAAATTGCCCTTTGCGTTAATGATTATCATTATCGTGCTTTTTTCTCTATTTTGTGTTTGATTCCACCAAGTAAGAAGTTAAAAGGTAAACCGCCTTTTCTTAAATAATTTTTGAAGTCATACGAATGATTTTCACGACGAAAGGAGGTGGCCAAATCGTTGTCTGTATTTTTTGATCGGAAACCTGGGCGGTTGTCTTTTTTCCGTTACTTCACAAAGGCTTGCTAAAGTAACGGCGGGTGTAACATTTCTTATTTGAATTGAATCCATAACGTAGTACTTATAACCCAAATAAATTGCAGCCAAAGTACTATTATAAAACTGTATGTTTCACATAAAAAGTGTTACAGCCAGATAACACGTAATTGTTCTTACACGTCGATTCTTTCGCGTAAGATGGCACACAACGCGTGGAAGGCTATGCATTAATTTCGGTGATAGATTTCAATCCCGCGCGATTATTTGTCGCTCCTTCCTTCATGCAAAACGTTTTCTTCCAAGCAGGCGGATAATAAGTGTGTTTAAAATTAGCTATAAAAAAAAACCCAAAAAAACCCGTAGTTATTCGTCCACTGTTGATGTCACAATCACTTTCAGTCTTGCCTTATAAGCTATGCTATTATAGGAAGTAAAGATATTTTTCAGATTTTACTCCACCTTTTAGCCTGACGTTTGTGTCAGATCGTTTTCTTATTTTTTTTTTATAATTTTTTTTTCATTGCAATATTAAAAATGAAAAACACAACATCGGAGGTGTACTTCAACTACACTTCCAAGATAATGATGGCTCTCTATAGCCGTCATTAAGTGATATCCGGTTTCCCTGGAAACCGCCGATAATATTTTTACATCGTTATTTTTAGCTATAGTTCAATCTTCCACAATCGGTTACGATGGATGATTTCGTTTTTTTCTTTATTTTAATATGCATTTTATTAATTTAGAAATAAATTTTTTTAATTCCAAAAAATAAGCGAAGTTTGCTGTATGTAGACATAATATGTATAGAATATTTCTTATTGTTTATTTATACATTAAAATAAAGTAGTTTAAAAAAGATATTAATAATTTGGACTCTATTGAAGGGTTATGAAATAATGGCCGATAATATTCAAGAATTTAAATTATATAATTATGGAAGTAATATTACGGCTTTTAGTTTTATCATATGAAGAAAATAACTAAATCTTTGTTTATTTATTTATATTTTATTTAATGTTGTGAGGGTTCAGCATGATCTTATCAACGTTTAGTTAAATTATTTTATTATAGTCGATGTAAAAATGTGCAGTGTTCATAATTCGGTATAAAAAATAATTTCTTAAAAATTATTTTTTTATTGTACTCTTCTTTTTTCTAAATGAGATTTTGATGATTGTTATTTATTATAAAGAGCGTGGGCCGGTATGAACATTAACTTAACTACATACGATGGATCATTTCCAGGTAATATAACTACGTTGATTTCCTTGAAATAGGTTTAGTCTTCCTATGATAAATGTAAATGAGATAAAATACTCGTAATTTTTCAATTTTTTGTTTACTGAAGACGTATCATTTAATTTTGTTGATTATTACCTTCATTTGTTTGTTGTTTACAAATAAATAAATATAACTGTACATTGTCAACTTTATTGTTCCCAGTTTATTTTTATCCGACTTCGAAGAATTGTACTCTACTGACTTGTGATATAGACTATAATTACTTTGTATTATGGTTGATTTTTTTCGGGAAAAAAATTTTTGTTTTTTTTATATTAACTGTCTTAGTCTTTATTACGGCTTTGACGCGTATAAATCATCGCGATATTAAAGGTACTGATTTATTATAAGAAAAATTAATTATGTTCACTATGCGGCGGACCTCGGTGATGATTTGAGTGAAGGTACGACTTTTAGGGGGGATTATCACTTGCTTTCAGTGTATACGGCATGCTGATGTCTGATAGGAGGACGTTCAGTTCATCAAAAATAAGATTACGGGAATTCACTTCTCTCCTCGCTTTCGTTAATAGAAGTATCGCGAATACTTCGTAATTTTGGGGCTGGTTTTGGTATTTTTGTGAATGATTGTCGGTTTACCTAAGACGATTAGTTTTGTAGCAAAATATAAACAGAGTGATTCAGGAGGAAAGTGTAATAATTGAGAAACCGATTCTCGAGCTTGAAATAAGCAACAGACGTTCATAATAGCATATGTTCGAAACGCTTTGTTATCGAGTTACGTCTGGCGAAAAACTTCGCCCGGTTTTCAGTTCCCCGATGAAATGAGGTCATACTGATATTTTTAAGGTGTTATATAAAGGATAAACTTAACGGTTTATAGTGTGTTTTGACCTGAAAAATCAAATAAAACAGGTTTCAGACCTGTACCTCTAATATCTAATGAATGATATCCAACGTAAACAAAAAAATTCGGTGATGAAAAACACGTTTTTTAGGTTTGAAAAACAGTTACTTTGTTAAATGACTAATATATGCGTTAACTTTATTATCAAAACTCGTAGAGAATTTATTTCTGATAAAATTGATGTAATAGTTTATGAAAATCAACTTTGATTGTTAAAAGACGTAACATTTGAATCGATTGAAAACATAATAAGAAATTTTAGCCGATCAATGAGAAACAACTCTGCTACGTTATACTCATAGATTGAAACCGATGTAAAGAAAATGAATACAAGTTTTTGGTAAAGCTATTTCCATATAAGAAAGATTAACTACAACATTTAAAATTCTTGCTACACAAATTTACAGTATCTTTTCCGTTACCCTCGGCGTCTTCGCGTAGCTATCTCTTGTGATAATTAGTAATTTTGAGTTCCATAACTCTTTCGAGCTGTAAAATTGAATTAAAATTTTATACTTCTTGTTATCCGTTTCCTGTCGCGCGTCGAACAAGAGAAACATGCTAAAACCTTCTACAATGAGACAACTGTTTAAAAGAACCGTCTTTCTCGCTGGATTAAAAATGGACACGAGTAGTTCTTTTTGCCGCTCGAGGCGGCACATCTCCATTGTCTGGGGGCAAAACATTTGAACTCGACTAGTGTGGCGGCCGTGGACAAGGATGTGCACCGTTAGGGCCTAGGATGGAGTAATATACGATAGATTTAACAATTTAAAACGTTAAAACTACTTAACTATTTTTTACTGTTGAGACGTTCGATGTGTCAGTTGCGGAGGAGAGACCATAAATTCAGTTCGCGGCAGCGATAAGTCGGTGGAGTAACTTTCCCTCCATCATACCTCCACTTCACCTTCTCTATAAGCGATCACTGGTTTTAAATGGAAAAAATTATGGGAAATCGTTACATGGGTATCGCTCCGCCTAACGGGTAAAACCTTATCGAACCTTTTCGTAAATACCAGAAAATGTGTTCGTTCATATTTACTTTACAAAGGAAGGTAATCGTAAAAGATCGAGACGAAACAGGATCGTTGGTTGATCGAATAATGTTACTCTTTGTTCCGATGAGCGTACGCGTATATATTGTAACAAGACCGGTATAGCGGACCTGAGTAATGGATTCCTACCAATTATGAAGTAAAATTTAGAAAATATAATAATGGGAGGAATCCAGAAAGGGGTTGGAAGGAACCCTTTTAGTAAAGGTAACAGGTCTGTTTAACAATCGTCTTTTGTAATACTGCCCACTGACACACCTAAACAAATGCTATGTGAGAAGAATGACCGGACCAGGGTAGGAATGCATGGGAATGAAAGGGATCGGTCGATCGTTCTCACGCTCAACTGGGGTCTGCTCCTGCAGGTAAAGAAGATCGGAGTATAAATACTCCGGGGAAGACCAGTTGAAATGGGTTCCGCGAATCATTCTAAGCGAGACGTTATGATGTCAGTCTACGAGATGAGAGTGCTGCGGTAGAGGAGGATGTGAATTCAACGCGTTTAAGGTGACGTCACAAGTAATTGCAGTACATGAAAACAAGAAATGGTTCGATGAGTTACTGTAAGACTGTAAGTGAAAGAGATAAATTCATTCATAAACTGTTAGGGTAGTTTTATTTGTGAACATTAAAGGTATTTGAAATAAAAGAACTTTATTCTTGTCTTATCTATTGTACTATTGTTAATACAAGACTAGTAGTTAAAAGTGATAAGACTAGCAGTTATGCTTTTCATTTTTTATCTAACTGTGAATAAATCCTGAGGATTACTTTAAATTCTGTTTTATATGCAATCACTATTTATTATTATTATTATTGTTGACTATTATTATTATTATTATTTTTATTTTTATTTTTATTTACATTTAATATTATTATTGTTTACTGTTGCCATTATTGTCATTATTCTAAATATTATTGTGAGTTATTTATTATTTTCCCTATTATTATTATTAACTATTGCCATTATTATTGATTTGTCTTGTTTTACTTATGTTTTTTAACTAATAAATTGTAATTATATAAACATTTTGAATAGTCAATCTCTCAATATCCTGATCGAGCAGCAAACACGCGACAATATGTTAAAAATTTCGGAACAAGAAAAGCGGCACTACTGCGGTGGATCCTTCAGTTAATTGTGCTGGATGCAGAGTAAATTTTATTTTACGGTACTTGAATAATAATATAGCGTTTAAGCGTAATTTAACTAGCATCTATTCCATTTACTTTTTAAATGAAGCTAGGAAGTGATAGGCGGTCGAAACGTGTGACTAGAAAATTGATGGCATCATTAAGTTACTTAAATTATAAAAGATTTTTTTTCAAAGAAAAATAATACTTATGTTACCATGCAAAATTGTATAGTAAAACTTTAACATTTTCTTGAAAAAAGTTTGTTAATAAGCGTTAAAATGTTTAATTCTTCAATACTTTTCCTCGAAGGATAATCCATTATAACAGCACTTACATTCTCTATTTAATACGTACACGCGTGAGCTCTCCTGTAGATAAAAAAAAAGATGTAACTCAAGTAAACGGCGTAACTTCAGAAAATGATTGGGATTATTAAAGCGAAAGAAGTTCCTATAAAAATATGTTGAAAATCCGTTTTTTTTTTACGAAATAAATGAATTTCGCGTTTATTCTTTTTCAAATTGCAGATCGGTGGCCGTTCCAGTTTTTTATTCCCGTAACTATTTGTCCGATGGAATTTGTGTTTTGTTCGGTAAAATCTGGATACATTATAGTAGTTGACAGAGTCGGAATCGTAACGAGAGAAAGCTCAAGTTCTAAAGTGGAGAAAAATCAGACAGAATTTTGGGCCGGTTTTCATTTTCTCATGTCATTTGCCACGAAAAAAGTACATGCCATTCAAAATAAATGAGTCGTAAATAATTATCTTTTTTTATTTAGAATAGCCCATCGGGCTGTCTAGTGATTAACTCGTTTCAAATCAGTTAACAGCTGATTTTCGAAGTCGAAGGTTGTGAGGTTCAAATCCTAATATATGTTAGTTATTATCCCTCGTGTCACCTACTGTCAGAATCAGTTTAACTTGTAGGAGATACATTGTCGAGTCGTTTACGTGGATTCGTTACGCCTGTTAGAAAGAAGTATGTTAAGGTAGATAAGCCTAATAATATTTTATTTTAAACATATACACGTATGTCGAAGAAACCACAAATAAGGTCATAAATTACGATTAAATTTAATTTTTTTAAATGACACTATCTCATTCGTTACGGATCCCTCTTCATACCCGGCATATAAGGCGACCGCTTTGTTCGCCATACTGTAAGATCGATTCTTCTAGTGCCCTTTTCTTGTAATACCCGTCAAAGCCCTTATACCCACTTCAGAAATCACTTCTATATCATAATTTATTTATTTTTAAATCATCAGGAGAACTATATTATAAAATTTATTTAATTGTGCATGTGTGCGAATTTATTTATTTATATATATATATATATTACAGCAATTACAGTGATCAACATTCGAGACCGTGCAGTAAATCTTTTTACCTATCTCTTCCAGAAAATGTTAATATAAGTATTACCCACTATTACGCGGTCTTGTATGACCTTATAAATGCTGACCTATCGATTTTAATATTTAAATTACGTGTCCGTGAATAGCTGGTGGTTAAGCTAGGATGATTAGTTTAACCCATCATACATCTTTTTCATTTGGATTGCAAGGTTATGTAAAGTTAAATTTAAATGTACATATTTTTTATAATTCGCGTATTTGATTATAGTTATTAAATATATCAACATGCTTATTACATAATACCAGTTTCTTCCTGATTGATCTTCGTGCTGGTTATTACTTTAAAGAATTTAAAAAAAGTGTTATACACGTTTCTTTTCTATAGAGTAGTGATCAAGTAAACAAGTCGAACACTCTTTTTTAATCGCTTCACATTCATCTCCTTTGTAATGAAAAATTATATTTATTCTTTCATTCAATGCTTACCTTGTAATATAAACATAGTATAAATTTTAATTATATACCCTTCTCTAAGCCTACTTCGGGGGTTTTTCATTCCGTAAAAATTTACCTTTTAAGATTACCTTATCCAATATGTATATACTGGATTTCCTGTTTGGGAGGAGATGTTAGCCAAACTTGAGGGACTGATTCAGGACATTAAAATTAAAAAAAAAAAAGAAAAGGTTTACGTGGACAAATGTTCTTATATCGTTTCATTTTCTCTCTATCCGTCTGTTCTGTTATTATTATTAATTAATTTAGATTCAATTAGTCAAGGAAGTGAAAACAGGCACAAATTTGTCAAATTACTTAATTTTTACGATCATCTTTGACAGTTTAGCCATATATATCAACCGGTTATTAATACATTTGAATAAATGAGGTAACATTTTTTTCAAGAGGTGTTCCCAGTAAAAATCTTAAAATATGTTAAATAAATATAATCCCATAAAACTAATATTTAAGTAAAACTTCATTTAGGTATCTCAATACGTTCGTAAGTTTATTGGAAAACACACAAATTGGCTTATATATACTCTATATATAAATTTAAAGTAAATAAAAAATAATAATTTAGGCATGCATTTTTTTTGCTGGTGGCCATAATTATTGGAGAAAAACAAATTTTTGTTGCTGTACATATTTAGTTCGGTCAACATCAAATTTTCAATCTGTAATGTGTTACTCATATCGGAATAAAGATGTCCCGATCTGACGAATTGTGAGCGAAATGGGTATATGCTGTCCGGAGGCCGCTTTATTTTATTTTTCTGGGCGTAATTGTTCGCCCTCTTTTGCATTTCTTCCGATAGTGAACTTATATTCCTTGATTATTCGAAAACAAATTTTGAATTTCATGCCGAAATCTTCGGTAAGATCCGGGGTGACTGCCGGTAGGTAGATGGAGAGGTCTTCTGTCCGGTAATAACTGTTGTTGATATACATGTTACGCGATAATTTAACACTAATCGGTTCTGAATTTACAGCAATATGGGGTAGGTTTGATTTTTCTTTCATTCACACGCTTAGAATAAAATATTAACTTAAAAATACTTTACGATGTTGTGTAAATATGAACTATATAAAAATAATGAAAATAAGACAGAGTGAGCAGCATCAAAACCGAACTCATAACGTAACCGCTGCAGAATCGGTAGGTTATATTGGAATGAAATTTTATGAATGATACGGATAAATTAAATAAATAAGAAAAACATAAAACGTAATTAAAATGTTTCATTTATGTACCTTATTGTTACAAAAGATGTTCAGAATGATTACCCTGGGGATCGATGCACTTTTGTGCTCGACTGATCATATTGAGAATCATCTGACGCAAAACGTTGTTGTCAATTGCGTTGATTTCTAGTTGAATGTTCACCTTCAGTTTGTCAATATTGTGGGAATTAGATGCATAAAATCTCTACTTTAAGTAGCCCAAAGGAAAAAATCGCAAGTAGACTTTTCTGGGGAACGTGAGACAACCGTCCTCTGGTGACGGCTCGTTCATTTGTGAAAGCTACATGAACGCGATTCATTGAAACGTTCGATGTGTGCCACGTTGCTCCGTCTTGTTGGAAGAAGCTGTATTCTTTTTCATTATCAGTTAATTACGCATAGAATTCTTCGAAAATGGCGTCATCCGGACTGGCAGTAATTCTCCTTTCAATATCGGCAACAACCTGTGGATTCCTAACGGAAGGTTGCCTGTTTCGTTTTGCATTTGAAACTGAACCTGTTGTACGCCGGTTTTAACTAAATCGTTTATGGCATTCTTCGTTGGGATACAGGCATTCGGAAATTTTCTACGAGTACTTGACGCGATGCTTCAAACGATCCAGAACGAACTCGGGCCTCAATTATATCTATCCTCTCCTGGATTGAATAAGGCATTTTACACAAACACAACTGCACTGCAACAAAACGTATACTGCACTGACAAGTAACCACCTGACAAACGACAGCAACAATCAGTAGTAACATATGCATTCACTAGTGGCGCTAGTTGTGTTTGATTCTTTCAAACGTAGTGTTCGGTCTCAACCCAACACTACGTTTGATTATGGTTGGATATTGGTTTCATTATGGGTTCGGATTTACTGCTTAAAAATAACTTAAGTCTGATGAGAAATTATGGCTATTCGAAATTATTATAATGTTTCTCCAAAAAAGTGTTACGTTTTTGCTGTGCAGGTACTTTTATATTTTGCGTGTTTTTATTTGTTTATACTGACGTTGTAAAAATAATGTACGATTGCAAATACTCTGCTGAGAGTTTTGTTAAATTCTTTTAATTTGTGTTAGTTTTATTATTATTATTAATTATTTTATTAAATTTACTATTTTGATATAAAATAAATTAAAAATAAATAAATTTGCAGGTTGTTCGTACAGTACAGCAACTCTTATACTCAACTCTTATAAAACTCTTATACGCAACTCTTATACGAAAAAAAGATTGTTTTTTAGTAGGAGCATTTGTTAATTTTTTTTTTAACGGTTGAAATGTTATTTCTAATAAACTAGAAATTATCATACCTATACGTTACAGGGATGCATTGTACATTATCCGTCAAGAAGGATAATTTCCTGTAAATGCTGAGGTAAGAAAAATTGTAATTTAGGATGATTTTAAAACCATGTATGGATAATCTGCGAAAAATGTATAAGTTTGTGCGCAATTATATCATGTGGTAGCATTTTCCTTGACAATTTTTTTTAATCAAAAACATACTGTTAAGAGAAGATCACCTCTTTAAATGACCGTATCTTAACTAGCTATTAATGAAAAAACGATGTGTGTGTGTTTGCGTTATTTTAATCGATAAATATGTTTTATTGTAAGACCGGTTTTTCGGATGAGGTTTAAAATAATTTTATTAGATCTTTGACATTGCTGTTCATTCGTTTAGTATATCGATATTATTGTTCGTTAATGTCACATTCGAACGATTTTCTGTTTTATACATTTTTACTTAACAATCGAAGTCGTACTACTGTTTCCTTGTTTGTGAACTTGTTTCTAAGAACTGGCTACCTGTTTCCGAATGTTACCTAATAACACTTTCATTTGTTTGTTACCTGAACTGTCCGCTTCCTTTTTGCGCTTAGGGCCGTTAAGTTTGTGAATCGCTTATGTATTTTGTTGTTTTTTTGTTCTTTGTTCCGAAACATATTTTTATCCTACTTTTTTCGCATTAGAAGATGCATATAAGGGAAATTCTTAATTCAAAGTTATTGTTAGATGTAAGAAATATTTTAAAAAATATTACCGTTAAAATTTTGTTCTAGTCGTCTTAAAAATAATCCTTTTATGTTACATATTTTACATATTTATTTCTGCTTGAATATCTCGTGGAAGAGGTGTTCCGATGGTGTATTTTTTGTACTCCTTTTATCTCGAGATACTTGTACTTATTTCCATGAAATGTTTATCGAATAACTCGTCTCAATCAGCCAGTAACAGATAACTTTTATAAAAATTTAACAAGAAGTTCATAGTAGACGATATTTCTTTTTTCAATACCAAAATTACCGATTGGAATATGAAATGGAAATTTTTCAGAGAGATTTCACAAATATATATATTAAATATTTACTTGGGTAGTTTTTCTGATTATATTCGAAGAAAAGTGGGAAAATGGTTTCAGAAAGGATGATGAAAATAATTAAAATATAATTTAATAAATCCAATAATTATGAAAATGAATATGAAGAGATAATTTAATATAAATTTAGATCGATTTAAAGAAAACTGTTTCTTCTTCTGGTTTTTTTTGTGTATAACTGGGTACCAGCTTATTAAAATTAAATTTTGTATTCTTCAAAAGTATGATTTGACATCTAGAAAGATCCCGATTATTATTTTTCTACTGGAGAATTCCGCCAATAGTTATGAAGGATATATATATGAATACTGTTACTTTTTCCTTTTGGTGCGTATGTTGATTTTTTTATGTAAAAATGTAAAAAAAAATTATGTTAATGCAAACAATTATTCACCAGGTGGTTTTCAACTGACTTGAGTTTAGTACTTGCTTTTCAAGTAGACGTAACATCGCTAATCGTTAGGAATACGATACTATTAACAATACGGTTAACAGTACTATTAACAGCAGTAGTAGTATTACTGTCGGACATATAAAGAAATGCATTTCTCGGTTTTAGTTAGATGTAAAATTCCTTCGGGACGATCGGATTAATTCGTTTGCAAAAAAAAATCGAACGGTTCTGATTTACGTTAGTGTCTTAAAAAAAATAAATAAATAAAAAAATAGTTGTCATTATTAAATGTTTAAAAAAATTACAATGAAATTGTAAACCGTATGGTAAGAGTCTTGCAGATATAATTCTTCCGCTTAAAAAACAACAATTTCTGTAATATAAATAAAACTGTTTTTAACATAACGATAACTGATATGAAAAAAAGACTATATTTTTATTATAAAAATCTGTAATTAATTTAGAATTTTCTTTAAAAAAATGCATCTTAAATATATGTAATAAACAATAGATGTAAATAATATATAATAAACAACGTTTAAGCGTTCCATATAATAATAAAAAAAAAAAATGTTAAAAACTTTTACCGGCCCGATATCATTTATTAAACATTGAATAATTATAAGAATTATATTATTTCTGTAAATGTGATTTGTATTATTCGTTGTTTAATAAATGAAATCGGGTCGGTAAGAGTTTTGTAACAAATTTTTCTTTTTTTTTGCTTATTATATGAAACGCTTAAACGTTGCTTGTTATCAATTATTGCATATCTATTATCTATTACACACATTTAACATGTATCTTTTTTTAAAGAAAATTCTAAATTAATAACAGCTTTTGATAATAGAAATGTGTAGTATTTCATCTTTTTTGATATCAGTATCGGTTTGTTAAAAACAGTTTTATTTATATTACAGAAATTTTTGTTTTTTAAGCGGAGAAGTGATATCTTTTTGTTTAACCTCTGGGACCACCGTTAGCTATTGTTTCAGAGGATGAGATGAATTACGTATAGCGTGTGTGAAAATGCCATTGCCATGCCTAAATCGGGATTCAATCCCGGGACCTCCGAATGAAAGGCCGAAACGCTACCACTCGCGCCACGGAGGCCGGCTTACTAAATAATTTAAATATTTATTACGTAAATGATATCTGCGAGACTCTTAACCGTACGGTTTACAATTTCATAATTTTCTTGGATTTCACTGGGTTTTGTTAGATTATTCTTTTATTTTTTTATGAGTTACTGATTATTATCTTATGGATTTATTATTAAAATTTATTGCCTGTCTAGAACAAACAAATTGAATTTCACGGCCAATTTTTTTTGTTGATACTCATTCACTTCATAACATATTTTTCCTTTTTTAATAAAACTAGTATAATCTCTTGTAAACTAATACTTTTATTTTATTTTTTTTAAAGAACTGATGGGAATTAAAAAAATTGTTTCATCTTCAGTACTTTCATTTACATAACAGCATTTACTATTAAAACAAGCTGTAGTATATTTTCTTTTTAAATTTTATTATATCCAGTTTTTGTACGCTTCCTAGTACTATCAAGTACTGCTATCTAGCGGCGCAATTCGTAAAGTTACAGTAAAAAAATGAATAAGGTGACGTATTCGAGTCCCGCGGTTTATCAGATGGAAAAAACGTTGTCTAACAAAATTCTAAGTATTTTTTGAAAGTATCCTTTATTATAAATCTAATTGAACTGAAATATGATGTTTTCATACTTAATTTTTAATTTTTTCTCCATTTTCATTTTACTTTTAGGTAAAAGCGAAGTCAACGTAGTTCGTTGACTTTTACCGACAAAGTTATAACGAACTCCGTGATAGAGTGTAACGCATGTTTGCGTTACACTCTCATATTACTATGTCATAGTACTATGTCATATTACTACAAGTCATATTACTATGAATTGTTTATTAGAGCATGTTTAATAAATAAAAATTTTTAATTTAATCGTGCGTTTAGATTTTTCGAAGGTACAACCTTTTTAAAATATAGATACATATGTATACACACATGCGCGCACACACAGATAGAGAGAGAAGAGAGCGAAAGAGAGATTATGGTCAAATGTGCGGCAGTTATTTGAGAATTTGTTAACCGTAACGTAGAAAAATAAAACTTATTTAATGCACCTACCTCGAAACGATGTATTTTGTTTCAGTGAGAGTATCACATCTCTCAGCCCCCATTTTTTGAAGTGGGGGCAATTCAAGAATTTTAAATAAAATACTGTTGTAAGATTTTGTTGCACATTATTAAAGAGAATTGAAGATAAACAATTTTGAAGTAAAAAAAAACTTTGTGCTACAGTAGCCCTAACGAAAATGGCGGTTGTTTAATGTTTTTTTTTTATGGCTAGTTAAAAAGTATTCTGCAGTAACTTTTAAATAACTGTTTAACAGTGAAACTCTGAAAAAAATCAAATTTAACAAAGTACTCTCCTACCTCGAAACGATATATTTTTCGGTTTTCGGTATGAAATCGCTAATAGGAATGTATTCTATGCCACTTTTGAAACTAGCTGTTAAAAATATTAAATACAGAATTTTAGACGTTTAGACGGGAGGTTGTATATCCAATCGTTTTTCTGTATCCATTTTTTTTTATTTTAATGCCCTGTAAAATTATGTATTACAACCTACTATTTCTATTAAAAATTGTTGTATTTGCACCTATCGGGACTTGGGGGTTGTGTGGTCTCATACCGAAAATTAGTAGTTTTGAGTTAGGAACATTTGCAAAATTTTTTTTTCCTACGTTTAACGGTTGAAAAGTTATTAGAGGTTTGTCATTCCTAATGAACACTTGGTGGGTGTGTATGTGTATGTGTGTATATATATACACGTTTATCAAATCAGATAGCAGAAATGTTTTCATGTAACTCAAAACAATACTTAAACTTACGAAAAAGAGCTTTCTAATCAATCTCTTTAAAATAAAATTAATAGATTTTCATTTTCAGGAACTTTTTTGGTGAGCTTAAAAGTAGTACTAATTAAAAGATTTAAAAAACCCTAAATTCTCTGAATCTCCGTTTAACGTGTACAAATAATTGTAATTAAGCTTTCTAAAATAATATTTATTTTGTAACTATTTTAATGTTTTTCTTTTATAATTTATTTTATAAAATTCTGTAATAATACTAAAATATTAAATAATATATTTTTTATTAGAAAAAAATGTATTATAAAAACCAGATACTATTTCAATTATTAATGTGAATTTAAAAACACTTCTTTTTTTTTTTATGAAAAAAGTTGTACATTTTGTTGTGCATTACTCTAATCAAAATTTTACCACGGTTTTCCTTATTGGAGGGGTACAGTTTATGTTTTTTATTCCTGGAATAAAAACTTACTGGTTCCTAACATTATTTACATTATGTACTGTTATGTTTCGATAGGATTAAAACATTTACGAGTATAAAGATTGAATGGAAATTGAGTTTTTTGCCGTTTCAGTGTCTTTTTCTTGATAAATTAAATCACTACGGAAGCTCAAAGCTTGTATGTGGGAATATGTTAGTGGAAATTTGTAGCGTATGAAAAACTGCCATTTTTAACCAAGATTCGAACCCGAATAAGTATATTTTTGTTTAAGGTAACAGAAAAAAAGAAATTGAATATTATTCTTTTTTCTCGCTTTCTTTATGCCTCTTCTTATTACCTATTTTAATCGTAACGAATCATTCCGATTTTAGGTGCTTAATTTTAAAAAAATATGATTCTTGTTTATTCTAGCATATTATAAACTAACCGGCAGTTGGTAAACGAACAAGTAAAATGAGATTCACTACTGTGTTCTTTTTGTTAGTACAATTAAATAAATGAAGTGTAATTATAAATACATTTTGTATTGGAAATAATTAAAGATTTAACCTTGTTATTTTTAATTAAAAAAATGAAAAGTAAATTATTGAATAGATGTAATAATTACACTAGGTCATTTATTTTAATGTCAATAATAATTAATTACCATTAATATTAATAAAAATAAATAAATGTGATTGTTTTAGTACTTACCGTATTTATATTCATATTTGTACTGCGAGTATGAAAGAACTGCGAGAGGAATACAAATTAGTAGAAATAGCGAAGTACGTCCGAACAACCGGTTGATGGTCATCTTTAAATATGAATGATTCTTTTGGCCGTTAAGCTGAACATTTTACCGATTACTTCAAACCTTAACTAATAGATAGCGTATTACGTCTACCTCACTCCCACCATTCGTTATTTGTTGGCGGGGCATTTAAAATAACTTGTAGGCGTACGCATAATGTACCAAGCGATATATAATTTGGGGGGAGGGATGAATTTGCTGTGTTATTGTATCGTCAAGAAAAAATGCTAGAAAAAATTTAATTTCACTATTACAGTCAAAATTTTTTCTACGTCAAATGTATAAAGCAATACTTGCGTGTAATTTTCGTTTTCTATATATTGGTGTGAAAATAAAAAAAAGACGTTTTTTCAGAAAATTTTCGGGAAAATAAATTTTAGACAACTGTAGAAAAACAACAGTGAAGATAAAAAGTGGTATTGTAACATGTTATTCACTACCTCGATCCAAGGAATATAATTCGCCGTATCTGTAATAAGGTGGCCTGAAAACAATCGTTTAATTTCATACATAACTTTGCATACATTGTAAACAATTTCCCAGTTGCATGACCAGTCGCCCCATCTTATGGAAAACAAACATATCAAGGTCGATTTTATGTTTTCTACCACTTCAGGAGGTATTTCATCAATCGTTCGGAGATATCACTTTGAGTTGACGGTTACACGATTTCCAATGTTGTCTTCAAAGATATGTAGCCCATTATATCAGAGGATCAATTGAATACCTTATGGTGACTTCAGTACTGGGCAGTGGTTGTTGATGCATTCCATTAGGGTTAGAGAAGTTTTGTTTATTCATACTAGCAAAAACGGGGGACGCCGATGCCGTGCGGTCTAACGCACCAGTTTCCTGCTCTACCAGACAACCAGGTTCAAGACTCACCCAGACTAGTTACTTTTTCCTGCTGGATCGAAGGACTTCACCGGAGGAGAAGAATCGCGTCAGAAGGAGGAGGATGAAAATATTAAACTGATCTCCCAAGGTATAACCCCACTAGTAACGTATTATGAAACCTGTGATCAAAAAAAGATTGGAACGCAATCCCAAACTCCATCTACCTTAAAATCAATTTAAATAGAACCGATAACCACACAAAAATACACGCACGCACTTGTGTTTCATTCCAAGTGGAAATGTTATCATCATTTCAATTTTATCAATGGTTTCATAAGATTCAGCAGTTGGTGACAAAAAAATTACACAAATAACTTATCAGCATCATTTAATACATGCCCAACTTTAATTAAATATAGTGCCATTCTTTTGAATATTGAAGTGGTATTGAACTGATCATTGTGCAGCACTAAAACTATTGCCTATTTTATAAAATGCTTTATTCATAAGTGAGTGTGTGCTGTTCACCTGTCCAGTTCTCCATCTCAATTAAATCCCATTGAGAGAGCAATCTATTGGTAGCAAATAAAAACTGTGTTTATAGTCATCTGTTTCAGTGTATTTTGAATATTCAATATACGACAATATTATTTATATTGGTATTCTGAGAACATTTATATATCGAGATATATATTGTCGCGTGGTTCCACGCGGTTCGATCAGGATATTGAGAGGTTGTAGACAATTAGAATGTTTATATAATTACAGTCTGTTGGTTTAAAATGTACAAATTACAACCTGGCAAATTAAAAAATAATAACAATAAGTGATAAATACAATAATGATAATAATAAAAAATAAGTGACAATAATAAAACAGTGACAATAATAGTCAGGATAATAGTAGTAAACGATAGTTATATGACATAAAACATAACATAATCAAAACAGTAAGCATGACATAAAAACAGAAAAATACATGACGTAATCAACAAAGATTAACAATCAAGTTATCAAATAGTCATCAAATAATGATAGTAAATAAGTAAATACAGATTACACATAAGACAGAGTTCAAAATAAGTAATCGTTTGGAATTTATTCCAGGTATATAAACAGAAAACTAGTATTCTGACCTATTAACAAAAGAAATCGCTAGTTTTAGCCCTTTTTAACCAGTAGTGTTATATTATCAAACAATCTTTTAAGATTCACTTGCAAATCCCATTTTGTTGTCTACCTAACAGTCTATGAATGAAGTCTATTGCATTATTTCTTTCACTTATACACTTATAGTTTTACTGTAACTCACCCATAGTATTTCTAGGTTACTGGAATTACTGGTGGAGTCACTTTAATCGTATCAAACTGTGTACTGTCCTCGCAAGACTCACACCTGTGACTCTCCATGCTTGACCGTGGGCTCGAGGGAGTTTCACAGAACTCCGTCGAACCCACACAACTCGCAGTCTGTCCTCGCTGAACTCCTCACAGAACTGCCCTTGCGACACTGACGCGTTAACACCTCGTAGACTGGTTCTCAGAACTCCGTCGAACTCGCAGCCTCTTCTCGCCGAACTCCTTGCAGAATTGCCCTTGCAGGACCGACGCCGTAACACCTCGCAGATTGGTTTGCAGAACTCCAGCCAAACTCACATGATTCCACACATCTCGCAGCCTCTCCTTGCAAAACTGTCCTTGCAGGACCAACGCCGTAATGCCACGCAGATTGGTTCACAGAACTCTGTCGAACTGATTTTTAGCTGATATTACTGAGCTATTTATGCTGTTAATCTCTTTACCTGTAGGACTGGACCCAAGTCGAAGGATGAAAAGAGTCAACCGAGGCTTTGTTTCCATGAATTCCAATCTTGGTCTTCTCTCGCCGTACAACAGGTGTTCATTGTGTGTTAGTGGACAATATAACAAAACACAATTGTAAAACGGACCTATTCTTTACAAAAAGGGTTCTTTTGTCCCTTTCTGGATTCTTCCAATCATTATTTTCATAATTGGTAGGAATCCGTTGGCTCCCTATACCGGTCTTGTTACATTATATATGATTAAATGAACATTTTATTGTTTTACTGTCAGGGGGTATGTAGCCTAGGGATTAAATTATTATATTGAGCACTACCACTGTATAAAGAGTTAAATATGTAAATTACTAAACAATTTTTTTTTTTATTTTGTGTAAAATTAAAGTAAAAGACTAAAATTTCAATTTGTGTGGATTTTCATGTTAGTCCATATCTTGCTTTTGTGTTTTTGTGATATGTAGGACTATATAAGATTGGTAAAATACTTTACATTTATCACTTTTAATGAAACTTGCAGATGAATTTATTTTAAATATAGCAATTTCCATGTTTTAAATCTTAGCTCTCTCTTACCTCATTGATCGATATTATCTATAAAAAATATAATTCCAAATACTTTAATAAAATAAACATTACTATATTAAAACCCATAAATGAAAATGAAAACAATGTGAATATTTATATAAATTACTCCTACACAAATAAAATTATAGAAAACTTGATTAAAGCATATTGATAATCAATATAAACCTTTGATATAAACCTGATATAATAAAACATTTAAAATATTATAATAATAAAATAGTAAAAAATAAATACATTTCTTCTGATATTTGTAAAATAAAATGCAATAATAGTGAATAAATACATATTGGAAAAAACAAATAGGTCCTTCAAAGATATTTTTAATGAACATTTCAGATCATTTAAAAATAACAAAATAGGTTTCTTAAACGTAGCAGACTGAAAATAATTTAGAAATAATTGATAAAGTAAATATTGAATGTAAATAAATAATAAAATGTTAGAAATTTTAGAAAAATTTTATATATATAAATATAAACGTAAATTCAGCCTCATGAATCTGCAGACAGAATTTGATGGGGACATTCTTATAAATATTATTTAAGTTGGTAATACATTGATAAGAATATTAATAAATCAATTAATCAGTACAGTACTGTTTTAACGTAAGATAGCATGTTTAAAAAAATGTTTTAAATTTAAAAAAAAGTTATTGGTTGAGCAAATATTTGTTTTATAAATTTTAATATAGTATATTTTATTTTTAATCCATAAATGTAAAAGAGAAAAAATTTCAAGAAAGCATTACTAAAGATGGTCTTATGCCTGAAAGCGCTATAATGAACAAAAAAAAGTAAATGTAAGAATGTTCTTTAAATTCTGTACTTTGTAGAGTGGCTGAAAAAATATTATATTATGTGGTTAGGCACATATATATATATATATATATATACTAATTTACAATTATCTGTGGTTAAAGGATTAAATTTTAAGCTCTATAAGAAATATCAGGATAGATCTTTACTATTAATTATATTAGACATCCATTAAATACATTACATACCTTCTTTTTTTTTCACTATTTTTGCAGTAGAAAATAGTCAGATATAAAGAGTTGTTTAATAATTCTAATTTATACATATTTTTTTGATTTTACTCATACAAGCCTCTATTTATAGATTTCAGTCCCACTACTTGTAACTGTGCAAAATCATCCACAAAATAGAAAATTTGTGAGGTGTGTGTCTTATTACATAATAAGACTGTGTTTTGACTTCTTAGAGAAAACAGTAAGCAGTAAGAATTGATTGTGAGCTTTTTGGCATGTGTCTTGGATATGTCTCAACATCAATGACAAACATCGATCTCTACCATTCAGTTGGTTGTGAGGCATCATTTTATACAGTTGTTTTCTCTTGTGGTCTTTATTGATGCTAAGTTGAAAAGTTGAGTGATGTATCAATTTGAAATTTTTAATAAAATTGAACAAGACTCCAGTGGAATGATTTCAAATTTTGCTGAGGTTTACAAGGAAAACTCTGTGTTTCATGCACATGAGTCTGAGCGGCACATATAATTCAGTGAAGGATGTCAGAAAATCGAAGATGAAGAATGACCTGGACGACTTTCCACTTAAAAAAATTAAGAAAATGTAGCAAAAATTAGCCAGCTTGTTCGAGAAGACTGTCTACTTGTGTGTCCAAAAGATAACTGAAGCCTTAAACATTGACAAAGATACTGTGTGGAAAGTTTTGGAAGATATCAGCACAAAAAATATTTATGCCAAGATGGTCCCTAAGGTCCTCAAACCAGAAAAAAAAGAATGCTACAAAGAAACTTGCATTGACATTCTAAAAGAGCTTGATGCCAACTCCCAACGTGTTTTAAAAGAAATTCATCACTTATACTGCAGCCTGGATCTTCCAGCATGATCCTGAGATGAAATGATAGTTAATGCAATGGAATATACCATTATCACTAACAATGACAAAAACTTGTCATAGTGAATCTAAATTGAAAGCCATGGTCACTATTTATGTTAAGAATGTAATTTTAGTATAATGGTCCAGAAGGTACATTAGTGACCAGCATTCTAAGATAGTTTTGACAAAGCTGAGAGAAGGAGTCAAAAAAAACTAGTACTGAGGAAAAATGGTTTCATTCTTCATCAGGACAATGTGCTGCTCGCATAATACTCTTATAAAGCAGTTTTTGGCTGACAAACAAATTACTACTAAATTGAAACATTTACTGTATTTGTGAAATCTATGAAAGGAACATTTTTGAGTTAGTTGATGCAATAAAGAAGAAAACGGTCAATGTATTAATACTGCTGGCAGAAACTGTTTTACTCCATTGCCCAGTAGAAAACAAGACTGGCTTGATTTGAAAGTGTTAATGTGCATTATATTTGAAGGGAAAACCCTATCATATTATAATATAAAAAAGGGAGAGTTATTGTATCAGTCTTATTATTTAATCACCTTGTATTTTAAACAAGCTATAATTTTCTCAACTGCACAGTTCAGTTAAAGAACCTGGGCATGACATTATATTACCTCAACCTACCCTTTCATTGTTTTTTCTCATTCCCATTTCATTTCCTCATCACTGGTCCTTTCTTCCCCATTATTGGTTCTGTGGGTGAAGATCTGATTCTGCTACGTCCTTCATTGTACTGAAGATGCCGAGACCTTTAGAACCAGTTTATTGTTAAGGTTATGTGGTTGATGGCCACCTGAAAACCAACTCATCGATTCTTGTGTCCTGTTGGATGATTTCATCATTCCGCTTTCACATTCCCTGTGTCAAAATTTTAATTTGTTGAAGTGGATTAAAAATTATGTTACTAGAAAATAAAGCATTTTTGATCGACGGAGATCTCTGTAGTTATAATATGAATTTATTTAATTTTACAATATTCTGTAAAAATTTAGAATATTGGATTGTTATTTGCTTCTGATGTGAGTAAATAAATGAATATAACTACAATTCTCTGAAAGTTCAGGATAGGAAAAAGACAGGATTTACATGTACTAAAAATATGTAATTAAAATGTATATTTTATTAATTTTTGTAAATATGTACAAAAAAAATTGCGAAACATAAAAGTAAATTTAATAACATTATAAATAAAATGAAATTAGAGTAATCAATTTAATCTTTCATTAAACCAGTCGTAATATTTATTGACTTGAGCATATATTCCAGGTTTTCCTTTCAAACCGCACTGAACACCCCATGACACAATTCCAATTATTTCCCATCTGCCATCTTGCCTTTGTACAACAAGAGGTCCACCTGAATCACCCTGGAATAAAATAAAACATAATTAATGCTATTCCAGATATTTATATATACAATTTTTTTATATTATACATACAAAGTGTGATCAAAAGTAGTATCCGGCTCATAAAAACATAAATACATATCTTATTTAGTTCAAGAGTTGTTCAGACTTGTTCCCTTAGTAGGTTCCTTCTGATATAACACGCTTATCCCAGCTATATTTCTCCTGTTGAAGCATTTTTCAGTCATTTTCAATGAGCACCATAATAATAATTTTTTTTAGTACTTTTGTATCAGGGTTAAATTTCTTAGATTTATTTATTTTTCCCGAATAATGAAGATTTCCTCTCCTGTCACATTTATTTTGGTAGCTTCTCTCCCTTCAATTTTTTTTCCTTAATTGGAATTTTAAGCTTAGGAAACAGCCAAAAATTGCAGGGAGCCATGTCTGGTGAGTAAAAGCAGGCTGAAGTTGTTTGGTCCCAAAGTTGTTTAAGATGAATTTTCCAATCGCCATTTTCCCAAAGCTGCAGTCACTTGTTATAGATAGCTCATAGTTGGCCTTTGAGGAGCATGTTCACGATGAACCATGCCTTGATAATTATAAGGACTGCCAGCATGATCTTGCTGTCGTCAAATTTTTTCACAACAGCCATGGCTCGTTGTGATTTTTTGGGTGTAATATTACGGCATTTTTGTAAATTTTTCTTATTTATTAATATTTTATAATTTCTCTTATACTTTTCAACGAAATGCTGTTTCTCATTGGATTGAAAATTTTACCTGATTTTATAAATTTTAAGTATTAATAGGAACTACTTCATTATGTCAAGTTTAGATGTCAGTATTTATCTTTATTTTAAATTCTTACTTAATTAAATTTGTTATCTCTAATATCTTTGTGTATGATGAAATCTACAGGATATGAAGAGGTACATTTTATTGTTTATGATTAGATTCGTATTTTAGTTTTTATTTAAATAAATTTAAAAAAATGCAGTTATGGCAGATATTTTACATAAGTATCTTACCTGGCATGAATCTTTTCCTCCTTCATAGGAAGCAGCACATACATTTGTAGTAAATATTGTCTGTAAATAATTGTTTGCACAAGAAGCATGTTCCCAAACTGGTACCGTTACTTCTCTCAACACTGAACTTGATGGTCCTGCAAATTCTATCATTCCCCATCCTGAAATTACAATTTTAAATTATATTAAAATGTTGTCATTGTAATTATTACATTAATGAGTAATTTGAGCTTAATATAATTTATTTTACATACAGAAAAAAGGTTGTAAATAATTTTCAATTCCCCTTGCTTTTAAACGATGATACTCTAGAATTTCTGGAACTGCTGAAAATCGCAAAAACTGATTTGTCTCACCTGGACATAGGATAATTGTGTGAGGGCTACATTAGTGTACTATTTGAAATGCTTTACGTACTTTAAATCTAATCAGCATTAAATAATTTAATGAAAAATTTCCCTGTTTTCTTATTTTTGTTTATTTTGTTTACTTTTGAACACTGACCTTCTCCATCAATTGATACAGTTCTAATGATTTGTAATATTATATCTTGTTCCCCTAAAATAGTATACTCTTACAGCAATGTGCATGATACTTGATAAAATGCATTCACTGTATATTAATAACCATTTCAAATTTTTCTTTGAAATTATTTATGTTTATAAACAATTCATTGTTAAACAGTTGTCAGATGAAATAACAAGCAAATAATAAAATATAATAAATAATTTAATTTTTTAGCTTGTTGACCACATTGATTTTCTATTCATATATTAAAAGTTAATCATCATCATCATATGATGTTCTGCCTGTTGGCAGGTCCTTGGCATCCCTGTTGTCTTCATGTGTTTCTGTTCCATGCTTTTCTTTTCATCTCATCATAAGCCTCACTACCCTTATGTTGGTTATTAACTTCAGTCTATTACTTCCTCTTCTTTTTTCACTTTCAACAGAGCCTTCAAGAACTGTGTTCATTATTCCTTTTCCCATAATTATATGCCCAATACTCCTGATTACTCCTTTACAACTGATTGTCACCATTGTTGTTCTGTCTTCATTTATTCTTCTTAATACATCTATGTTACTTACTCTACCCACCCATTTTATCTTCTCCATCTTCCTCTAGACTCACATCTCAAAAGCCTATCTTATCTTTTTCCTTTTTCTCCAGTATCCATGTTTCAATACTTTACAAAAGTATACTCCAAACATAGCGTTTTACCAATTTCTTCCTCAGGTTCAGAACCATGTTGCTGCAGTATAAGTTTTTCTTTCTAAAACGTCTTCATTTGCCATTGCAATTCTCATCTTAATCTTTTCTTTACTCCTCCAATCTTCAGTTAGAACTGTCCCAAGTTATCTGTATATTTTTATTTCCTCAGTTTTCCTTTCCCTCTCATTCACCATCATAACAACATCCATACCTTCCCTCTCACTCACCTTCGTAACTTTTGTTTTCCTCACATTTATCTTCATCCCTATTCCTTAATCCCTACTTACAATATTTTTATCATTCCTTGTAATTTCTGATTGTCTTTAGCTACAGTTAGCAAATCTGACACAATTTATAATTTTGTGTCCTATGCTTGCTCTTTTTTGTCCATCCAATATTTCTTTCAACATTTCCTCAACATAAAGGGTGAACAGTGTTTATGATAAACAGCAGCCTTGCCTTATTCCTCTGCCTAATTTTAACCATTCTTTGAGAGTCTCATTTTTCGCAGCTGCTTTTTGCTTCATATACAATTCTCTGATCAGTCTGCTATCTTTCTCATCAACTCTTTTTTCTTTCAAAATGTCAAACAACTTTTCCCACTTTATTCTGTCGAATGCCTTTTCCATACCTATAAAACACAAGCTCAATCCTTTTTCTCCATCAAAACATCTCTCTCCAACCATTATGTCAGTCCTACAACTTTTCTTGTTTCTTTTCTTTTTCTGAATCCAACTGTTCTTCCTCGGCATTCTCCTCCATTTCTGTGATCAACCTTCTGTTCATAACTCTCAGCATGTGGTATTAAGATGATAGTTATATGTTCTTCACATTTTTTGTTTCCAACCTTTTTAGATATCTGTATTATTATTGTGTTAACAAAATTCGGCCATTCTCCAGTATCATAAATTATAAAGTTATTTGCTTTTCTAGAGTAATTGATGCTAGTAAATTGTTTGTATTTTTTCTAGATTACAAGTAGATTGTTGTAACTTGTTAACATAAATTAGTATCATCATTTATGTAAACTAGAAGCAGGGTCCATTTGAAGTGACCCAAGGGTGGTTGCTTGACCAAGTGAAAAAATTAAAACTTACCCACTTGCTCCTCCTACATGTCTCAGGACCTTAAAACTGTTTTTTTTTTTAATTTTTTATTTAAGCATTTTACCTGTGGCGGCTGTTTTTATTACAGTGCACACACCTATTTTTGTGATTGTAAGGATTTACGGAAAAAATCATCTATTGGTCCTGGAAGGATGAAAGAAAAAAGCAATGTATTCATATTTTCTCAAGCTAAAAGGTTAGTCCTGTGATTTATTTACCTATCTTTATTCTTTCTATGAGAAAATTACGAATAAAGTTGAACATGAAAAACTGTGAAATTTCAATTATGGTAATTTTTTTCAAGAGGCAAGGATGGCATGCACAGTTAAATTATTTTTTTATATGTAGGTATATGTTAATAGTTTTATCATAAAAAATATTAATGGTGATATACTTACCCCTAAAATTTTATAAACTTTTGAAAACTAATTTTTTTAAAAATTCAAATTTTGGCTTCAAATAACTCTGTTGGGACTGGTGATAAAAATTTAAAATTTGCACAATTTACAGTATTTTTGTAGATGTTTATTATGAATAAAAAAGTTTCTTGTGTATTCTACTAATAAAAAAAAATCCCCCTTGGAGCACTTATTTAGTGAGTAAAAATGGTATGATTTTAAAAGGTTTTTCATGATTTTTGAGAGGTTATAACTTTTTTATTAGTACAATACGCAAGAAACTTTTTTATTTGCCATAAACATGTAAAAAACACTGAAAGTTGTGCAAATATGAGATTTTTATCACAAGCTCCATGAGAGTTACTTGAAGCCAAAGTTTGAATTTTAAAAAAAATTAGTTTTCAAAGATTCATAAAAATTTAGGGGTAAGTATATCACCATTTAAAAAAATAATTAAAACTGTGTATGCCATCCTTGCCTCTTAAAAAAAATTACCAAAAGTGAAATTTCACCATTTTTCATGTTCAACTTTATTGGTAATTTTCTCATAGAAAGAAAAGAGATAGGTAAATAAACCACTGAACCAATCTTTTACCTTGAGAAAATATGATTAAATTGCTTTTTGTTTCATCTTCCAGGACCAATAATTTTTTAGTTATGATTTTTTCCATGAACCCTTATAATTACAAAAATAGGTGTGCGCACCATAACAAAAAAATGGTTGCCACAGGTAAAATGCTTAAAAAAAAAAATTGTTTTTAGATTCTGAAACAAGTAGACAAGTCTCAATTTTTTTTTAATTGGCCAAGCACCAGCTTATGTTTTTTTGGGACACTTCAAACGGATTGATGGATTGACCCAGTAGTGACTTTACTATAAGCATGTTACACAATCAGTGATTTCTGTAACTTCTTTTGAAATGGATTTATTGGCTGCAATTTTTTTTTGTATTTTTTTCAAATTCATAGCCATCAAGAAAGAACTAAGCCAACATATATGTCTATATATAAATTTCTACAGTGAAATATTTCAATACTAAAGTTGTTTATTTTTTAGAAAGGACATCAAATGTCAAGATCTGAAAAAAGCCTGACATGCAAAATTTAATTAATTATCATATTTTCTCATACAAGTATATGACTACGGTATAGCTATACATAGCTGGAAAAGTAAAACAAAAGTAAAAACTAAATAAATAAATGTTGTGTTGGTAAAATCCAAATAAATTTATTTTAGACTTGTCTTGCTAACTTGAAGGAAACCTCTCTGCGTGATCTCATATCATAATTTTCCACAACCCATTGTGGGTTAATAAATGGTGTAGCAGGCGGCCTATTGCTGTGCACGTAGGCTGACAGCTGGGTTACCACGCTATTAACTATCCCCCATGCATAACAATGTACTGCATACTATGTAAGTGTACGGAGCCATACGAGATGTTTTCATAAAGGAATAACTATAACTGTTTCACCCATCCTATCAGACTATCTCTCTCACACGCAATGACATACCTATACGCTGTTCGCTATAACAGTTGACTAGGTAGTGGTTATCTGATTAAGTTGTAATATAAATCAGTTGTTGGTATCAAAATTAATTTATCTTCTCCTAAATACCAGTTGCTTTTAGAGACAATATTTTAGTAAGGTGTTAACGTTTTGAATGCCAAAATGTAATTAATAAAATAAAATGTAATTTTAATAAATGTAATTTAATAAAATGTAATAATGTAATTTTTAATGTCTTATGTATTAAGTGGTGGGGAGACCCTCTCATTATGAGTCGACTAACGACAATGGCTCAGCACAGATTTGTTTAAACATAGTATTACTTGTACTTAAACAAATCTAGCTTAAACATTATGATACAGACTTTATACACTAAACTTGTATACGATGAATTTATAAGTCTTTTTGTGCTAATTAAATCTTTATTAAACTTACACGCTTAATTATTTGCTTAAACTAAACTTTTCGTGTGGGTCTTATCTCACCTTGCAATATTTACTAACATAAGGTGTTTCAATCACTTTCAATCACAGCTGTGAAAACTGTAATCATAATTTTATAGTTTTGTTTTTGTTTTTTTTTGTCTTAGATGTGGTGTTTTGTTTGATAAAATTACTTAAAATATTACTCCAGTGTCTGGCCAAATCAAATTGCAGTATTATAAAAAACAACTGTAGAAATAAAAGATAAATATTTATTCTTATGTTTATTTAATATTATTTTCTTTAATACTTAAAGATTTGGTTTTTAGTCACCATTTTTATATTGAGTTGAAAATTAAACCTTAAATATATTTAATATTTATGTACAGTTATGTACGTTTGGCTTACCTACAACAACTGCTGTTCTGTTATCATACTCTTCACCTGGAGTTGGCATACAGGCAGGTTGCACATATATATTGTAACGTGCTGGACGTGCTAAAACAATAATGGCCACATCGTTTTCATGTGTAGGCTCGTCGTAATCTTCATGTACAATAATGTTAGCTATTTCATAATCATTAGATCCTGCATCATCTTTTTTCAGGAAATCATATTCGCCCAGTCTAGCTCTTACTCTGTCTTTTAATACGTACGCTCCGCCACTGTAAAAAAGATTTAGATTTAATGAAATATTACATATGTATAAATGTTAGAGGTTTATTTATTTTTGTTGGGATTATACAATCAAGTATTATTTCAAGTAGCATATCTTAAGTTTTAAGAATGATTTCAGTTTTTTTTTTTGTGTATCGATGGAAAGAGGATTTTTAGGGACTAGTATTTTATTGCTGTTTGTTTGATAATTAGAATGTTGGCAATATTTTATGGTCTGTGGTGTTTCAGTAAGTTGATAGAACTTTTTTCATTTATTACTGCAGTGTTTTTCATATCAATGTCTGTATAATTTTTTGAATTTTGTTTAAATTATTACTTTTGGTTATTGTTTGTTACCAAAAACAAAGCATTTAGAGAAGCCAACAGATTTACTTGATTTTCTTTGAATTGGTTAATGAAAGGTATGTAGATCTATGGAAAAAAATTCATCAGCTTTTTCACTTGACTTTTAGTTTTTGAAAAACTAAAAGCATTGGAAATTAATTTTATATTGAATTAATTCTATGTGGAGATCTGAGATCCCTAGGGTTCTGGAAATGTTTCATGTTAATTAATTTTGAAATCTATCAAACAAAATTTGTGTGTATCATATTTTTAATGGTATTTAACTGAATTTTTTTTGTGATTGGTAATGTTCAAGATTGTCTGAATTGAAATAGTCATTGTGTAATGAAATGAAATGAATGTTTTTGTGAAAGAAGCCCTCCTTTACTTGGAAAGGGATTCAGCCATAGGCAGAACAATTGTACAGCTGCTGTGTTGGAAACAAAATCCATTGGCAAAGCTACATGTAGTGAAATCCACAAATAGAATGGGTAAAGTAATTATGTTGGTCTCCCCTATTCTTAACAAGGATTTAGCGAGCAGCTGCCTTAAACTAGCAGTACATTTGAGAGAGAAGGAATCAATGATAAGAAAAGAGTTGAATGTGAGAAAGTAATTATTTAATTTCAAAAGCAAGAAAAAACCATAAAAGGATCCTTCTTAGCCTTCCAGGCAGTAATCCAGAGCCCAGTACATCTGTAAATATGACTACTAGAAAGATAGAGCACTTGTGAGAGGCACTAGAACAGTGTCAGACTTCCCTAAGAAAAACCCTTGGCCATCAGCTATAACTATGTGCTGTACTTCTGACAGGTTTTAGTAATTAACCCGGTTTTTGATGATTTAGTAATTAATGAAACAAGAATCTTTTTCAAGTTTTGCCGACTAGTTTAGAATTTTTTGTGCTAAATTGGAATAAATAAACAATTCATGTAGAAATAAATTCTAAAATAATTGACATTTTTATCCTTTTTTTTGTATAGAAACATAAGATTGCAAAAAAAAAGTAAAATGACAGCCAATTCATAATTTTTATACATCAGGTGTATACATTTTATTTACAAATTAGAAATATTCTTTTTGGGAAGGGTTATTTGTCTCAATTTGGATTCCTCTTCAAATAGTCATTCTTGTGTTAACTTTTTTTTTCTTAAAAATTTCCTTCCCAATGATTTTCTATTTGTTTTTGCTACTCACTCCATCTTGTGGTTGTGGTATCTCTATAAAATACAATGTCTTGACAATTGTGAGATGTGAGGGGGAGGCCTACTTAATAGACCTGTCTGAGGACTCTTGTTTCCCATCTGGTGGTTGTATAATAAGCTAAGCTCAGGGCTGATTTGCATATCAGTTGAATTCAGGCTTATTAATCTTTTCTAATATAATAAAAATTAATAATTCAGGGGGTCATTTTATTTCAAAATGTTATTGAGTTATTTTCGGTCTTATCATTGTAAGTTTCTCATTATTTTTCTTCATGTTTGCAATTATTCATTTAATAATTGATTACTTACTAGTAGAAGCAATGTGCAGCTGATAAAATATGATATCTTGAAATTAATGTTGCTCCACAGTGGTGTTCTTGTGTATCAGCATTAATAATTGACACAGCCCATGGCCATGCTTTATTTTCAATTGCTCTATTGTTTGACACCTGTGATAATAATCTGCCATTACGGCCACAACCTGTAACAGAAAAAAATAAAATAAGAGATTTTTACATAAAATACAGTTTTGTTTCTGTAAAGTTATGCTTCAGTCATTGTAAAGTCTGCATAATAATTCTGTTGATTTGATTGTGGTATTGTCAAACTGAAATTATACCTTTATATTGTGTGAAATGAGTCAGTCGTGTATCACCAGTGAGATATCACATAAAATGAATTCATGACTTATTTTAAAGACTTGTTTTTTCTTGATCATAAAATATCTAAAACTTATATAAAAAACAATCATACAACTTTCTAGATTTATCCTAATTTTTTATTACATTTTCCACTTAAATTGGTTGATACGATGTAGCTTGTAGGACATATGAAGAAGAACTTTCCTTCAGTAATTAAAATGTTTAAAGCACTTCTTTCCATTCTGAGGTATACAGCAAAATGGTTCTAACACTCTTATCCTTTTATTAATAATAAGATAATCTGATGTGGACACCACATGACTTCCTTGTATGCTTATTAAATTACATAAACACATTTTTTTAAAATGAAATATACATAGAATTTTATTTCATTAATAACTTCTGATATTTTTTCATATTTTTTTTCTATTGTTATGATTGAATTCTTATTTATTGTAATTTTTTTTTTTTTGTCTTCAGTCATTTGACTGGTTTGATGCAGCTCTCCAAGATTCCCTATCTAGTGCTATTCGTTTCATTTCAGTATACCCTCTACATCCTACATCCCCAACAATTTGTTTTACATACTCCAAACGTGGCCTGCCTACACAATTTTTCCCTTCTACCTGTCCTTCCAATATTAAAGCGACTATTCCAGGATGCCTTAGTATGTGGCCTATAAGTCTGTCTCTTCTTTTAACTATATTTTTCCAAATGCTTCTTTCTTCATCTATTTGCCGCAATACCTCTTCATTTGTCACTTTATCCACCCATCTGATTTTTAACATTCTCCTATAGCACCACATTTCAAAAGCTTCTATTCTTTTCTTCTCAGATATTCCGATTGTCCAAGTTTCACTTCCATATAAAGCGACACTCCAAACATACTTTCAAAAATCTTTTCCTGACATTTAAATTAATTTTTGATGTAAACAAATTATATTTCTAACTGAAGGCTCGTTTAGCTTGTGCTATTCGGCATTTTATATCGCTCCTGCTTCGTCCATCTTTAGTAATTTTACTTCCCAAATAACAAAATTCTTCTACCTCCATAATCTTTTCTCCTCCTATTTTCACATTCAGTGGTCCATCTTTGTTATTTCTACTACATTTCATTACTTTTGTTTTGTTCTTGTTTATTTTCATGCGATAGTTCTTGCGTAGGACTTCATCTATGCCGTTCATTGTTTCTTCTAAATCCTTTTTACTCTCGGCTAGAATTACTATATCATCAGCAAACCGTAGCATCTTTATCTTTTCGCCTTGTACTGTTACTCCGAATCTAAATTGTTCTTTCACATCATTAACTGCTAGTTCCATGTAAAGATTAAAAAGTAACGGAGATAGGGAACATCCTTGTCGGACTCCCTTTCTTATTACGTCTTCTTTCTTATGTTCTTCAATTGTTATTGTTGCTGTTTGGTTCCTGTACATGTTAGCAATTGTTCTTCTATCTCTGTATTTGAACCCTAATTTTTTTAAAACGCTGAACATTATATTCCAATCTACGTTATCGAAAGCCTTTTCTAGGTCTATAAACGCCAAGTATGTTGGTTTGTTTTTCTTTAATCTTCCTTCTACTATTAATCTGAGGCCTAAAATTGCTTCCCTTGTCCCTATACTTTTTCTGAAACCAAATTGGTCTTCTCCTAACACTTCTTCCACTCTCCTCTCAATTCTTCTGTATAAAATTCTAGTTAAGATTTTTGATGCATGACTAGTTAAACTAATTGTTCTATATTCTTTACATTTATCTGCCCCTGCTTTCTTTGGTATCATAACTATAACACTTTTTTTGAAGTCTGATGGAAATTCCCCTTTTTCATAAATATTACACACCAGTTTGTATAATCTATCAATCGCTTCCTCACCTGCACTGCGCAGTAATTCTACAGGTATTCCGTCTATTCCAGGAGCCTTTCTGCCATTTAAATCTTTTAATGCTCTCTTAAATTCAGATCTCAGTATTGTTTCTCCCATTTCATCCTCCTCAACTTCCTCTTCTTCCTCTATAACACCATTTTCTAATTCATTTCCTCCGTATAACTCTTCAATATATTCCACCCATCTATCGACTTTACCTTTCGTATTATATATTGGTGTACCATCTTTGTTTAACACATTATTACATTTTAATTTATGTACCCCAAAATTTTCCTTAACTTTCCTGTATGCTCCGTCTATTTTACCAATGTTCATTTCTCTTTCCACTTCTGAACACTTTTCTTTAATCCACTCTTCTTTCACCAGTTTGCACTTCCTGTTTATAGCATTTCTTAATTGCCGATAGTTCCTTTTACTTTCTTCATCATTAGCATTCTTATATTTTCTACGTTCATCCATCAGCTGCAATATATTGTCTGAAACCCAAGGTTTTCTACCAGTTCTCTTTATTCCGCCTAAGTTTGCTTCTGCTGATTTAAGAATTTCCTTTTTAACATTCTCCCATTCTTCTTCTACATTTTCTACCTTATCTTTTTTTCTCAGACCTCTTGCGATGTCCTCCTCAAAAATCTTCTTTACCCCCTCTTCCTCAAGCTTCTCTAAATTCCACCGATTCATCTGACACGTTTTCTTCAGGTTTTTAAACCCCAATCTACATTTCATTATCACCAAATTATGGTCGCTATCAATGTCTGCTCCAGGGTAAGTTTTGCAGTCAACGAGTTGATTTCTAAATCTTTGCTTAACCATGATATAATCTATCTGATACCTTGCAGTATCGCCTGGCTTTTTCCAAGTGTATATTCTTCTATTATGATTTTTAAATTGGGTGTTGGCAATTACTAAATTATACTTCGTGCAAAACTCTATAAGTCGGTCCCCTCTTTCATTCCTTTTGCCCAGCCCGTATTCACCCACTATATTTCCTTCCTTGCCTTTTCCAATGCTTGCATTCCAATCTCCAACTATTATTAAATTTTCATCTCCTTTTACGTGTTTAATTGCTTCATCAATCTCTTCGTATACACACTCTACCTCATCATCATCATGGGCGCTTGTAGGCATATAAACGTTAACAATCGTTGTCGGTTTAGGTTTTGATTTTATCCTTATTACAATGATTCTATCGCTATGCGTTTTGAAATACTCCACTCTCCTCCCTATCTTCTTGTTCATCACGAAACCTACTCCTGCCTGCCCATTATTTGACGTTGAATTAATTACTCTAAAATCACCCGACCAAAAGTCGCCTTCCTCTTCCCACCGAACCTCACTAATTCCTACTATATCCACATTCACCCTATCCATTTCCCTTTTTAAATTTTCTAGCCTACCAACCTTTTTTAAGCTTCTAACATTCCACGCTCCGACTCGTAGAATGTTATTTTTTAATTTTCTGGTGACCCCTTCCTTAGTAGTCCCCACCCGGAGATCCGAACGGGGGACTATTTTACCTCCGGAATATTTTACCAAGGAAGGCGCCTCCATTATTGCTATGTGAAAATGCAGAGAGCCACATTTTCTTGGAAAAAAAGCAGCTGTAGTTTTCCATTGCTTTCAGCTGCGCAGTACTCAGAGAACTGAGTGATGTTGATACGGCCGTTTAAGTCATTGTGACTCACGCCCCTAACAACTACTGAAAGAGCTGCTGCCCTCTTTCAGGAATCATTCCTTAGTCTGGCTCTCAACAGATACCTCTCCGATATGGTTGCACCTTCGGTCCAGCTACTCTGTATCCCTGAACACTCAAGCCCCCTCACCAACGGCAAGGTCTCATGATTCATAGAGGAGGAATCTGAGATTAATAAATCAATATAATTAGATTAAAAAAAAAAAGTTAAAAAAAAAGAGATGTTGTAGTCGGATTCGAACCTTCGAATTTGCCTTCTTGTAAGAACCAAATACCACATTAATTAAAATGTTATTTGCCTATAACTCTGGAACCAATGAAAATAAGGACCACTTAAGATATATCGTTGAAAAGCTCTCAATGAGGGCTTATTAGTACAGTTAATAAAAAGCCCAAATTCCAAATGTTTTGAATTTTGTCCTTTTTTTGGACACTTCTGGTCCAATTGATTGCAATCAAAAGGGGAGATACATACCTAGATGTTACAACAGTCCTAAATCCAAAATTTCAACATTCTATGGTAATTGTTTTTGAGTTATGCAAGATACATACATACGTACAGACGTCACGCTGAAACTAGTCAAAATGGATATTTCCATTGAAATCTGAAAACCGAATTTTTTAAAATTTTTCCTTTACTTCGTACAATGATTGGGGAAATTTTTTACATGGCTTTTCATAAACTATATCCATTTTTTCCTTACTTCCATATTAATATACAAGCAAGCATAAAATAAACAGAGTATCTACTTTGAAGAAAACATTTTCCTCATACATTGCATAAGTTTCAGAACTTCATATTCTGAAAGGCTAATTAGAGAAAATTTAATAATAATTTAGATTTTTTCTTTATTAATAGTTGTAAAGAGGCTTGGTTGTTTTTATTACAGGTATTTGATATTTATTAATACTATTAATTTATATTTATTAATGTTAGCTTTAAAATGAGCCATGAGTCCAATTTTTGTGACTTCTTACTGATGAGATGAGTATCTTTAATTCTATGGACGCACTACAGTTTCTGTTTAATTCTTTTGTAAAAGTATAGCATGTTATCTCGCATTTAAAATGAAATGAATAATCTCATTTTGATTTATTACTAAAGAGATTTGCTGTTGAACAAACTATCTCTTTAGGTTTTAAAAGTAACCCTTTTTATGGGAATTGTGTTTGAAATATATATTTTTAGATTAAATTTTTTCTCTTTAATCAACAAGTGAGCATTTTTCTATCATTTACTGGTTTGCAGTTTTTTTTAAGTTAAAAACAAAAAGCATGTATTAAAATTAACACTTTTTGCTTTTTTAATAAAATAAAATAGTTAAAATAATTAATAACTCTAATTCCAATATTTATAATAAATTACTACAGTAGCATGCAAATTAATATAAACTAAGGGAATTCTTGTTTATTTCTATGCTGTGGCTATACTGCTTGACTACACCCATTCTTTAAGTTTTCTGTTAAATGTGAGGTTATTGTTCTTTGGTTAGTTAGCAATTTTCATGTTATAAATAGTGTCTTGTGAAAGTTTATTCTATTTTTTATTACAAAATAATAATTTTGTATTATTTGTTCAGTGTGTCTTGAGTATATAATAATGGACATAACTCCAAGAAAGCGTTCGAAAATTGTTTCTCTTTCTGAGCATACCAGTATGAACAATGACAAATAGCTTCTGAATGTGGTATTGTGGTGTTGGAATAGGGACAGTGAATGCTATTTTAAAACAGTTTAAAGAAACTGGTTCCGTTTCACCTTAAAGGAAAGGGAAATGTGGCCATAAATAAAAAAACTACTCCTACATAGGATTGGTTATTTATGAGAAAAAGTAAATTTGATCCAAAATTATCTGCTGCAGAGTTAAATTGAGAATTAGCAGCCAGTGGAACAAATTTACACGTGTCAACTGTTATACACAGACTTCTTGCAGCCTGGTGGAAAGCTTGTTGGCCAGCTAAAAAGCTGCTTTTAACACCAACAATGTACAAAAAAGGCTCTTGAGGACCAAAACACATACTGGACAAAAGAAGACTGGGAAAATGTTATGATTTCCAATGAATAACATTTTTATGTTCAGGTGCATTTTTATGAATCACATTTTTATGTTCCATGCATTAGAAAAGCATCAGATGAAAATACATCATCTGCTCATATCCACTATTAGTTAAACATTCCCATAAAATATGTTTTGGGGTTGTTTCACATTTGAAGGTATTTTTTCATCACTTCCAGTGGATGGTATGTTAAAATTGATCGGTGTATCAAGATTCTGAAGAAGAGGATTGTGACACAACTTCAAAACAAATTCCTAGGCAACAGAGTGTTTCAACAACAATATGGCAGTATGGTACCATGCCATACTACCAAAAAAGTGGAAAAAGTTTTTGAAGAACAAAACATTAAACTGCTCCATGGCCAGGCAACTCCTCCAGACTTAAACCAATTGAAAATCTTTGGGCAATAATAAAAAAACCCACTCTCAAAAATCAATTGTACCATAAAAACTAACATCATTAAAGCAATATATCATTATGGTTTTATGATGAAGAGATCAAAATAATGTGTAGTACACTTGTTGAAAATCATGTATGTGAAGTGATTAAGAATAAAGGAGGACAAATTAATTAATTATTTTTTCCTAAATAAAATTACTTTTTATTAAATAACATCTGTGCTTGGATTAATTTGCACAGTACTGAGTTTGTAAAAAAGATAGTGGAGGGAAAAATTGTAAGACATATAGAAATGGAAAAAAACATTTCAGGAACGCAGTAAACAGAATTTTAATTACTCTTATCACATTAAAAAAATAAGGCCATTCTTTCAATTATTTAAAATAAGCAAGTGTTAGAAACTTAACTTGCTCTTGAGAAAATATCATAATATAAAGCAGCAAAAAAAAGAAATTTTGTAATTAATCAACATGTAAAATCTGGGTTAGGAAATATACATTTTATTTGTTTTTTTTTTTATGTTAATTCACCATATAAGCTGGAAGATTGTGCATGGGATATGAAATGTAAATTTTGTAGCATATGAAAAATACCATACCTGACTGGAATTCAAATGCAGGACCTTTGATGAAAAGGCCAAGACCACTCAGAGATCAGCAAATTTAAATCGTTTTCGGCAATTAAATTATTCAAATTAAGATTTTAAATATGTATTAAAATTAGGGACCTAAAACAATGGTTTTATTATTTATCAGAAAAAACAATTAAATGAAACAAAAATTGATTTTTAATAATAATTATACTCTGCTGGTAGGATGCAATTTGCCAAATTATTTATTGGCATTGAGTTGGAAGTCATTCAGTATTTGTTGAAAGAGTAAGAATATTTTCATATTTTGTTTAATGTATTTTTAACACTTTTAACATATTTTTTTATTTCAATACTAATGTCATACATGTGCATTGTATTCTGAAAAGTTTTCTTGTTGAAATTTCACTCTATAGCAACGTCAGATATAATGAAGGCACAATATTCTTGCTAATGAAGACGCTAAAAGGTCAATGAAAAGATTTTCTAAATAGAATATCTTTCTTAAAGTACTTACTACCTATTCATCATAGTTATTGATCATATGTATAATATATATTTGTTTCAAACAGATTTTCTGTTTATAAAAGAAAAATCATGTAATAAAAAAAAAAAAGAATTAATAAAACTAATTATTATAGTAGCTCTAATTTTTTTAATGAAAATACATCTCTTGTTTAGTTTCAACTATTATTACTGAATGCTTTGTTTTTTTTTAACTTTTCTTGCTCCAGAAGAGGCCTAAACCTAATTAATTAATAGCAATAAAAATTATTTCATTTAATTCAAGTAAAGTAGAACCACTCTTATCTGATTACTGTTTTATCATTATCAGTGCAAACAAAAGAGAAAATGTTAATTTCTGTGTGGTAAAGTAATATTACATCAACAAATATGAATTGAAATAGGATCACAAAATAAACTGAAATAAATTAAAAACATGAACTTATACTTTTGTTTATATTTATGAATGTGCTTTAAAGAAATGGCTATTCTTAAAAAAATAACAATATCCATTTCTATCAATGGTTTTTGTGTAACTCTTAACACAGTACTTTGGCTTGTAGGAAAAGGTCTTATGCTTCCATTGCCATTATCAATAATTTACTGAACCATTTAAAAAAAATCTTTTCTTAATTCATTTAGAACACTATTAAAAATTTTTCTTTTACAGACAGTATTATTCCATAGATGAATTTTTAAATAACACCAATTAAAAAATTTAAACAATAAATGTTAATTTTTCTGTATCCGGTTCAATTTATACATAAATATGTGCTCAAATAATTTTTAAATTGTAATTTATTTTTATATTTTGTATCTTTACATTTTTATCTTAACATTATTTTATGTTTTTATATTTCAAATAATTAATATTGACTTTTAATAACAGCCATTTTTATTTTGTAATTAATTACGTATTTTGAGATGCTGCTCTGACCAGGATTTTACTAGGGTTTCTTTGATTCATCCAGGAAAATGCCTTTCTTTTTTTATCTGTGTGTGACATAACTACCCATTCTTGATATGATGCATATATTAATGTGGATCAATCAGAAATAAATAAAATATGTATTTATAGGCCTTTAGCATATTCTTTTCTGAAACGAGCATTGACCTCTTTTATATAATTTCTTTCTTATTCTACTTCATTCAAGTGTGTGTGTGTGTGTGTGTGTTATTTCAGAAATGGTTGTCTTTCCTAGCTCAGCAGTTTAAATGTTACATACTAGTTATTGTCATTTAAAACTACAGTTTTTTGTCATTTGTAAAATAGTAGAGAATCAAAAAATTATTCAAGAATGAGGAGTAGGAAAATTTACTGTTACTGACCAGAAAAACATAGAATACTACCAATCTACTTTTCATCCTCTGGAATAAAAAGAAGAAAAATAATGAATACAAGGAGTTTACAGGTTACATTATTTTTCATATAAGATCTTTCAATTTTGTGTATGTCTATATATATGGACATAATATAAAGTATATCATTTAAGATCTGACTAATTCCAAATAAAATTTTAATTTTATATTCATACATTTTTTAAATTTGTAACTGTTATAACCCTTGGGGTTACATATTTTACATGGCTAAAGGGCGTGTAGAAGCCTTCTTTTTTGGCAGAGATAGAAACTAAATTGTATATTTTAAATGGTAACTGCACAGGAGTTGTTCTTCATTTTAATCACTAATTAGATAAAAATGCTGGTTGAAAAATATCATTGCTGTGGTAACTCTAACATCGTTAGAGAATTGTGTTAGCGCTTAGTAACTTGGTTAGAACGATTTTATTCTTAATGTTATTTTATGAGTATATATACATTTATTACTGTTCAATTTCTCAGTGTATATCTTACTGTTTGCTTCATCAGCAATGCTTCTTGATAATCGACGATGATGGCTTTTTTGTTGTATACTTCTAGATGATCTCCTTCTCCCTCCGGAGGTACCTTGCGATGAAAATGTTCTTTCATCATAAACATCTGGTATAGCAACTGTACTCGGACAGCATACACCGACGGTGCTAAAAATTAAAGAAAAAAGTCATTTTAATTATTGGAAACAATTATATATATATATATATATATAAATGGTTTAATATGATGATAAATAATTATATACGAGGGCTATTCAGAAAGTAAGGAACGTTTTGGAATTTTATAAAACCAAGTTCAAGAAAAACTTTTTATTATGTACATGTGAATGAGGGACTAAAATACGACTTTTCAACATAATCACCATACAAATTCAGGCACTTATCATAGCGGTGGACAAGCTTTGAAATTCCTGTGTCATAGAATTCTGCCGCCTGTGATCTCAACCACTCGGTGACGCACCCATCTTCAACAAAATTTGTGGTAGCCTAGCTTCTGTGAAACAATTTCAAACAATAAAATCCGTGAAACTTGTGGGAAACATAGAGAAAGCTCAGTTATTGTGAAACGGCGGTTTTCACGAATATTTTTGTCAACTTTGGAGACCAGATCGTCAGTCACAATGCTCGGACGTTCACTCTTCTCTTTATCGTGAACGTTTGTTCGGCCATTTTTAAACTGAATGCACCACTTCTTGACAGAACTTTCACTCATTACGTTGTTCCCATACACTTCACACAGTTCCCGATGAATTTCTATTATATCACAGACCGCACCTCACAACTGGCGGGATTTTCGATTGCAGCATACATTTCAAATTTGTATATAAAAAAAAAAACAGGCAGTGCGGAGATGTTCCCGTTGTCACGGTTGGACGCTGACTGAAGTGCCGAGCACGAGCACACCAATATATACGCGATTGGCGTGAGCCTGGCGGCGTCAGGTGGAAACGTTACTTACTTTCTGAATAGCCCTCGTATTTTATGTATTTGATTACATATATGATGATAAATATTATACAGAGTGTTTTATAATGGTGGGCTGAATGTACTTTTTCAGTTCTACTTGTAAAACTAAACAAAAAATATCCTTGGGGAAAAATTGTGATTTCTCCTTCGTTTTCCCCCTGTCCGGTGTTTTGTTATTTTTATATAAAAATTTCTATCTCAAGTTCAGTTTGATGAATCATATTAATATTTGTGTCTTGATAATAAAGTTTTAAAATTAGAAAAAATCAGTAATTAAATACCTTAGCAAATTATAAAATGGCGGCCATGTTTTTTTTTCAATCCCTTATATCTCCATAAATATAGTTTTATCAAAATTTATGTTAGTTGCTAAAATATTAAGCCTTTTATTTTAAATAAAATAACATTTTATTTTTTAAAATTGGTTAACAAATAGTCAAGTTATGGCAGAAAATTGATATTGTAATTCTGTGTCTGTTTTCATGTCCTCCACTTTACTTTCAATTCGATTGAATATTAATTGTTTTTATTTATTGTTAATTCTAGTATTGTAAATCAGTATCAAATTAAGTAACAATTTTCTCACAATAAGATGTAATATTAAATAATAATAAAACAATCGATATTAATTTTTTACTTTTGAATAATTTTACACAGTAACTATTACTGTTGATCATGTTAACAGTGTAAAAATGAAGCTTCCTTTAACAGGAATGGTGTTCAAAACTATCACATCCAGTGTATTTGGAGTAACAAAAATCCTCATGGTACCTTCCAAAGTAGCCAACAAATATTTCCCCTGAACATATGGGCATGTATTTTTAATAACTATCTTTTAGGTCCTGTCATACTAACAAATTGTTTAAGCGGAGAAAATTGTCTTGTTCATTTAACCAAAAATTTTCCACATTTTTTGGAAGACCTACCTCTACATTTAAGAGGAAATATGTGGTTTCACCATGATGGAGCTCCAGCAAATTTCAGTCAGTTGGTATCTGATTTCCTGCATGAAACTTTCCATGAAAAATAGATAGGCTGCTGAGGGCCAGTGCCCTGGCCTGCCCGATCACCTGACATAAACCCTCTTGACTTCTATCTGCGGGGCCATTTGAAACATATTATTGTTTATTCAACTTTACATTAAGGATCTTCAACAAAGGATCCAAAACGAATTTCAAGACATTAGAAATACTCCTGGAATTTTTGAACGGTTAAGACAATCTCTCAGAAAAAGACTGGAGACTTGTGTAATTTCTAATGATGGACGCTTTGAACATCTCTGTTAACTTTTAACAATTGTTAACTGTTTAGTTACACCTAATGTTCTACAATAATTAATGTAAGATTATTACAGGTAGTTGTTTTATTTTTTTAATTATTAGTCTATTTGGTACTAATTTAAATACTATAATTAACAATAAATAAATAAAGTGGAGGACATGAAAACAAACACAAAATTACGTCAATTTTCTGAGCTGCATATTCTCTGAATTTGGTTTTTTGCGTGAGACAGTGATACAGGTAGCTCTGAATACAAAATAAAATGACATGATTTAAATCTTATATAAAATTTTGTTCACATATTAAATAGATGTTTTCATAATTCAAGAAAACAACTTCCCTGAAACAACCATTGAAGGTGACAGAAAGTATTATTAGTTTTTAAAACATATAAATTGAAGTAAATTTTCCTTTATCTTTAATGACAAACCAAATCATTTTAATTAAGAAAAAATTTTAATTGTTTGTATAATTTTCATCCCAAAATATCACAGGTATTTTTGTTTTACTTTTCTTACAAAATATTTATTTCATAATAGATAATTTCAATTTATTAACAGAAAATATTCTAGTATATTATCAAAAAATAATTTAGAAATCATTGATTCCAATGTGGGTTTTTTGTAACATTTTATGACTAAGAGAAAATGATCTTGTTCAAATAGTTTATTATTTTTTTTTTTAAATACGGAGTGTTCTGTATAATATCTTATGTTATGGTACTGACAGTTTCCAAATTTACCAATGAATTATATTTTTAAACTTAAATTATCTGTTGTAGTAGTTTCTCTTTCTGTTATTTTATAAAAAAAGAACTAAATTTTTTTTAATAATGAATTTTTTAAAGTAATATTAATGTATTTTAAAATACATCTTATTACAATAAAACAAGATCAACAAATATATTTACATGTGTTATGTTATAATATATTTTAACATGATTACAACACATTTTTCAAACCATTTTTATAGTTTTTTATTTCATATTTGAAAGTGTCTGCCATTAACTTCAACCATCTATTAACACAGTTTTTTCAGTCCACAATTTTCGAAAATCTTAAGGGTATCAGGTATTGTTTAAAATGTAGCAAAATATCTTAACTGCTTGATGTTAGCTCAGAGCAGTAGGTAGGGTTTTGGAAGGTGCTGTTGAATTGTTGGGTTCAAACATTTGTAGATTACTGCTCTCAAAGTTATTAATTCATTCTGTGCTGATTTTATTTTATTTATTTGTTATCTTCCCTTATCTCTCAATAGTTCATATATATATATATATTTTTTTTTTTCTTATAATAATAGACCAAAAACCAACTTCTTTTTTTCCAATAATTTTGTAGTTTGTAATCCTGCTCTGATCAAGTTTTTGTGTACTTTCACTTGATCCTTCGATATAAATGCTGGGTCAGTTCACTTTTTTATCTGTATAACACCTATTATTTCTGATAGGTATCGTACTATTAGAGTTTTAGGATTGGTGGTTGTAAGTTTTATATCAAAATAGGAATATTTGTTTTTGTTCTTGAAAATAATGACATTGTCTAACTTTAATGTCTTGTTTGGCCCTTAGATCTTAGAAATTTGCCTCTGAATTTCCATAAAAAAATTTCTTTTTATTATAAAGAACTGCATTTCTGCTTTAACATCACAATTGGAAGGTATTTTATATTTTTATTAATTAATTATTATATGTTAATATGTCAGCAGCTGGATGGACTGGTCTGGATCACTGTGATAATTTTGATCTTAAGAATAAATTTTCTCTAAATGTAAGATGGACTTTGTTTAAAATGTGTTTCTTATAATAATTGGATTTACCTTTGTGGTGTTATGCAGTAGTAGGCTTTGTATTTAATATAATTTTCTTTTAATGCTTGAAGTACACAATTCTCTAACTGTAAACACCTTCCTTTTTGACCGTCATAGCCGGTACATGTTTCACCTGTTACCTGCAACAAAATTAAAATATATTCATTATCTTTTTACATAACATTTATTTTTAATTGATTCATATGATATTCTAGACATCTCAAGAGATTTAGTCGTAAGTTGGGGGTTGTTAGCAGTTGCATCCCTACTTGTTTTCATATTATGTGCATGGATTGCCAAGCAGGATATATTATTAATTAGAACCCAGTAGTAGAACAGTGGCCATGGGCATCGTCTAGGCATTATTAGTTTTAAAATATACCTGAATCATTTCAGTACGTGTAATTATTTAATATATCTTTATAATTTGTAATACAAAATCACATATTATAGACAAAACTTAAATCAGAAATACTAATGTTTTTGGTAAGACAATAAATTAAACTAATTGAAACTTTCTTCACCTGAATCTGAATAATACACGAATTCAGTATTGCACTGGCTCTTTTTTAAAGAGCAAACAACCAGATGTTTGTTATTGTGCCTGAACATTAAAACTATAAAAAAATGCTACACTGCAGATTAATATGTAACATTTACATAATTTTTTTTAGAAAAAGTATAAAAAATTGGATACAGAAAAAACACAAACTTTGTATATAAACCATACAACAAACAGGAATGTAACATTTACAATATTGAACATGTCTTGAATATTTCCAGCCTACCAATGTAAGTTCGTTGTAGTCAACCCTGGTTAATATCCAGTCTTGATCATTGTAATTTTATTGTACTAGTGAAATTAGTAGTGGTTGTTCCTGGTTTGTCTCATTTTTGCTGATTTTCAAAAAAATGTATTCTGTTGAAGAGGCATTTCATAACTGTTATTATCTTTACCACAAGCTACATAACCTTAAAAAAACATGATTTTTTTTTCTGAAACGCGTAAGTGTATTAATTTTTTTGTCTGAGTTCCATCTTTCACATATTAGATTTGGTACATTTTTCTCAAGAACAACAGTTTGTACAAGCAATGTTTGTATATCAATTTAATGTTGTAGCACTGTGGTATACAGTTTTCAAGCTCTTCAAAGTTTATCCATGGGAATCTTCTGTATTTTTGATATTTTCTTTAAAAAATTGTGATTGCATATTAAAGAATTTGATTTGTAAAAAAAAACAAATTGTTGGAATTATTTTTTATTGAATGAACTCACACTTTAAAAGTTTCAAATTACAGGTCCTCTTGTTTTCTTCATTTTTAGTATTTATTTGTCTTAATGAATTTTTTCTTGGTTTTTATATTTTTTGAAAAGAACATTTGGCTCTAATGATACCATAATTATCATCTCACTTAATTTAGCTTCTTACTATAACTATTTCAGGGTTAATCCTAAGTTTTTGTAATACATTCTGTTTTCATATTAAAAATTAATTTTTTTATATATCACAAGTAAAACTTAATAAAGCATCAGGTGGTGTGCTAAATGTAGCACTTGAAACTTACAAATACAGTTTTTGAAAACTGTTTTCAAAGAACAATGTTTATACTCATTGAGATTTTTGATATGACCATGCAGGTGTTTTTCCAAAAGTTCTTCAGAAAGTGCTTTAAGTGTAAGTTTAATAGCCTTCATTATGCCTGAAACCATGAACTTTTATGATTAGTGTCCTTTTTCTTGAGAAATTAGGTTTTTTAAATACACCTTGAATTGTTATCTCTATGGTGTAGCCAATGACATGGATTGTCATTGGTGGAAAAGTTATAAAAATTGACAGCCCATATTGTTTTTCTTGTGGTTTCAACATTATCACAATATTTCTGATTGCATTTCTATAGTTTGCTTGCAAGAGGTTAATAGTTGGGTTCATAAGGCAATTTTTACCACCAAGCACTTTTTTAAATTAAAAAAAAAACTTTTTTTAATTTCCTTAGCCTAGAACCCGTTCGTTAGTGGGATGACATTGTTATGCATTCTAATTTTTTCTGTCATCTTCACCCATGAGACTTAGTTCTGCTAGTTTACATAAATCCTTTATGTTCTTAAAGATATTTAGAATATTTCAAAAGAAAAATTTGCATTTTTTCTCTACAGTTCATGCAGGCATAAAAATTTGTTAAAAATATTTCTAATTAATAGTTTTCTATAAGTTAGGCATCATTTTAGAAAGAAAATTCTTGAAAATATTTTTAAAAAAATAAAAAAGAATTTGCTTGTTCTGTCTCCCTTTAACAAAGTCTTTTAACTTTGAAAATATCAAAAGAAAATTTTTTAATTGCTGCTACCACACGCTGGTAAATAATTTATAGGTTCAAACAGGAAAACTATGCTTTTATTGTATTTTGTACTATCAAATGGATCTTTCTAGAACTGCTTGTACATGGTAATATATCTCCAAAGTTATTTTAATTTTAACTCATTTCCTAATACCTATTTCAATAATTTATATTCTGATATATGAATACATGACGAAACGGTTTTCAGTTTGTACTGTGGAAGAAATTATATTATTTCCTAAATAACTTTAAAAAGTAATTTTTATCATAAAGGATAATTTTATTTATTTTAAAATAATAATTATTCTTTTAATAAAAAAAAATTAAATGTTGAATAAGTCAATAAATTTGATACGAATAAAGTTTAACACATTTTTATATTGTGTACTAATATTTATCTTTAGTTTTGTATATGATGATCATTTGTCAAAAAATTATGGATTATTGATGTACATTTATTATCTAGTTATATATAATATTTCTTTAAAATTTAAATTTAGCGCATTATTTTAGTTGTTTTTATAACTTACTTGTGGTTTACCTTTAGATGGTAATGCCCTTTTATCTCTTGAAAATGAATTGATTCCACCTATTAAAAAAATAAGAAAAAGAATGATAAATTTGTTAATATTTAACTCTTTTAAATATTAATTTAAAATTTCAGTTCAACACATAATTAATTAGTGGAAAACAGTGATGATTGACCTACCTCCTTCCTTTCATGCTTATAATATTTTAATATTTACTTTATCATTTTGTCAGTAAATTTTCAGTTGTAAATAATGAACTGGAACAAATATGTTTGATCTCTGGTTTGCAACAGTGAATCCATGTTTCATCTATTATTAAAATGTCAAAGAAACTCAGTGGAATCATGTTTAAGTAAGTCTAAACACACTTTAGAAGTGTTCAGACAAATGGGTTTTCGGTCGACTGTTAAAAAACGCTGGTCCCATCTATCGGAAATCTTTTTCATATGTAAAACATCATTTAAAATGAAATGGACACATTGTATCAAGATGTTTGCGTACGACCACATTTAAATTCAGCAGTCGTAACTTTTTATTCATTCCTCTTGTGTAAAATAGTCCTTAAACTGGATCTCTAAAACTAGAGTCGGGACTACTGAAAAAGTGATGAGAGAATAAAGAATCATTACATACTACAAGAAAATGAGGAATGTCTGAAGTTTAAAAATTCATGAAACAGATAGTTGAGAATGTATTTTAAGATTATAAAATCAGAACAGAATACAGAAGTGATAGAAGCTCATCAAACAGTTAAATTATGGATGACAATGTTAACTCACCCAGTATCTTCTTTTTTTGTAAGATTTTATTACCCTTTTTCACTCATATTTACTTCAAATTAAATATCTCTATTATTAATGAATTCATACAATTTAATTGTATTTTTTAAATATTTTTCCCCAAAACAAGATCTTATAATCTTTATATCTTTTTTTGTTTAACCTCCGGGTGCACGCAGTTAAGCATTTATTCCCGCAGATGAGATGGATGCTTTGTAGTGTGTGTGAGAATGCCATGCCTGATCGGGATTCGAACCCAGGACCTCTGGGTGAAAGGCCGAGACGCTTCCACTACGTGCCACAGAGGCCAGCATAATCTTTATATGTGGATTTGTTTTTTCTTTTGATTGTTTTGCTGTTCTAAAATGTATCCTATCCATTGTTTTATTGACACAGTCATTACCCAGTATTTAGAAAATATTTTAAATAGCGTCAACAGCAAAAATTTTATGTTTTCATTATTTTGTGATATCAGTAAAGCATGTCAAAATTTTTATTTATAAAAAAGTCAGCAAAAATGATTATCAGAAAAGCTGTTTACAATTAGTTATGTCATATCTTACTGACTCTAAACAGGCTGATAGAATTAAATATTTTGAAAGAATATATGTGTGAAATGTAGATCCTTACTTCAATATGAAAACATAAAGTGCTTCAGAAAGTTCCGTGATCCCTTACATTTCTTATATTTATTAATGATCTGCCCCAAAATCTTGACTCAATTTATTGTTACTCTCTGCTGAAAAGCACAATTATATTGATATCTAAACATAATTATTTAGAAGAACTTAAATATTGTACATTAGTAGCTCAAAAAATTATTCATTGAATGTTTTTTAATCATTAGAGACTGGATTATATGCGACATAAAAAGCTTGAAATATGCATGAAAAGTGTCAACATATTCAACTTTGAATAATAAAAAAATTGTAATTTTTATTTTTTTTATTTCAAAATTCAGCATAATTTTTTAATACTAAAAACTACTTATTCTTGTGTTCATTGTGCATTTCTTCCAGAACATGTAGGTAAATTGTTGATATGTAATTTTTACGCAATGTTGATTCATCCGGTATATTTTGATTAAAGCAATATTCGCAAAAAATCTTTGAAGGTAGGATTTGTGATGAGGAATATTACTTGTAAGCAATGCTTCACATAAATCCACGCTAAAGTGTTTTTTTTATTTACTTTTGGCGTTGAAATCACCGCTACTTGCCGCTGTTGTAAGTTGTTGTCTATGGGCCTTCTACCGCCCCTCTGAAGGCTTCCAGCGCCCACAAGGGGGCGTTATAGCCCACTTTGAGAACGAATGATATGTATGAATGTAGATAAAGTGTAGTCTTGTACAGTCTCCCTTCTTTTGCAATCCTCCGATATGAAGGCTTGTTCACCAAATATTTTTCTCGCAAGCTCAACAATATAACACATTTCCGTCGTATATAAATGTTCCAGGATAGTCAGCTATCCACGAAGTTTTTTTTTCGGGAGGCACGGTACACATTAGACTTTGCACAAAAAAATAAAAAACTAAATTGTTGCATTGAGCGCATAAACAATAACATGCGTAATTTAAATGTCTAGTGGGGTTTAGTGCTGCAGTAGGCGTGCGTGATGCGGAACGGTATCGTCCGTCCTTGTTTCGCGTGAGTCTGTGTTTTACTTGGCCTTAAAATAATATTATCCTACCAAAAGATTAGACGCGCGACTGCTAAGTGCGCTCTAAAAGTCGTGCGGCTAATAGGTTTAAGCCGGACGACTTCATTTATTCTTCCGGAAAACCGGAAGATTTCATTTATTAACAAGGTATTCTACCGAAAAATATTGTAATATATCGAAAATATGCATCATCACTAGATTTTAAGGAAAATATGCAATAACCGGTGAGAATGGGCTTAACATGACATTGCATATAATCCGTTCTCTAGTAATCATGTAACTTTAGTATGGATTAAAATCATTGGATTGTGATTATAAGAGTGTGTGGATAAGATTCCCATTAATGATAATAGTATTTTTTTTGCCCATAAAGGAAAATGTCTTAAGTGCTTTATTAGATGACTTAATTTTTTTGGATGATCAATTTATTTCGTTTGTAATAAAATCAAACTGTACTTTTTGCTTTGAAGTGCCCTAAGAGACGCTAAGCTTGTCATCATTATTAAACTTATGTATACTCCCGTCTGAAATATAATATCTCAGGGGGCTCTCCCAAAAAGTCAGAATAAGTTTTCAGGATATAAAAATGGGTTGTCAAAATACACAGCATGTTTGGTGCCCATAAGTGTTGATCGTTGTTTAGAAAATTTCTTATCTGAAATGTTTACTTAATTGTTTATATTTATGAATACGCAATCTTTGCTTTAAACAAGTCAATTTTTCTTAAAAAGTAGCAGGATCCATCTCTGTCAAATTAGATTACAAAACTGTTTTCATGTAACTCGTCGCAATTTCTTCGGTTTTAAAGTACCAAACCATTTAAAATAATCTTCCAACCGATTTATTTAAAATACAGTTACAGGTTTTTTGTGTAAACAATATTAGTGTCGAATTTTTAAACTGTATTTACTGAAGAATTAAAAATAAACCCCTGAATTTTCTGTATGTGTTCGAAATGTACAAAATATGAAAATTGTGTACTCAATAATTTTTATTTACGCCTTCTTAAAATTATTTGAATTTAGTACCTCAATATTATTTCACGTATCTATATTTTAAATAATTAGTATGTTCTTTAATCACATCTATTTTCTGTTTTATATTTAATTATGTAATCCTGCTGTAGTGAAGATTTTACCTCGGTTTCCCTTTTATCTATCCAAGAAAATGCTGGGACAGTTAATATTTTTTTTATTTATGTATTCAGAATTTATGTATTTGTTGTTAAAATCTGTAATCGTTCTCAATTGATCTGGAACGGGATTATTTCTTCGCTTTTTTAAATCATGGTTATGCAGAATTGATATCTCACTTTTTATTAAGTAAATGTTCAATGTCGGCTCCTAACAATAGATAAATTTAATAAGGATTTTACAGTAAAGGACATGTAATAAATGAGCCATTCTAATTTTTATGTAATATTCTCGGAAGCGTTGTTATTTTAATAATAAAGAATTAAAGGTTATTTATCTAAAATTTTTGTTTGATAAAAATATTCCAAGAATTCAGTTGTTTTATTTAATACTACAAAATTCTATAAACCAGTTTATACTTGCATATGCCACATACTCGTATTTTGTACACTACATTATTATATGTGTGGCATAATTGTATGCCACATATTTTTTTACTTGTACTATGTAAATTTATTAATATCGGTATATTATAATTTTTATTCTGTTTGTGAAATACGAAACGGTTTCAAGGTCGCTTTAATGCGAAGTAGTATGTTCAGACACATCATGTATTCTGTTATTATTAAACCTTATTATCATTACTTCCACATCTCTCATTTGTCCCCTCTTTGTTTTATTCCTAGTCTTTTTTTCTCTCCTTAATTATGTTTTTCCTTTGACCAAAAAATACCAACTCCAGAAAATCAAATTTTTCTGAAGAACATTTGTACGTACGAGTATTTGTTAATTTCGTATGTACGTCGGTCTGTATTTGGTCTTAAACTCTGGACCCCGTTAACCGATTTTCTTCAAACTCTGTAGACAGGTATACTTTCGAGGGGAAAGAATATATTAAATTTTTACAAAAATTGAAGAATGGGTTGTGAGTGTTTAGATAGAAATAAAATTTCAAATTTTTACTTTGATACTTCAGGAAAAAAAAATTTTTTTTTTAGTTATATCTTGCTTCAGAAAAGGAGTTAATTGTTGCTTTTTGCATCTATTTAAAAGCAGTTTCTAGATCAATAGGCATACAGATCATTAGGTAACAAAATATAACCGTGGTCGTGGTGAAGGAACCACGAGTTTCTCGCCACAAGTCCGGTCTATTGTTGCGGATTTTTTTCAAGTAACCGTTGTAAAACGCCTTGATAGTACGCACAGTTCACTATTTCATCTTGAGACAAGAATTCAAAATGCAAAATTCCATTAAAATAAAAAAAACAGAGAGCATCAGTTTGACATCGGATCGAGACTAACATGCTTTTTTGGGACGTGGAGCTCCTTTGCCGATCCATTGTGATGATTGAATTTTTGTCTCTATGTCGTAGCCGTATATCAGGCTTTCGTCTCCCGTTATCAAACGAACAAACTTTGCTCAACTCGATGCGTGTTCAATCTTTCAGTCAAAATGTCACGGCATGATCCAATCGAAATGCTAATCTCTTTTGAAAGTTCTCTGACAGTCAATCGGCGATTTGCATGCATCAGATCGTTGTTTTTTGAACGCGGGTGTCATCAGTTGAAACCGAAGGCCTTCCTGGTCAGGGTCATTTTCAATTGAATGACGACCACTTTTAAATCGTGAAAACCATTCGTAACATTGCGTATGACCCAGAGCATCATCTCCATAAGCTTGTTTCAAAGGTTGAAACGTTTGTGTGAAAGTTTTCCCCAGTTTCACGCAAACGTTTACGTTGTATCGTTGCTCCCGAAAATCGCTATTATCACTTAATCACGTTACTCTCAAATAACAATGAAACAAAAACTAAACAAGATATCAACAATCCAATACCGTGTGGTTATAGAAGAGGTTATGTGGAGCACAATGCTGCCAACCGCACATCACTAAATATCTCCGTTGACGCGTAATTAAAAATATTCGGTTATTTTCTGAACAGACCTCGTATTCCTTAAAAAAATGTTTATAATCCTTATATTCCGTAAATAAAAATTATATCCTTAAAAAAAGATTAATTTTATTTTATCTGTGGAGTTACATGTACTATTCCTGAAGTGATCTATATAATGGATTATTATGTACCGATGAGAATAAAAGAATTTATTTATTGCGTTTTAGGCAGTCGAAAGTGCTTTCATTTACTTTACAACTTTTTTGTATTACGCGAATTTTTCTCGTTATAATAATCATAATACGTAATATTAAAAAAAAAATATTTCTTGGAATTGCTAGTATATTTGATGCTTGGTTTTGCAGACTAAATTCCAAAGTCATTGATCGACCACTCTTAATGCGATTATTATTATTATACGTTAATAATAACGTATAAATTGTCTGAACTGTATATAATGCCATAAAATGTAAATAAATAAATAATATATATTTACTTCCATTAATTTATCGTTGGTTGTGTAGGATATGCAAAACGAATAATAAAAACCTGAATAAATACGAAAGAGCATTTAATATGAGAAAGAATTGTATTATATACATTTAGACAAAACTAACATCAGATTCAATAGATTGCTTTTCCCATAGAATATTTATGTTCTTATCTTGTTACACTTTAGTATAATAATAAATACATTAATTAATTTGGTCGATATTACTTTAATCTCATTTTAATAGACTTTTGGGTAATTAATTTATTGTTAGTTGCATGTATACACGCAGTTTATTAATTTAAAATTTTATAATTTCGGGGAGATGACTGTGTCCTGATCGCAAACGTAACAAAATGTATTACGTATATTAATTCAGTCTAAATATTCGATATCCAGATTGAAACAAGTTAACAAGCTATTCGAGAATACGTGTATGAGGTCGATGGCCTTGTTGTGATCAGGTATTTAAAGCCTGGAAGTGGAATTATCAAATCGTAAAATAATGATGATGAATCTTTAAGGAATAAAAAGAAAAAAGCCGGCAAAAGTTTGCATAACCGGATTTGTTTGGCATTCCCGGCTTTGTCCTTCAGAAATTTGTTTTTAAAATACGTCATAGGGTTTTTCATAGGGTTAATGATTCAATTTTGCAATACTCAGAATGCAATTGCGAAAAATATCAAAAGATTCTGTAAAAATATATGGATCCGATTTCATCCCCTAGATCAAACTATGTTTTTGCCTAAAACCTTAAGTAGCATTAAAAGCATGAGAAAAAAAATTCTTAGTAAACAATATTGGGTCCCGGTTGACGACCAAATAACGTTTCTGTTATCAAAATTATAGTGTATAGAATAATTGCTAAAGAAAATTATCAACAATTTTAGTAAAAAAATTTGGATCCCGTTTGAGCCCGTTGTTGAACTACTACCTCATATAACAATTTTAATAACGACAACTTAAAAAAAAAGTTCCAAAAATTAAAAAAATCCAAACAATTTTTTTAAATTCTTAATTTGGACCTCATGGGTCCTCTCTTTTGAAAAAGTTCCCAATTTGGTTATATTAATGTAGAACCAGTTGGATTTTCAATTTTTTAAATCAAAATTTAAAAAAAAGATATTTTAAGTACTAGTTTATTGCTCATTGTTTTTTTTTTTTTTTTAGGCTTAAAACTTTATTTATTGGAGTAAATGTTTATCTCAATAAGTCGGCCCGATTTAGTGCAACATTATTCAACAAGGTTACAAGGTTAAAAGTTGTAGTTTACTAAAAAAAAAAAAAAAAAAAAAATAGGTTCCGTGATGCCCCTTTTTCAAATGGGGTCAAATAAAAAATTGACTAAAGCCAACTTTAAAATCTTTTGTTCAACAGGTTTTTGAGTTATGTGGCAAAAACTGTTTTTAAGTACAGTATCTCTATTCCTAAATCCGATCGACTTAAAAGTTTAGAATTTTAAATAATTTGATAAGTACTCTCACCGGACTAAAGTTCAATTTTTTCGACATTTATACAAACAATCAAAAATTAAAAATGGCAAAATTTAACCCTTCTTCTTTTTTTAATTTTGTCCAATATTTAATGCATCCTGACCCTCGTAGAGGAAGACAACCGCCTCGTGACGGTCCCGGTAGCCACACCACCCTCTACGTTCGTAGCCCTTATGGGCTTCACCGGAGATCGTATTTTAGAAACTCTGGAGTTGGTAACAACATATTCATCAGTTTGGTCTCTGTCAGGATGCCACCGATGCAAATGCCTCGGCAGACATTTCTGTCAGTTTATTTACACAACTTACTATCGCCTTTGTATGGCCTCTTCCAACCACTATCATCCACCATAACTTCCAACCCTCAACTGTCAAATTAAGCGATACGCGGAAGCGCGATCTCCGCGTCTTCATCTGACACCGAAGGTTTCACACAATAACTATTTCTATATCTAACTTCAATTACACTACACACACAGATCATTACTTGATTGAGTGTAATTTAAACAACAAAAATACTATACTTATATCAACAAAACAAGTGTTGATTGCAACAACGACAATTTTGCCCTACAATTCAATTTACTCACAGTACTTTTAATTTACTTCAGAATCAAGAAACAGATTTACAAATTTAATAAGCCTCTAATGAAAACATACCCTATCTCTTACTGCTATGGTCCGCTTTAGGGAGCGAGATCCATGCCTATATCCTACCACATCACTGTTCCATCACAGAGTTCTTCACACATCCATCTCATCCTAACAGCAAATATTAACGCTATCTTGGCGAAGTAAGCATTCAGGCGGGTCCTTAGCCACCCGGGTTGCAATTCTATCTACACATCTATAAATGATCACACCCTCTCAGCCATTCTCCGCAGGGCTAAGAATCTAAGAAAGCCAGCAACTATGTTCTATTCTCTTTCGGTTTTCCAAGTAACTTGCAGACAAAACCAGAATTGATCCTTGCAAGCTCTCTAGCTACTTTGGTACGTTCAGCTTCTACCTGGGGCAAATATATGACAAGAAGCACATCAGTAATGGCCTTACGTTTCGGACAGAAGCCTGAATTAATCAAACTAGATCTGCTCAAACTATCTCGAAAATCACCATGTCCAGAAAGAAACTATGTAATTTGCCGATTGGGGGAAATCCACCTACTACCTGCGCATCAGGAAAAATACCATGTGTGTAACGGCATTCAGGCGATTTAGTACACCTGACTTGCCATAAGTGCCCTAAATCTTTGTCTAATGGATAAGGCATCTCATAAACTGAGAATATTTAATGCATCCTGATCCCGTAGGGAAAGACACGCTCCAACCACCTCCTCCGTACCTAGCCCTGATAGGCTTTACCGGGGTCATCTTTTAAACCTCTGCATATGACATCTCTTAGTCGCCTTGACCCTGGATGTCACCGATGCGAACGCCACAAGCGATATTCCCATCGGTGTAACTATTACTAAAATTAACAAAACACTCTGTTGAAACATCTTCTGTCCTTGTCGAAGGAATTGAATCACCTACCTACCCGAAAGGTATTTTAAATGAGTCCACATGCGACACAAACGCGGAAAAAACTAAAAAACAGAAACACGAAAATAAACCTAATAAAAAAATAACCAAAACGATATAAACTAACAAAACAGAAACAACACTAACAAGAAATCCTAACAAAACAAATTGTAACGCAGTAACAAGACCAACCAGCACCCTAGGTTCCCTCAGCAATCCGTTCCATAGCCAAATAGTGGAAAAAATTTACAACCGCTGACCATTCAGCCCGGCCCTTCCAGTTTTGACTGATGTCAAGCGTTGCTCCGATGGTATCCAGTCGACAAATTACAGCGGTGCGCTGCAGATCGTATTTGGCGCACTCATCACCACACGGAAGGCATCGTCCTGCACCCTACACTGAGAGCACAGACCCGAATCCACCAGGTCGAACCCAGCCAGTCTGCCCATGAAGGCCCTGTGACCGGTAAGAAACTGAGTTACGTACTTGTTAGGGGACACCCATGAGGCGATCCGCAAGTTTTTAATGTCTGGGAAGAGATCGTGCGTATATCGCCCATCAGCTCTCTCATCCCATCTAGCGTGCGATATATCATAACTACGAGTATGTTGCTCGATATCCCGAATCTTTTCGGAAGTCAACTCGCCACAAGCGTATAATGTATATTTAGTCAAACAAGAAGTAATACGTACCAAGAAAATGAAAGCAAAATATATTTTTAAAAATGGAATATTTGGAAGAAATGAAAACACAAAAATTGATAGGTAATAAAAATAAATTTCATTTCATAAGAGCAGTATCTGATAATTATATATTTTATATTTTAGCGGTAAAAATAAGGTTGTCTTCAATTATAAATATATTTAAAATGAAAAAAAGATTTTTTGACGTAACTTCCAGAATATGTACTCCTTGACGAGTAGTATAAGCACTTTTTTGACTTGCAAAATATTCAATAATTTTTGCAAAAATCAATTTTTTCGAAAAATACGTTTTCTTAAAATTCGAATAACTCAAACTGTAATGCACCTAAACGGCCTATCCGGGCATTAAAGTTTTGTTTAAGAATTGTACTAACTTTTGAAAATAGTGCGCGTATTGCAAAACAATTGCAAATATGCGAAAAATCGACCAAAACATCGACTTTTCTTCGGCTGGAAAAATTTCAGTTATTTTTTAAAGTTGGAATTCCATCGAATTGGCACTGTTTCCATTCGATAGCTGCCATTTTTCTACGAATTTTAAATTAAAATATATTGGCTCTACGACCTAAATGGAGCCAAGATAATTTTTTTCTCAAAAAATTTCTACGACCTCATTTGTCAACATTAAGGTCTGAAATTTGCACACGTTGTACTCTAATACTTTTACTTTAATATAAAAATTATTTCGCAGCTATCGATTTTGTTTTCTTCACTGTAAGCTAAATTATTTTGGACCCCGTAAAATACTTATTCCATTCGCCCATTGATGTGCATAGTGGAAGGAGATAGACTTCGATTTTGCGTCCTCAGCTAGTCTGTCAACCGACGAGTCGAAGTCTTTCTCCGGATATTGCTTCTGTCCATGAAGAATCACACGCACCGTTTCCTAACTCTCCATTATCAACCCGTCAAAATTTCGTAAGCTGAACATAAAATTTGTGAAAATACTAAAGGCGTTGGAGATCGCTCGACGATCAAATGTAAAGAGCCTTCTAACGTTAACCGGAAAAGCTTCAGTTAGGCTAGAAGTACCGGGAATAAGTTCACGAAAGATTAATGAAGTTAAATTGTATCGGTGAATATTACTGTATCCACTTAATGAAGATAATTTTTGGTAGAAGGATAGAAGTTTATGAAGACTTTATAATTTTGGTGTCAAAATGTAATTTTTTTTGCACAGTGACACTGTCTGATGAAACTCATTTCATTGATCTGCATCATTAATTCGCTGACTTAATAAACCGTCATTAATGTGTGTTTATAGGTGTGATAAATAAAATATTCTTGCGTAATTATCGAGGAATTTTATTTAAAAGGTTTCGTGTTCGCCTGTGGATCACAAAAAATGTGATGGGATCTAATTTCATAGACGGAAATGTGACGGGTCATTTATATCATATGATATACTCGAGCTATTAAATCACCCCTTATTTGATTCGAATATGAACCCTGTGTTTGGCAACAGGATCTCGTTGAAAGTTTTCCCGGATCGGAGTGGGAGCAACAGTCGAATCGGCCCCTTCGTTGGTGTGATTTGACGCCTTGCAATTTTTTTTCCGAGGAATCGTCAAATGGTATTTTCTTTAAATCCTGATCCATTTTGATCGATAGAAAATTCAGTTGATTTTAAAATACTAGAACAAATTTTATTAAAAAAATGTATAATTCAGTAGTTAAACGCTGGCATGAATAAATTAAAGTTAAAGGATACTTTGAACGCTTCATCTGATGCATATTATATCTGTAATAGTAGAAAAACCTTTCTTTTATTAATTACTTCTTGTTAGTAATTGGGGAAACCGACTTTCTGAGCATCCGGTATTATAAAGAAATTTCTTTGAAAAATGATTTTAATTCTAACTTGGCTGCCGGAGACAAATTTGAAATTCTTAGTAATTGTAGTGAAGGAAACATTGTTTTATAGTTTTCAGTTAAAAAAAAGAAACGTAAAAATTTATGTATAATTACATGTATAATCGACCTTGTATGCATATATTACCTTGGAAAAATCAGAATTTATTATAATCAGCGCATTATTATCATTCAATACTCGTTCAACACCAAGTTCTTTTTATAGATTTAAATTTTTTTATAAGATGTTTCAGTATTGTACAGAATGTAATTTGTATTTCAAACAATTGAAATAACATTATTACCCTATGAGGATATTTTCAACAATTTTAACGTTAATACGTTGACGTCAACTGTTGACGATTTGAAGTTTATGTAAATCTTAACTAAATCATGCGCTCTCATCTTTTGACGTTCAAGTAGTGTACCGCATTTACTGTAATTTTTAATTACTTTTATAAATTACTACGTCATTAGTGTTAGTACAGTGTAGCCATTACCTTACGGATCTTATCAGCTAAGTCCTGAAAATTAATTTAACCTCACAGATTTGTAACGTAGCTGCCATTAGTTATAGGATTTTTTTTTTCTTAGATAGGAAAGTAACTAAATTTGAACAAATATGGAAGCTGTTAAATACAGATCGGGATATACGATTGCAACTTTTATCAAAAAAACGAAAACTACTGGTTTCAGGTACATATTTAGAAAGTGAGAATATATTTTTAAAAATATGTGCTTAAGTATTTTAAAATTTGTTCGATTTCAATGTCTTATCCTTAAAAGTCGAATTACAAACTTTGTTAACGGATACGTATTAACGGGTTTTTTTCACCATTGGAGTTTATTTTTTATGTCTGTATGTATTTAAATCGTATTATTAATGAAGAAAAATTAGGGGAAGTACCCGTCAGAGAATAACGTGATTATATATGTCTATAGCCTATAACGCTGCTGAAGAAACGATTAAATTAGTACAGGAAAGTTTCTGTAGTAAATAAATAATAATCACCTCCTAGACACAAACGAACAAAACTTGAATTTGATACTAAAACATGTTATTTACAGGCATCTGTTGAAACGGTTAGCCTGTTAAATAAAGTATTATTAATTTTATATAGTAAGACGTTCTTCACAGTCAATTTCCAATTTGGGAAATCGTAGAGAATTGACCTTGAAGCTTCCAAGGTTCTGAATCTGCTACGGAGATGCTGCATATCTTCTCTTTTTTTAAGGTAATCATTATCTGATGTCATAAAATTATTTTAAGTGATACATTACAATTTTTAATATTTTTATGATAATTTTATATTACAATTTTGCTTTGCCGATTGTTTTATTATATCGGTAAAACATTTCCTCCTTCAAGGCTTTTTTTTTTCAAAGATTCGAGGTAAAATGCATTTGTATTTAACAATAATTTCTTGAGTAAGAGTAATTGTATGTGCATTGGCGTCTTTTTATGTTTATATCTCCGAAATAATTTAATTTACGTTCATTGTATTGAGGTTGTTTACTTAAGGGGCTTGATTAAAAAAAAACGGACATGAAAGGCTGTGAAAATTTATTTATTTTTTTGAAAAAATTTTTTTAAAGAAATAAATTTCTTTTTTGTTTATAAAAAGAAAATCGTAACACATTCCTAAAATTTCGTGTTTTATTAATTTTGGCATTTAAATTGTTCCTTGGATTAAGTTAGTTTTTTGTATTTTTATCCAAGTAAGTTACTCTATAAGCAGTTGGTATGAGGAGAGCAAAATATTTACCGTAACCTTCTCAAGAGTTCTTCATATAAATTTTCCAATTTTTTTCAGATTCAGTTTATATTTTTTTTGTTTTTTTTTTAAGCAAAATGAAGTTCTATGGTGGTTGTAACGATTTCGGTACTTATTACAAAGTTGAAATACTACTGTTTTAGTCTTAAGTAACAACTAAATATTTGGTCGTAAATGGTCATTGATTACACTGGTTTACAAAAAAATATCATTTTTGTTGTAATATCAATTAAATTATAAATTTCTCTAATTTTGTAGCGAAAAATTAAAAAGGATTGCAAAAAAGCTGTGAAAATATAGTTTTTTATGTGAAAAATTATTGTACACGTCATAGAAAATGTTTATCGGAACATTCGTTTTATTAAGAATCTTTTGTTTTTATAGTGAACTAACATTTTATTAGACTGCGAAATCTTAGGCAATGCTAAAAGAAAATAACAAATTGTTAACATATAAGAACGGCAAACTATTTTTACTTCCTTGAACGAAGTAAAGGAAGTATTGTGATCACGGAAAATTTAGGTTTCCAGATTTCAACGGAGATATCCATTTTCACCATCCCTGAAGCCATTTGATTAATTTCGGCGTGACGTCTGTAAATATGTATCTCGCATAACTCAAAAACGATTAGCCGTAGGATGTTGAAATTTTGGATTTAGGACTGTTGTAAATATGTAGTTGTGCACCTCCCCCCTTTTTTTTGTAAACTGAACTAAAAGTGTCCAAAAAACCAAAAATTAAAAAAAAAATTGGATTTTGGACTTTTTCTTAACTGCAGTAATAAGCGCTCATTGAGAGATTTTCAACCATGTATCATAAGTGGTACATACTTTCATTGGTAACAGAGTTATAGCCAAATGAAATTTTAAGTAATGAAACATTTGGATCTTAAAAGGGGAAGGCACATCGGTTCAAATCACATCTCATTTCCTTTTTTTAATTTAAATATATTGATTTATTCAAAATTATAAACCTCTGATTGTAAAAAAAGGTGTATATGTAATTTAATAGGCGTACAAGAAAGTCGTCTGGTTCACATAAGATTTTTTACTTTTTTCTGTAGTCAAATATATTTTTACAAACCAGCTGTCACCTGCGTCATTTCTGGGTCCCAGCGGTCTCGGTGTCTGATCTCCATAATACTAATGTTCTTGTGGAATTTTTCTTTGTTTACTCCTCTCTCTTTTTCCTGTTTAGCCTCCGGTAACTACCGTTTAGATAATTCTTCAGAGGATGAATGAGGATGATATGTATGAGTGTAATTGAAGTGTAGTCTTGTACATTCTCAGTTCGACCATTCTTGAGATGTGTGGTTAATTGAAACCAGTTAACCACACATTGTTTACTCCTAACTGTACCATAATTTCCCGTATAGAAATTTATATACTTTGATATAATTGACAGCTGATATAATTGATGTAGAATGTGTATTATTTATTGTAAATGACATTCGACATCCCACGGTTTAAAAGGAATTAAGAAAGGTCTTTTGGTTTTCTTCCTTTTTGTTGCCTTAAAATCCTTTTACCAAATTCACAAATGAACTCCGTTCTGTTACTTCCTTTTGGTTGTTTTCCTGCAAAAGCAGGGTTGCGAGTCACTTTTTTAACATCAGGCATATCAAATACACTCCCTTTAAGTTTGACTTTATTTATCTACAAAAGAGTTCTCTTATTTTTGTGAAGGCTTTCCTTTCTTTTTCCACGACCTTTAAATATTTTTTCATCCATCTTAACCAGATGTAAAACGGGGTAAGAAGAATCTTCATGAGTTGTTGAAGAGCAGCGTATGAAATATTTGATTTTTTTAACTCATCTTTTTTTTTGGCAGAATGCTGCCGTCATCTGCGTTTTCCCATATCATGAAAAATAATAATATTTTGTGAACCCATCTTAAGGCATATTAGTGTAGCTATGACCTTCAAATTCCTATAAATTTGCTGATTAAACTTTTTTAATTAATTGCCTTCAATTGCGACTAGGTTATTTATTATATGTTTCTTAAGTAATTGTTAAAAGTGGCTTCTTGTTCATTATGCCGTAAAACTGTTTGTTTGCTTAAATAATGAATAAAAATACTAAATTATGATGGAGAGTTGCAATTAATGTTATTACTATGTCAACAAATGTGAGTTGCTGGGTTAACTTCAAATTACAAGGAAAATAATAGATATTATAATTTTGTCTGTGTTGCAGATACACTGTTGACCCGTGTTATTAAACTATTGAAAATATAATTCGATAAGCAAAATAAAAATATTGTAAACTACAGTAAAAATAAATATTATGTAAAAATATAATAAAATAAATGTCACTTGGTAAAATGATAAAGAGTTTAACAGAATTTAACAGAAAATTAGATTCAATCGTGCTGGGGTTTTTTTAATAGATTTAAATAATTTCCTAACATGAAAAAATCATCTAGCCATAATCATATTTTAATTTGCGCCTTTAAATCATAATGATTTCTGTAATAAAAAGATTATTATGTTCTTTGAAAAATATCGTTTCGTTAATTATTATTTTTGGAAAACTTATTTTCTTTAACTTCTACGTCATTAACATCCTTGTTTATTAATTCTAATAAATTTCCTAAAGCATTCCTAAATATCAAAAGGAAGCGTCGTTTTGTTTTCTCCCGCTACATATAATCATAATCCAGTAAGCATCTCTTAATTGTAAAAAAATAATAAATTGTTGCAATGATTCTAATTTTAAGTCGTTTTTATGTAAGTTATTACAATTATCGATCGTCCTAAGCGAACATATATCATTAAAATACTGCGTTTCGTGATTTTCATTCGCCTTTTGGCTCCGGGGATGTATGACTGTTCGTTAGGAAATATTGAGGTCGTTCTCGGATGAATTTTTATTATGAACGGGAACACCAATTTCCGCTGCATATATTCAAATCGGAGAACACAAAAGTGTAACGTTTGATCACACTTGGGAACAAAAAAAGATTTGGGAAGAAAAATATGCGATTCTGATAGTATTTTTTCTCCTGAATTCAAATGTGTTATCGGTTTTTCCCCATCACGCAAGGTTTCCGAGAGACAGGAATTTATAATTTCAAACATTTTAATACTTTCTGCATTCTTAACTACACAATATTCAAACATTTGACTCGCCTAGAAAGTAAGAAATTACGATTTTCTGTTATATCTTGCCTGTGGAGCATCCCTTTTGATGGTCCAACAATAATCGGCCAGCATATTAGGATTCCATTTGCTTTGATACCTCTTTTCCATAGCTGAAATTTCCTGATGAAAGTGTTCCCCGTACTCATCGCTCACTGCAAGATTTTCCTGGAAGAAATCTAGCTGCCAGTTCAGGAAGTATACTTTTAAGGAGATATTACAACCCAAATTTTTGTAAGATGTTATAAGATCGTTGACAATATCACGGTAATTTTCCGCCTTTCGATTTTCCAAAATCTCTCATTTTTGAATAACATTTTTGCATGCTTGCCAAGCTGCTTTCTCCAGTGGATTCAATAGTTCCTCAAACTTTTCATCATGCATTATTGATAGTATTTTTGGACCCACAAATATTCCTTCTTTAATTTTTGCATCCCTAATTTTAGGAAAATTTTGTTTTGAAGTTCATGAAACCAGGAGCATTGTCCATGGCCTTGACAAAATTCTTCATTAATCCTAGTTTGATGTGTAACGGAGATAGATACACATTTTTAGGATTACACAATGGGTCATGTTTCACATTCTATTCAGGAATGAGTGATTCGCGTTTAGGCCTTCTTTTCTAATGAAATGGGGGTTTTCTGTGCCTACTATCCCACTCACACAACACAAAAAACAACAGTACTTTGTGTAACCAAGCTGTAGACTAAGAATTAGTTCAATTACCTTCAAATCACCACAATTATTCCATTCATACACTGAATATTGAAGCTTTTCCAATATAAATTTAAAGTACTCATGTTTCTTTTGGGTTATGTTCATTACAATGTGTCTCTGTAAGAGAAGAAATGTCATTACAAAACAGTAAGCCATTTTCTTCAGAAGAATAGTCTTTAAATTCAGATTGCCGATCACGATAAGTACATATCTTTGTATTCTTTTGAAAAAATTTTTATCCTTTTAGCCTGGAAGCAAGCATTTCAGACTATTTTTTGGATATCATTAAATTTTGTTTGAGATAGATCGTTAAGATTTTCTTGAGTTAGTAAACGAGGCTCAGATGAACTGCTTTGTTCAAAATATGTATCACCAGAATCTCTTTCTTTTTCTTCGTTACTTCCATGAAACTCAAGTTCTCTTTATCTAATGTCACATGTTCTGGAGGCTTTGGTAAGGGCACTTCTTCGCAGCGTGGAACCGGTGTCATTGAAGATTGCAAGTTAGAGTACACCACTGTACGTTTTGATTTTGACGTAATCCCTTTAATGTTTATTAAACAGAAATAACAGTCAGAAGAGTGATCTCTGGTTTTCCTCCAAATCATAGGGATAGGAAATGGCATGTGGCGTGTGCCATTTTTCCATGCAGTGAGAACCCTAGAACTCGATAAACAACAGATATGTGGGGCCCAGGCCCTTGTTTGGTCTCCGACTTTACACCCAAAATAAAGGTTATAACACTTTTTTACTAATGGAGTAAGGTTTCCCCTTTGGGACTTGAGCGTCACTTCGTCACATACAATACAAAATAGTTAGGATGATTTAAATAAACTATAGGCGTCATTTTGTAATTAATTAAAAGAAATGAATTTGTAAATATGTAATAAACAATAATTCATACACACAAGCACTCACGGTGACATGTTTACTGGTTCACTACTGTCTCACAACTGGAATCGTTCTGATGAATATGTGCTACACTAGATCACGTTTTTACATGTTTATACACGTCTAAACCTGCACAACAGTAGCAATGCTACCCTTTGAGTTAGTTCATTTGGTTCCATCATATTTACAATACTCTAGGAGCTTTTACTTGACACTGGACGAAAAAACGTTTTAAAATATTTAAAAAAAATAAAATAACAAAAAAAACTGTGGGTGATGGAGAAATTCTGAATACATATATGAAAACAGGGCAAAAAACTGCATTAAGTACACCTAATGGTACTCGTGAGACCAATGCATTAATGTATTGGTTTCGGTCCCGGGTTAATAAAAATCGATTTCCTTATGAATTATTGGAAAAATGGGCATCCATCTTCCTGAAGGGTTCTGAAAGCACTCTTTCGCGTTTTTTATTATACATCCATTTTTTCCTTTATCAGATTCCTTCTCTCTGTGGATTTTGGCTAAAAGTCTACCGGTTCTGTGTAATTAATGGAGTCGTATAAAGTTACTGCGTCTGTGGTTCCCGTGCGGTTAGGTAGAGAGAGTCCCTTTGGATCTTTTCGAGTACAACTGAGCGGATCGAAGTCGGATCTAAATAACAATAAAAAATAGTCAGTTTATATACAGATGATTCCAAATTGCACGGCAATTTCTCGGAAGATGATTCTGTAGAAAAAAAAATTAAAAAAAAGTTCATATAAACATAGGGCAGAAAACGGTTCGTTCGAGCGTTTTGGCTCTCGAAATATTTAGCTCTCCTTTCTGCTCCCTCTGTGAAATTAAACCGTACTAAAATTCTTGGTGTACAAATTGAGGGTTTGGTGCTTCCTTATGGTTTTTTATCTAAGAAATTGAATAAAAGTGGTCCCAGACTTTTTATCTCCCATAGGTTTTAAGAAAAACGGAATAAAACACGAAAACGTTTTGTCGGAAAATACACGTTTTTATGTTTGAAATAAAATAAAGTTTGTTAATTTATCAATCAACACATCACCAAAAAAAAATTTGGGTTTATTTTACATTAAATAAGTACTTTTCTGGCAAATGTAGTGTTTCTAAATAAAATTCGAATTTTACTAATCCTTGTTTGTTTTATTCAGCCATTTTGTTCAGAATTAAATTCTCTACAAGTTTTTTTTTTATGCGTTTATTACCCACTTAAAAAGGTTATAGCTGAAGTTAGTGTAGTTATGGGTAGCTGAAATGCGAGGGAAATCTTTCACTAGCTGTGCCTCGCAAACGAAACATTTTAGGACGTATATAATTTTTTCCCATTATTTTCACGAGTAGAAGGGGGTTATAAAATTCCCGAGAAAACCTTTTGATACACTCTGTATACACATTTATTATAAAGTCATCATGCTACCTTCTTGGGGGGATTGAATTAAAATTCGTAAATCTGAATCGTTGAAAATTATCGTACATTAAATTTAAAAAAAAATACCCGTTCAAATTTTTAAATAAATTTCTGTCTTATCAGACTTTTGAATTCGCTTGATATTAAAATATAGTAATCGAAATCTAAGTGGTGCAAGAGAATTAGCCGTTTTTAACGAAACGAGCAATTTTTTTTATGACAGGAATTTTATTTTTTAATCAAATTGAGGTTCTAATATATACATTTTTCAAATTTTCCATCAGTATTATTTTATTATGTTTTCTATACATTCTATTAATATCACTTTAATCACCAAGGAGCTACATTATCGTAGTTTATTATTTTTAATATATCTAATTGTAGTATAATTTTCTAAGTGCTGTATAAAACCGCAAAATAATAATACAGTATGCATTGTATTTATATATTTTTTATAGTTAGTATTATTAGGTAATTTACTCTGTACATTATATGGAAGATAATGTAATTATTTGTGAAGTCCCCTTATCGCAATGATTTTAAAGGCAAAAAAATTAAAGATTTTGAAGCCAAAAAAAACCTACCTCCGGTAGCTGAAGTATGTAAATTTATTAAAATACATATATTATTTATTAATGATTTGACTTACTATTTTTATTAGTCATAAAAGTGGTGTACTACGTAATTTCTTAGTTAATCTCTTAACTAAAGAAAAATAATTAAAAAAATTTCTAGCACTTTTTTAACCTTAAAAAGTAAATAGATCTGGTTTATCTTAGATATAAAAGCACTGCTGGTTTAGTTATAAAAATCGCTGGTTTTTATTAGATATAAAACCACGAAAAAAATCAGTAGTACTATATTTTCAGGTTTTCTTAAAAGTAATTTAAAAATAACAAATTACAACGTATTAGATTTTGTAAAAAGATTATAGTTTCTATTAAATTTACTCACTATCTCTGGAATAAAGATTGAAGACTTTTATGCCATGGTATCGGCTACATTTCATGTTTACTTACTAAAATATAAAAAAAATCTGATGTGGACACCACATAACTTCCTTGTACGCCTGTTAAATTACATATACGTATATTTTTTTAAGTGAATAGTACATACAATTTTATTTCATTAATAACTTCTGATATTTTTTAATTTTTTTTTTCTTTTGTTGAATTATTATTCATCGTAAAATATTTACGATATTAATTATTAATAAATCAGTATATTTAAATAAAAAAAAGGAGATAAAGTCTGTTCGAACAAAGATCCATATATTTCATTATTAAAATTTTATTTGGATATAACTGGAACCGATGAAAATAAGTACCACTTATGATATGTTAATAAATGTTTTTCAATTTTTTGGGGGATTTTGGGCTTTTTTGGACACTTTTTGTCCAGTCGATTGCAATCAAAAGGGGAGGTACACAACTAGATGTTACAACAGTCTATTAAATCCAAAATTTCAACGCGGCTAATCGTTTTTGAGTTATGCAAGATAAATACGTACGAACGTGCAGATGTCACGCCGAAACTAGTAAAAATGGATATTTCCGTTGAAATCTGAAAACTGTAATTATTCGCGATCACAATACTTCCTTTACTTCGTTCAAGGAAGTAAAAACTAAATTTTAACACCATAATAACTAAATTCATTAATATTGAAAAAAATTTATCATCTCATTTGATAAAATCCATTAGCAGAAGATAGGCTCATATGCTAGCGGTGTAGTTATTCAGAGATTGAGTCGAAAATAGATAGAAGAAAAAAAAGAGGAAAACCATTCAAAAATGGTTAGTCTTCGTAATATGTATTACTTAAATATAATTTACTAAGATAATCTAATTTGAAATAAAAGTTTTCCTTATCTACTTTAATTCCGTTAGCAAAAAAAAAAAAAAAAAAAAAAAAATGGCAAGGGATTAAATTTTATTAATTTGCTACTGGAATATATATACAATTTGTCTTTTAGTGTTACTGTGATGAAACTGAAATTTATTGTTATTTTTAAATAAGTAATAAATTAAACTTTGTACATAAAGATTGACGAATTTTTAAGACTTCTGAGAATTCGAAAAGGGTTCTTCTGGAAAATAAACTGTAAACCAAAGGCCGCTTTTACCATATTTCTGAATAATGCATAATTTAAGGATGCGAGTTTCCTATACAGCTCACCACAATGCTGGAGCAGAAATCGATCACACCCAAAATATATTGTTTAATAATTCCATATGTTTAATTATTCTTGTTTTGTAAAATTTTTGGATTAAAAATTATAGTTTTGCACACGAATAGTCCATGATTACCACTCTTGTCCATTATGCACATTATCATCCAAATATTTTTAATATTAACATCTTTGTATAAAATAGAGTAAGTATTTATTATATGGAAAGGAGGCATTGATATCTGCTAGTGAATTGTAATTCGATATGAATAGGTTTTCCTTTTGAACTCGAGGAAAACTGAATATATGTAGTTTTTTTGCCATTTAATATTAATTTTAAAAAAATGTTCGAGTCAAATCATTTGAACTAATAAAAAGTTAAAAAGAAATTGCGTTACATAACTTTTCTCTCTAGGATCGGATTTATTACCTCAATTATTATTCCCCAAAACGTTTTTGGAAGAGAAGTAAATAGGTTTTTCAGAAGGGACAGTTATAAAATCGATGGTATATATTGTATAAGGATAAATTTTTACTTCCTCTTGTTATGAATTAGCATGCTGTAATCGAAGTTAGCCGCACACGTAGAAGTCGATTAATCTTTTCGTGCACCGACATCATTTTTGTATTTTCGTTTGTTGTTCCTTTAAGTCGTTCAACTACATCGTTTGAAAAGAACAAGCCATAATACATAAGAGATTTTCCGTATGTTTCTTTCGAACGTGTGAAAACTAGCTTCTGTTGAAACCCTCAATTTTGCAGTTCACAGTAAACCAACGATTTCACAATGTAAATTTTGTGTGACCGGAGGCGTACAGAATCGGATATACGTATACAAGACTCCGTTAATCCCGAAATTCTTGAAGACATGAAAGAAGGTTTTATTCCCTCGTGCAAAAAATCTTTAAAACGTTATCCTGACAGATCAGATTGTTAATTGCGCCTGGAATTAACAATTCGGTTACAAAAAAAGTAAAAAATAAATAAATAGAAATCGCGTTCTTACCGCATCAGTGTTTTTCGTCAATTGAAAGAACTGAACTGTGAAATTCGTTTGAATGTTTTGATCTTTTGTTATAAAGCAAGATCGAGGCGCACTAAATCGTGCTTATTGAATGCTTGTTTTTTTCATGTTGTTATTTACGCGAACGGTTAATATAACCGAGTACGGAGCGATGAAAATCATCACACTTTCCATGAAGTCATTCCGAACGTGTAAAGTTGATGTTCGTGTACTAGCAAAGTTCTGTCCAAAAATTAAAATAAAAAATCTGATGTGGACACCACATGACTTCCTTGTACGCCTATTAAATTATATATACACATTTTAAAGGTCAAAAAAAATTTATTTCACTAATAACTTCTGATTTATTATCTTTTTGGTTATTGAATTATTATTAATTATAAAACATTTTTTTACAATCAGAGATTAATAATTATTAATAAATCAGTATATTTAAATTAAAGAAAAAAGGTAAAAAAAGGAAATGAAGTCTGATTCAAACCGATGTTCCTTCTCCTTGTAAGATCAAAATATTTCATTAATTAAAATTTTACTTGTCTATAACTCTGGAACCAATGAAAATATGTACCACTATGATAATATCGTTGAAATGTTCTCAATGAGGGCTTATTACTGCAGTTAACAAAAAGTCCAAAATTCAATTTCGTTTGATTTTGGTCTTTTTTAGGACACTTTTGATCCAGTCGATTGCTATAAAAAGGGGAGGTGCACAACTAGATCTTATAGCAGTCCTAAATCCAAAATTTCAACATCCTACGGTTAATAGATTTTGATTTATGTGAGATACATACGTACGTACGTAAGACGTCACGCCGAAACTAGTCAAAATGGATATTTCCGTTGAAATCTGAAAACCGAAACTTTTCGCGATTACAATAATTCCTTTACTTCATATAAGGAAGTAACAAGAGTTCACATATTACATTGTTTATTTCACTTATTAGGTAAGTTGCGGAGGTTCTTTACAAGTGAGAATTATTTCATATCTCCGCTTTAATTGGTCATAGAGAGAGAGATTTTGCGAATTTAATGTAGTTTAATAATTCTACCATTTTTATAATGCAAGGAATGAAAAACTTAACGAAGCAAAATATAAAAATTATATTTTTGGTTATCAAAATTTTCAACCACTTTTTCTCCGAAACAATTTATAAGTAGCTTATCTCTTTTGTTTTTTATAGTATACTATTTTGATTTATTATATGATATAATTAGAATGATATCGCTCGAAAATTTTGAGGAGAAAAATACGCTGCTTTAGCTTTTATTATTATTTTACACTGTGAATGATTTTCTTAAACATTTTTCTTCGAAATTTGTACAAAAAAAAATGGCATTTAATTTACTAACTTTTATTAAATAAATTTAAAGAGTTAAAAATAAAAACTCTTCCTATATTAATGCTAAAACTAATCTCCAGCTACATTTAGGAACCTGTCCCATCCTTCTGTGAACTTTCTTATTGTAGTAGTAATGAATTACTAACACCCCGGTGTTTGAATCGTTCTTGTACCGGATTCATTGTTGCGTCGGTCACACGTAAAAACTCTTTGAGATTATCAAAAAAACAAAAAACAATGATGGTGTTAAATCGGGATTGTTAGGGAATGTGAATGTGACAAACCACTTTTTTTTCTTTTTTTTAACCTCCGATACCATCGTAAGGTATTATTCCAGAGAATGAATGAGGATCATATATGTGAATGCAAATGAAGTGTAGTGTTGTGCAGTCTCAAGTCGACCATTCATGAGATATGTGGTTAATTTAAACCCAACAACCAAAGAATACCCGGTATCCACGATCCAGTATAAAAGTTACTGCCTTTACTAGGATTTGAACCTTAGAATTCTCGACTTTCATCTGACGAACCACCTTACCCGAGTTTTTAATAGCTTCCTTTTTTATTTTTATTTGTTTTAGCAATATGGACGTTATCATGCAGATAAACTATGCCTTTTGAAGAGAAAGAGGATGTTTCTTTCTTACTTTGGTTTATTTTCTAGTAAGTCACAATACTATTCTCTAATGATTATATGTGGTTCTTCCAAAAAAATCGCAAAAAGATTGGGCCTTTATAGTCTCAAAAAACATCGTTAGCATCACTTTACCGGCTGACACTCGTAGGTTTTGAATTTTTTCTTGGCCGGCATAATCGGATAATATTTCCATTTATAATCTAACATTTAGATTAAGTTTTATCGCCAGTTATTATGGGATCTAAAAAAATCGTTATATTCCACTATAAACCGGCATTTCAAGTTCCTTAAAATGTAAATTCGGGTCTATTTGTTTTATCAGTCAACCGTCTGGAAACCCATCTCAAATACCGGTGTCGGTAATTCAGCTTATTATACGGTACATAATGGAATGGATAATAGCAATTTAAATTTCAGCGATTTCTCAAATTGTTTCTGGTCTTTCGAATAAGCGTCAATCGAAACTTTCACAGTCTTCGGCTACGATGAAAATCAGTGACACTTGTTCTGGCCGATTTAAACTGTTCGGGCCACTTGTAACAATTTGCATTGTTTTTCTCTTTTTATCGTACCGTTTTAACACCCACGAGTAAATTTGGATCAGTTTTACACTTTCAGAAAATAAATC